>NC_134709.1:71410955-72010955 GCF_043290135.1 Rhipicephalus microplus | reverse complement strand
TAGGCCACATCTGTCACCTGGCGCAATACGCGGTAGGATCCCTAGTAGGGGGAAAGTCGTTTTTCAGAAAGTCCAACGCGCCTAGTCGGAGTCCACAATAGCGCAAGAAAACCCAGAGTAAAGGAAACTTTGCGATGATGAAAGTTGTAACGCTGATGCTGCTGATTTTGCGATGCTAAAAGGCGATGACGGGCAACTTCTCGTGCTTTTCGAGCTCTGGTGATAGCATTGCAGGCGTATTCTGTCGTCGAGTCGAGGGCTGTCGGAAAGATAATATCAAATGGTAAAGTTAGTTCACGGCCAAACACGAGATAAAAAGGTGAAAAACCAGCTGAATCGTGGCGTGAGGAATTATAGGCGAAAGTAACGAAGGACAATGCAACGTCCCAGTCCTGGTGGTTGGACGATACGTAAGTGGCAAGCATATCAGTTAAAGTCCGGTTGAATCACTCAGTCAGCCCGTTTGTTTGCGGGTGGTAGGCTGTCGTAAATTTATGTTTTGTCTCAAAGGAGCGAAGCAGGTCGCCAATAACTCGGGAAAAGTATAGCGCCCACGATCTGTGAGGAGTTGGCGTGGGGCGCCATGAAGTATGACGTCGTGCAGGAGAAAATCGGCAACGTCCGTGGCACACCTGGTTGGTAGAGCCCGTGCGATGGCGTATCGAGTTGTGTGATTCATCGCAATCGCTATCCACTTATTTCCAGAAGTGGACGCAAGAAAAGGGTCTAGGAGGTCAAGACTAAGTAAAAAACGGATCAAAGGCAACGGCAAGTGGTTGGAGGAACCCGGCAGGGCTCAAAGAGGGTTTTTTTTTGTCGTTGACACTGGTCGCACGAGGCGACGTAGCTGCGGATCGAGCGATAAAGACTAGGCCAGTAAAATCGACGCTCTACATGGTCATACGTCTGAGACAGTCTGAGGTGACCAGCAGGGGGGGCGTCGTGGAGCTAGCTGATCACGCTCGCACCTAAGTGGGAAGGTACCACAAGGAGCAGTTTGTGTCCATCGGGGCAGACGTTGTAACGGTACAATGTATCATCCTTAAGCACGAACAATCGCGTAGGCGGATCGGGTGCCGCAGAATGAAGCGTCTCGATGATGATACGTAAGACAGGATCTCGTCGCCGTTCCTCACGAACGTTGCTTTAAGCGGAGAGAGACAGGACATATGGCGCTTCATCGAACGCCTCAGGTGGGTCCAATGGATTCCGAGATAAGCAGTCAGCGTCATGGTGTAAGCGGCCAGATTAGTAGGACAACGAGTAGTTATACTCTTGGAGTGGTAATGCCCATCGAACAAGGTGCCCAGTGGGGTCCTTCAAAGACGCGAGCCAGCAAAGTGCGTGGTGATTGGTTGTGACGATGAAATGTCGACCATGTAAATAGGGCCGAAATTTGGCTACTGCCTAAACGAGAGCAAGGCATTCTCTTTCAGTTGTTAAGTAGTTACTTTCCGCCCGCGAGACGAGACGGCTGGCATAGGCGATAACGCGGGGGCAGCCGCTTTGATGCTGGACCAAAACAGCACCGATTCTGTGGCCACTGGCATCGGTGTGGACTTCTGTAGGGGCAACAATGTCAAAATGGGCCAGAACAGATGGTTCTTTTAGCTATGCAATAAGTGTAGAGAATGCCGTAGCCTGCGCAGCACCCCATTTGAATGAGGCATCTTTTCTCAGTAAGTTTCTGAGAGGATGGCCTACTTCTGCAAAGTTGTTCACAAAACGTCGAAAGGACGAGTACAGACCAAGAAAGCTGAGGACTTCCTTGGTGCAATTCGGGATAGGAAAGTTCCGCGCGGCTCGCACTATATCTGGATCAGGGCGAACACCAGAGGAGTCGACAAGGTGGCCCAACATTGTTAGTTGCTGTCCTTCAAAGTGGCACTTTGAAGAGTTCAGTTAGAGACCGGCATTGCGAAAAACAGCAAATATTGAGGATATGCGGTTGAGGTTGGTCTCAAAGGTCGGAAAAAGACGACAATGTCGTCAAGGTGACATAGACAAATTGACCATTTGAACCCACGCAAAAGAGAGTCTATCATCCGCTCGAAGGTGGCCAGAGCGTTGCATAACCCGAATGGCATGACCTTAAACTGGTAAAAAGGCCATCGGGCGTAACAAAACTGGTCTTTTCGCGCTTCATGTCGTCGACAGAATTTTGCCAGTACCCTGATCTTAGATCAGTAGACGGAAAATACTTAGCGCCTTGAAGACAATCCAGGGCGTCGTCTATGCATGGTAGCGGGTAGACGTCTTTTTTCGTGATCTTGTTCAGAGGTCGGTAGTCAACACAGAATCGCCAAGTGTTGTCCTTTTTTTTACAAGACCTACAGTGGAAGCTCATGGACTACATGATGGTTCAATTATGTCTCTGGCGAGCAGTTTGTCGACTTCTTCTTGAATTATTTGACGCTCGGTTGGAGATACGTGGTAAGGCCGTCGATGGACAGGAGAGGCGTCGCCGGTGTTAATGAGGTGCCTTACAGCAGTAATTTGATTTACCGGACGATCACAAAAGTCAAGTACGTCCAAGTATCACTAAATTACGTGACGGAGAGCGTCAGCTGGATCCGGCAAAAAGTCTGACGCGATCATTTTTTTAACGTCAGCAGGTGGGCTTGCTTGTGAATATTGAGCATGCGTGTAGCTGCAGTGTCCAGCATCGCTCGAAGACAGAGCTGAGATGACGTATTCATCAGAGGGAGTCAGCATGGCGAGGGCAATTCCACGCGTGAGCACTTGTGGACACAGAGCAAAGTGGGGCACAAGAATGAAGGCACGGAGTGCACCTAACTCAATAACAGTGTGTGGTAAGGTAACACTGTGAGTCAAAAGCATGGATGTAATGGGCGCGAGCACATAGTCGCCTTCGGATACAGGTGGTGAGGGCATTACTGTGATGCAGGTAACAGTTTGCGTTGACAAACGAACATGCTCAGCAGAGCATATACGAGCTTGGGGTGCACTGGGCGGATCGATCGGACACGGTAGGTCAAGTTGCACAGTACCAGCTTAACAGTCGATGAGGGCGGAACGAGTAGACAAAAAGTCAAGACCAAGGATCACATCATTGGTGCAGTGAGAGAGAACAGTAAAGATAAGTGAAGTTTGACGGCCTGCGATAGTAACGCGTGCAGTAGAGAAGCCAATAACAGAAGCCGTACCACCATCAGCAACACGAACACTTCGCGAAGGGGCTGAAGTGAGGACTTCCTTTAAGCAGTCACGAATGTGCATGCTCATCACAGAAATATGGGCGCCAGTGTCTAACAAGGCTTTAACAGATAAACCGTTCACTTAAACGTTGATCAGGTTCTGATTGGTCGAAAGCGTCAACAGCTGAATTGGAGAGCAAGTCGTATCAACAGCGTCACCCCAGAAGCTGCAGCCATTAGTTTTTCGAAGAAACCCGCCGGGCAGAGGATGGGGATGGGCAGCGGGGCGGCGGTGGAGACCGGGTAATTCTACGTCGAGGATTAGGTGAGTGACTGTACTGGGCATCGGTGGTAGTGGTCAGGTCCTAATCATCTGAGCCATCACGCCGTGGTAGTTCCCGGCCATAGAGACGGAGTGGTAAGTGGAGGATGGAGAAGCGTGAGTTTGTCCGATATGAGGTCCACGTGCGTCAGCAATGGCGGAAAATCTTTCCCACTCGTTCCCATCGAAAGCAAATTGGCCTGTCGTCAGGCGTCCTCCACGCATTTGGGTCACGGTGACGTGAAGCAGGGCCGCTATATTGCTGTGGGTGGCTCGAGGTAGATGAACTGACAGCGTCGGGACGGTGCACAGAACAGCCCGTGTGAATACCCCCGATGGCTAGTTCTTGGCGAAAAACGGTCTGTATTAGTGATTTGGTCGGCTAAGCATCACTCGGTGCTGTTGCTCTCAAGGGGGCGGGTGATATGGCCTCGATTTCGCGGTGTGCGATTCTCGTGATGTCACCGCAGTGTGAATTGGGCTGGGTCGCTGTACGAAGATTCTCGCAAGTTGACGTCGCAGCAGTGTTAGGAAGGCGCGTAAAGTGGTGCGCATTGCGACGGCTTTCAGCCTCTTGAAAGTTTTGGCACTCCAAGATAACATCTTGTACTGTGGAACAGCCTTTGCACAAAAGGAGGTTAAATGCATCGTCAGTTATGCCCTTGAGCACGTGCACTACCATGTCTGCTTCAGCCGTGTTTCGGTCAATATTACGACAAAGGGTCAGCTCAACTTGTATATACGCCATGTAAAACTCCGTGGATGTCTGAACACGTGTGTCAAGCTCTTTCCTAGTGGCCTGCTTGCAGCCGACAGACTGACCAAACAACTCGCGTAACTTGGTCCTGCATACGTCTCAGCTCGTGATGGTGTCCACATTGTTAATAAACCATGCCTTGGCCCTTCCTTGCAAATAAAATATTATGTTTGCCAGCATCAAGGTTGGGTCCCACCTGCGATTTTCGCTGACGAGCTCGTAGAGTTTATGCCACCTATCCACGCCCTTGCCGTCCGTTTCCGAAAAGTTGCCGGGATCGTGGGGTGGAGGGGCCACGAAAAAAACGGGGGAGGTCGGCGCTGTTGATGCATTAGGCGCGGCAGTTGACGAAGCGTCGCTGCCGGTAGACATGTTCGAAGCAGAGACTAAGCGTCCGCTGTGTAACTCCGTCGTGCGTTGTAACCCGGCACCTTCCACAAAAATGTTACATGAAGGCACACGCCAAACTAGGCGTTTGAAGATATATTTACACAGCGCCGACGTGCAAGCCAAGATGGAGAACAAGAGCTGTGTCCTACACCGAAATGACGTCGCCTTTCCCGGCGCCTATCTATCTTAAAAGTATGGCAGCTTGAACTAGTTGGTACGGCATGACGATAGTTATAGTTATCTTTCGTGTCCTTCTTGTCTCTGTGTCGTCGTTTTGTTTTCTCGCTATAACTATCGTCATGCCTATCTAACCGCTTTAATGGGACATTGCCTCATAACATTATTAATAAAAGAGAGAGATAGAGAGAAATAAAGGTCAAGTGAAAGGCAGGAAGCATGCAAGGCTACTTTCTTATCGAATTTCTTTTCTTTCTTTTGAAAAGGGCTCAGCCAGATGTTTAACGTGGACATCAGTAGCATGTAGCCTGCGCGCCTAAAGGTCGGCGAACTCACTCATTAGTCGACTCACTCAGACTCACTTCGATTCAGATCGAGCCGTGACCCTCAGTCCAAGTGAGTGCGGCTGAGCCATGAGTCAAAGTCGAGAGAGTTCAGTTGAAGAAACGTTTCGTGGGTACGAGTCAAACAAGTCCAAAGCGCAACATGCATTTTAAATGCGAAGCATATGTTAGCAAACTTCGGCCACATTGAAAGTATCTATCTATACCTATCTCTATCTATCTATACCTATCTCTATCTATCTATACCCATCTCTATCTATCTATACCCATCTCTATCTATCTATACCCATCTATCTATCTATACCCATCTATCTATCTATACCCATCTATACCTATTTATACCTATCTATATCTATAGCTATCTATCTATCTATCTATCTATCTATCTATCCATCTATACGATCTATCCATCTATACCTATCTATCCATCTATACCTATCTATCTATCTATCTATCTATCTATGACTTTTAGCTCTCCTCGAAGTTTTGATAATGGCATCATTACCAAATTTGGTATGGCGTAACATGACTGTATAAAGAACCTATTTGACTAGTCATAACAAAAAAATCGAGACATGTATGTCATGAATGTTATGATTTACATTTCATAGTCCTGCAGCTCTTGCGGTGGCTTAGTTCTCATGGTATGTTGCAAAACCGGTATGGTAGGACATGATGACATGGCAAACACAAGTAGCAGCCCCTAACATGAAAATCATCAAATGCCTGTCATGTAACAACATGACTCCGTTCCGTGCTTATGATGCGCTCACGGCCGTTTCGCTAGCGTCACATATACCGAATATGGTATTACGGGACGTGGATGCATGACTAAGGTATATGACTGGTGCATACATGAAAGTGATGAGATGCGCGTCATGTTAGAAGATGACTACATGCCACGCTCATGATGCGCTCGCAGTCACTTCGCGAGCTTCATTTATACCAAGATAGGTATTACGAGACGTCAATAGATTACGAAGGTATGTGACTGGTGCAAACATGATAATCATCAAGTGCGTGTCGTGTAACAACGTGAATACACGCCACGCTGATGATGTCCTCGCGGCGGTTTCGCTAGCTTCACATACGAAGCTTAGCATTACATGACGGGAATGGGGGGCGAAAGTATGCGACTGGTGCAAACATGATAATCATGAGATGCGTGCCATGTAAGAACATGGCTACATGCCTCACTCAAGGCACCAATACATTTCGACGGGATCAGGAACGCTTGCGCAGCAGCGTTCGTTTCGTCGCCTCACGGCGGCGACGCCACGCCAGACGCCGATCTGCCTGCCAGATGCTAGCAGGCGTGCGTCGCGCTGTGTTGCTTAGACGCATGGGCGTGCGATCGCGGCGGGCTTTTATCCGTCACGAGGAGAGGAAGACGCAGTGCTGTCTGGGTAACGTCATCGGTGCGTAATCTACTATGTCGCATTTCGCGCCGGTTGCCGCCTGGCCGCGCCGACGAACGCTGGTCGCACCGGCCACGCCTGGAGTCAGTCAGACTATAGAGTGCTCGCGTTACTAGCGCAGCGTTGCTGTGCCCAGCGTGCACGCGCATCGACGTTCCGTCGGAGTGTACTGGGCCATTCATAATGCGCCTGTGGCCGTTTCACTAGCTCTACATATACCAAATTTAGTATCAGGTGACGTGAATTGATGACGAAGGTAAATGACACGTTCAAACATGATGACAAGGAAGCAAGGTACGGCATATTTTACCTCCGCCTCATAACGTTGTGCTCATTTTAAAACAACATATCAACCTTCCTCGTTCGTGGTTCGCATATCATAGATTCCCACTGTACGTGGGATTTGCCAATTATTTTTTAAATGCAAAGCATTTCTTAGTCTACTTCTGTGACTTTGAGCGTATCTATCTAGCCGCCTACGACTTTTAGCTCTCAAGCCGTTTGAATAACGGTATCGATACCAAACTTGGTATGGCATAACATTACTGCATGGCGAGCACATTTGGCTAGTCATAACGTGAAAATCTTGACGGGTATGTCATGAATTTCATGATTTACATTTCTTGGTCCTGGTGCAGTTGCAGTGTTGTCGTTTACAAAACATATTGCAAAACTGGTATGGTACGATATGATTGCATGGCGAACACGCGACAGACCCTAACGTGGAAATCTTGACATGCATGTCATGTAAGTCATGGGTCATGACTGCACGCCACGCTCATGATGCGCTTACAGCCGTCTCGCCAGCTTCATATATACAAATTTGACGTTATGTAATGCGAACGGATCACAAAGGTATGTGACTTGTGCAAACATGATAATCATGAGTTGCGTGTCATGTAACATTATGATGACAAGCCACATTCATGATGCCCTCGCAGCCGTTACGCTAGCTTCACATACACCAAATTTGGTATTAAGGGACGTGAATGGACGACATATGTAAATGACTTGTCCAAACATGATAATCATAACATGCGTGTCATGTAAAAACCTGACTACATGCCGCACTCATGATGCGCTCGGAGCCGTTTCACTAGACTCTTTTATGCCAGATTTCGTATAACGTCACGTGAATGGATTACGAAGGTATGTGACTGGTTCAAACATAATAATTATGAGACGCGTGTCACGTAAGAGCATGACTACATGCCACACTCAAGGCGCAAACCAACTTAGACGTGACCCGGTGCCCGTGTGCTCCAGCGTTCGTTTCGCCGCGTCATGCCGGCGATGCCACGCCAGGCGCCGATCTGCCTGGTATTTACTCGCACGCCCAGCGTCCCTTCGTCACGAAGCTAGGCAGACGCGGTGCATTCTTGGTAACGTGGCTTGTGCGAAATGCAGCTCGTCCCATTTCGCACCAGTTGGCGCCGGGCTAGCTTCACATATTTCAAGTTTGGTATTACAAGACGAGATTGAACGACGAAGGTATGTGAGTGGTCCAAACATGACAATCATGAGATGCGTGGTATGTAACAACACGACCGCATGCCACGCTCATGATGCGCTCGCGGTCGTTTCTCTAGCTTCACTTATACCAAATTGGTATTCCATGACGTCAATAGACGGCGAAGGTATATGATATGTCCGAATATGATAATCGTGATATGCGTGTCATGTAAAACATGACAACATACTACGCTCGCATCGTGCTCGTGGTCGTTTCGCTATCTCCCCTTATACTAAATTTGGTATCACCTTACTAGAATAGATGTCGAAGGTAAACGACACATCCAAACATGATAATCATGATACGGAAATCATGTACGGCATGAATTACCACCGACTCGTAACGTTGTTCTGATTTTTAACCGACATATATACCTTCCTCATTTGTGCTTCGCATATCATGGATTCCCACTGTACGTGGGATCTGCCAATTTATTTTTCTACGTGGAACTATTTAAGGCAGGACGCAGCAGATACTAGCAAGACTGTTGTATCTGCTTAGCTATAAAGCGATCTAAAACTAGCGAGTCCCGCTTTTTTACGTGTACCTCAAATCAGCGGCTCCTTCTAGGAGATATGGCTCAAACGCTAGACAGAGTTTGCGTCTACATGAAACGCTCATGGTGCATCCCCGTCACTTTGCAACCCGTTACGAGTCGTCTGCCAATTCGAACTATAGTTCTCGCACGGCTCAGCTCTGCCAAATGGGAGGCGGCAATCCGCAGCTCATCCTTGGCAGATCAGCTCTGGGCTGTCCACCAAGTCCGCGAGGCGGCTGAGGAGCTTTGCATCTCAGTCCTCACGTGGGAGCTGCCCGCAACACAGTGATCTGTGTTTTGGAGGACCAAATAAAGGTTTATCCAATCCAATCCAATCTCGCACGGCTATATGTGCAAAACCATTGCCCCTGTAGCTTTCCTTTCAATGGCAAAAAAAGTCGTTGCCAAGTACACTCGACAGTACGGTTCTTATTCACAATACTCGCCAGTGATCCCGAGCAGTACAAGTACACTACAAGCAACCTTTATTCAATTGGAAAAGAACCGTGGTTGCCAGCTGAAGGCGTTTCGCCGCCAGAAGTTTCTATCTTTCACCGAAAGCCCAAGATGACTCCAACTATTATTTAGGGCTTCGCCATTTCACCAATCGCTCCTCGCGGACCGGAGGAGGACAGAAACGGGTGCCGTATGAAGACGTAGTACGTGAACCCTGTGATCAAATCGTGATACCGTCCGGCATGTGAATACAGCTTTGACAACGGACCACGAGAGAGAGAGAAATAGTGAGGACATACAGGGAGGTTAACCAAGCTTGGCTCAGTTGGCTATCCAGCACTTTGGGGGGGGGGGATGAAAGGTTGATAATAGGAAGGACAGAGATAAAAAAAGAAGGAGGAGTAAGAAAGAGATGTATAGTCAGTTAGAGACTACACAGCTGTGCTTTTACAAGTGCTGGTGAAGTCAGGTGGTTCGAAATGTTCCATCCCTTTACGAGGTGCCCTCGTGAAGGCTGGACAATTACATTCGAGGAAAAAAAAATATGGCGTTATCTGTTTTAGATAGTGTAGATATGAGATAAAAGACGTAAAGTATGAACACATTTGGTTAGCTAGACCGCTTCAATGCCACCATGCTGAAAAGCATTGCCATTATGGTGAAAACATTTCATACAGGAAACTAGCGTGCCAGCAGCGGTCACGTAAAGTAACTAAGTCCCAATTGCATATGAATAAGTCGCACATTGCTTCAAGCACTTTACAGCGGGTACGTGGACGGCTCAGTGCTCTCCCATCGTTGAGTACTAAGTACTCGAAATCGTTAAACATTTTTTTAAACACGTTACGGGAAAGCGGTTTCTCATGAGGTCCACGGGACGGCTTTAGGCTCTCCCATAGTCGAGTATTAGGTACTCGAAATCGTTAACCACTTTTTTCTAAGCACGTTACGGGACGGCTTTACGCTCTCCTATAGTAGAGCACCTAGTACTCAAAATCGTTACCCACTTTTTTAAATACACGTTATTCACTTTTTCTAAACACACGAAGGTTTCGTGTTCAGTATACCACAGCGCAAGTAGAGAACTTTTTTCGGTACTGCCAGCTTGCATACTGGACGGCTTTATGCTCTCCATAGTAGAGTACCTAGTACGCTAAATCGTTAACCACCTTTTCTAAACACACAGTACCACAATGACGATCGAGCTGGGACGGCGTTCTGGTCTCCCATAGTAGAGTACATCGTACTCAAATCGTGGGATGGTTGTTCCAAACATCCAAGAAGTATACTGCGTTCAGAACTCTGGAGGCCGGAACTACAATGTTACCATAGAGAAACTTACTATATGAAAGTATGTTTATCTATAATATTACTGCAACAGTGAGGCCGTGCAGGCCCAAATCGTGGATGCGTCGCAACTCGTCATCCCAAAAGAGCGCGCCGCCATCGTACTCCTGGGACCTCAGGTTACCATCTTGTTCTTGCCGGGACGCATCCCTAGTGAAGTCCTTGTAGAAGCATTGTCCCGCCTACGGGGGGTTGGGGGGCGGGTGCTGCACATCCGCAGAGGACTGAGAGGGTCGCGCCGGACCAAGACAACTGGAACGCAATACATTCGTATGGAAATGAAGACCTCATAACCTGAGCCAAACCGGGTTACCTGTGACTACAAAGTAATGCAAAGGGTGTGCCACCGAAATGGTGACTGTGGGAATTTCCGTAGGAACTGCACAGCCCCCATTTAATAAAGGTACGGCATCTATGATCATGACGTGAAAGGCTGTTCGCTGCCGTGCCTCCACGGCGGTGAGCCACATGCCACCGTTGCCTGCACCATCCGACAGTCGTACTCTGAGGTGGCATCCAAGAACTTCTCGCTACTTCGGCCAGGAAAGCTGTCCTAGAACAAGGCTGAGGTTTCGTCAGTGCTAGCTCCGGTCAAAGGCCAAAAAACTCCCGAGCATTTCCTCGAGGGTGAACATGGTTAAGCGCGAATGCACGGGCTGATGCTATGAGGGGGAGTAATGTTTTAAATGCGAAGCATTTCTTAGCTAGCTTCGGTGACTGAGCGTATCTATCCTTATATCTATCCATCCATCTATCCATCCATCCATCCATCCATCCATCCATCCATCCATCCATCCATCCATCCATCCATCCATCCATCCGTCCGTCCATCCATCCATCCATCCATCCATCCATCCATCCATCCATCCATCCATCCATCCATCCATCCATCCATCCATCCATCCATCCATCCATCCATTCATCCATCTATCTATCTATCTATCTATCTATCTATCTATCTATCTATCTATCTATCTATCTATCTATCTATCTATCCATCTATCTATCTATCTATCTATCTATCTATCTATCTATCTATCTATCTATCTATCTATCTATCTATCTATCTATCTATTTAGCCGCCGACGACTTTAAGTACTCCTGACCGTTTCGATAATAATATCGATACCAAACTTGGTATGACATAACATACTGTATGAAGAACACATATGCCTAGTCTTAACATAAAAATCATGACATGATGTCATGAATGTCATGATTTACATTTCATGCTTCGAAGCATGAAATGTAAACCGCCGCAAGAGCTGCAGATCTGCACCTCCTGCGGTGGTTTCGTCAACATGGCATGTTGAAAAACTGGTATGGTATGGCGTGATGCCGATCACAAGCGACAGGCCCTAAATTGAAAATAATGACATACGTGTCATGTAACAACATGACTACATGCCACGTTCATGATGCACTCGCAGCCGTTTCGCTAGCTTCACATGTGCCTAACTCGGTATTACGCGATGTGAACGGACGACATCGGTAAATAAGACATCCAAACATGATAATCATGACATGCGTGTCACGTAACAACATGACTACATGCCACACTCATGATGCACTCGCGGCCGTTTTGTTAGCTTCCCATATGCCAAATTTACTATTACGTGACGTCAATAGATTACAAAGATATGGGACTGGTGCAACATGATAATCATGAGATGCGTGTAATGTGAGGGCATGACCACATGCCATAGTCAAGGCACCAATACGATTCCAAGAGACGCCGTGCGCGCACACGCCGGCATTCATTTGTCGCATCACGCCGGCTTTGCCACACCAGGCGCCCGTCCTGCCATGTACTCGCAGGTGCGCGCCGCGTTGCGTTGCTTTGAGGCATGCGCGTTTCAGCGCGTCCGGCGTCCCTCCGTCACGAAACGATGGAGACGCCATAAAGTTTCCTAATATACACTAGCAGAAACTCTAGTGTCTACGGGAGCTGCAACACACGGCGCTTCAGCAAGCATGGGATTGATGCGTAATGCACACATTTGTCTAATCATAATACTTTTGCCTTGCGACCTGCTTTTCACTCCGTGTGTGTTCGTGCGTCTTGAAGCTGTTTTCTCACGAAACAAAAAGCAGCAAATGTCCAGCGGTTGTGCTTCATCACCCTATTATAATAATTAAGACTTACCTTTCCAAATTGGTTCAAGTTCAAAAAGGTTGAATCTTTCAAAAACAAACCGAAATACAGCAATAAATAAAGCCTCAAGTACGATTCGCCGCCCGCAAGTGCGAAAACTAGGAAAATGTGTGTACTACCTATCATTCCCATGATCTCTGAACGATCGCAGCGAGATAGCCCGCTGTAGTTAATTTTAGGAAACTATGAGAGAAGCAATCTTGTCTTGATAACGTATCGATGCGAATTGCAGTATGTCCCAATTCGCACCGGTTGCCGTCGGGCCGCGCCGACGGACGCTGGTCGCGCCTGGCGTCATACTATAGAGTGCTCGCGTTTTTATAAGGTTGCGTCGCTGTGCCTAGCGTGCGCGCGCGTCAACGCTCTATTGGAGTATATTGGGCCCTTGATGATGCACCTGCGGACACCTTGCTAGGTCCACAAATACCAAATTTGATGTTACGAGACGTCAATGGGTGATAAAATATATGACTGGTGCAAACGTGATAATTCTGACACGCATGTCATGTAAGGACATGACAACATACCATGCTCATAGCGCGCTCGTGGGCGTTTCGCTAGCTCCACATATACTGAATGCGGTACCACGTGACGTGAATAGGTGACGAAGGTAAACGACACATCCGAACATAATAATCATGATGCGGAAGTCATGTACGGCATAATTTACCTCCATCTCGTAACGTTGTGCTGATTTTAGAGTGACGTATCAATATTTCTCAATCGTGTTTTGCCTATCAGTTATTTATTTATTTATTTATTTAGTATACCTCAAAGGCCCCAGTTGGGGTATTACATGAGGGATGGGCATAATTAGCAACATATTAACAATTCAATCACGGTCTTGAATACATGTGGGTCGGAGTGGTGCATGGTGAAGGCAGGCAAGTTGTTCCAGTCCCGGGCAACAAAAATAGAGCGAAGGTGGGCAGTAGTTTGTGCTGGCGGTGGATAAACGGCTCGGGGATGGTTTGTACTGCTGGATAATCGATGAGCAGGCAAGATGGCTGAAACGTTGAAAGGAGCGTGATACAATTTGTGAAAAAGACAGAGCCGAGATATATGACGACGTGATTTTAGGTGGTTGAGGTGGCCACGAGTTTTAAGTTCGGAAACGCTGGAATGATAAGAGTACACGGAGTAGATGAACCGGGCTGCGCGATTTTGTACAGATTCGAGAAGGATAGATAGATTAGATTGATGAGGGTCCCAAACCGAGCTTGCGTACTCCAACCTAGGGCGAACAAATGTGGTGTAAGCTAACAACTTCACTGATGAGGGAGCAAGTTTTAAATTCCTACGAAGTAAACCCAGCGTACAATTAGCGGAGAATGCTACGTTGTTAACGTGAGTGGACGAGGTGAGGTTGCTTGAGAATGTTACGCCGAGGTACTTATAGGATTCTGCTGTTATGATTGTAGAGCCCGAAATGGTGTAAGTCGCTTGCTGATAATGTT
The DNA here is from genome assembly GCF_043290135.1 of Rhipicephalus microplus. Classification (NCBI taxonomy): domain Eukaryota; kingdom Metazoa; phylum Arthropoda; class Arachnida; order Ixodida; family Ixodidae; genus Rhipicephalus; species Rhipicephalus microplus. Next base: position 71,996,923 of record NC_134709.1, on the reverse strand, counting down.
GACTACGGTGAAATGATATTAGCGATGTCTTATTTACGTTTAAAGACATTAGCCAGCCGTTACACCAGGATTCAATAGGGTTAAGGTCGTTTTAAAGTATAGCAATATCGGTAGGGTTTTTTATTGGACGGTACACGACGCAATCATCTGCAAACAGGCGAATATTTGATGAAATGTTAGCTAGGAGGCCATTTATATAAATTAAGAAAAGTAGGTGTCCGAGTACTGTGCCCTGTGGGACGCCAGAGATTACGTGAAGATGGTTAGATGAATGGTTGTTAGCGTACACAAATTGCTGCCGATTAGTCAGAAAGCTACGAATCCAGTTCAATGTCAATGTATTAATGTTTAAACAAGAAAGTTTGAGGAGTATCCATTCATGCGGAACTTTGTCAAATGCTTTTTCAAAGTCTAAAAAGAGGGCATCGGTGGGTATATTTAGGTCAACGCTAGAACTGATGTCATTGTAGAATGAAGCAAGTTGTGTGTCGCAGGATCATCCTGAGCGAAACCCATGTTGACTATGATGAAAGAAGTTGTGGCGGTTAAAGAACTTGACGGTGTTAGAGTAGATCACGTGTTCCATTAGTTTAGAGCGAATGCTAGTGAGCGAGATGGGACGATAGCTGCTAGGCTGGGATGGAGGGCCATTTTTAGGGACTGGAACAATATTACCCACTTTTCAGTCTTCCGGCACCACTCCTGAAGACAGTGATTGCTGAAAAGTATGGCATAATATCACACTGACAATGGGTTGTGTGTTTTTTAACATTTTAGCGTTGATGCCATTGGCGCCACAAGAAGATTTAAGCTTTAATGAGTCGATTAATTTAGCAATGCCCTGTTGAGAAAACGTTATGTCCGGCATCATGTCGTAATCACGAGGATGGACTGAAGGTAAGTTGCCGTTAGGTTCGATAGTGAACATGGAAGAGAAAAAATGATTAAGTTATTCGGCGGCTTCAACGTCGGGGATTGGAAGGTTATGATTATCAAACAGTGCCAGTGGTTGGGAATTTTGAGGGTTGATAACGCTCCAAAATTTCTTCGGGTTATTGGTCAGCATGGCCGGCAAAGTCTGTGAGTAAAAAGAACGTTTTTCTTTCATAGCATGCGTGCTGAATGCTTTTTCCGCAGCGTAGTAGTTTTTCCATGCAGAAACGTTATTAGATCGTTTTGCTGATCTAAAAAGTCTTTTATTTTATTATTGAGTCCTTTTAGTGTAGTTGTGAACCATGGGGACGTCTTTTTTTCGGTGACGGTAATGGTGGGTATGTATTTAATGAACAGGTCATGGATTTTATTTTTGAAGAGCAACCAATTAGTCTCGACAGAGCGCTGCGAAAAATTGGCTAGCAGGCAAGTAGCGAATTCTGCAAATTCATTGTTTAGGGCGGAGTAGTTTCCTTTGTTACACAATGTTATCGTTTTTTGTTATTTTAGACGAGCGTGTTAGTTGGCAGAGGTAGGTACCATGAATCACTGAATGGTCACTTAAGCCCGGCAAGAACGTCATCTTGGAAACCTTGTCAGGCTCGGAAGTGAGGATAAGATCTAGAGTATTGGAGGAGGTAGAATTTAGACGTGTGGGTTCAGTGACGAGTTGCGTTAGTCGAAATGTTAGGCATGAGTTGACGAAATCACTTTCAGGACCGTGTTTGGAGGGGCTGTACTTGCCAGATTATTCCACGAAATTGCTGGAAAATTAAAATCACCGAAGAGAAGTATTGGATAATGACGGAAAGTTTTAGTTACAGAGTGAATAGCCACGTGGAAATTCGGCACAAAAGGAGGGTCAAGACCGGGAGGGCGGTAACAAACTCCAATTATCTTGGGAGGATAAGAAGCATTGCAGAGAATGAACGTGATTTCTAAGCATGAGGACACACGAACTTCTGTACATTGAAGGCTTTTATGACTGCACTCCCACTCTAGGTGGGACCTACCAATTTTTTTAGTAAGCATTTCATTTAAGACAAATTTAATTGGTGATTAAGTCACCGATACTCGTCTTCATAGATTATTTCATCAGAAACAATATATATTTATTCATAATTACCGTGCGTAGGTTTGCTCCTCAATTCAAATGAGTGCGCGCGTGTCGGTGCTCTAGTCCGGCTGTGGACGCACTGACGGACGTATGGATGGACAGAAGCAAGAGCGAACAGACGGACGGATGCTTGCCCCCACACATCATCATTCACTCCGATGATAAGCTCTGATTTTCGAAGCTCTCCGATGTACTCACTTTCAAACACGAGTTCGGTGTTGATTAATAAATGCCAAGCATTTCTTAGCGAGCTTCGGTGGTTTTGAACGTATCTATCTATCTATCTATCTATCTATCTATCTATCTATCTATCTATCTATCTATCTATCTATCTATCTATCTATCTATCTATCTATCTATCTATCTATCTATCCACCTAGGACTTTTCGCTGTCCTGTCCGTTTCGATAATGGTATCAATACCAAACTTGGTGTGGCATAACATGACTGTATGATGAGCATATGTGCTAGTCATAACATAAAAATCGTGATATGCATGTCATGAAAGTCATGATTTACAATTAGTGATCTTGCTACTCTTGCGGTGGTTTCGTTCACATGGCAGGTTGCAAATCTGGTATGTTATAACATGACGGCATGGCGAACACAAGAGACAGACCATAACATAAAAATATACATGAGTGTCATGTGACAACATGACTACATGCAACGCTCATGATGTGCTCGCAACCCTTTCGCTAGCTTCGCATATACTAAATCTCGCATTACGGGACATGAATGAATGACGAAGGTAAATTACACGTCGGAGCATGATCATGAGATGCGTGTCATGCAAAATATGACTACACGCTACGCTCATAGTGCGCTCACGGTCGTTTCGCTTCCTTCACATATACCAAATTTGGTGTTACGTGATGTCAATAGATGACGAAGGTCATCTATTGACATCACGAATGATGAATGAATGACTGGTCCAAACATGATAATCATGACATGCGTGTCATGTACGAAGATGACTACATACCGCGCTTGTGATGCACTCACGGTCATTTCGCTAGCTTCACATATATTGAATTTGGTATTATGTGACGCGAATGGACGGAGTCCAAACATGATAGTCATGGCATCCGTGTCATGCAAAACATGACTACATGCTAGGCTCATAGCACGCTAGCAGCCGTTTCGCCCGCTCCACATATACCTAATTTTGTGTCACGTGACGTGAATAGGCGACAAAATAAATCACATGTCTAAACCTGATAATCACAATATGCGTGCCGTTTCAGACATGACTACATGCTACGCTCTTACCACGTTCACGGCCATTGCACGATAGCTTCACATATACCGAATTTGGTATCACTTGACGTGAAGGAACGACGAACCCAAAAACAGGCACAAAAAATGATAACACTGATATGGAAGTCATATCCGGCCCAATTTACGTTTGCTTTTAACGCTGTGATGATTTTAAAGTGGCATTTTGAGCTTCGTCATTGGTGCTTCACATATCAATGATTTCCATTGTATGTTGTATTTGCGAATTTTTGTTGCGAATAAGATTTGTTGATTTGTACGCCCCAGCGGCGTCTGTGAACTGTAGCGCATTTTTCCCGCTCCTTTCATGCGTTTTTTTAAAATCGAGAGCAGGGGGTCCTCCTAGCGGAGTTGAATTGCGCCTAGCGGCTGTCACGCATGGGGTTCGTCAAGGGTGCCCCTTATCCCCAGTTTTATTTATCCTTGCATTTGAACCCTTCTTAAGGGCCGTTAGCGTGACCCACACATTCAAGGCTTACCCCTACCTGGTGATATGAGATCACTGCATATGCAAATGATATTGCTCTATATGTACATAATGAACAGTCGCTGCAGCGTGCTCGTAATACTTTCCATTATTTCGGCATTCTCTCCAGTGCGAGGTTAAACTTTCCTACCAGCCAGTATTTCATTATTGGCAACCCCAATAGTCGTATCAATATCATGTCGTCTTCGTAGTGGTCTACCAACATTACAATACTGAGCTTCACTTTCACTGCGTTTGGTGTACATGACAGCACCTGGTCATTCATCTGTTGTACGAATCCTTCGAAATGACAAAAAAGTGGCCAGACACTCCGACTTCCCTCTTTTGGAACGCCGATAAGTATCTCAAAAGGTTTACCTGAGAAAATTTCGGTACCTTTGCCATTCTGGTAAACCACTGCTCCACGTCTCCAGGAAAGTCCATAGATGCATAAGGCCAGTTTTCGGGTGTTGGCACAGAATTCTTATCTCATCCGGTGTTAGCTCAACCACGAGATCAAGGCGGTTTCGCATTCTCTGATGTTTCTGACACGGCTTTTACCTTGCGCCTCCGTACTTTATTGTGAACATTAAACAATGATGGTACGCCTGCTAAGACACTGAATCAATACAATCTGGGGCCAATATTACGCGTCTTCCTGCCGTTTAGTCAAATCAACCATGATCCCCAAGATATTGAATAACCATTTTTTATCGAGCCCTTCTGGAATTTCACCGACGTTTGGAGACTACGTGCCCAGAGATAGAGGTGGCCGAATCTGAAGTCGCGGACACAGTGCCAACCGTTGTATGGTCATTGGTGCACCAGCGTCGTAAATGTATAATGAACCACGCTTGGAAACCAATAACTGCAGCAGTGTTGCCAGGACATCTCAGGGACTTTATCTAGCGGTTAGGCAGGGCTTGCTTCCCACTCGAGATCAGTTGCAGCGATGGCAGGTGGTTCGCACTTCCACTTTCTCCGACTGCATCAGGGTTGAGACCACTCAACATGTGACGATTTAATGTGAGGCCTCTCGCTTTTTTGGTGTACGCTCTACGCTGGTTTCCGGGGACAGATTTTGTGAACATTCGTGTACATTGGCTCCTTTCCGTGCCAGTGCTTCTCGGCTCTTTTGATAGTTGTGGGGCTGTTCAGCTTTTGGCGGAATCAATGTGAGGCCGTAGCTGCGAATTACCACCGGCGTGCTTTGTGGCCGATCCTGGAGAGAATCAGACGAGAAATCCTCGCATTCCTCTTTGAGGAGCTTTTTTCCCCCTCGGGAAGCACTAGTTTCTCCAGCATTGGTCATGCGCTTTCGTCAAGGTTGAACACGAAAGGATATATATACAACTCATTTCTCGACTAACGTGGTGCTAAGCAGTTTCCGTTGAGTCGGTATTCATGATTTAATTTGCAATCAATTGTAGTTCATGCATCTCTTGTATCGTTATAACATTGTATCATATGGTATCGCTTCGAGTTCTTGTGCACATGTATGTCAACATTGTAATGTATAATAAAGCAATGATGTTTTTACAACAGCGTTGTGATGTTTCTCGTGCCACATAGGTGTGCTGAAGTGCACGCGCCCTTTTTACTGGAGTGATATGAAACTTATATTTTCTACACATAGTGTAAATAAACTCTTCAAAATAGCCTTACAAAGAAATGTACTGTTGAAATGAAATTAATATTTTTGAAAGTTACTTTTTCTAAACGCTTTCCGGTAAATTATTTCTGTCTCATTTACGTTGAAGAGCAAAGAAGAGTTCGCTACGGAAGAGCTGTTCAGTGACACCTCGTCATTGGGTAAGCAACGTTAATTCGCTCAAAGCGCATGCCCTTTGGCTTGGCTGGTGTTCACATGAGACAAATGACGGATAAAATCCGTCGTCTCAGACTGAATAGACATGGAGACGTTCAAGCTTGACCGTCAAGAGTCGAATGTGATAGTGTAATCAGGACTTGCTTGCACTGCCTTCTTGCGAAGCTCCGCTTGTCAGTGGACAACTCAGCTTCACTGCGAGAAAAAAAACCCCTCCATGCCCGTATCAAGTAAGTTGATAATTTCAAAAAAGGTACACTGCAAGTGCAGTTGGACTGTGCTCGCTACTTCAAAAGTTTTTCTTTTAGTAACAGGCCAATCATCTACCACGCGTGCGCAAGTCAGTATTCTCACCAACGCCGCTTGACTTGGTTGACGTTGTACACGATAATAAACCATCAATTATGCGTCAACTTTGCGCAAATATTGAACCCTCAAAGCACTCACTCGAACCGTAGTCCACATGTGATGTCTGCTGCGATTTTGCGTTTCTTTTATGCTATATGTTAGAAGTATAAACGCGATTGCTTCTACAAGACTTCTTTAGGAGGGTTTAAGTGAGTGAAGTAGCTTGGAGCGGGCGTTTCTTTTAGGGGCGTTTCTTCAATTTTCAAAATTGAAGAAACGCCCCTAAAAAGACGAGAATATTCACACGTATACCAATACTAGTTGGCGTTGGTGGCGTTTCCCTAGAGAAATGATTCTTTTATACTGTACTCACTACAACAATGTGAGAAAAGGCAAAGGGCTAGCTTCTAGTTTGTTTTTTGTTTTCAAATTATGGGACTCAAAGGCCGAACGCTCCAATATGTGAAAAAATGGCAGCATATCCAAGGAGTGAATGATATAGAGTGGGGCAAAGCATCCGTCCGTCCATTCATTCTTGCTTCCGTTCATCCATGCATGCGTATGTGTGGCCGCCCGTGCATTCATCCATTCGCCCGTCCGTGCGTGCGTATGTTCGTGCGTCCGTCCCTACGTTCGTCCATGCATCCGCCCCTGCGTCCGTTCATGCGTCCATCCATCTATCTGTCTGTGTGTGCATTCGTCCATCTATTCAACACTCCAAGTACCCCCATCTCGCTTCTTTTCACCATATATTCCCCATATAAAAGCACCGCCATCCAGCGAACATTCCAAGGACTAAACGAGAGATGGTGGTGGTGGTGGTGGTAAGTCAGTCAAGAACTTTAATATATGGTCCTGAGGAGTTTAAGCCACCAGGGTGCCCACGTGGGACATCCTAGCAGCCGCTACCGTAGGCGACGCCCGAGTCGGGGCGGGAACGTGGTGGCGTTCCGCCAGTTCTTGGGCCCTCTGGACTGCCTTAAGTTGGTTTCGGAGATTGGGGCTCCTGAGTGCCTCCTCCCAGTCGGACTCACTGGTGAGAGGTCCCTGAGGTAACGCGGGACATTGCCAGAGCATGTGCGCGAGTGAACAGTACACTTCTGTGCAATCTGGGCACTGTGAATTTATGTCTGAGTTATAATGGCTGAGTCGGCCCCGTGATGGGTACGATCTCGTTTGTAACATTCTAAAGGCTACTTCTTGCGCGCGTTCTAGTTTTGAATGGGGTAAAGGGTATCGGCTTCTGTTGTGTCGGTAGTGGGAGGTAATTTCATGGAAGGTGAGTAGTGGGTCATTAAACTGCACGTCTGGGCCCAGCTCTTCGGTGGCTGATTGATCGTCACGGCGGGTCAGTTCTCGTGCTCGATCATGAGCCATTTCGTTGAGGTTGGGTTGTTGTGGGTGAACGTCTTTGCCCATGTGGGCAGGGAACCAAGAGAGGTAGTGCGAGCCCGTATATTTCCGTGTTTGTAAAATGCGGGCTGCTTCTGGAGCGATGTTGCCGGTTTCGTAAGCCCGAATGGCGGCGCGAGAGTCTGTGTGGTGGTGGTAAAAAACATTTATTTCAGAAAAAGTTTACTAGAGAGTGCCGACGTGGCCCATCAGCGTGCTAGAGTGGCAAGACCCTATTCCGGGACGCCAGTGGAGCTGGAAGCTGCCCGTGCGCGCTCCACCAAGGAGCGTTGTGCAGCCAAGGTAGAGCAGCCGAGCAGGTGCTCCTCCCAAGCCTCTCTAGTTGGGATAGGAAAAGGGGATGAGAAAGGGACGGGATTAATTGGGCACGATGCTACGACGTGATATGTGTCGGCGAGCACATGACAGGTCGAGCAGGTGACATTTATTTCCGGCAAAAAGTGCCTGGCGACCGCCGGACTTATAAAGGTGTTCGTCTGCAGGCGGCGTAGCAGTCGTTCGTCCGCTTTCTCCAAACCGCGTGCGGGGTCCGGGTAGAGGCGGCGCGAAGCCCGGCAATAAGCCAAAATTTCGCGAAAGCGCGTCAGGTTGGTATTGCCAGATTCCGTCTCGGGACATGGAGGGGCAACGGCCCGGACATGAGAAGCGCGGGCAGCGGCATTTGCCGCCTCGTTGCCGGGCAGGCCCGAGTGGCCTGGGGTCCACACTATACGAATGGGATAAGGGTTAAAGCGCAAAGAGGCTGCCTGTAGGAGGCTAGCCGCCAGCGGAGCAATGGAACCCTGAAGGTACTGAGAACAGGCCGAGCGCGAGCCCGTCAGGATGGTGCGTGAGGCAGGGTTAGAGGCGGCCAAAGCTATGGCAACCTCTTCAGCGTGCGTTACTGTGTCTGCCCGAAAGGAGAGGCCATCTACGTGTTTGCCCTCTGTAATCACGGCAGCCGTGAAGTGACCCGAGGGGGAGGGACCCGAAACGTCCACGTATAAAACACCAGGACGATCGGAGTGTCGCGTATGAAGGGCCGCGGCGCGTGCTAGTCTACGGCCAGGATGGAGGTCAGGGTTCATATTACGGGGTAGAGGTTCCACCCATAGCTTTTGACGCCAGAGCTCTGGTACCAGCTGCAGAGGGTCTTGGTCAGATATCGGGTTAAGGCCAAGTCTGTGTAGAAGACGGCGCCCTGAAGGCGTCTGCGACAGTCGATTGATTTGGTTAACGCGATGAGCTTCGCGCATCTCTGCAAAGGTGTTGTGTACCCCCAGAGCCGTGAATCGGCTGTTGGAAGTTGCAATAGGTAGGTCCAGAGCGCGTTTGTATACTGAACGAAGAAGGACGTCCAGCTGGTGCTCGTGTCGACGACGCAGGTGAAGGTAAGGCAAGGCGTAGAGGACGCGACTGGTCACAAACGCGTGGGCCAATCGGAGGGACTGAGACCCGCGGAGGCCGCCGCGCTTGGTAGAAACTCGCCGTATCATGCGGCTCACCTGTTGGCTGGTGCGTCTGAGGCCTGCTATTGTGCCCTTTGGATCCAAGGACGATGTGAGGTGAAGGCCAAGAACCCGAATATTTTGCACTGACGGGATGGGCCCGGACGGAAGAAAAATTTGAGGCGGCGGTAGCGGAGAGACTGAAAGAAGAGCCGATTTAGCTGGAGAGCACTCCAGGCCGCATGAACCTGCGTAGGTGTCCACCAGAAGGGCAGCCTTTTGCAGGCGTTCTTCGATTTGCGCTAAGGAGCCGGTGTTGGTCCAGATTGTGATATCGTCCGCATATAGTGCGTGCTGTATTCCCTCGACCTCGCTTAGAAGAGAGGGGAGGTTCATCATCGCCAGGTTAAAAAGCAGAGGAGACAGAACTGCCCCTTGAGGTGTACCCCGCGTGCCTAATAAGTACGGGCCCTGTTCGGTAGAATTAAGGCGAATGAAGGCGGTGCGATGTGATAGAAAGGCGCGAATGTAGTTGAAAGTCTTCTGCCCGCAGTTTGTGGTAGACAGGTTAGTGAGTATAGTGCTGTGTTTGACGTTGTCGAACGCCCCGCGGAGATCGAGAGCGAGCACGGCTTTATCGTTATGGCGCATAGTAGTCGGCTCTATGATATCGTGTTGAAGCTGGAGCAGGACGTCCTGCGCCGACAGATGCGGGCGAAAGCCAAACATCGTGTCAGCAAAGGTGCTCCTGGCCTCCAAGTAGGCTGAAAGGCGTTCGCAAACCATGGTTTCCATGAGTTTGCCTGCGCAAGACGTAAATGAGATGGGTCTCAGTGCCTCAATACTAACGGACTTTGCCGATTTGGGAATGAATGTCACGACCGATGTGGTCCATTCCGTTGGAAGCGGAGAACCGTCCCATATCGAATTTATAAGCTGGAGTAGCGAGAGGTGTGCTTGGTCGGGAAGATTTGCCAGGAGCGATACTGTGATTCCGTCGCGTCCAGGGGCCGTGCCCCGTCGCATTTTTGTGAGTGCAAATCGTAAATCAGAAAGCGTGTATGGGGCGTCGAGGTCGGTGTTAGGGGCGCCGGAATACGTATATGCTGGGCCTGCGGGATCAATTGTGCGGCAGATGTAGCGGTCACAAAGTTCTCGCGCGAGTTCATCCGTAGTGCCCTGAAATGCATGCAGAACACGGTGGAGCTGGCGTTGCGTTTCTCCCCTGGTGGTGGAGGGATCGAGAAGGCTTCTAAAGAGTCACCACGCACTCTTAGAGCTCATCTGGTTTGCAGCCTTCGAACAGGTGTCTGCCCAGTTAGCATCGGAAAGTTGTGCGGAGTATGCGGCCGCCTCTGCAGTGAGCGCCTCAATGCGAGCGCGAAGTTTCCGTTTAAGTTTGTTGCGTTTCCAGCGCCTTATGAGCCCACGGCGAGCGTGCCAAAGATGTAGGAGGTGTGGATCGATTGCAGGAGTCAAATTAGAGGTTGCAAGGGTGCGAGTGTTCGCTTGTTTCATATGAAGAGCGTATGATGCCCACGCTGCATATTCGGTCGAGGAGAGGCCGGCGGGGAATGGTTGCATTCTGAACTGAGTCCAATCGGTGAGACGGGCTTGGCCCCAGTGTTGGCGCATTTTCTGCCGCGGTGTGAACGAAATGCAGAGTAAAAAGTGATCGCTGCCTAGGTTTTCGCCTAAATTTTCCCATGTAGCATCGCGGATGTGACGGGTGAGGGAGAGGTCGGGGCATGTGTCTCGCGTGACCGAGTTGCCGGAACGTGTGGGTTGTGCCGGATCGGTAAGAAGCGTCAGGCTCAGCGAGGAAATGAGCTCCTTGAGCTCTCTGCCCCGGGCCTTCTCGTAGTGGTAACCCCAGTGAGGGCTGGGGGCTTTAAAGTCCCCGACAATCACCAGTGGTTGTCGGGCCGCTATATGCAGTGCCCGATAGAAGAGATGCGCAAACGAAGCCCTCGCAATGCGAGGGGGACAGTACACGTTTAAGATATGTATTGCGAGAGATGGCACACGCACAATTTCTTACGGCTTGTGCTTCGTGTCTACTTCCCACCTTTAACCAACTCGAGTTCATGGTAGATACTAGTTCAGTGTATCCATGGCACTGCGACCCAACGCTCGCTAAACCTTTCTAAAACCAAGGAGGTTACGCCCAGCAAGTATTACGTAGCAACCCTTTCTTGTCAGATAGTGCTCAATAAACATGACGATGGCTACTAAGGGGGAATGAGAGACAGGAGCATTCGGCTTTAAGTTAACCTGCACTGGTGAATTTTTCGTTGTTCAACAATGCACAGTAGAAATCTCTCATTGGCACCACCTTGGAGGTCAAAATGTAAGACTGGTTACACACTACTACTACGATTACGAGGGAGGAACGGGTTCCGCTATAAGGAGCTTCACCCCTAAAAAGCAAATGGCAGATCTCACGTACATTGAGAATCGATGATATGTGAAGCACGAATGAGAAAGGTTTATTTGTCACTTTAAAATCTGCACAACCTCACGAGGTGTAGGTAAATGATGCCGTACATGTCTTCCGCGTCATGATTATCATGTTTGAAGTTGTCGTTTACCTTCGTCATCAATTAACGTAACGTGATATCATATTTATTATATGTGAATCTAGTAAAAGAGCCGTGAGCACACAATCAGCCTGGTATGTTGTCATGTTCTTGGATGGAACGCTTGTCAGAATTATTACGTTTTCACAAGTCGTACACTTTCGTCATTTATTGGCGTCACGTAACACCAAATTTGATATAAGTGGAGCTAGCAAAATGGCAGCGAGTGCTTCAGGAAGCACCCAATATACTCCAATGTAGCGTTGACGGACACTGGGAACAGCGACGCTACGTTAGCAAAACGCGAGCACTCTATAGCCTGACGCCAGATGCGATGGGCGCGACCAACATCCGTCGGCGCAGCCCTACGCCAACTGACCCGAAATGCGACATGGCGCATTTCGTGCCGATGCGTTGCCCAGACACCACTGCGTCTCCCTATTTTCTCGACGGAGGAACGCCAGACGCGCTGGAACGCGCATGCGTCAAAGCAACGCAGCGCGGCGCGTGCCTGCGAGTATAAGGCAGGACCAGCGCCCAGTGTGGCAACGCCGTTGTGACACGACGAAATGAACGCCGGCGAGCACGCGCACCCCGTCACGTCGAAATGTATTGACACCTTGACTGTTGCATGTAGTCATGTTCTCACATGACACGCATCTCACTATTATCATGTTTGCACCAGTCGCATACCTTCGTCATCCATTGACGTCACGTAGTACCCAATTTGGCATATGTAAAGCTAGTGAAGAGGCCGCGAGCGCATCATGAGTGTGGCATGTAGTCACGTTGTTACATGACACGCATGTCGTGATTAAAATGTCTGAATGTGTCATTTATATGTTTTTGTCGTCCGTTCGCGTCACGTAATACCGATTTCGGTACATGTGAAGCGAGCGAAACGGCCACGATCGCTTTATGAGCGTAGCACGTAGTCATGTTGTTACATAACACGCATGTTTACCATTTTTGCACCAGTATCATACCTTCGTCATCCATTCACGTCCCGCAATACCAAATTCGGTATAAATGAAGCTAGTGAAATGGCCGCCAGTGCATCATAAGCGTGGCATGTAGTAATGTTGTTACATGACACGCACCTTAGGACTATCATTTTTGCATCAGTCACATACCTTTGTCATCCATTTACGTACCGTAATACCAAATTTCGTACATGTGACGCTGGCGAAACGGCCACGAGTGCATCATGAGCGCGGCATGTAGTCATGTTATTACATGACACGCATGTCATACATTTCATGTTAAGGTCTGTCGCTTGTGTTCGCCATGTAATCATGTCATACCATACCAGTTTTGCAACAGGCCTTGTGAACAATACCACCGCAAGAGCAGAAGGACCATGAATTGTAAATCGTAACATTTATGACAAACATGTCATTAATTTCATGTTATGACTAGTCAAATACGTTCTTCACACAGTCATGTTTTTACAAACCCAACTTTGGTATTGGTACCATTATTGAAATGACCAGGAGAGCTAATAGTCGTACGCGGCTAGATAGATAGATAGATAGATAGATAGATAGATAGATAGATAGATAGATAGATAGATAGATAGATAGATAGATAGATAGATAGATACGCTCAAAGTCACCGAATTTCGCTTCGCATTTAATAATTTGTGGGGTGAGAACTGGCAGCAACGAGATGGGTGTATTGTTATGCGTACGCTGTGGCGCAGTAGTGGAATCAGTGATCGTGAATGCCGACCTGCATGTAAGTAGCAAAAGGAACTTCACTGCATGAAGACGTATTTCCGCAGAATCTACAGTGAGGCTCCTCTAACAATTTTTTTTTCATTTTTTTTATGCTCAGATAATGCTAACGAGGCGTTTTGCGTGGGGTCGCAAAGGGCGAAAAATACCAGGCTGTCAAATACTAGGCGCCATTGGGTGCTCTGTGAAAGGTCGAGTATGAAGATACTCAAAACCAAGCCTACCGGAAGCCCAGTGGACATTAGAATAAATTGAAGCCAGTATTTGACGACCAATCAAGGTTCGCGTAAGACCGTTGTAGCCCTACGCCGGGCGATACCGACAGAGATGGGAAATGTGCACAATATCAGTTTTGTTCGTTTCGTGGCAGATGGATATATTTCACTGCACGGTCCTGGTTATAATCACGTACAGCGCAGGCACTCGCACTATGAAGGCTCGGTGAAAATTATAGCTTCGATGTGTTGGCGAGCTGTTCTGACCCTTTTCTCGTAAAGGAGAGGCCAAACCTCTGTCTTTAAACATATGCAGAGAGTAGCAAAAACATGTAATTGGGTTTGGATTTCTGAATTACGCCATGACACAAATATGCGTGAAAATCAAGAAAAAAAACGTGCACACCTACTTACAGATAGAAACGCTTCGTGTCCATTAAGCTAAAAAAAAACTCCCAAGCATTTCCCCGAGGGTGAACATGGTTAAGTGCGAATGCACGGGGTGATGCTATGAAGGGGAGTAAAGTTAAAATCCGTCGTCTTGACGCCGGCCTTCATCGCCCTTCTCCGCCGGACGCTTGCGTTTTCGTTCCGCTTCTTGGGCGGCGTTCGCGGCTCGATGCTGACGCCTCATCTCGACCTCGCGAGCGCGCAGTTCACCATCTGCTGCACGCTTCGCCCCCTTGTCCTCGGCCTCGCGAGCGCGAAGTTCGGCACGCTTCGCCCGCTTGTACTCGGCCTCGAGTGAGCGCAGTTCGGCATCCGCTGCACGCTTCGCCCGCTTACGTTCGGTCTCACGAGCCCGTCGCAGCGCCGCCTTGTCGTCCAACGTCGCGAAACCACCGCGGTACCGTCACCTCCAACGACGGGTGCAGTGCTGGCATACGGTTGTACTGAATTCGTTGTTGATGGTAGCGTTGCCTCCGGGACATCCATCGCACGACCCGCTCTCGACGGTAGACTGAGAGAGAAGGCGGGCGCGCGAGAGAGAGGGGTGCGGGCGCAGCTGCAGCGAGCGAGGAGAGCGGAGGAGCGAGCGAAGGGGGAGGGGGACGCGCGCAGCGGCGTTAAAGATATGAGGCGCGTTACTGACACCGATATCAGCGTCGCGTCCGTGGCTTATTCGGTAGAGCCTCGCGCTGCGGCCCGCCAAGTCCTCTTTCTTTTAAAGATAGAGAGAAGACTGCGGACGCCGCCGACGGCGGTGGATAGTTTGGGATCGCCTATAAAGTGTATTCACACTTAAAACTTTGTTGTATTTGATATCTCACATGTAGGGATAAAAGATAGTGGCTCACAATGACACTATAGAGCACGCTATGCGCGTCCGCGTTAATGTGTTTCTCGACACTACTCCCGCTATAAAAACATGAGTCTTTGTAAACTGAGAAACGTCTCTCATCATCAAATTCGTGTTTCGTAGCAGGAATGAGCTGCTAAAGGTTGCAAAAAGCTATTAGTCTAACGAAGTAAGAAGCATGAAAACTTTTTGATCACACGCTTCCTATACTTTCAGCCTCTTAATGTGGTAATCTACCTCATCGTTTGAAATCATGTGCCTTCCCGTTTAAACACGACAATGCATTGAAATGAAAAAAAAATGTTTGTGCGGCATCAAGCGTATTCTATCACTGTCGATTGCTATCGCGTCTCAACGGAAGCACACGAGACGCAGCTCAGTTCCGCACACAGGCGCATTTTGCGAATCATCGCGAACTCAAGTGCGAAATCTCCCAAAGGTCACAGATGTTTACTTAGATCAACTTCGAATCTTCTACAGTGGCAGATATATTCAGCACCTACTTTGAAAATGTGGGGTGATTAGGCTGTTGTCTGCGCTTTGGTAAAAACCATATTTTCTCGGAAAGGAAAGAGTAGAAATTCAAAAAGAGGTTACTGTTGTCCCGCAGCCTCTATATGATATTCACTATTACGCAAACAATTTTCCCCAAGCATTTTGGGCGTCTCATGAATATTGCTGTGTCACCTTTGTGAAGTAAAGCCGTACATCATGAAGAAGATAAGTCAAACCATGTTCAATAAGTAATTCAATTCAGTTACATGGTTATAGTAATGCAGCACGAGGTCACAAAGTTTCAAAGGAGCGGACAGAGGGATCTCCTATAGCTACATGAGTGGGGTAACTACAAAAACATAGTGAGAGATGCGAACTTGTGAGCAATTATTGGCCAGGTTGAATAATAATTACAAAATAATAAATACACAACGCAATGGTAATACTACAGAAAAAACCATGAAGATAATCAGAAGCAAGGGATAAAACTGAAATGTCAAAGCAAAATAAAGAGGCATACATCGCAAATTCACCTATTCAGTGGTATCAGTTATACAAAAGCAAATGTCAAATATCAAGCCAGCACAGAGACGCTGAAATTTGTTAATAGTTATTTACACAACGTAGATTAGTTGATGAATTCATGAACGAAAAAATTCTCGCTGTGCGAGCTGAAAGTATAAATGTTTTCTGATGATTTTATTTCAAACGACATTGAATTAAAGTAGCTATGCTTGCAATTAGGGTTGTAGATAAGCTTGGGAAGTAGGTTTGGAGAAGATGGTGATTTGGGAGTACGAGTAATAAGGTGTTCATACTAGCAACTTGTGGCACCTTCTCGTTCTCACCAACTAAATGTATCGGCATCGGTGCCAAGACCAGGTCGCTGCGAGAACGCACGCAATCCGAGGTTGTGTCATTGACAATTTTTCTAGGTGGAAGCAGCAACTCCATCTTCGATGACATGACTTCTATCGCTCTTCCACTCCCTCAACCCATGCGTAAGTGGGCACCGCTTCCATGCCAATGAGAGCTACGCTTAATTCAGTGGCAGCTAAGATTTGTTAGACAGCACTCATCGTGTAGCCAGCGCCTGCATACAAACTCCGCCAGTCGCTTTCGCCTGATGAGTAGAATATGGAAGGGGCAACAGCAAATAAATGGCTTTTATAGATACTTGTAAGGGCTTTAGGATAGACTAATAGCAGACTCTGAGGCGTTTCTTTTGGTTCAAAGCTTCGTGATTTTTATGGGTGATGAAACGCTTAGACATGCGGTGTCGTATTATTTCTTTTTGTGCCAATATGGAACGAAACATTTGTACGAGGAACTACACGATTGAATTGTTAAAAAGACGTGGCCTGTTTTCAGTATGGTCTCTAAATATTTAGCTTTTTAGTAGCTTTCATATTTGAGTGTTTTATGCCTCTATGCGAACATCGCTTCACGCATTGAACAAGTGCGAGAAATATGTGCAAATGTTATAGATGTAAAAATGTGGTCCACTTTGAAGCTCACACATCAAATATTTCGGAGACTTCAAGGTAACATTTTTTAAAAAATAAATGAACTTAAAATTGGACATAATACTTGGCGATACGGAGATGATGACTTTTTTTAATGATTTTTTTTCGTGAACCTTGTTGTATGCCTTCCAGGGGAAGAGGGGTGTTTAACACAACTATTTATACATAACAGCCCGCTTAATGTCTTCTATGAACCAAACGTTTATACGCCTTATTCAGCTAAATACAACCAGTGTATCATTTCAACAGAAGTAAACTAGGAACGTAAGAGATTCTCCAACGGCCAAAGGTGCCGAATGCTTGATTGTTGCAGCAGTGCCATAGAACTATAACAGTGCAAATATAAATCCACGGGCCAAACTGGAAGCAAAAGTGTGTGCTGAATAGCAGAATAATGAAGTCCTGAAGGCAGGTATTCAGCTATACCACCAGTGGCCCACCCGTTTCGTGGAGCGTCAAATCTTATCACGTGGCCGCTGAAATAGAGGTGCTAACAACACTTAAGCCCAAAGGTGGTGGAGTCGGTGAGTGAAGTCATAAAAAAAAAGTCACAGCTTTTCCGCGAAGGCGAAGCAATAAACGCGATGGTAACAAATTGAAAGGTCAGGCGCAGTATGCAAAGCAGATCGAAACGTGCACCACGTTTCTCGCGCACAAATGACGCTCTAAACGTACCCACAAGTATGGATGCACGCGAACAAGTGTCTCATTTGTTTCTTCGCTGTGTCTGAGCACCAGCGGCAAAATCCAGAGGAGAGTGTCTATATAATTGCTACCGAAATAAAGACTACGTTCACATCACTCTACCACTAATGCTTGAAGCTTAAATGCTACCTACGCCGATGAAGCGTGCCACTGGAGGTCGTCCTTCGTTAGCGGCCATCCATCGTGTCGGTGGCCTATGAAAAAAATAATAATATCGAGCTTCTGCTATCGCCTCCGGCAGTACCTTATTGAGGCACATGAAGGCGCAAATGGCAATTACTGTGCTTCAATGCTCTTGTTGGTTGAGTAATGATGGCTTTAGTGAAGTTCCTAAGAATAACCCCAAAAGCGTATGCGGTCTGTGTCAGTGGAACTTAGTACGGAGTCACTCGATAAATAGATGCGTGAATTGTCTTGTAGAGGATAATATTGCTACATGCATGCATATTGATATTCTAGGGGGTGACGCGCGTGTGTACCTGACGAGGGAGACCAAGGATTGTCTCTGCCCGATCGCTGGTCAACCGGTCACGTCATTACCGCTGGTTTCAAATACATCTAATTCACAGCCTCGTCGATGCGGCATCTCTTCTTTTACGTAACATATTTTTTGGAGGTGGAACGTTCCCCGTCCTCACCACGAAGCTTCGCAGTGGCCGCACCATTCTCTCTTCAGCCATGGCTACCAATGAACACAACTCATCAGCGTCTCCATTTGTAGCTCCAGCGACTACATACCTGACGATGCCCCACCCCCGTGATCCCGGTACATTCTCCACGCAACCTGGGCTTCACGTTGACTGCTGGCTTTGTATATACGAGCGTGTTAGCCAGACACACCAATGGGACCCTACCATCATGCTCGCCAACGTAATATTTTACTTGGACGGCACCCCACCTGTCTGGTTCGACGCCTATCAGACCGAGCTCACCAGTTGGTATATCTTCAAGGAGCGACTACGCGACATCATTGGGGACCCGTCCGGTCGCCAATCGGAAGCGCGAAAAGAACTCGCCACTCGTGTGCAGTCCTCAGCTGTCAGTCATATGGCTCGTACATACCGGACGTGCTCGCGTTGTGCCGGAAAGTAGACGAGCAAATGACAGAGACTAACAAAGCGGGCCACATACTCAAGGGCATCGCGGACGATGCCTTCAACTTGCTCGTGTACACCAACGTCATGACCGTAGATATGGTTTAAGAAATGCCGCCGCTTCGAAATGGCCAGAAGCCGCCGTGTTCTGCCTCATTTTACGCGGCTACAAAACACGGCTGTTACATCAGCCTGCACCCATCTCGGGGCTGCACCATCGATGTAGGACAGTGTGACACGTATAGCTCAACGGGAGCTTGAGGCGCCAAGTCCGGCACCATTTCCTCCGCAACCGCTCGACCATAGCGCTGCACAAACGCCTCCGGTGGTCTCCGTTATTCAAGCTGTCGTAAGGCAGGAAATCGCAAAGCTCTGTTTTCCTGTGGCTTGCTCTGCCTCCCGACCCACCTCCAGACCAATGACAATAAATGCACCACGCTATGATTTACATTTTATTTCGCGATCCCGCAATCCGACGGAATGGAGAACTGCAGATGACAGACCGATCTGCTTCCGCTGCCGCCGAGTTGGCCGTATCTCCCGCTACTGCCGCAGAACTTGGGCGCCCTCAATTGGAGCCCATTTTCCTCTACTCGCCCATACGGGGAATCCCGTCGGTATTCGCCTAGTCGTGTGTATCCTTCTTCCGACGTCCCTAACAGCCGCTCCACCGCTCGTTCGCCGTCACCTGAACGCCGCCGTTCCCCATCGCCACAACCACGCCGCTATCCGTCGCCGGTCAACTATGGATCGTCTCGGACAGAAAAATAGATAATGCAGCTCCAGGAGGTAGTGCTGCATCAATTGCGACTGATCCAAATCCTTCGTTGACGCTCCCCACTAATACCAACTTGATCGAGGTGTATATGGACGGTATTTCTTTGACAGCGTTAGTTGATACCGGAGCTCAAATGTCCATAATGAGTGCTCATCTGTGTCGCCTGCTCAAAAATGTCTTTACGCCTGCAACGACTAAAGCCCTCCGTGTCACTGATGATGGAACTGTGGCCATCACTGGAATGTGTATTGCTCGTGTTAGTATGGCCGGCCGCCATGTCCCGTTATATTTACGGTGCTTGAAATTTGCCCTCTCGACCTAATCTTTCGCATGGACTTCCTATCGACGCATTCTGCTCTTATCGATTGTGCCACCGGTACTATCTGCCTAGAACTTCATCTTCCCCCGGATTCTCCCCATGAACTCCCAAACAGCCTGTGCACCACTAACGTTTCCTGGATACCACCTTAAGCTCTCACATTCGTTGAATTGGCAACACCTCCCGTGCTCGACGGTGAATATATCATGACGCCAATTCCTGATGTTCTCCTGGCGCGCTACATTACTGTCCCACACTCCGTCGTAACCATGGCCTCTAACCAAACATATTTACCTGTTATCAATTTTGGTTTCATAAAACAAGTGCTACTTCATGGAACATCGGTCGCTACGCTAAGACCATTAATTGACAACAACGTCACCTGTTTTGTGGCAGACGTAAGTCCCCATCACCCACGTCACTCGCAGGATGCCCCGTGCCTCGAGCCAACCTTACGCTCCATGATCGCCCCAGACCTCGAACCTGAGAAGTCAGCCGCGCTCTGCAGCTTTTGGCTTTATACCGCGACGTATTCGACATAGACAGCAGTCTACTCTGCCAGAACTCACTCGTCAAGCACCGCATTAACACAGGTGATTCTCATCACCTTTATCGGCGACCATACCGGGTGTCAGCCACCGAGGGTAAAGTAATTCAACAAGAAGTCACCAACATGCTAACCGAAGGAATTATTGAACCCTCAATGAACAATGAAGGTGTTTTGAAAATTCTGGGTAGTGGGACTGTATATGTTTGCGTATAAAGTCCCATGCGTTTGTGTTTAGTGTCCATGCAGGTAGTGGGACTGCATACGCAGTTTCGATGTCGCAAGTTGCTTCTATCTTTGTTCGCACTATACACCGCGACAATACGTTCGCGCATGATGTCGGATAGTGTATGTGGACCACGCCTCGCTATAGTTTTTTAAAAACTTTATACGTGACTTTGCCTGAATTATGTGGCCATTAAGTGCTCCACACTTAAGGCATTAGATGAGCTAAAAAGTTGACGACTTTCCCAAGGCGCGAGTGTGCATAAATATCTGACAGGTGGCGATACTATACGTTGGTTTTGCCTGCGATGATATCATCACGAAGGTGCTCGAAGAACTCGAGGACTTCACTTTGGAACGAGCGCATGCTCAGTATGACAAAGCTCGATATGCTAAATATGTGATTTCACCGGCGTCGGCATACGCCGAAGACAGCATACGACGGCCTGCGCCAGTAGTGTGCTGCAAACTCGGAACAAGTCCCAGACATACAGTAATTGTTTGCTTTATTGCCAGCAAGACGGGAGCGCTTTTTGTAAGCCCCCGAAACAGGAAACAACCAAAGCGGCATCATTTGTGTCAGTGAGCACCTGCACGGAGTCAGGTGCAATCTCGTACCGCAGGCCAACAAATGAAAAGGCAACAAATCAGTCACCTTTAGAAATATTCTCAACCAGAAACATATAAGCTTTGCGGTCGCAAAAAATTGGGAGCGACTGGAGTGCGAAACCAAAATAAGCCGGCACACAACTTTGCTAAAGTATAAGAATGCAGATCCGTCAGGGCAAGAAAACATGTTCATGTATTTACGCAGCACATGCAGAAGAAGAAAGCACATGCAGAAGAAGAAAATTTACTTAAAAAGGAACGATTTTTTTAAATATACAATCGACAAGGGACATGCGTGTACGTCTTAGATCATATTGAGGGCGTTGTTTGATGACATACGCGTATGTCTATGAGCGTTATAGGGTTGAGAATTATTTGACTGATTGTATGCACTGCCACTCCGCAACGCAGAATTGTTTGGCAAACCGTAATAACAAACCTGCTTTATTTTTATGCTTGAGGAATTTTATGCCAAATACAGGTAATATATCCTTATAGGGCGTACGATTTGACTTAAATGGCTCGCTTCAAAGACTTGTTTTAGCCAAACTGTTCATTTTAACAACACCCAAAGTATTATTCCCAAGCGAAGATATCTTTCAAGAACAATTATTAAAATGTAAAACTGTAACGTTCTTAAAGTGCGCCCAACAGCGCTTCACTGTATACTCTAACCTAAAGCTGGATTTGAAAACACATGCTTCTATTTGGTCATGCTTAAGAAGTAGAAATGTTTCAAGCTTCACGAACGAAGGCATATTTTCACGTTGCAGACTTTAAACATACATTCATCACCTATGCGCCGTATTCAACCAAGCTTATGCCCCGCAATTGGGCTTGTTTATCTTTCATGCCCTATGCTTGAGCCAGGTGTACCACTTCCTGGACACCGGGAAGCGAGTTTTGTTTTTTGCTCCAGCTAGTCACTGGTTATAGGGAGAGCCTTCATGAGCGCAGTAACATGGATAAGCACACGCACGAAAGCAGAAGACAGGCATGGGCTCGGACGCTTGAGAGGCAACACGGCTCCCAACCTGGTGTATTCTACGTAGATATAGCAGGGCCTTCACCCACGGGATTTTACACGGCCTCTGTTGTTCACTGGGAAAAGCATGTCAATGGGCTCTCGTTCTGAGCACAAAATCCAGAGCGCGCTGAGGAAGTCGCGATAGCGCTTGCTGCTGCGGACCCCAACTCGAAAGTTATCATCACGGACTCCCGGAAAGCATGTACTCATTACTTGGTAGGAGAGATATCCCCCCTAGCCAGTCAAATTCCTAATCGGGCTCTCGCTGATCCAGCCCCGAAACGCATCGTATGGGCTCCTGGCCACCAGGGCTTACGAGGTAATGAGGCTGCTGACGCGGCCGCCCGGGTGCTTACCCACCGGGCTCCTCACCTTGGCTCTTATGACTCGGAGGCCAATACACCACTGCTGTGGTTCAAAGAAATTCTGACCTATTATCGCGACACTCACCGCCTTTACCCGGCTCCTGCAAAGGGGCTGAGTAAGGCGGAAGAGCGAACTCTAAGGTGCCTGCAGACAGGTACTCTACTCTGTCCTGCAATCCTGAAACATTTCGATGCGAACACAGATGGGCGGTGCCCACACTGTGGGGAGACGTGTGATATCTTCCACATGGTATGGGCATGTCCAAAAAATCCCCACCTACCCCCTTCCCCTACCCCTTCCCGAGAGGCATGGGAGACTGCCCTCCTCAACTACTCATCACTAGAGTCTCAACGGGCTCTGGTGAGACGGGCGCGAGTAGGGACCTCGTCATGCGGTGTCCCGGACTAAGGACGCCGACCATGTAGCGGGGTCATGCTTTGGCCCCGTACCTCTCTCTTTTATAATAAATGTTTTTCATCATCATTCATGAGCGCAGTATTGCATAACTGATCTAATTGCGAGAAGGGGAGTGAAAAGAAATCGCCTTCAGTTTGCCTGGCTCCATCATCTTTCGTCTAAGATGGGCCATTGCAAGCCGTTTCGAGCGAAGAGGCTCAGCACGCGGTACCACATGAAATGACACAGTTGTATCGACACTGCCATTGCCCTTGAGTAGACGCCTTGAACCGTTTGCACAGCAGGCTTACGCCGTTGTTTACGCCGGCTGCCTTGTAGTCGATATTTTCAGTGAGGAGACCACGTAAACGTATCATCCCATACTGAGTATAGACAAAGTGCCCAACAGAGTTTACAAATGCGCCACAGAACGATGACTTAGACCTCCCACGATTCGGTGACATGATTCCAAGAACTCCCGGTTACAAGGTATACACCTGTTGTGTCCGGAGGTTTGTCGATATCGGAGATCTTACACGACGACCACTGTCTTGAGCACCGCAAATGCCTGTTGTTGCGTTCGCTAGAAGATGGGCCCTTGTTCTATCAATACCATTTCAGCGCCTTCACCTAACGTCCAAGGTGCCATGCAGAAATGAATGTTTTCGACTGACCACGCGGGCTCCTGTGCAATGCCACGAGGATCAGCCATCTCGCTCATTCGACCAGGTTTACAAGCGCATTCTAGGGAAATGCCGGGCTCGATGATATACCTTGCTCGGTGAAAACCTTTTAAATGGTTTGCGACTGACAGCTTGACGAACACCGGTACCTGTCATTCTCGAAACTCAACAAGCCGCGCAATGAAACCATTCATATCATAGAGCGTGAAGCACGCACACTTGTGTGAGGAAAAAAAGCTTAAACCATCACGGCTAGACGCAGCGTCACGCCGTTTTTCTTATGTTTTACCTTATTTAGTGTTGCATTAAACTGGTGCTCCTTTTGATGACACCTTCTAAATAGTCACCGAGTCCTGTTTATGCGAATTTGAAAACATTCATTGGACATTTTCATTTGCAGCATTTATTCACTGTTCACCAATATAAAGACTTTGCGTTGCAAGCGTATAACTCAGTGTTTTTTAAGTCCACCACACCATTGATGTTCTTTTAAAACATTTAGGTGTGTACCACTTTTAGCACTGTAAGATGGTAACCTTGCTATTCTTCTTTTGCATATATCTGGTTTAAACCTCGACTAGCATGTCTAGCGGTGGTACACTGCTTTGTTCTTCGTGTGAAAAACAAGAGCGTCCATACTTATATAACAAACGGGAAGAAATTTGCAGTGTCTTCAACCAAGTGGCAAAAAAGGTAATATCATCTATCTTGTCTCTACCTGCACCTATCATGCTCCACAGCCCTATAGAGGGTGCAATACCAAGAGAGCCGAAAATGGCGTGCTACCCATCCATCAGAATTGCCTTATCGGATAGCGAATAGGGTATTCTCTTGAGACCTCAGGCCCAGGACTATGCGCGTCGAAGCTATTTGTCAGGGAATGCGGACTCACGTCAACATCGGGGCAAAGCGTGTTCGACAGGATATAGCCGCGAAGAGGACCAGACGACCGAGGTGGGAGTAGGCGTTGGCGGTGCGAACTGTGGCCTGCTTTATCTCGAAAACACCTCAGCCAAAGCAGCCTTACACATTTACGTCTGAGCCCCTTCTGGCTTCTCCTCGTACCGCCTGTTCTCGCACGATTTCGGTCCTTATCGGCGTGCTTTGTTTGCGGAGCACATCAGGGTGTATGATATACACCATAAAGGTGGCTTATACAAGCAAGATTCTTGGCATTCATTGCTTATTTCGAAGGTTCATTGTTTTATTGTCTTTTGAATCTTCTTTATATCGCGCTGCTGCTTTGTTTATTCCAGTGTACGTTGAGACGCCAGCCCATCTGTGTGTTTTCGATTTGCCGATGCCCATCCCCTGCTCCATCCGTCTTTGCGGCCTAATTTAAAAGTCTTACCTTCAATATAGCGTCGAGCAGCAATGTCGTTTTGCTTGCATTCATAAGCGTGCTGAAAACAAGGGTGCTCGAAATTAAAACAAAACTACGTAAATTACAGAACTGACGCTTTTTCGTTGTTCTCTGCCTCGGAAGGTTATTTTCGGGCGCTATCGCCATGAGCGATATAACCAGCGCTGCATAATGCGTTCACTGAACATTATTTTTTTCTAGCATTTTATATTAAGACACGGGTAAAATTCTCATCGCTGCGTAAGGCTCTTTCCTTTTCTGATAATCGTGTCTGAATTTTTTCCTTTTTTGAAAACCTGCCGTTTGTGAACATTAGTATTCGTTTTCCTGCGCTATACCATATGTTTAGTATTACATGATTGAAATGACTGATAAACTACGCTTTTAAATGTGAGATAATTCACGATGAAGCCAGATTATTGTGGGTACAATAACTGCTGTGGACAAGCATTAGATATTTTTGATAAAACTCTGCAATATACAGACATTACCATTTCTGCTATCACTGTTTATATGTGTTCGCGCACATACCAGAATTTTTTCAACACCGTGTCACTCTTAACATCCATCACTGCCTACTTCATTATACATTTAGGTCATCTGCTGTTCTATATTACTATATCATAAACGGCATTCTTAGAGCTTCAATATGTGGACGCACCAATCATGTGTCCCTCGATAACCATACAGTCAGGCATCGTCGTTTCAACGGTGAACCATGCAGTCAGCTTCAACCGTTTCAACGAGCATGCCCCCTATGGTGTATGATCAGTTTACCCACTTCTCTATCACCAAAGCCGCTTTAGTTTCTGCATCGAGAAGACGATAAATAAGACTCTCGAATCACCGCAATGCAAAGCATATATTGTTTCCTGTATTGAGGACATTGCATGCGCCATCGGCCATACCATACTGAGTCAGCCAGTTTTCGTCTGATTACCGAAGCGAAGCAGCATTGGGCTCGGTCAGTACTTGGGAGGGTGAGGGCGTTGCGCGCCTACTGACATAACTGACGCATGGCGCAAATGTTAGTTAGACCTATTTCTGCTTAAATTGCCGATCGCGCAGAGAACACCGGCATCGAGGTGCACACTGAAAATGGTAAGGATTGGCTCATGACCCATACTGCTTTTCTGCTCACAAGTGGACACACTGCCACTGACACCGGCACCGGAACCGTCGCAAAACGAGCTGTTTACCGCTGTTGCGCAAGCATTGCGGCAGTAATCTTCCATAACTGATAACTTCATGTGGATTTGCCAGGATAAGTTTTGCATAAATTGTGATGCTGTCCCGTGATATGTAGCATACCGGTGGTTTACTATCATGCTCGTAGATATCACGTTCCTAAGGCATAACATTTTTAAGTGCTGTTTATCGAAGACGTAGAGATGCAATGCCCAGGGCACCATAACAAAACTTCAACTTCTATCTGTGCCGTCTTACGGTTCTATTTCCGTTTAAGATGAACGGAAAACAGCAATAACAAATATCGGCTTTTACAAAGAAGCGAGCTTCTCATGACGACTACTAAGCGAAATTGAGCGCTATTTAATTTACGCTACCACACTTACACACGCATCAGTTTTCGCCATGTTTTCTTCAGATGTGTTGTAAAACTAGTACGCTTCGTTGAGACATGCGTCTTTCACATGGTTGCTTAACTTCCTTGCTAACAAACCCGAGTTATTCCCTGTGTGAATTTTATTCTTTATTCTTGTTAACAAGAGCCGGCGGAGTCACCAAAGCGTGCTTCGACATTCAACACGCCATTTTTCTCCGCAACTTCTTCAATATTGCCTTTTTTTTCGTTTTCTTTCTTTCCTGGCGACATCGTGGCGTCATATCCTCCATTAAAGTATTGCTTTGCCTTCAAACATTCACCTCCCCTTTCAGGCTTCTTCGATGTTCAATCTGTCATTGCAGCATAATTTTGTTTTTCTTTTTGAAATGACAGAAACGGGTACAGCACAGGTTTCGCCATTTCGTTCTTGCGGTAAACACGCACTTGCTTGACGACGTTTTCGAATGTTGGCGCCTGTCACGATGTCCCGTAGTCAGAACCTACGCGTGCATTACCCCAGTGATTTGAGGCGGGATGTTTTCGGTAAACATCGTCGTGTTTGCTCTACCCTTGAATTTGTCCTCCCCCTATCGAACGCTGCGAGTCTTTCCTGAAAATGAAAGTAAAGGAGGGCGAACGCAGAAGAATAAGCTTGTGGAACGGCATTTTGATTCACGCACAGCCATCGTCTGAACATATATAGAAAGGTGCAGGTCTGAGACCCGGTCGTTTCCCGTGTAATTGAAATATATTGGCTGTGAAAAGAGTTGGATACCGCCATATAAAAAATACCAGAATGTATAAATGATGACTGGGCAAAATTTCAGCGCAGGAAGCGTTGAATTATACGTTTTGCCCAGGTTATGTTTTGCGACCTGAAGTGTGGTTTTATGCATGAAAGAGAAACCATGGCCAAGCTTCGCCAACGCATAAAAGTTTCAGTGAAGATACGTAAAACCATCTGTGATGCACAGTTTTGGAGCAGGAATATGTTACTTATTAGCGTTTCAGCACACCTAAAAACTACGTGTGGGATATCCACTGACTGATCCTGATTTGAAATTCGATCGAGTGCTTGTCGCTTGCAACAAACTAGTAGCCATACACAGCTTTTGCAGATGCGCCGGCTCTTGCTGCCAAGAACACACCAGTTATACCTTCTCCGGCTGCCGTGGGGTTCATAACTTTGTAGAACTTAACGCTGCTGCAGCATTTCTTTTACAGCGGACAATATTACAAAATATTCCGTTTTGCCGTTTCTCACCGTAAGTTGTTTCATGAGAATTCCACTCGGAAGGGTCGGAAATATCCCAGTACTGTATTAGCAGATCATTGCCAGTTTGCGTAAACAGTGACAGCTTTAAGCTTCAAGCGTATTTCTTGCTTATTGATTGCTTCATTAGTGCCAGACATTTGTGTCGTAGGTGCAAGAAAGTTTGCTTACTGCAAGCGTTTTCCTAATACTCGTGAAAGCCAGCACTAAGCAGCCAAAAATATTCAAAGATGACATCATTCGCATTCTTTTCTTTGCTGCTAAGTAACATGTGTATTCTGGCCATTGCCCATTATTCAAATACGCAATTAAAAGGCAGTTTCGTTTGCCATTGATTCGGGCGTGGTCGATTGATTGATTGATTGATTGATTGATATGTAGAGTTTAACGTCCAAAAACCACCATATAATTAAAAGAGACGCCGTAGTGGAGGGCTCCAGAAATTTTGACCACCTGAGGTTCTTTAACGCGCACCCAAATCTGAGCACACGGGCCTACAACATTTCCGCCTCCATCAGATCGGGCGTGATCAGATGGTGCCAGACTCGACAAGCGAGAAGAGTTTCATGGCCGACACAATGCCCAGCCGCACCATCGCCATGTTACAAGGCAGGCAGCAGTATTTAATTAAAAGATTAGATGGTGAAGATCTGCTTGTAGGGGGGGCATCAGAAGCAACAACATATACCCTCTATCCGCCCCTCCCTCCTTTGTTCCTATTTGAAGGAACTGTTAGAATTTATTAGAAAATTTGGTGATTGATAGAATTAGCTAGAATATTTCTCTCTTTCTACCAACGCCCATTATATGATTAGTCCAACAAACCACTTCGGCATTAACATCACTAAAATGCCTTCAAATTAGACTAAGAACAACATTATACCAGGTCACCCAGTTCCCGATATCACTTATGCAGCAGCCTTTGTTCAACCCTTTCAAGCATACTGTTAAGGTTATTAAATGCGAAGCATTTCTTGGCGAACTTCGGTGACTTTGAGGGTCTCTATCTATCTATCTATCTATCTATCTATCTATCTATCTATCTATCTATCTATCTATCTATCTATCTATCTATCTATCTATCTATCTATCTATCTATTTATCTATCTATCTATCTATCTATCTATCTATCTATCTATCTATCTATCTATCTATCTATCTATCTATCCACCTTCGACTTTTAGCTCTCCTGGCCGCTCAGATAATGGCATCAATACCAAACTTGGTATAGCGTAACATGACTCTATGAAGATTTTATTTGACTAGTCATAGTATGAAAATCATGACATGTATGTCATCAATGTCATAATTTACAGTTCATGGTCCTGCAGCTCTTGCGGTGGTTTCGCTCACTGGGCATTTTGCATAACTTGTATGGTATTGCATGATTACATGGCGAACACAAGCGACAGACCCTAACATTAAAATCATAACATTCGTGTCGTGTAACAAGATGACTACATGCCACGCTCATGATGCGCTCGCGGCTTTTTCACTGGCGTCACATATACCAAATATGGTATTACGGTATGTGAATGGATGATGAAAGTATGTGATTGGTGCAAACATGATAATCATGAGATGCGTGACATGTAATAACATGACAACATGCAACGTTCACGATGCGTTGGTGGCCGTTTCTCTAGCTTCACTTATACCAAATTTTGTATTACGGGACGTGAATGGATGACGAAGGTATAATACTGGTGCAAACATGATAAACACGAGATCCGTTTCATGTAACCACATGACTACATGCGACGCTCATGATGGGCTTACGCCCGTTTCGCTACCTTCATATGTACCTAACTCGAAATTATGCGACGCAAACAGACGACATAAATAAATGACATATCAAAACATGATATTCATCAAGTACGTGTCATGTAACAACATGACTACATGCCACGCTGATGATGCGCTCGCGGCTGTTTCGCTAGCGTCACATATGCCAAATTTGGTATTAC
Organism: Rhipicephalus microplus; assembly: GCF_043290135.1. Lineage (NCBI taxonomy): Eukaryota > Metazoa > Arthropoda > Arachnida > Ixodida > Ixodidae > Rhipicephalus > Rhipicephalus microplus. Next base: position 71,967,347 of record NC_134709.1, on the reverse strand, counting down.
GTCACGTCAATGGATGACGAAGGTATGTGACTGCTGCAAACATGATAATCATGAGATGCGTGTCATGTGAGAACATGACTACATGTCGCAGTGAAGGCACCAATACATTTCGATGTGACGAGGTGCGCGTGCTCGCCGGCGTTCATTTCTTCGCATCGTGCCAGCGTTGCCACGTCAGGCGCCGGTCCTACCATATACTCGCAGGCGCGTGCCGCAGTGTATTGTTTTGACGCATGCGCGTTTCAGCGCGTCCGGCATCCCTCCGCCACGAAAAGAGGGAAACGCAGTGTTGTCTGGGTAACGAATTGACGCGAAATGCAGCATGTCGCATTGCGTGCTGGTTGCCTTCAGGCCGCGCCGACGGACGCTGGTCGCGCCTGGGGTCAGACTATATGTAGGGTGCTCGCGTTTTGCTAACTTAGCGTCGCTGTACCCAGCCTGCATGCATGTCGACACTACATTCGAGCACATTAGGCCCTTCATGATCCGCTCGTGGCCGTTTCGCTAGCTCCCCAGATACTAAATTTGGTGTCACGTGACGTGAATAGAGGATGAAGGTAAACGACCCATCCAAACATGATAATCATGGCACGGAAAAGATGTGTGACATCGATTACCTCCACCTCGTAAAGTAGTGTTGATTTTAAAGCTATATATCAATATTTCTCATCAGTACTTCGCATATTATCGATTCCCACTGCACGTGGGATCTGCCTTTTTCTTTCCTGAAAACTATACGGGCATGCATGCTATATGTCAAGTGCCGTTGTAAAAACTCGTGTAATCTTTCACTCTATTGCATTTGTAGAAGCACCACATCTACCTGGAACAAGCGACGTGTGTAACATTCGCAAGGTTAGGATTTTTCGCATTAGACTATATAATTTATGTTCAGTTGATATGCTTGCCATTATTATTGGCATCATACATTATAATATGTGCAGCCTTGTCGCAGCCTATGACACTATGATGGATGAACGGCAGCTGACGACAATAAGGCCTAATCTAACATGAACTTTGATTCTGCTACGCTGTCTTGTGATCTTTGTATGAAACAAATATATTTGAACTCATTCTACCCAACCAGTTCGTTCTCACAATTTTAACGGCATAAGCTGTGTTTTTCAGCGGTCTCATCTATGTCAGAAACAAAATATTCGGGAATATGCTTAGGCCTTGTTTTGGGACTCTCTCTGTCTGAAAGACAGAGCCAGTGTTTAACTACTTTCTTTTTGATTTTGCCAGAGTCAGTTAATAAGCGCGTTTCTCAGCCAGAAAGAAAGCTAGAATAAATGAGTGCCACCGGCTATACAGCACTTTACATTTTGGGGGGGTCATTTATCAACGCGCCACCTGGTGACACGGAACACATTCTTTAAGTGTCGTTGTCGAGCGTGACATGCTCCGCCCATGTCGCCCTCGTTGCTGCCTGCTGCGACCAACTTCTAACCGGACGTGTTCTTTCTTTTTCCTCGATAAGTATAGTTATGTAAGTTTTGCTGTTTTCGTCATTGCAATCATACGCGCTGTTTGTGTCAGAAGTATACCTTTATAGGGTTGCACTTTTCTCGATTCTAGCGTAGAAACTGTGCACTTTTGACGCAAAGCTGCATGATAATGTTACTTCTATGAAATTTTGAGCTACAACAAGTGAGCTATAACATTGATGTCCTGAGTGCAGCACAGATGACGAATGAATCAAATAGCGAAACAGGCCCTTTAGTGGAATCAAAATATTGCCAAACTACTTCATCGCCCCACCAAACAAGGACACAAAGCCCCCGAGTCGGCATTGTGTTATTGCCTGAACATTCACCAGGCACAACGCTATTACGAAACTGGAAATTGTTGTAAGAGATACAAGAGCATCAATATTTGCTCGTGTCACTGAAAAACCAAGGATGCCTAATGCGATATGATTCCAGAAGTTGAACTGAGAGAAATGAACCTTCTGATAGGTGCACCTCAGTCTAACTGGAAAAAGTAAGCAAATCAAAAAATAACGAATAAAGTTCTTGATTGCACCGATGGATGAGTAAGCAAATATTCTGTACCAATTATTTCGACAGAACTGCCGAAAAAGGCAAGTGATAAATAACAATTCATACTCCGCTCTCCTTGCACTGGTGGCGAAATGGATGGCTGATGTCACCAAGGTGAAAATACCAGTGTGCAGTCATCAAATCGCCGCCAAAGAAAGTTGTAATACAACGCGATAAAGATCGTTTATGTGGTTTTCACAAAGAATAGTACATCGCATTTTGGATGTACTTTTATTTCAGTGTGCTAAAAACGACGGGGATGCCTAGGCGAACGCATCGGCAGTATTTTTTTAGCATTCTCAGCGAGTCGGTCACACCTTTGTGTTTTACAATGCTACCAAGACTTTAGTTCTCATTAGTGATATGAATAAAACATAACAAGAACAATGGTTTTGCAGAAGGCGGGGGGGGCGCTTCGTGGCTGGCTGCAGCAATATCGTTTATGCAAAACGTCACATGGACACGCACGCACGCTCAACGCTCTAGGATAACTGGAGCCAGGACGATGGCAGTACAATAGAAAGCTGTCGTATCATGCGTAATAACGTGAGTTCTCTCTAAATTTCACGCAAACGCGAATAGCTGCCGCTTTTAGGTTCCGCAATCACCTTGGGCTATGCCGGCGTTTATTGACCACGTTCTTAACGCATTTCTAAATGCAGTTTACGGCAGCAATCCTTATAAGCTCGCACACCTAAAAACTAGCACTATCCGCAAGTTCATAGGTCTTAGATTTGGAGCACCATTAGCGAAGATTGACAAAAACTGCAATCTCCAGATCGCGAAGATGATGGAGAATGCAGTGAGGTTGGTCGGAGTCACGTACGAAGGCAAAGAATTTATGTGGACGGAGAGATGAAAGGGGAAAGGAAAATGATGCTATGAAAGTGACTCCTTGGAGAAGAATGCAAGAGTCGGCGGTGCGCACTCCCATTGGAAGGCGATGTGGCGGTACAAAAAAATGCGGCAATTCCATCTCTGTTCGCTTGGCTGCCTTTCCGTGCCAGGATATGATGCTTCTCTTTTCTGGGAATGCCGTGCGCACGTCTACTCGACGCAAAACATAGTTGTCGCTGTTGCGTAGGAATGCTCCAGGATGATTCTTGAAATGGAAATATGAAAACGGTAGTGGTTGAGCTGTGCGCGCAATCAGAACACCCGGTGGAGAGTTTGCCCGATGCTGCAGCAACTGTCGATGAGAAATCACCGTGCCATTTACGGCGTCTTATTGTAGCAGGATAAGGGAGGCCTCGAAATAGTATCCTCAATAAGGGAGGCCTTATCGAGGATACTATTTCTTCGATCAGTCCTGCCCCTGAACAGTGGCTGCACGTTCCTCTGTCGTTGCAAATCCTTCCACGTGCTACATCACCATTGAAACATCAATAAAGACGTTTTACTCACTCTCTCTGCCTCTCTCGTTCGGCTTTCATGCTGAAGTTGTGCCATGTGTTGATGCCAGTGTTTCTACTTTGGAAGTAGTCAGCAAAGGAAGATAAAAAATGCGAAGAAAACCTATAACTCCTTTTTACTGCGGATACGTTGGTCATTTAAAAATTAGCCTCCTTGCCTTTTGTTATGCTATATCATAGTGTGGGTTAAAATGCGCCTAAATCACACCCAACTGCTATATCTGTTAACAAAAACAGATACACTGATTCTGATTCGATTGCGGAGGTTTTCAGCTCTCACTTCAGCACCCCTGTCAGTACTAATACAAACACTCAGTCGGAACTCTCACTGTCAAGTCTTCCACGTACTCCTCAATCTTTCTTTTTTGTATCCCATGGTAGCAGATGAAGTTAACAATATCATATCATGGTTAACGAATACTGGCCCAGGGCTTGATCAAATCTGCTCTTCGAAAATAAACTTGTATCAAAAGAACTTTCCCCAATCTTATCCTATTTAATCAATAAAATGTTCGTGGCTGCTGTGTTTCCTAAAGGCCTTAAAGCAGGAAAACTTATCCCCATTTTTAAGAAAGGTGATCGCGCATGCTGTAACAACTATCGCCCAATTTGCATTTTACTTCTCTTTAGTAAAGTCATTGAAAAACTAATTTGCAACCGTTTAATGAAATACCTATCCAAACTCAACATATTGTCACGTGCGTACCGCGAAAAAGGCGAAGGCGACAGCGCATATGCGCATCTGCACGCTTTTATGCAGAACGTAAACACGAGAAACACGAGAAACTCTCTGGTGAGCGCGGTTAATAAAAAGACCGACCCGCTGCTGTTTTCTCAGCGTCTTCAAGTACCACCTCTGTCTTCACGTCGCGACACTGGTGGAGGTGCTGGGGTCTGCAACCTGATGCAAGAAAGCGTTGTTCGGGACCGTACACCCAGTCCGGAGCCTCAACATCTTGTTACGACTCCAGTACACCGATTCAGTCGCCACCTACTAGGCCTAAGTCCAGAACCCTTGACGGCATCTCCTGTTACCAACATGGCGGCCCCTTCAACGTCTGCGAATCTTCCTCCGGCCCAGACGACTCATTCTTACCAGGTAGCTTTTGAGACTACTCGTGTTCCCGAAGTCTTCCGTAGAGAACCGTATGAAGATGTCGAGGACTGGCTCGACCAGTTCGAGCAGACCGCTGTGGTGAATCGTTGGAGCGTGCAAGAAAAACTTGGCCGTGCCTACTCCGCAATGAAAAATAGTGCTCGCACATGGTACGAGAACAGGGAGCCTACTTTCCAAACCTGGGACAATTTCCGCCAAAATCTTCTCGAGACGTTCCTGAGTGCGGATCGATGGGATCTCGTACAACAGATGATTGACGCCCGCGCGCAAAAGCCGAACGAAAGCGTGGCCATGTTCGCTGAGGATATGGCCCGTCTATTTCGCCGCGCTGACCCTGACATGCCCGAGGCAAGGAAAGTTCGTCACCTGATGCGGGGAGTTAAGGAACCGCTTTTCGCTGGCCTTGTACGAAATCCGCCAACAACAGTGGGTGAATTCATCAAAGAGGTCACTGTCATTGAGCGGGCACTCCGACAACGATGCCGCCACTTTGACCGCCTGCCCAACCAAACGCCTGTTGGTCAGGCAGGCGGTCTTCCGTCTACCGGAAGAGCTGCGGGCCCTCGGCCTTCCGTCTACCGAGCCCCCAATTGCTTCTGTTGTGGAAATCGTGCGCCAGGAACTAGGACAAGCCTTTCCATCACCAACGCCACCACCAGAACCACGTCCACTGACCTATGCTGATGCCGTCCGCCGTCATCCCCCTGTCCCAGAAGAAGCACCCTTTCAGCCACGGCCCGTTACCTTGCCGTCGTTGCAGCGGGAACCTGTGCGGGGACCACCAGTACGTCAGACCGACTTGTGGCGCACTGCCGACCGTCAACCCCTTGGTTTCTACTGGGGCGAACCAGGCCAAATCTCGTGCTACTGCCATCATCGAGAAGCCCGGTTTGGAAACTTTTCTCGGCCCGCTTCATTTTATTTTCAAGAGCCTTGTGACCATGGTGCTGATTACCTGCCGACCAACCCAGCGTCTTCACCAAGTCGTCGCTGGCGGTCTCCCTCACCTGCACGCGGTCAGAATTCTTTGAATCGCCAAAGATACGCTGAAGCCGTCAGAAACCACTCCCCAATCCCATGCCAAGGAAACTAACTGCCGCGACCTCCGGGGGCAAGGTTGCCAATCGCCGAGACGCCAAAAAGACCCCCTTGCCTCCACACAAAGACGACGTGACGGTGATGACGAAGACGACAACAATCACGAGTACTACTGCCAATGAATTTGTAAGTGCTGACCTTAGCGTTATTGTAGACGGACACTACGTAACAGCACTAGTTGACACTGGTGCTGTCCTCTCTATTATGAGACAAGAGCTCGCCGACCGCCTTAATACGGTCAAGACGCCGTGGAGTGGGCCGAACATAAGGAGTGCTGGTGGACAGCTAATGACGCCGACCGGTAAATGCACCGCTTGGCTCGTAATCGGTGATTCGAGCTTCATCGCCACTTTTGTCGTTTTACCGGACTGTTGTAGAGAGTTGATTTTGGGTATGGATTTTCAGTGAGAGTACGGTGCTGTCATCAACATTCCAGAACGTATCGTCACCTTTTCCGCCCATTCTTACGTCGACGCCATCACTGAAGACCAACTGCAACGTTAACGTGTAGCCGATGATGTGATGCTCCTGCCGAGATCTTGCTGCCTTGTGTTGGTGTTATGTGAACGGCCGTGCCGTAATGAGGTGATAGTGGAGCGAATAGACACGCTATTGCTTACGCAAGGTGTTTCAATAGCGAGAGGCGTTCTGGCACTAATTGATGGGCGGGCAGAAGTGCTCATCACCGATTTCGGCAACCAGCGTCATCACATCCAGAAGGGCACCGCGATTGCCTACTACGACGACGTGGACCAAGCCAAAGATTGCTTCACTTTGCAGCCGGACGACGCAAACTGTCCCAGCCTCGACACCTTTGTCTGTCAACATTTCCTCTACCCTGTCACCCTTGGATAAACAGCGCCTACTAGAGCAGATACACCAGTTCAAAAATTGTTTTTCGTGCACGTCGAAAGTCAAGCACGCACCACTGACCCGGCACCGAATAATCGAGAATCACGAAAAAACGAGACCGTTCCGTCAAAACCTATACCATGTGGTTCCGAAAGAACGTGAGGAGATCCAAAAGCAAGTTCAGAAGATGCTCCAGGATGACGTAATACAGCCTTTCAAAAGTCCCTGGGCATCCCCCGTGGTATTGGTTAAAAAAGGACGGCAGCTTGCGTTTCTGTATAGATTACCGCAAGTTAAACCAAGCAACGAAGAAAGACGTCTACCCACTGCCACGCATAGATGACTTTCTTATTCGGCTGTGGCCTGCGCGCTATTTCTCATCGATGGACGTGCGAAGTGGCTATTGGCAAATAGAGGTCGACGAGAGAGACCATGAGAAAACTGCTTTCGTGACGCCCGACGGTCTTTATGAATTTAAAGTGCTTCCATTCATGTTATGCTCGGCGCCAGCCACTTTTCAGCGTTCAATGGACACTGTGTTATCAGGACTGAAGTGGCAGACATGCTCGGTCTATCTATACGACGTTATCGTCTTCTCAGCTACATTCGAGGAATACCTAAGTCGATTATTCACAGTTCTGCAAGCTATATACAAGCATCTTCTGCATCAAGCACGACCACCGTGAAAACTGACCCTCAGCAATGGCATCACTCTATCCTGTTTGTGCCATTGAAGGCTACCGACCGTCTATGCGGGCTGAACAGGCAAGCGCTCTCTGTGTATCTCGAGAATATTATGCCAAATCAGATCAAAGAAGTACGTCTAAACGCAGAAAGGAACATCTTGTCAATCGATGTGCTGAACCCACGTGCGCTAAACGCGCTTCAGAAAGTAACGCAACTGGGTAACATCAATGTCAACTCTATATTACCAGCTGATAGCACCACTTCAACAGGAGTCATTTATTTCATCGCCACTGAAATTCCTAACTTGTATCTCTCAGTGCTAATAAAACCGGCAAATGAAGATAACGTCCGTGTGAATGTCAGCCGCCTTGGTAACACACAATATGTGAGAATTACGTTCAACGGGAACTGTCTCCCCTCCAATGTGAAGGTTGGCCACTTTCGTCACCAGGTCCGACCATTTATTCCAAAACCTATGCGATGTCATAAGTGCCAGCAGATCGGCTATGTGCAGGGAGCGTGCAGGAACTCCGAAGTGTGCCCCCGATGCTCAGAACCACACACCGAGGACAAATGCAGCGCAACCATACTAAAGTGCCCTAATTGTCAAGCTGCCCACAGTGCATCTTCAAAAGACTGTCCACGCATGAAGGAGTTTACTATTCTTAGACAAATGGTGCGAGAGAGCTCAACCCACAAAGAGGCCGCGGAAAAAGTCCGGCGAAGACGACGATGTCACCGTCGAAGATCTTCGTGAAGAACACAGTCAACTACAAGAAGTAAGTCAACGCATCTCGGAATGGCGCCCACTGCAGGGCACACCGCGGCGAACGCAGACGATGGAAGAGAGAAAACAAGTAGATCTCTCTCTACTGAAGAGTGGCCGCCACTTACGCGCACGCAACTTATGGAAGAATCGAAACAGAAGCCGCCTTCATCAGAGCAAGCTGCGACAACAGAGGGGCAGCGGAACTTGAATAAGCAAGTGATTGCTCTTCTACGACCCATATTTATTGCCATTGGCACAGAGTTAAACAACATGCGCACAACGTCAGCCAGAAGTGCACTTCATGTACTGGACGCTCTTGGTCCAGTACTGGCGGCTCTTGAGTAGATAATGGCCCACCAGCCACTGTCTTTCAGGGAAGAGGTCAAAAAAGCAACGATTTTTCAGCGGAATGCACGGGGACTGAAATCACGCATTGCAGATTTCCATCGGTTCGTTTCCACCAATATGTTTCCCAATATCGTCATCTGCGAACCAAATTTATTGAGCGCTCTCACACTCGTCGGATACGAATCATTTATGTCGGCTTGTTATAGTGGAAACAGCAAGGTCCTGCTGTTTATTCGACTTGACCTGACCTACATTCTTCGGTCTGTACCAGCTGACAACGATAACCAATATATATGCTTAACAGTGAAGAAAAAGGGTCTTATTGTCACTGTTGTAGGTGCGTACCTGTCGCCATCAAGTAGATTTGACCACAGAAGACAAGGCACATCCTATCATCCACTCCTGGCTCATGGGTGATCATCGGAGACTTCAACGCCCACCATACGCTATGGGGGAGCTCGAAGATCAGCGCAAAGGAAAGAAGTCTGATAACGTTCGCTTCAGACAACGAGCTGTGCTTGTTAAATGATGGCAGCCAAACATTTTTACGTGGCCCTGGATACAGCAGTTGCCTTGACTTGGCTTTTGTTTCTCGAGGTCTCGTCAGATGTGCCGGATGGTTTGCGGACGTAGAAACACATGGGAGCGACCACATTCCCGCATATATCAAGAGGATTATAACCTTGCAAGGTACGCGAAACTATCCAAAGAGTGGACTGGACGATCCAAAGAGTGGACAACATATTTTTGTGACTGCCTAGCGTATAGTAAACAACGACTATGCCTTCGCAAGGAACTCAACAAATTATATGATCAACTTCTGTCAGAGCAGGGAATTCTGCAGTATCGACAGGATGCGACTTCACAGAAGAGGGCCCTGAAAGCGCTACTACACTTTTTGCGATCGATCGAGCTTACTGAACGGTTGTAGCTAGGATGCCCTTCCTGTGTGTGTTTTCGTTTTCTTATGAGTGCGCGTGCGTTTTTTTCTCTATCTACCCCCTCTTTCTTGCCCCTACTTCCCCTCCCCCAGCGCTGGGTAGCAAACCGGATGCCAATATCTGGTTAACCTCCCGGCCTTTCCTTTCTCTCTCTCTCTCTCTCTCTCTCTCTCTCTACAAGCTATACGTTCGGCTGGCCTGACTTTAAACCCAGAGAAGTGCCATTTCGGTTTCAGCGAACTTTGCTTCTTAGGCTACCTGGTCAGCAACGAAGATGTTCGACCTGACCCGGGCAAAATCGACGCTCTCGCAAAGTTTCCCGCACCGCATGACAAAAGAGCAGTGAGACGTTTCTTAGGCCTGTGCGCTTATTACCGACAATTCATCGCCAACTTTTCGTCTACCGCGGCGCCTTTGACGCGGCTCACACGAGAGGATATCTCCTTTCTTTTTAGCGAAAAGGAACAAACCGTATTCAACGAATTACGCCAGCGCCTCCAAACACATCCGGTTCTTGCGCACTTTGACTAGGAAGCGCCAACAGCCCTTCACACCTACGCAAGCAATGTAGGCCTGGGTGCCGTACTGATACAATGGCAAGATAACTCCGAGAAAGTGCTAGCCTATGCCTGCAGAGCTCTCTCTCGCACGGAAGAGAACTACTCGACTACCAAGAAAGAGTGCCTCGCCGTGGTTTGGGCAGTTCTCAAATTTTGACCGTATCTGTACGGCCGCTCATTCAAGGTCGTCAGTGATCACCACTCGCTTTGCTGGCTCACTAACTTGAAAGACCCATCCGGCCGTTTAGCACGCTGGAGCCTTCGGCTTCAGGAGTTTGATATGACCGTTGTTTATAAATCAGGGAAGAAGCAAACCGACGCAGACTGTCTATCGCGGTCACCCGTCCAGCCTGCCGCTATTAATGGCGAGTCTATGGACGCCGCATTATTAGGAGTCATCAACGCGGCCACTGTTTCACAAGAGTAGCGCAGTGACCCCGACCTGCTTCCGCTTATAGACTTCTTAGAAGAACGACGTGAAGACGTTCCGCGAGGTTTTGCGAGAGGAGTGCCATCTTTTTGTTTAAGGAATGACTCCCTATACAAGAAAAACTTTTCGCCCACCGGCAGCCCATACTTGCTAGTCGTCCCTGCATCACTGCGGAAAGAAATTCTGGAAGCCTGCCATGACGAAGTCACCTCCGGTCATCTCGGTTACACTCGAACATTTTCCCGTCTGCAGAACAATTACTACTGGCCGAACCTACCTGCTGCTGTGAAACATCACGTCCAAAGATGTGCCGACTGTCAAAGACGCAAAGCACCACCCGACAGACAAGCAGGCTTGTTACATTCAGTCCAAGTACCAGCAAAGCCATTCGCCCAAATCGGAATGGATTTCCTGGGCCCATTCCCAGCTTCTACCATAGGGAACAGATGGATCATTATCGCCACCAATTACTTGTCTCGCTACGCAGAAACTAAAGCCATGCCGAGGGCCACAGCCGCAGAAGCGGCTCATTTCTTCGTAGAAAACGTCGTCCTTCGGCACGGTGCTCCAACAGTTTTCATCACGAATAGAGGAACTGCGTTCGTGGCAGAACTATTGGAGTCGGCTCTCAGGCTCAGAAGTACAGCTCACCGGAGAACAACGCCATCGTATCACCCACAAACGAACGGACTAACAGAGCGGCTTAATAAGACCCTCACAGACATGCTCTGCATGTATTTCGACACAGAACAGAAGAACTGAGACGAAATCTTGCCTTATGTGACCTTCGCCTATAATACTGCCCGGCAGGAAACTACCGGAATGACGCCGTTTAGTTTAATACATGGGCGTGAAGTCACTACAACATTGGACGCTATGCTGCCGCAAGAGTGTGACGACACTAACGCTAACGCCGAAGAAGCCCGACAGCTAACCCGCGTGCGTATTCGTCACCAGCAACACAAAGATGCGAAACGATACCACCTACGACATAAATTGGTAACCTCCAAAGCAGGCGACAAGGTATGGGTCTGGATCCCAATACGTCGACGCGAACTTTCAGAGAAGCTATTACGACAATACTTCGGCTCATATCGAGTCACCCGACAATTGAACGATATCAACTACGAAGTTATTCCCGACAGCAATTGCAGTTCCAGTCGCCGAAACCACTCGCCTGAGATCGTGCATCTCATCCGGATGAAACCCTACTTGTCCAGCTAACTCTCATTTGTCCTGTGCGTGCCGGTGCATATGTGCGTTTTTATAAGTAGAGTGCCTTGGCTGCGCATCGAGACGATGCCATTTTTGGAGGGAGGCAAATGTCGCGTGTGTACCGCGAAAAAGACGAAGGCGACAGCGCATACGCGCATCTGCACGCTTTTACGCAGAACGCAATAACGAGAGAGGCGGGAAACTCTCTGATGCGCGCGTTTATTAAAAAGACCGACCCGCTGCTGTTTTCTCAGCGTCTTCAAATACGACCTTTGTCTTCAGGTCGCGACAATATCATTTGATCACCGATTTGGCTTTCGTCCAGGTCTTTCGACTGAAGTTGCACTAATATTTTTCACTGACAGGATTAAATTGACAATTAATGAAGGTCTTCTTTTTGGAGCGGTGTTTATTAATTTTACTAAAGCTTTCGATACAATTAACCACGCCATCCTATTTTATAAGCTTGACTGTTACGGCATATCTGGACCACCCCTTCAACTCATTAAAAGCTATCTTTGGGATCAGACGCAGGTTGTTCAGATAAACCAGAGTTTTTCATCTCCAAGCACCACTAACATTGGCGTTCCTCAGGGGTCAATCCTGGGACCCCTCCTGTTTTTGTTATTTTTAAATGCCTTACCACTTCGCCTGAATCACACTAATGCTTTTCTCTACGCTGATGACGCTACTATTTTTACCGCACACAAAGATCCACCCATGCTACAACAATCACTAAACGTCGACCTAAATAACGTTCTATCATGGTGTGTATCGAATCTGTTACTCATCAATCCATCAACGACTAATTTCATGGTATTTCATTCCCAGCAGTTGTTTCCAAACATCGCTTCATTAGCAGTGACGCTTGATGGACACTTCATTCATGCATGTTCATCTACTAAATTTCTTGGTGTGGTATTAGATAAACATTTGAAATTCAGTGAGCAAGCGCAGGCTTTATTTCAAAAGGTGTCTTTCGGTATTCACGTGATCATCAAAACACGACCTTACTTTTCCACTGAAATTTTTTATCTTTATATTACGCATTCATTCAAAGTCACCTGTCATACTGCGTATCATAATGAGCAAATGCATATTGGTCACATGTAAATCATCTAGAACGATTACAGAAGCAAGCTTTGAGACTCATTACTTTCAAACCATTTTCATCACCATCAGCTCTCCCTTTTAGCAACATGAACATTTTACCTCTGCATAAACTCTTCAGCTACAAAATTCTAATGATCATGTTTCGTGTCCTTAGTGATGAATTACACATTTCCAGTTTCTCGGGAGTTACTCTTGTAAATACTAACAACACGAGGTTTTCAGCTAACCGTAATCTATTTCTACCTAAAGTACGTACCAACTATGGTCAAATGACGGCAAGATTTTCATATTTAACGCTGTGGAACATGCTGCCTGTTGATCTCAAATCATGCTCAATGTACTCCTTTAGTAAGCGCTTGATGGTATTATTGTTAAATGACTTATGACTTGATTTTTTTTCTTTTTGATTTCTTTGTTTCAAGCACACTGTCACTAATGCTCATATGGCCCTACGTTTTTGCACCAATTTCTTTTAAATATTGCTGCGATTTCGTCGCTGTTTGCTGACTAAAAAGCTAATCCTCTTTTTACTTTTTGTTGGGAGGTCCACCTGACAGTTTTACTTTGGGATCTCCGATTGTTCATTCGACATGCAAAAATGTATTCATAAATATATATCTATTTTTAATAAACAACACACAAACAAACAACGGGTCAAAACGCCACATTTATTTTGCCAGCCTCTATAGCTAATATTAAAGCTGTGTCTGTTTGTTTCTTTCTTATAGTGATAAGTGCTGGTATACTTGCCTTCCTTTTCATTTGTAAATGTCGACGATTCCTCGCAGCGTTCAATCGGGAAAAATAACTTGGCTGGTGCCAGTGCTCTCGCGGCCCGTGGAAAAGGGGCGAACTCCTTCTCGGCCGAATTTTCGGATCCATGCATGAAGTTACTCCTGCATCACTTCACCAAAGTAAATATTTAGTTGTTCATTTAGACCACGAACGAAAGAGCGCCAAACGTTTAGTTCGTTTCGTTCCCGGGGACAGAGTGGAACTTTTTTATTTAATTCAGGTATGTGAGACAGAGAAAACGTGACAAAAAACATGCCGCGGTGCTTAGGTAGTGTGTCATTATATGATCCAATAACCTACACTCATTACATATTGTTACACAAATTAAGGTAACTTAATAGGGGGGTTTTAATGGGCCCTGAGTCCGCGATCACAGTATAATGATGATGATCACCGCCATGGCTCGTACGCACTCAGGGGGATCGCAGTGGAGGCAACGTCGTCTTCCTTCTCTGCCCACGCTTCCCTTGTTTTTTCTGGTAGTGATACTTTGAATCATTCCTCCTCTCTCAGACGAAGCCCTCTGGGCGAGTCATTCTTGCATCGTTCGTGTAAACGGCTTCAGGCGGGCAACATGCGTCACCTCCGTCTTGCATGAACGTCGGCCACTAGTGGTGACACGTGCAATTTTATAGTTGACCTCGCTGACACGACGGAGTATCACAAAAGGACCGGGATAGTGTGCCAGTAGCTTTTGGCTGAAGCCACGTCTGCGTATTGGGGTCCACACCCAAACTAGATCACCGGGGGCATAGGTTACATGCCTGTGTTGACTGTCGTAGCGAGTTTTGGATGACTCTTGCGCTGCCAGTGTACGTAAGCAGGCAAGTCGACGGGTCTCTTCCGCAGGACACAAGGTTTCCGCAATTGTTAAGTCGTCATGGATGACAAAAGGAAAGATAGTGTCCAGCGTATGTCGAGGTGAGCGAGCGTAGAGCAGATAGAAAGGGCTATAGCCTGTCGTTTCGTGTTTCGACGTGTTGAAGGCGTACGTGACGAACGGTAATACTTCATCCCAGCTTTTGTGGTCAGAGGCGACGTACATTGACAGCATGTTGATCAACGTTCGGTTTGTGCGCTCGGTCAGACCATTAGTTTGCAGATGATACGCAGTTGAGTGTCGGAACTTGGAGGCACACAAACCAAGTAACGGTTCGACAATATCAGCGGTAAATTGTCGTCCACGGTCACTTATTATCACGCGAGGAGGTCCGTGTCGGAGGATGACTGAATGCAACAGGAACTCCGAAACCTGGACTGCCGTGACGGAGCATAAGGCAGCCGTCTCGCAGTACCGCGTCAGGTAGTCGGCGCATACAATTATCCACCGGTTACCTTTTGAGGAGCGTGAAAATGGTCCCATCAGATCAATGCCAACCTTTTCAAAAGGGGAACCGGGAGGCTTTACCGGTTGCAGGTGACCAACTGGACCCGAGGAGGGCCGCTTGTGGCTCTGGCACTGCGTACAGCTGGACACGTAGTTCTGAAATGTTTTGCTCATTTTCGGCCAATAGAACCGCTCTTTCGTGCGACTAAGTGTTCGTGCGGTGCCTAGATGGCCAGAGGTGGGGTGATCATGCGTGAGACGCAGAACAGACGTTTGGAGGGACGCAGGAACAACCAGCAGAAAGCGGGCACCCGTCGTGGACAAATTTCTCTGGTAAAGAAGACCATTTCGGACGCAGAATCGGCCTTCGCCTAATGAATTTCTCGCTCGAGGGAAGAGAGCTTTTAAGCTTGGGTCATTACGCTGCTCAGTGGCGAACGTCACGGCACCAGGAAAGCCAGACGACAGAGAAGCAATAAGGTGGTCAAAGTTATCGGCTTCACAATCTGTCGATGGCAGCGGCATTCTGGAGAGGCAATCCACATCAGCGTATAGACGGCCAGTCTTGTATGAGATGGTGAAGACATGTTCTTGCAAGTGAATGGCCCATCGTGCGAGGCGGCCGGATGGGTCACGAAGGTTGACTAGCCAACACAGGGAATGGTGATCTGTGACGATAGTGAACGGGCGACCATAGATGTATGAGTGAAACCGTTGCACGGCAAAGACTACCGCTAGGCATTCCTGTTCGGTCACTGTGTAGTTGCGTTCAGGCTTGCTTAAAGAACGACTTGCGTACGCCACAACGTGTTCCTTCTTGCCAGAACGCTGAACGAGAACGGCACCAATACCGATGCCGCTTGCATCTGTGTGAATTTCCGTGGGCGACGAAGGATTGAAGTGCCGAAGTATTGGCTGCGAAGTTAACAAACACTTCAGCTTGTGAAAAGCGGCATCACACTCGGAGGTCCACTGAAATCGGCTGTTCTTGCGTAGAAGGCTCGTCAGGGGGTGAACCACATCCGCAAACTTGGGTACGAACCGGCGGAAATACGAGCAGAGCCCGATGAAGCTACGCAGTTGTTTCACAGATTTAGGACGCTCGAACGATTCAACGGCCGCGATCTTTTGTGGGTCAGGTCTAATGCCATCTTTGTCGACGAGATGTCCTAACACTAATGTCTGTCGCTCGCCAAAGTGGCACTTTTTCGAATTCAATACAAGGCCAGCTTTTTCAATGCAGCTTAGCACGAGGTCTAGGCGAATGTTGTGCTCCTTAAACGTACGTTCAAAAATTACGACATCATCAAGGTAACACATGCATATATGCCGTTTTTAACCACGCAATATAGAGTCCATAAATCTTTCGAATTTCGCAGGAGCATCGCATAATCCGAATGGCATAACGTTGAACTCGTAAAGTTCGTCGGTCGTAACGAATGCCGTCTTTCCTTTGTCAGCTGCGTGCATCAGAATTCGCCAGTAACCTGATCTCAGGTCGACAGATGAAAAGTAGGACGCGAAATGCAGGCAGTCTAGAGCGTCATCGATGCGCGGCAGTGGATAAACGTCTTTCTTGGTAACAGAAATCAGTCGGCGGTGGTCAACGCAAAATCTCCACGTACCATCCTTTTTCCTCACTAGAATGACAGGAGCAGCCCACGAACTTGCCGATTCCTGTATTATTCCCTTTTCCAGCATTTCTTGGACTTGCTCGTTGATGATCTTGCGCTCCGATGGTGCCACTCGATAATGTTTCTGCCTAATGGGATGCACCGACTCGGTGTGGATCTGATGACGTATCCGGGACGCTGGGCTTAAGGGCCTTTGGCTATTTTTAGAAAAATCGAACACTCTCGAGTGCTTGGATAGAACGTCGAGCAGTGTATGACGTCCGCTTTGGTCAAGTGACTTGCTGACCATTTGTAGCAATTGGGCATCTTCTGAACCTTTTAAGCCTAGATGCTCATTTTGGCTTGTAGCATCAAGAAGCGCAACCAGCATCGTACATGATTTGGGTCTAAATACTGCAAGTTTCATGCCGCCTGGCAGAATTGCAGGCTCCATGGAACAGTTCATTGTCCACACACCTGCCCGTCCATCAACGACTGGCACTATGCAATGGGGAATGAGAATGTTTTTTTTTTCAGGCATGCCATGGGAATCGGTTCGAGCGTGGCGTCAAACGTGCCACAGTTGTTGCTAGAACATGTCACGGGAACACACACAACAGAAATGCAGAAACGACGGTGTCCACGAAGACGAAAAAGATGCATTCCTCCGGACGGGAATTCTCAAAGAGCGCCGTTGGGAAAGTATCGTGTATAGAGAGATGCCCACTTCTGCAGTCTACAGTTGCTCCACACTCACACAAGAAGTCAATACCCAAGATAACGTCATGTGTAGACCGCGGAATAACCGCAAACTATGTGCAAAACACCTTGCCACACAGCGAGACGTCCACAGTACAATATCCCACCGGACACAACACGTCACCACTTGCACCACGAAATGTCACCCCACGGTTCAGGCAAAACATCACTTTTGGTCCCAGCAGGTTTTTAAAATTTACACTCATCACCGAGACTGTCACGCCTGTATCCACAAGTGCCATAGTAGCCTCTCCATCGACAACTACATGAACTTTGTTCTTCAACATAAACGCTGACGGGGGTATACCTGTAGATAGCACGTGTGATCTCGTGGCCTCACCCCCACTGGCCGCACCGACTAGTTTTCCGGCGGCGGTGTACGTGCGTGTCACCGTGGCGATGGCGATCGTGGAGCACGGGGAGCTGGTGGTGGTGTCAAACTTCGATCAGAGGCCAGCGAGGGGTAGCGTGATCCGGTAGGTGCGCGTGGTTTCCGTGACGTGGAGAGCGGATGGTCGAAAGGTTGGTGAGACATGTGCCAAGACTGTCGCTGATATGAGCGGTGGTCACAAAAACGTGTGATGTGACCCGGGACACCACAGTTGTAGCATACCGGACTTGGTAGAGGGGCACGTTGTTGCTCAGAGTAACGACTCCTCTCGGAAGGCATGGGATAGTGGTACCGTCCTTCGGGGGCCCTGTAGGGAGGCGATGTTGGGTAAACAGGTGGGCGAAAACTTCGTTCGTAGTTGGGAGGTGGTTGACGGGGGAATCCAGCCTGCCGTGTGCCTTGATATTCATAAGCGTCTGTTGCGTTGATCGATGTTTGCCATGGTCTAAGAGAAACAAGAGTCCGCACACGTTCTGGTTCGCTTACGTACCCATCCTGAAATTCGCTGGGGCGATGATACCTCTGCTGACATCGAAGCAGCTCTTCTCTAACGATCTGTCGTATGGTCAAAGCAAGGTCGTTAGGCGGCACTGTTTCAACAGTAGCCACAGTGGGGACGTTGGACAGGCGGCCGAATTTCGGAAAAATTCGTCACATCTAGAGGGATTCAAAGGTACGACAGTGCTTCATCACGTCGGACACGGAGTTCAAGCAGTCTTTCCCAATTAAGAAATTGTACACGTCTTCGGCTATACCCTTGAGAACGTGTCCAACCTTGTCTTCTTGAGACAACCTCCCATTCACGATCTTGCACAGGTTCAATATTTCTTCAATGTATGTCGTACATGTTTCTGCTGGAAGCTGTGCCCTCTGAGACAATGTCTGCTCCGCGCGCTTCTTCTTTGCGCCCGAATCACCGAAGCACTTCTGCACTTCTTCAACAAAAAGTTCCCAAGTAGTGAACATGTCCTCGTGGTTCTCGTACCACATAAGGGCGGTGTCAGTTAACGAGAATACCACATGATTGAGCTTTTCGTTCGAGTCCCAGCCATTGCTTCTGCTCACCCGCTTGTAGTTCTTGAGCCACACGTCGACGTATTCTCCTGAGGTCCTGCCGAAGTTTGGTGGCACTCTGTAGTACGGCACGGAACCCTTCGGAGTTGGCCTCGAAGCGTTGGATGGCTGCTCTTGGGCCATTACGATCGGCGAAGGTGGAAGTCCGGTGAGGCGGCGACGAAGTCCTGGTAGTGAAGCTCCCGTCTTTGGGTTCGTCCTACCCAGCACCTTCCACCAAATTGTTACACAAATTAAGGTAACTTAATAGGGGGGGGGGGGTTTATTGGGCCCTGAGTCCGCGATCACACTCTAATGATGATGATCACCGCCATGGCTCGTACCCACTCAGGGGAATCGCAGTGGAGGCAACGTCGTCTTCCTTCTCTGCCCACGCTTCCCTTGTTTTTCCTGGTAGTGATACTTTGTATCAATATTATGTCTTTTTATGTTTAAGATAATTTGTATTTACAAGAGGTTGCCATATAGAGATTTCTGGGAGGAAAACAACAGCCAAAAACGCTGATTTCCGTCTAGAACATCACTCATTCTATTTGCGCTGCATTGAGGTTTTTCCGTGTTCCCAAGGATGCTCTTGAGAGACGTATAAAAAATGGCGGAATCTCCAAGTCAAGTCGTTTGCAAACACGTATTTTAATTGAGTTCGAACAGCGTTTCTACAATAACATCGTCGGAGAAGAAATACAAGCGCTAAATTTATGAATCTAGCACAGTGTTGAAAGTAATTCCCTCATAAAGCTCTAAGGACGAAGTTAAAAGCTATGACACGCCTGATTAGTGCTGCATCAAAATGGCTAAAAAGTTGAAGGAGATACGTCCAAACATATCTAGCCTCGAGTTATTGAATAATCCAATGAGATGCAAGCGTTCAATAAAAGACCACATTTGCACAGAGACACACTGGCAGGTGTTTGATCTGCAAGAAGTTTCAAAGACACACTGCCCCGGATTCTGTCTAGATTCAATGCGGGGAGTCCAGAACAAGATTTTTTAAGAATGCGTAAGAGCCCACAGAATGAATACCATTGATTGCTGCTGCAAAAACTGAAGGAATGAACCTTTTTCCACTGCATCGTCTTGCCCCACGCAGCGTCTTGTTTTGCCCTGCAGGTTGGACAGAAATGCGACATCTGGAGCATGATTTATTTATTTTTACAAGATTGTTTCGAACCGTAGAAACATGTAGATATCACAGACCTTTTGACTGAAAGTAAACTCTCTGCTTTGTTGTTTATTGTAAGGAGCGAAATAAAAATAAATATTCATGGTTTTAAAACTTTTGTCGCAATTTACCACACTCATTCTGGTTGCTGAAACCTTTTCATACGTTCTCGCGTGAAACAGTCCGATGATTTCTTGTCAGCTAGCATTGATCGCAGGTATAACGGCTCACCAGCAATTTAGGTTTTCCTATCCTACATATAGGTACGTTGGTTTTGAAGGCTGCTTTGTGTAGCAGCCACCGAAGGACAAAAAAAACTGCAACGAACGTACAAGTTAGCGTGTACATGTGGGTGGCAATGATGACTTACCTTCACCATATAATCAACATGAAAAAAACATAGTATAAACCAGGTAAAGTCTAGTAAAAAAACCTAGAAGCAACCCGATTAGCGTCGGAATACTCCAGTTTCATTGTTTTAACGCTTGCGCATTTATGTGCAGGCTTCAAAAATTTTTAGGTGCCTATTTTATATACCCTGTTCAGCTTTCTTCGGTTTATGCGTCACGTCGTCTGTGGCACGTACTTAAAGAGCGAGCTTTTGAAAAGAAGCTGCTCACTCCCTTTTTTGATAATTACGATCCCTGCTGATTATGGCTGCCGTATATCTTGAGCGCTGTTCATGCTTTTTGAGTAGTGTCACTCACACGCTATCAGCAGAGTCCAGACTCCACATACAATAACTGCATAACCTTGTTTTCTTTCTCAAGTGCCAGTCAACCTTTCTGAGAACTGCAGCAGCGGAGACTCCGTTTCCACAAAATTTTTCTTTTTTTTTCTTGTTCAAAAAACCAGATGTCGCGATTTTGAGTGGCGACTCACCGAGGGCGTCAAAAAGCATGGAAGGAAAAAACACACAATAGTGGTGAGTTTTGGTGTTTTTATTTCGTGTTTTTTTCTGCATCCCTGCTTCAGCACCTATATAGCGCATACATGTGTTTGATAGCCCAAAATATTCTAGGGGATAGAAAAAGTGGGGTGTAAAGTGGTATAATAAACCATAAAAACAAAAAAAAAATACTTTGAACTTCTTTGATTACGAATAGGCTACTTGCGTTCTTTAACACGAGTTTTATTTGCTTAGTTAGTTTTAGAAGGGCTGCTCAACGGAGTCAAATGCAGGTGAAAAAAAGTCTTCTTGTTTGTAAAAAAAATTTCAAGCCCCTCGTGCATTTTCTGAGTGCCAACGGAGGGCAATCTACAAGTACACGCTGGGACCAGATATATATCTCTTCACTGAGAAGTGCTGGCGATTGGCCAGAACCGCACATAGCACAGTCTTTCCTCGAGTACCGAACCTTAATTCTTTCTTTTCTTTTGACAGATGGAATTGATTTTGATTTCTAGTTGGTATGCCGACACGCTGTTTTGTGCCGTTTTTTACGTCTTTTATTGTGTTTTGAACCTGTTATCACTAGGCCTACAACAGCAAATGTAGAAAGGTTATAAGCGCCCGATTAGTTTTCTCCAATGAGTCAAGAAAAAGGTGTACCAAGTCAGACCACTTTAATCTCACCAACGATGTAAGTAATTTGAATATGTTTATGCTCAACGTTTTTCAGTTTATTACCTAGTAGACAATAGCTTTCAGAATATGCTGCGTATAAGTACCAGGGTATTTTAAATATAACGATTGCTTTCGTTCAAGCATCGCTGCAAGAAATACTTTTCTCTTGTATAAATTTCCTTGCCTCAAAGGAAGCAACGTTTTTCAACAAAGTAAATTCGCAAGTTCAGAAGCTCCTATTAAGACTTCGTTATGTGTTATAAGGTCTTAGAACCTTGATTGCAGTCTACTGCCTTGTATGCTTCCTTTCTCTTATTTAATTGCTTGTATATCATTTACTGATATTACATCCTTTGGCATCCACTATTTTATGAAAGCTCGATGCTAAAGCAGGCCTCTCGTGTCATGCTCACATATT
Organism: Rhipicephalus microplus; assembly: GCF_043290135.1. Lineage (NCBI taxonomy): Eukaryota > Metazoa > Arthropoda > Arachnida > Ixodida > Ixodidae > Rhipicephalus > Rhipicephalus microplus. Next base: position 71,945,657 of record NC_134709.1, on the reverse strand, counting down.
TTAGCTTTCGTGAGAGGCCCGGATCCCTGACGCTTGAGAGCCTCTATTGTGCTTCTCTGAGTGGTAAGAAATGAGCAATGGGGGAAGGAGGACGACTTCACGGAATCGTGTATATGTGTAGACCGAGGGCATTCATTAATCTAAGGGCAAATGTTGTAAATGACGTCAGGGTTTATATCGAAGGCTTACTCAAGTTCTCGTTTTCGGATCTCGATCTCAAGTGTCTGTCTTTCTGCAGCACGTTCACGTTTTATGCGAAGTTCCTCTCTTTCAGATTCCTGACAGACAGCAGACAGACAGACAGACAGACAGACAGACAGACAGACAGACAGACAGACAGACAGACAGACAGACAGACAGACAGACAGATAGGCAGGCAGGCAGGCAGATGGACGGACGGATGAACAGATAGATAGATAGATAGATAGATAGATAGATAGATAGATAGATAGATAGATAGATAGATAGATAGATAGATAGATAGATAGATAGATAGATAGAAAGATAGATAGATAGATATATAGATAGATAGATAGATAGATAGATAGATAGATAGATAGATAGATAGATAGATAACAGTGGAATAGGACCATCAAAATGACTTGTTGAAGTCGTCACAAAGCGCGGTGTTGAAGACTACCCCGAAATGCAATATGAACCGCTTCTTCCCGAAATAAGATCTTTACGAAAGTCGGCACCGCCAGTTCACAGAGTGCTTTAGTTGTTTTTTTTCTTCAATTACTTTTTGTAGTAATAAACCTCCTGAGCCTTGCCCGATATATTTGGAGGTGGTGTCGCGATCGTGCATGCTTTCGAGAAAGTTTTATCGATAATGCAATGCGGGAGGGGTAATGCCAGCGTCGCTTTGATGTAGGGCTGCAAATATGTCATACGCAGTATACCGATATTATCCTGTATGCTCTATTCTCACCGAATAATTCTTATTTATTGTTCGTTTTTTTCCGCGATGCCGTGCATCAAGAGCACTTGCGGCCTGATACTTTTATAACCGTGAACTTCCGAGAGTGGATCAAGCGTGCGAGGACAGTTTAGCCGCATGTGCACTCTCACTGCGCCTTAGCGGACACACTCCGGCGGCACACGTTATAGGGTGTACACGCTAGCATAGGTCTTGTATCTGGCCTCATAGAGCTCAGCTTCCCTCCATATAATCTTGCAATTCTGACCTTCAAAAAAATGTTCCAAGCTGCATGGATTCATGTTTTCTTTCTTTCGATTAAAAATCATTCATGTGGTTGTGTGTTTCATTTGTCATTGAGTTTGCGCTGTTTTATGTGAGCGTAAGTCTAGTTGTTTATGTACTGATTCAGCAAGCTCCACATATGACAAACACAGCAAGCTCCACATATACCAAATTTGATGTTATATGACGTCAATAGATGACGAAATATATATGACTGCTGCCAGCATGGTAATCCTGACACGCGTGGTATGTAAGAGCATGACAAGATACCACGATGCTCATAGCACGCTCGCGGCTGTTTCGCAAGATCCACATTTACTAAATTTGGTATGACGTGACTTGAACAGATGATGAAGGTATATGACACATTCTAAAACGATAATCGTGACACGGAAGTCATGGATGGCATTATTTGCCTCCACGTCGTAACGATGTGCTGAATGTAAAGTGACATATCAACATCTCTCATTTGTACTTCGCGTATCATTGGTTCCCACTGTAAGTGGGATCTGCCAATTTTTTCTGTGTGCATCTAGCGACCACACTGATTGGGACATAGCTCTACCGTTTGTCACCACCTACAGAAAACCGCCTGCTCTACGTTTTATCTACTTTTCAGCCGTCATAGTTTGATACACTTCGACACCCTGCTTTCTTCGGACTAACCATTCTCCATTCTTCAGCGCCGCCAGTATATCATTCACCGCTTTTCTTGCGCGTAACATCAAATAAACGTTTTGTTCACTCTCTCCAGACGCAAGCCTATCGTCTTTCGACGACATTTGCATTGTAACATGCAGATACGCGGCCAACGTTTCCTGCGGGCTCTCTTGTTCTCGCGTGGCTTCCATCTCGACGTTTTGTGCTGTGCGAGAAATTATTATCGTGCTACGTTAAGCCCTACCACGAACTTCGTCAGGTCGCACCTGCCGCTTATGAGACTTACACTACAACATGCTCATTCGCTGCTACACCCAGAACTCAAATAGCCCACAATTCTCGTTTTAGAATCTACTCTGGTTATTCACTCATTGTGACTCGGCCAGGGTAATGACACGTGATTGAAACTGTAGCTCTGGAACAAGCGCTGAAACTACATCCAAAAAAGGAAGACGGCAACTTTGTTGTTTTTTGTTGAACTTTCGTGCTGCCCTGTTGTCCTGCAATACTGTGTTTTCTGCGCGGCGTTAGCTTGACCACGAATAAATATTCCGCGTTAAAATGCACTGTACTCAACTTGACCGGTTACCTTGCATTCATAGTAAGATTTGATGGGGTTGAACGTCGCAATACCAGGATATGATTATGAGAGACGTTGCAGAGAGGGGCTGTGGAAATTTCGATCATTTCGGGCCCTTAAACTTGTTCTTAAATATAAGTACAAAGGACTAAAGCATATTTTCCAACGCTACCTTAAACGCTTCCCGAATGTGTAGTGCCTTTCCGAGACTGCATCACACTTGATCCAATACTCAGCCTGACCTAAAGTACATGAGTTGTTATCTCTCGCTACCAAACCTAACACCCAGAGCAGTGCCACTAACAGTAGCCATGCTGTAGGCACATTGCAAAGTGGAGCCAGAAATTACTGTATATAGGATCTCGAAACTCAGTCGTTGATGCTGCTTAAAAGGTAAGCATGGACTTACGCTGATGTGCATATCAGAGTTGTTGCCAAAGGGCAGGCACACTCTCGGCAGCGAGCAGGAGCATTCCTAATTAAAGCCGGGTGGTGAAAGGCGAGTCGCTTGTTCCTGTGAGGGTCGGGATGGCGTAGGGTTGGGCTCCCTAACGAGCGAGTAGCATTAGCCACAGCAGGCGGCGGTGGAAAGAGGCAGAGGTAGAGGTTTTAGTTCCGAGGTAGCATTCATTGCATTTACCCTTCTACATTTCATTGTACTTGTTCATTCTATTTCGGTCTGTGGTGAGATAATGAGCTTCCGACATTCCAGAGCGTTCAAGCACTCCCCCTCACCCTCTCCACGAGTGTCGAAAGTGCCGTCTGAATTGTTTATTCGATGCTTTTCTGCCTTTTCGCTCTTGTGACCACACAGTATGCTATTTTTCAGCACGTATGCTACTCCGAAATATCTTTGTGCATGGGTCAGAAGCGCGCATATGGCCATGCTGGCCCAAACAGTATATTGATCAAACACATGCGCGCACACGCAGGAGAACGAGTTGGCCCACTCCTTCATTCTAATTGAAACCTCTGCGCACGCCTATGGCTGCTTGTGCGTAGAACATTTGTACGTATTTTTAGCGTCATTTATCAACATTGTATTCAATAAAAATTACAACACAGTCAGCTTCCACCAGCATGCTTCGCATAACATGGATTTGCAAAGTACGTGGGATGTGCCAATTTTTTTCTTTTCAAATTTGGTACTCATTTAACATGCTCATTAGAATCGGCTCCATTTTCACTGTAAAAGCTCGAAATAGTTTGGAATTTTTTACAAGCGCAAATTCGTAACACCTCCCGCACCGCAGCGCCTATCTATTTGAAACGCTCCGACACTCTCACCGAGTCGTAATCTGACGTGTCCGTTCTGCAAAGTCCTGAAAAACGTGGTGACGTGCAGGAAAACGCGTGCATGTGTGCGAAAAGTGCAGCTTTCTAATAATGTTAAAAATGCGGGTACTGTAGAGGCGATACTTCGTACTTTTATGCAAGGGCTTCTGTCAATGTATAAAATAGATTTATTAACAACCCGTATTCTTCAACTAACGCTGTGCGACAAGAAATTTGTAAAAGCTGAGCACTTGGTTGCTCTAAGCCTACTATAAATATGGGTGGCTTCGCCCGAGAAAGTCGTGGACATCATAGCCAAACTTAGTTTCATTCTCAACTCCATTAGATCGACCTGTCAAAATTTGGTGGGACAGGCAAAGTCTTGGCCCAACCGAGCACGTAAGCCAACATCTGTTGATAATATGAGTGACATAGCACCCATGAAAGTAGAAGCCTTGGAATTTCCATAAAACCAACAATGTCTTTGGAGACATATCCCGTCATCCCAAGATGTTTCAGAAGCCCAAAATGCCTTGAGGTGAAAGCATGTAATCATTTTACCTTTCTTTCTCGGTGACCTTCTGATGAACTTGAGTCAGAAGCCAAAATGCAAGCAATACACACATAAAAAAACAGCAGTGAAAGGAAAAGACCGGGATGAAAACCGAGGGTTTACTTGAATGGCAACTCAACAAGCATAGCAGTAAGGTAGAGTGTAATAAATGACCAAAATTGAATTGAAATTTAAATATACTCAGCACAATAACTTGTTACGAGAAGGGAAAGTAAAAGCTGAGTATCCTTAACTTCTTAGTGCACATGAACGGGACCAAAAAGTGAATGATCAAGTGATAGGGGCGTACATTTCCGCTGAAGAAATTACTGAAGATAAGGAATGGAAGACGACGGAAACGCCGAATTCGTCCACCCAGCAACGGGGGGCAGACTCACCGCACGACATCAATACAAGTACGATTAATCTTAGACATCAGCCAGCAAGGTGCGAAATCCAAGAATGTCAAAGAAAAAGTTAAGAAGGTGGTACACATCCCCAAACTACCGACATCGACATCGCCAAGGTCAGCGCCAGTGTAGTTATGAGTGCCATTTTCGCGGGTTGCAGTAGACGAAAAAAAAAAGCGCGGAAATGACGATCTGTCCAAACTCGCACCAGAACGCCGTCGTCAGCACTCCGTAACGAGCGACCACGGAGTGATACGCCAAAATGAGGCCTATTCACATCCAAGGGAAACTTCAAAAAGTCAACGCGTCTCGGATGGGGGCGTGCTTACTGACGCATCCCTATTGTGAGGCGTTTCCCATGGGTACGCGTCACGATTGGGGCGTACGGCGCAATGCTCTTAGCTTGAACTTTGTGTCACAAGCAAATGGTCTAATCTGAGCAATGCGGCCGCCTCAGCCACCCTATGAACGCTTGGCTGAATTTCGCGTACCACAGCTTCCATGACTGCGGCCTTCGCAACTCCCACCAAAAACACCATTGCTCTCCCAAATTTAACATGTGTGGTGGCGCCAGCACGACCACAGACAGAGCATAGACAGCAAGGTAAAAGATTACGTACGTGGTTTGTAGACGAGACAGGGAGCACAAATATGTAAATAACCAAATGATGCACCATGACCTCCCGTCGATCGAGACGATCAGTCCATACACCAGGTCGTGATCGTGTGGCCGATTTCGGTCTCCCAGCAAGACAATGCACGATCACGCTCCGACAAGATCCAGACCCATGAAGTGAACTTCCGTATAGACTAGGTGGACTGGCGGATAAGATCCAGGGCGCTGCGCGGGAGGGGTTGGTAAATCACACAAAGTTCCAAAGCAATCCCAATTGATTCAATCCGTCATCCTACAGAAAATAGAGAACGCATCTATGCGTGAGTTGACCGAAAGATAAAGCAAGAGGTGCGTGAACTTTCACGTGCGCGCACCGCATTGAAACAAGTCACACATAAAAAAAAAAACCGGCAGATCCCACGTACCTAGAAATAGACGTTGTGTGAAGCATGCGGAGGGAAAGTGACCATGTAGCAATTTTTTTATTGGGCGACACGTCATAACATGGCGCCAAATATATGTAGAAATCTTTCATGCACAGGCATATGTTGAAGAGTTGCCGATGTTAATATAGCCAGTTGTTTGACTTTGCGCAACGATGCCAACTGGAACATGCGTATTTGCAACACCAGAAGCTGATATGAAGCACTAATTCTCGCGCGTATGCTGACCATGGACACTGCTACGTAAATCAACTTCAGCGCATGGCAACTAACCACAATTGACGTTAACCCGACGTAATGGCTGTATGAAAGGAGTACATATGTAATGTTTATAAAATTGGGTAGGCATAACTGCAACCACTATTGATGTTTCACGAAGATTAGCGTCTGTTTGAAACGTAGTTCGGAGACCGGGTGTAGCTCTGTGGTAAAATGCTTCATTGCCACGCAAAATGCTTGGGTTGGATTCCAGCTGGGACCCTGACGTTTATTCTTTGCATTCGTCGGCTCGACTCTGCCGTTGTCGGGTATTTCTTAACACCCGCGTGTAAAAATTGCCCATGTACGTTCTCGTCGTTCCTGGGTAGATACTATGGGTATACTATATGGTATACTATATATGGGTATGGGTAGATACTACGGATATAATATGTTTCCCATCATCGTCATCTGCGAGCCAAATTTATCGAGTGCTATCAGACTCTCCGGATACGAATCATTTATGTCGGCTTGTTATAGTGCATACAGCAAGGTCCTGCTTTTTATTCGACGTGAACTGACCTTCATTCTTCGGCCTGTACCACCTGACAACATTAACCAGTATCTATGCTTAACAGTGAAGAAAAAATATCTTATTGTCACTGTTGTCGGTGCATACCTGTCGCCATCAAGTAGATTTGACCACAGAAGACTAGGACACATCTTATCATCCACTCCTGGCCCATGGGTGATCATCGGAGACTTTAACGCCCACCATACGCTATGGGGGAGCCCGAAGATCAGCGCAAAGGGTAGAAGTCTGATAACGTTTGCTTCAGACAATGAGCTGTGCTTATTAAAAGATGGCAGCCCAACATTTTTACGTGGCCCTGGATACAGCAGTTGCCTTGACTTGGCTTTTGTTTCTCGAGGTCTCGTCAGATGTGCCGGATGGTTTGCGGATATAGAAACGCATGGGAGCGACCACATTCCCACATATGTCAAGATCAGAGGATTATCACCATGCAAGGTACGCGAAACTATCCAAAGAGTGGACTGGACCAAGTTTGAATCTCTCATGGAAGAACGCTGTCAAGAGAACACCTCATTTGACTTAGAAGAGGTGATCAAGTCCACAGTGCAAGACACAGTATGCATCCTCACATGCTCTTCGAGAGTAACCGAATTTGATGTGGAATTAGAACAACTTCGGGCTTTCCGACGGCGTGCGGAACGAAGGTACTGACGCACGAAAGCAATCGACGATTTACGAATCGCTAGACGTCTTCAGAAGAAGATACAACGCCGCATAGACAAGCTAGAGTCACAACGTTGGGCAGCCTTCTGCACTTCGTTAGATCCTCGCAAGCCTTTATCACACTTGTGGAGGACAATAAGAGGGCTCCGGACAGCTCCCATTCAGTGGTCTCCATTCAAGGCTCTAGCCCTCTCTCAACAGAGATCGGAGGTCGACGTGGCAGAAGAGTTCTGTGCCAAATTATCCGGTCAACTCGCAGATCCCATCATCTCCACGCTCTCACGTGGTAGCACGACATCACACAATCACCACATAGACCAACTTTTTTCTATTCATGAGCTTAAAGCCGCACTGGCTTTGTGTAGACGGACATCAGCACCCGGGCCTGATGGAATATCATACAGAGCACTGTGTCACCTTGGTGAGTGCGCGAGGAGCGCCCTCCTCGAGATATACAACAATTCATGGCGAGAGGGCACCCTCCCAGTTAACTGGAAGACCAGCCGTTTGGTTTCATTACTGAAGCCTGGAAAGTCATCATTGGTGCTCACACCATACCGCCCGATTGCACTGGCTAGTTGCTTGGGCAAAGTGATGGAGAGGATGGTACTTGGACGGCTAGAATGGTTCCTGGAGCATCACAACATCTACCCGGACGCTATGACGGGATTCCGCCGTGGCCGGTCATCAATTGATAGCGTCTTAGACCTGGTCAGCTACGTGCAACACGAAAAAGGCCGTAAGCGTCTCTGCGCTTCTTTATTTGTTGATGTTAAAGGGGCGTACGATAACGTCAAACATGAACCTGTCCTCGCCGCTCTCAAGGAGGTAGGAGTGGGTGGTCGGATGTTTCAGTGGCTACGCAGCTATGTTTCTAAGCGATCCTTTTTCGTGAGAACCGAGGATGGTGACACTTCGCTACATTACAGCCACCGTGGTGTTCCTCAGGGTGGCATTCTTAGCCCTGTACTATTCAACCTGACGCTAATAGCTCTCAATGAGCAGCTGCCAAGTACTGTCAGATTGTCAATGTACGCGGAAGACATCTGCGTTTGGACGTCTGCAGTAACACGTCTACAGCTGCGAGCGCGAATTTAGAAAGCTGCCACCCAAGTTGCTTTTTACTTTCGTCAACGAGGTCTGGAAATTTCCTCTGGGAAATGTGCACTTGTGGCATTTACGTGCAAACCAATGCAGAACTACAGCGTTCTGATAAACAGCGAAAGGATACGTCACCTCCGATCATACAAGTTCATGGGTGTTATAATTGACAGAGACCTCTGAGGAACTCACACGTATCATACATGAAAAGGCGATTGACAGGCATGTCTCATTTGTTCAAGTTCTTCGCTGGAAAGAACTGCGGAATGTCCACAACTGCTACGTTGCGACTCTACAAAATTCTTTTCTTTGGAATCCTTCAGTACAGCCTACCTGTGTTAACCAACGCAAGTAAAACAAGCATACGAATGCTTCAAAGTGTCCACGCTCAAGCACTCCGGATATGTTTAGGCTTGCCCCAAAGTGCGTCAACAGCGGCAACTATCGCCTTCACAAGGGACAACCTCACCAAGACGCACATTAATGTGGAAGTGCTGAGGACAAATATACGACACCTTGCTCGAACCCCTCGACATCAGCTAGCCTCTCTACCAGTGGTCCGACCATGCACATCTTACTGCAAAACAGTGACTGCACATGGTGAGTCGATGCCAACTTCATTCTCTCCTGCCGCTAGACCTGTGACTCCGCCATGGTGCCTCGCACAACCAATGATTAATATTAACATACCTGGCGTCCAGAAAAAGGCCAATTTGTCGTCACCGGCTCTTGAACAGCTCACACTACTTCTCTTGTATGAGAAATATCAAGACTCCACACATATATACACTGACGGATTGGTTCAGCCGGACAGCTCTACAGAAGCAGTAGTGATACCAAGGTTGGCCACGACAATTAAATTCAAGACATCTCACGCAACAACATCAACGGCAGCAGAATTGGCAGCACTTCGTGCCGCGTTGCAATTTGTAGTTGATCAACCTACACGCAAGTGGACTATTTTCTGCGACTCGAAGGGGCACTGCAGTCTCTACTATCAGCCTTACGCCGTCGACCACACGAGCAGCTGGTACTAGAGATAGCAGAGGTTATACACCACCTGACTGAGAAAGGGCACCAAATTACATTTCAGTGGTTGCCCAGGCACTGCGGAGTCATCGGCAATGAACGGGCCGATCAAGCTGCCCGCTCAGCCCACACAGAAGATCATAAACTGCGACTACCACTTTTTAGGACAGATGCTGCACGAAAGCTCCGCAGGCTTGGTCGCCAGCAAACCACATCACAATGGAATCAGCCACACTTCATGCGTGCCCGACTGTACTCGCTTGACCCTACGCTAAGTCTTCAAGTCCCGTCGAGGCTTTGCCGAGCAGACCAGACCCTGTTATGTAGGCTGTGGTTGGGCGTTGCGTTTACCAACGTCTACGCTTTCCGCATTCGGATGGCCGACACCGCAGCCTGTGGCCACTGTGGCAAAGAGGAAACAATCAAACATATTCTTTGTGACTGCCTAGCGTATAGTAAACAACGACTATGCCTTCGCAAGGAACTCAACAAATTACATGATGAACCTCTGTCGGAGCAGGGAATTCTGCAGTATCGTCAGGATGCCACTTCACAGAAGAGGGCCCTGAAAGTGCTACTGCACTTTTTGCGATCGACCAGCCTTACTGAACGGTTGTAGCTAGGACACCCTTCCTTTGTGTGTTTTCGTTTTTTTATGAGTGCGCGTGTATGTTTTTTTTCTCTTTCTACCCCCTCTTTTTTGCCCCCACTTCCCGCCCCCAGCGCTGGGTAGCAAACCAGATGCCAATATCTGGTTAACTTCCCGGCCTTTCCTTTCTTACTCTCTCTGGGTAGATACTAAATGTCAATCACCTGAGGCACATACCCGCATAACAGTGGCACATACTCGCTCGTGGGTATGTGCCACTGTCTGGCAAGAAGTGTTTAATGACGTACGCGACGGGATTATGACACTATTCATGTCTTGACCTGCGCGTCATATTCGTCAACTATCTTACCCTCCCATGCTAATTTTGGTTCACGCCAAGTTAAGCAAGACAATGCCCAAAATGGCGCATGTTATGACCACGAGAGCACGCAAACACAAGCGGCTATATAGATAGATAGATAGATAGATAGATAGATAGATAGATAGATAGATAGATAGATAGATAGATAGACAGACAGACTCAAAGTCGCCGAAGTCCGCTAAGGAATGCTTCGCATTTAAAACAGCAGGCATCGGCGAACATTGCTGACACGGTTGCACCGGCTCCGAACTTACAGCCCATGCAACCAGATGTCTATGAAGGAGGTTCCAAGAGACAGGTACGAGCAGAAAATGCATAAAAATCACTACTGAGACACACTACACTGCGTTCCTTGGCCTCTTTTGGTGGGTGACCATTGTTTAGCAAGCATTTCGCTCGTATAGTTCCTATTTAACGTCGGTACTATTCACAGCTTGCTTCATTGCAGCTACGCTGGAAGCTGGCAGTGCGATGCGCAAAGCTGAGGACGAAAAGGCATATTGTGGTTGATATAATAACTATAAGGAGTAAAAAGACAGTGCTTTTATAAGTTTTGCGCCACCGTCAGAATTACAAAATGTTTAAAAGAGAGTAAATGAGGACCTGAAACGACCGAAAATGCCTTTGCACTATGATCAGGTGGAGCTGTTCATCAGTATAAGGCGATGCCGTTATTGCCGTGTGGTCGTAGTAATCGCATAAAAAAGAAACATAAAGCAAAACTTTACAAACAGTGGTAGGCGTCCTCTCTTATACGAACTGAAAGAAAGAAGAAATGCTCAGAAGTTCATTTATTTATTTATTTATTTATTTATTTATTTATTTATTTATTTATTTATTTATTTATTTATTTATTACATACTGCAGGCCTCATATGGAGGCATTAGGCAGGAGTGGGACATAAATACACAACACAGAACAAGCTCGAAGTACTGAATAGAACTGCACAAACAGAAAAGAAATACATGACTTAGCATTCTGAAAATCATAGTCATTGGCAAAATATGCAAAAACAACGAAAAGGAACCAATTGCACGGCAGTTAGTACTCGCATAGCACAAGGTACTCACATTAAGTATTTACTTAGCAGAAAGCATAACAGGTACTGACATTGTACTTACATAGCGCAAAGAGTCAAAGGAAAAGGAAAAAAGAAATGGAAAAAGAATGTTTCACTATTTATTCGAACACAGCAAAGTGAAAGCGAATGCAAGTGACTACATAACTTTACATGACGCTTCGAGCATAGTGTCGGTTAAAGAACTTCATTTCTGATCGCCTGCAGAAAAGAATCAATGTTGGAACGTTCTACCGCATGAGAAGATAAGGCGTTCCACTCGACGATTGTCCGAGGAAAGTAAGAGTACGTAAAAGTGTTTGTTCTGCACTTCAGCTCGGCCACCTTTTTCGCGTGAAGAGACCGAGTAAAAGCAGCTAATGATTATGGGTTGTTCCAAGCATAGTGTGTGGGAACAAACTAACAATTCTTTCCTTTTAGGTGAGGTGAGTGGCCTCTTATTCGAGCTCAATTAACCAAGCGACTTAACCCCACCAATTTGAGTAGGCGGCTATTTTCTCCTCCGTCCAGCAAGTTGTCTGGACCTCAGGTAATCCCGTTTAGAATGCCCCAAACCAGGTCCTACGCCGTATATTTTTCCTATGCATCGTCTCCTCAGAGGATTTTGACCACATGCCCTGATTGGGGTGCGGTTAATAACTTTGAGCACATGCTCTAGCGGTGCCCCTCGTTATGGGGCCCAAGTCGACTTCCAGAACAGGGTTGTGACTCTGCCTTACAAAGTTGAGAGTTAGTACCATAACTGCGGACTGTCCAGAAAGCCCACGATGCGGCGGGGCAGCCAGGCTTCACCGTGCCCACGTGGGAACAGCCCACGGCGTTGCTCGAAAGGAGTAGCGTTTCTCAAGACCCAATAAAGTTGTGGGTCTGTTTTTCAATTTAGAAGCAGCCATTGACAGGAGGCTGATTCAGGAGTCAGCTAACGAGTGCGTCAAATGTTACAAGGTACAAGTCAACCATCACAAAGAGCTGGCTGTAAGGAGCCTCTCTACGTTGACGTCTTTCTTGCTTTCACACCTCGGCCTATTCCTGCTATTTCAGAAAGTGGGAAATGGTTGTCAGTGCCGAGGGGCGTATATAGCAGTGCTTTTTCCCGAACCCTCTCTAGACTGGCCCCAACGGTGATCATTAGGGAAGCGGTCGAGCTGCTAACGGATGCGCTGATGCACAACACCACACCTCTCTCAGGGGAGTAACAGATGAACACAGCAGCACTCTGTCCTCACATCCTACAAACATGCTTGTGCCGTCGGAGGATTTCATGCATAAAGAAATCAAGCAAGAAGCTGCACACTGAATCACAATACGACAATTCACCCACCCGAAGAGCATCTAGATAGCGGTGGCAACACATCAAGTACTGGAAGCAGAAGCATGGCAATCTATTCCTCGGCATTTTTACAAAAATAATAGAGAAAGTTGTAATTTGCAGAGAGTTTGTTCATCTGATTGAGAGGAAGTGATTAGGACGCTAAGGCAAGTGCCGTCGACGTTTTTTTTTTGTTTATGAGCTCACCAAAAGAAAAAAGAAATGAAACAGGATCATTATGGTAAGTGTGACAGGAAGACGAACAGGAAGTGAATTCAAAGGAGTTTGGCTTGTTGGCGCTAGGTGTGCTCCAACCTGTTTATTTTGTTTTGTGGTACTCTTAGTCCATAAATTTTCTGTCTTCCTTCTGGTTTTTCTCTACCCGTCACATTTTGGTGGTGGTGCGGGGTACCAACAAGGTATAGCGGAGCTCCACCATGACCTACGCTTTGCTTTCTTTATGATGACAGAAGAGGCTCCTTCTGCGACCACCGCAACGACAATTTTCTCCTTTGTGAGTTGAAATATTCGCAGACCTTTCGCGGGACTGAAAACTTCAATTTTGACGGCACCTTGGTCCGGTGTAAGAATAATTTTTACACCGTGCTGGTTGAACATGCTCGAACGCACAAGCGAGTATTGTCGCTGGTGTGACACGCATGCATTTGTGAATATTCCGTTCCTTGAAAGAAACAGCAACATTTCAGCTCCAGAAACACGAAGTAGAATTGAGTAGTTTAATTTGCACGGAGAGAAAATATGCGTGCCCTGATGAGCCGATTGGCTGGTAAGAAGACATCGACCAAAAGGAAACTAACACCTCGTGCTCCAGCGTTGACTGAACCCTATAGCTAACTTATATACAAAACGTGTTCACCCTTTGCCGCAAAGCGGGCAACCACGTGAAAGAGTCCTAGAAAGCCACGCGTAGCTATGAATACATGGAATATACACGATGGCTTCTACACAGTAGGCGCCATCGACAGCGTGTGACAGAGTCTTGAACTCAGGAAAAGCCGACGCACTGTCCATCAGTTCACTCGATTCGCTAACACCACATCAACATGGTCATACAAAGGCACACCACCACAGGCACCGCTCACTACTCTTCATGTGTTGAATATGATCCTACGTTAACTCGAAGCAATGCCTTCTCCTTCCGCGTGCTTTCCTTCCTGTGATTCTAGCTTCCAAATGGTACAATGATAATCTGTATAACCACAGACGACTTTGGAAAGGACTAACCACATTAACACTGCTGCAATTTGTCACAGTTGGCGTTAATTTTTGTGAATCCAAATGGGCGCACAGTTCGAGGCTTTGCGTTTCGACTGCGTTAAAAAACTTGAATGTTTTCTGGCAAGCTGTCTTGAACAAGTGATCTTGCCTCGAGCAACGCAGCAGGTCTTCTGCACTACATGAAAACGTACATTTGATACACAATATTGCGAATGCACCGGAAAATTTAAGTCAGCACTCGTTTAACGTAGCTAATACAACAAATGCAAAATAAAAACTGAAAAACAAAACATGCCACTAGCTATTGCAAGTGATGGTGAAGTCTGATAATTTTTTTATCATTCATGCTTGTCCTGAAAATTTCAACAATACAAGGACCACTCGTATTTCTTGTCTGTCTGCTAGCTACAACTGTGCATTTTCTGCAAGAAATCCCATGTGACTGTGTTTCTGGGGAAGCTTGAGTGAGTACAAGCGTGTATTGACTGAATACATGCATTATAATAGCTGAGGCATTGACACTCGCTGTATCACTGTGACAGGCGAACAGAAGTGATCATCATCATAAAACGGCATGCTCTCTCTTTGACCTGTTCTTCTTCTCCTTCGCCTTCATGTCCTGCCTCGTTTTAAGTTAAGCGTGCTGATTTGTCTTGCGTGGAACGCAATAACTCTGATAAACGGAAGAAAGTCGAGTACAGGGAAAGAGAACGAAAGAGACGCGAAAAAAATCTTTAATTATGAAAATTCTCGTTGCGGCGAAACTCGAACCAAATACCCGTGATATGAACGTGAGAATCGTAGCGCCTGAGCTACCAGGGCACGCTAGTAGAGGTTAACATAGACTAATATAGTAATGTAAGCAAGTGGATGACGAAGGGGAGTTGACGGAGGAGGAGAAACGGAATGCAGAAAGAAGGGAGAAAGTAAAGCATAATATAGGGATAATTACAAAGAGTAATTCAACAAAACAAGTGGAGAAATGGGAAACGAGGTAATCTAGACAATGAGAAATAAATAGAGAGAAAAAGGACAGAAAGAAACATGAAAAAAGTGAAAAAATTGTATACAGCAAAGGAGAGAAAAAGTGCTGGAAAGATAGAGAAAGAGCTTGACAGAGAGATGTTGGAAGAAAGAAATAAGTAGAAATAGAGAAAAATTGGATGAAAAGGAAAGAAGTGAGAAAAATAAATCGATAAAGACATAAAATAAAACCTAAAGACAAAGAAATAACGTAGCTCTATATATCCCAGAGGTTTGGAACCAATGGTGCATAGATCCCTATTTTGTCATTTTTTTATCAATTGTGGCCTCGGGATTTCTGTCAAATTTTATTGTTGGCTTATGTAAAGCCTAGTCTGATCTGTCTGTTTAGGTTAAGAGTTTTGTGCTTAACTAAATTTTTTATCATCGTAGTCACAACATGATCCTATAGTTAGTGCGCTGCAGAACTGTGTCCACGCCCAACTTGCCCTTTCTTGAGCGAGCCCAAATATTGTTGCATATGCCCTATATTTCTCTTATAGTTTCACCATCTGACCTCTAGTCTAGGACCTCTCGTTTTGTTTCTCATATTTTGGTATACATTTTACTGTTAGAACTGCCCACCGCTAACTAGCCATACTCTATCATCATACGACCTCTTCTTACCGTGAACATTAAATAGGCTGCTTTTGTTTTCGCTTCGATGAAATCTTTTCCTTTGTCTCGTTGCTACCGCCGTCATTCTTCTTTTAAATTTGGGTGCACTGATGAAGTGTTACTTTGGCTGCTTAGAAGCCTTTAAGACGACTTTTGTGTAAGAAATAGCTGAAAACTACAGAATTACAAACTAGTGTGTGAAAAATGAGATCTAATGCCTACATATTCAGCAACAACTTTGTAGGGGTTTGTTCATGGCGATAAAGCTTTCTTCCCTGGCTTCTAGTTACCGTAATTAAAACTGACTTGGCGTCCACAGTGGCTGGTTTCAGGTCATCCATCAATTAGGCGCCTTGACGGTTTCATCCAGTGTGCTTTTCTAATCGCGTACGTGCCAAACTACAGGTTGGTTTGTTACATGCGTCCTTGCATTAAAAATTTGTACGGCGTAGAAATGAATGAAATAAGTAATGGCTAAAGCTTTTTTCTCGATCTTGAGACTGAAATAAATTGTGCGCCGACTTACCCAATCTGCCCTACTTGTCGAATGGTACCTGTGTGTATGTGATTCTGAAAGAAGGCTTAGCTAGCACGTCAAATATTTCATAAAAAGCGGAGGAAAAGCAGCGGCGAATTACTTTTAATATATGCCACACGAACATAGTGCATAAAAATGCAGCGCTACAAACAAAAAAAATAGAGGAGATCAATAAGTTGAGCATCAATATTTTGAGTCAACTGCGACGGCTGGACATAAGTGTACACTTTAAAGTATTTTTTGTTGTTCCTGGCACATTCAGGGGGACAGACAAGTGGGCATTTCTTGTCTACGTTTCACGTATATCAGGCCTCGCGTCAGTACTTTTGTCTTACCGATGAGACAAAAAATTCCCGGAAAGAATACGGCAGCATCGAAGCGACGTGCGTAGCTTCAACGCTGCACAAAACGCTCTCACCGAACACATCCAAATGATAGACCATCGCATCAATTGCTACGCCACTCGGATCATCGACAAGGAAGATAACCACCCAAAAAGGCAGTTCTTAGATTCTAGGAATATTCAAACAACACCTGAAAACATTCACCGCTCAACTGGGACCTTACCGAATATATACTTGCATGGTCCACGGAACCCGTGGAAAAAATACCGCAGCAACGAGATGGGTGGGAAGAAGGACGATGGAAAGAGGAACACAACCAAGAAATGTCGCTAGCTTTGGAGTCGGCCGAACAGCCACCCCTCGAGAAAGAACCGAATTATTCCCGGGACGTCGGATTAGTTCATACTTTTCGAAGTTTAACTTTAGAACCACTGAACCAAAAGTGGCTAATTGATTCATAGGTGGGGTTTAACGTCCCATAACCACCATACAATCATGAGAGACGCCGTAGTGGAGGGTTTCGGAAATTTTGACGAAAAGTGGCTCGAAAGTTTGTTTTATTCTTATAAAATTTTTACCCAGCCACGCAGATATATGTCGAGTGTGCTCACCTTTAAAGAAGAACATAAAAACACGTTGATTGTGCAACTTCTTGTTTTCATTGATTTTGGACAGTAATTAATAATAATATTCTCGCTGCAGTAACAGAGTCTGCTGATATACTTATGTGTGTGTAGTTAAAGCTGCAAATAGTGTAACTCGCCTCCCGACCATGTTATGAGTCAAGAAGTCAACGTTAGGGTGCCATTTGCGGGAATACGACGGCCATGTATCGACAACTTGCGCAGCAGAACGCTTTTCCTTGTAAGCTAAAAAATATACCGAGATGGTTTCGCACCACTGACATTGGTATGATGTGCATGAGTTGCCGATTCTTTTCAGTAAGGTGGTCAACGTGGCACTTGCTGTCCACTGGGCCCGCCGCAATATCTGTGTTTCTCCGATGATCGAAGCTTTGGCAAACTTTGCACTAAACATAATCTACCAACGGAGACGCGAATGGTGCATGGACACTGGTCGCATTACGCGAGTGACCATTTCTAACTCTATGTGGGCGACAATACTGCATGAAGTGCCTAGTGTTTGTATTCAACCGCAATATTGATTAGGCACATTAGAAAGCTAAAGTCATTAAAGACGGACCAATGTAGAACGACCAGCACTTCTTGTACGTCAACATTAGTTTTTATTATTTATTTATTACAATGACTTTTTTACTATGGCAAATTAGGACCATAGATAGGAGCACATGGACACCAACGTTGAGACGGAAAGCAAATGTACTCACAACAACACGCTGCGCCAGAACAGGAACACGCAGCAACCATGGAGTTTCTTGAAAAGGTAGACAAGTATGCAAGAATTACGGATTTATTTTTAAGGCTTTCGTCCATCTTACAATCACTTTGTAGTGTCAAGAGAAATAATTATTAAACTGATAATCATTATAAACAAGTTAGATTTCTGTGAAAAATAACCTTTCGAAGCACAATTAGAACACTCACCTACATTGCGGTGGTTGTCACATTTCCGTCATTACACCAACATACACAGTATGAACAAACATATTTCGGGAATAATTTGCAAAAATTTATTGCACTCATACGGCTGCAGTATAGTTGTTACCGCACTGCAATGTCCATTGTAGTTAGGTGCATATATATATATATATATATATATATATATATATATATATATATATATATATATATATATATATATATATATATAGTGGGAGTAATAATTCAATGGGCCAGTTAGTCTTCGTGAAGGTATAGGATATGGCACAACGAGAGGGACGCGGCGAGAGGGACGCGGCAGCACGGATGTTTGGAAGCTCATGTCAGTATAACTCATCCCCTGATGAAGGGAGGTCCCCTCCCGAAACTGTTGGGAAATAAATATGTTTATCCTTGTTGACAACGCTCCCGTTGTGCCATATCCCATACCTATATATATATATATATATATATATATATGTATATATATATATATATATATATATATATATATATATATATATATATAAGAAAAGAAGTGTATACCTAAGAAGTGTATACCGTTTTTCTGTGTTTTTACACAATAAAAATGAGATCTAACAGGTAATAATGCCGAGGAAAGTATAGGGGAAGATATTAGACCAAATTGTGATGTAAATATGAAGAAAGTGAAGAAAGGTGGGTGAAAGGATAACTTGCCGTGGGCAGTATCCGAACCTGCAACCTTCGAATGACGCGTTCGATGCTCTACCACTGACCTACCACGACAGCTGTCCCCCCAGCCACATTGTTGTGAATTGAACGTGGGAGTGTCAGTCAGCGCCACCAGTAGCCATGGCGGCGAGTGTGGCACACTCTTTTTGAGCCTGTTTGGCATCACGTAGCACGTGAACTTGTTACGAGTGGGCAGCTGACTAATAGTCCCTCGTATACAACCTAAAGGCACTAAGTCTAGCAGTACGAGACCCTCGTTAATGAATAAGGAAAGAAGTGTATACCTAAGGGCTCGTTTTTCCGTGTTTTTAGACAATAGTAATGAGATCTACAGACAATAATGCCAAGGAAAGTATAGGAAAGATATTAGACCAAATTGTGATGTAAATATGAAGAAAACTGGGTGAAAGGATAACTTCCCGTGGGCAGGATCCGAAGCTGCGACCTTCGAATGACGCGTTCTATGCTCTACCACTGAGCTACCACGACAGCTGACCCCCAGCCACATTGTATGGTATATATGTGAATTGAACGTGGGTGTGTCAGTCAGCGCCACCAGTAGCCATGGCGGCGAGTGGGGCACACTCTTTTTGAGCATGTTTGGCGTCACGTAACAAGCGGGTTAGGGGGAGACAGAAAGTTAGGTGGGCAGATGAGATTAAAAAGTTTGTGGGTACATATTGGCAGCAGCATGTACAGGACTGAGTAGACTGGCGGAACATACGAGAGGCCTTTGTCCTTCATTGGACGTAGTCAGGCTGATAATAATGATTATTATTTGAACACTGACTACGTCAGCTTGCTCAGCTTGCTTTTATGGGTGATTTTATGGTCAGCCTTGTAGCTGGTGTGGTGTCTACAGTGCAGGGCTGCTGCCACAAAAGTCGTGAGACCAGTTCCGGTTGTGACAGTCACACTGCAGTGCCCCCACCCCCCTCCTTTGCGAAGAAATATTCTGGTGCATAATGCGGTGCATAATTCTGGTGCATAATTCTGGTGCACAATGCTGGTGCCTATGCCCGCTTTCATAAAATGTTGAGCTCGTTATAAGCATACTTGCTGCAGCCTAACACGGCTCAATAAAGCTGACAGAGGAAGAGTGCCTGCACTGACACGAATCACTCCAAGCAATGGCATGAGGGATCTTGTACATGCGGAAGCTCGTTATCCAACCACACAAAGAGAAGGTCGAAGGTGATTGGGAGAAAGGGGACGTGAAACCGGAAGCACTCTACAGACATTTCCCGCATGCAAAGCCGCCTGCGACTGACGCTACGCGCTTGTTAGTGAGCACCGCTTTATATTCCAGAGCAGAGCTTGCGGGCAGACGCATGGGCTTTGAGCCGTCGGCTTAATTAGGTGGGACACTGCAGGAAAACGGAGCAGCCTCTTGGCAATGCCGATGCTTGGTTGCACACGAGGCCGTCTTCACTGTTCAAGAGCATTTGCTTGCTTGCCTCACGTGTTATAAACGCGGCTACTTTGCTGCGTTCATGATTATTTCGCAAGAGAAACGGGTACTTGAGGAGCACGACTTGCTTTCGTATTTTACGATGTCTGTGACGGAGGGATTACCTACGTTTTCAACGCGAAAGTGTTTTATGCAAGGGTCCACCACGTCTACGTGACGTGTTTCCGTCACGAATATGACATAATAGAATATTAACTAACAGATTGCAACGAAAGAAAAAAACCGAGAAGAAAAAGTTTCGCAGCGGAACAGCGAAACAGCGACCTCGCGTTCTTCTGCGCGTGACGCTAACCACTACAAGACAGAGTGACCCTTCTGCAACTTGATAACGACGAGCCGTTTATATACCTTATGTACCACTGGCACTCCACAGAACTTGGAAACTTCAGCGCGTTTTAGTAATCAGTAGCGAAATGGCACGATGAGCACGCGTTAGGCGCGCGCGATCTGAAGGACATCGTGCCATAGTGCCATGCTACCCCGCACGTTGCTATGCCCGCGCGCTTTAACATGGCGTGGTCAAAGTGCGTATATATGTTCTCTAGCGTGGCGGCTCCCTCACGCGCGCGATTATCTTAGAGTTTGAGTACTTTAAATATCTTGTGCTTCCACCGCCAATCTGCTTTGAGGTTACAGTAGGTAAATAGAGTACAGATGCCAATTCACTCACTGCCATTACCGTGGTTACGAAATGAGCGCGCTGCTCCCACACGAGGAATGGTGACCGTTGTTGGTCCGCGCTCGTCCTGTGTTTTCAGATTTCGTGCATGCCTTCTGATTGAAGTGTGGGCTGCAAGTTTCAAGCTGCTTGCAGCTTTAGACGTGATATTGGAGATTGGTATGGCAGCATTCATTCGTTCGCCCTTGTTGTGAAACATTGAACAACGAATGCTCAACCACCTCTGCGTAGATACGTTTCACTTTCGTGTTATACCGATTCCTAAAACGCCGGTTCAACCACATTTTCGTTAGGGGTGACGCTTATTAGGACTGAGCCTTGTTGTACGTGATGCTTCATAAAACCGCAACCGGAACAGGACACCTGCATAACGATAACAAAGCAGCCTTGTAAAAAACATTTTTTTGCGTGCACAATCAAGTATAGGAAAGCATAATGCATGACCACCTGCGCCGTTCATCTGTCCATCCGTCTATCTATGCATTTGCACATTCATCTCTCCGCTCGTATGTTTGTACGCCTGTCCATTCATCGATGCGTTCTGCTGTCCGTCCATCTGTTCGTCCATTAGTGCGTCCATGTGTTCGTGCAACTGTTTGTCTGTGCGTCCGTCTATCCGTTCTTCTGGCCATTCATTCGTGGGTCCGTCTGTCCGTGCACCTGTCTGTCCATGCGTCCATCCGAATGTCCATCTGTTTGTCTAAGCGTCCATGCATTCGTGCGTCCATCCACCTGTTCATCCAACTAGCTGTCCATCCACCTCTCCACCCTTTATACTAGTTGGCGACTTCAACGTAAATAATATAAACCTAAGCACTTAGGTTCGCCCACTCGTCATCATTCACTTCATGAATATGTGGGAAATTTTTTCCCTCTTTCAGCACCGGTTTATGAAACTATCACTGAGGACACGTTTGGAACTCAGCGAGCAGACTTGACTGATCAGAAAGGAAGTTGGTGAGTTTATCGTAAGTTTGAATGACGCGTCTTGAAAATTGTATGTTTCTTGGTCAATGGGCAGCACTTTTTTCTTCCTAAATACTGCCATAAATTTTCTCGTGTTTTAGGGTAGTTTTTAGGCTCTTCAAACAGCCAGCAAAGAAAAAAAAACAAAAGAAAAAGAGACAGCTATTTCAACCTTGCAAATGAGGCTCATCCGGCTACGAAAACCAGCACTGTACGTGTCATTCACGAAAAACAGCACCGATGAGATTTGAGAATTTTGCTTTTTTTCTACCTTTTTGTTTTTTTCTTTCTGTGAGGCTTTGAGCTGCAGAACGAAACGTTGTTTCTGTACGTGACCGAGTGGTCTTGCCCGACAACGACATTCTTCTTTTTTTAACAAGGTACCAGTTTCTTGAAATAATTTGCAATCCTATGGAAACGCCACACCCCCCTTTCGCAATTGATGTCCCACTTTTCAAAATTCGTTGTAATGTTCTGCGCTTTTTTACTAACTTGACTTTTTCGAAGCAGCATTCGCTACGCCAGTGAGTTGTGCGTGTGGAGTTGTGCGCAGCCGGGTCGACTGTCGCCGGTGCTTCGGACCTCATGCCCTGGGTGGTCATCCCGGTGGAGCGTTACAAGAACGCCTGCAAGTGGTCATGATTCAGCGCAGCCACATCGAGCTGAAGCCAGCAATCTATATGAAAACGCCTGTTCGCACCATAGAATAGACGCTACAATGACGGACATGACTCCACCTTGCCCGGTGCTACGGTCATCATAACGACGGTGTGCGTGACTGCTGTCGCTGAGAACTCTGTAGAGTGTGAGTGAACTGCCTTGAGTACTGAAAATGAGACTTTCGTATAACAGGTAACAAACTGTATTGTAGGCTTTTTATCATTTCAACGACGTATCACCGAGATGTTCTCTTTTATCCTCGTTTTTCCTAAATAAATGTTTTAGGCGCGAACCTCTTAAAGGGGCCCTGCAAAACTTTTTGAGCATGGTCAGAAAACGCTACCGATCGGTAGTAGAGGCGCCCGTCAACACGCGAGCCAACTAATATAGCGCCGCACGCGGCCTGTGATTCACAATAACTTATCAAAGTCAGCTAAATATAGCTTTCTTCTCTCCACAAATCACGGAAAATAAGCCCAGTAAGCCCATCTATCTTCCATAAGCTGATTTGAACATGGCGCGGTCGGTTGTTAGAGAGGTCGTTGCGAGAGGCCGTCGCTGGTTCACGCGTGCGCACGCGATCACACTGAAAAAGCTTCGTACTCGAAGAAAAAAAATAGAAAAAAATGCTCAAGTTCACAAGACGCAAGAGACGGTTTTTCTTTGCCCCTCCCTGCCCTCCCTGCTCAGCCTTCGGCGCTTTCGTCGGTACGAGAGGAGAGAGAATGTGATTACAGCGCGTGACAAAACTGTGTAACTCCGCTCGTACTGAACGGATTCTTGAAATTTTCGCAGCTTTCAATACTTGAGATAATATGCTTTTCCAGTGAGTCAATTCCATGGTTACACCAAAAAAGGTTTCAAATCCCCTTAAAGCGTCCATTCCTTGTATGTGTGTAGTAGTACGTAGCCACCGATGGCGCATACCTGCTCTAGAGCGGGTATGTACGTACGACAGGGGATGCGAGATGCATGGGAGATGGCGGTACTTAGAGTGTTCACTAGATGGACACATGGACGGACGGACAGAGAGACTAGCGGACGGACGTACGGATGCATAGACGCGCAGACGTACGGACAGATGGATGCACGAAAAGATGGACTGACACATGGATGAATGGACTCACGGACGGACGCATGGACAGATGGATGGACGCAAGGATGGTCACGCGGACGAACGGAAGCAAGAACGAACTGACGGATGGAAGCACGGACGGGCTGACAGGCGCATCGTCCCACTCATCATCATTGACTCCGTGGATATGCTGTATTTTTTTCAAGTTATCGAGGTGTCTTGAGTCCGTCTGATTACCTGGGCCAATTCACTAAGCCCCTCATTTATCACAGGCATACAATGTCCTGCCAGCAACCGTTGGTACGAAAATTCCTTTTCTACACTGTATCGCATGTTGATGTTTTCACCTGAAGAACCTTACCGTAGGTGAAAGTAGTTTTCTTCTGCACGCGCCAATGGCCTGCAGCTACTAGCTGAAGTATGCCACAGGTTCTTCATGTTCACAAGTAATACCAGACGCTGTTGAATTGCACAGATTTCGTGAATAATTACGACCATGACGTGATTGTTCACGTTGTGTTCAGTGACGATGACGTCATTGAAAGTGTCCGCAAAGAATATGAGATTACAACGATAGTGACGAAAACAAAAAAAAGAAGCACGATAGACTCCTAAGCTCGGGCGTTGTTCTAGATGCCTGTGACACCATTTGTGTTTTCATCAGCACCCACGACGACGACGAAAGTATGTAAAACTTATCATGCTGAGAGGCTCGAGCCGTAAAGCTTCTTCAAATGAACGTGAATCAGGGCATTATGATAAGCGACTTCTTTATTAGAGAGAGTATCGATGTTGTGTCACCTTATGCAGTGAGAAACAGTAATATGCGAAGCACAAAGTTTGTTCGTTGAAGTTTGAAAAATTGAGAACCACATTTCCATCGAGATGAGATTTGTGGCCGATCAGCTGTGTTGCTCCTTTCTGGCACTTTTAATGAACGTATCACGCCAAACAGCAGTAAAAAGTTGACAAAATAAATATACCAGGCAAATGAATGAACAACAAGAGGGCAGTCAGGGAGGTTAACCAGGCACATGTCCGGTTCGCTACCCTATGCTGGAGGAATGGGAAGGGGGCATAAAGATGAGAGAGAGAAGAAAGAGAAGAGAGAGAGAAAAAAAAGGATAACAGCATTGTCAGTCAATTGGCTGGCGCGTATACAGCGGTGGCACTACAGAAAAGTTGAAGGTGGTAACGTGTGGTCCTCAAAAAGCACAAGCACAAGTTCGTCCTCAAAAAGCACAAGACAGCTTTGAGTGCTTTTTGAGCCGACGAAAGGCGACGACGGTGTTCCAGTAGCATCTGCACAGAGAGTGGCCGATCATCCCATTGTCGCATTGCGTCCGAAAGCTTCTGTCTTTCAGAGGCAAATCGAGAGCAATGGCATTTCAGATGGCCTGTGTCTTCTTTCGTGCAGCAGACGTCGCATTCCCCATTGTCGGTCAATCCGATAAGGCTTCTATATGCTTTTGTGAAGGCATCCCCCCAGGCAACGTTCATGTAAAACAAACGGTGACTTGGCGAACAAGTAAATTTTTTGTATGAAAAACGCTCCGTTGGCTGTTGCATTTTTGAGGAGAAACGTGAGTGCCGTTATCCACGTCAGATGTATGATTAATGAGTTTCGCGTAAGGCACGGAAGTAAGTTGGACAACCGGAAAGTCATCCTTCAACTTGGCTGCAAGTAAAACGTAAGGTGAAGTGAGAACAAGCGTAGTATTATAAAAAGGACAGCAAACGAAAAATCACTTGAGCAAAAATTTCAACTAGAACTTGTGATGTATTTTTGTTCGTTAAAGAACTTTCCCAAGTGGCTTCCATTTCATAAGCTGAACCATGGTCCAAAGCTTTAAAATGAAGTCGTATGATATTCAAGAAACAATGCCGAAACAAACTTGTTTGCGCACATGTCTCAACACGTCAGTTTCACTCAGACCAAATGAAATATAATAATAGAAGTTATTATAAAAGTTATAAAACAATAACAATAGTAAGCTCTCAATTTTAGACCGCTCATTTCAAGACGAGAGATTTGAAGTTTTGCTCTCTGCATCATCTACCTATCGTATGTGCCTTTCCGTCTTAAAAACAAATAGATGAATGTTAATAGCAAAATGGACATTTTCGGTGTTCTTTTAGGCACCAGAATATTCGATGTAGGAGTGGAGAATAGGGAACACTTAGAACCAGATAGCAGAGTCACAATATATATCAAATGTTGAAGCTCCCGTTTCAAAGATACAGGGCAATTTACGCACGCTCTCGTTCTCTTAACAGCCGACAATGAAGCATTACGTTGCATGGCCTAACCAAAATACATAAGAAGGATAAGCGCGACATAGAACAAAGGCTGGCTGGTACAAGCTAAAATGGCATCGCAAATACTGCATGTCTGGTTCACTATTTCAATAAATTAAGAACGAAGCATGAGCTTAGTGACCACTCTTGATAACATACCTTTTTTCATTGTACTTAACAAAATAGAGATTTACCACTTTCAAGCCCCCAAAAGTTTGAGGTGTGTCAGCAGCAAGCGGATGCGGGGTAGGTTTTCCCGAGGAAAAAACTCGGTTCAGTTGTTTACTTGACGCCTTAACGCTCTGAATCTGTTCACGCTCACATCAGAGCTTCCCTGATACTCGAGCTTGTACCGAGAGGTGGCTCTCTTTAGACGCAAAACCAAATAACTGTAACCTCTCTATATGATCGGTTTTTTACGTTGGCCAATAAACAAAAAAAACAACCATACACCTTGCATAGTAGATAAGCGCTAAGGCTATAAGCTACCAATGGAAAAAAAAGACGATGGCAGATCTCTGCAATATAACTAGTACGCCTGGAGACGTTGCAGCCACTAAAGATGTTACACTAAAATTCCACTAAAGAACAGCCACGCTTTATGATACTGGCATAAATAGAGCGAGTACGTGAGCTCGCAGTGCCCTGACAGGCTCTTGAAAGCACCGGAAATCCTGGTAAAAGCTCCTTTAGGACAACACTATGAACATCCTACACGTATCACTGACATGTGAATAGCCCTTTCACTTCAGAAAAAGTTGCGCGAAGATGGCGCATCAACTCGAAGGATCTTCAGCCACTATGTTTGTGGTATGCTCTGTCGCTTTGAATTTCCAATGCAAAGTATCTCTTAACATCGTTAATTTTAACCGGGTAAGTATGGTTTGGGTCACATCCAAGTAGTAGTACATTTTTGTGAGTTAATTACTGTTTTGTGTGAAATCTTTGTGCAAGCCCTCACTCAATATGAACAATGACCTCACCGAGAATGCCTTTATTTTTTCTCGACCACCATTCCCAAGTAACCATAGGTACTTCTGAGCGTTGTTTTGCCACATTGCTTCTTATAACAACATATACTTACAATATGGTGCCTGCTTATATAGGTTGCGTTAATTGTGATTTGGCCTTACAGAACAGCTACATTACTAATTAGACAGTCCATCTAGAGCACAGCATTGTCGGACTAGACACATGTTTCTTTTGTTCAGAAAAATATTATCACACACTATAACGATTACCGCAAGGGGCTACAATAGGGCCGATGCGCACCCTAGTCCTCCTTTCGCTGCCAGCTTTTTACTTTTTTACCTGTCTCTTTCCGACCGCTAGCTATACTATACTGCTTTGCACTGTGCTGTAGCGTGCGAAAATATACTATATTATACTACACTCTACGTTAAATGACTCCAATTCCTGTATTTTATGCACCGAACAGTTTAGACGGCCGGGTTGTCGTATGCCGTCATCGTATGCAATCGTAGCCTGGTGTGACGTGGGAAAAACCGCGAATAGCAAACCATCCGTAGCGGACAAGGTGAAGTCTCCTCTTGTTTATCGAGCGTCTCGATGGTGAATAGCAAAGCCATTTGTGACAGATTGAGCATGCTCTCGCGTCGAGGGTAGCTCTTATTCTCATTTGCTATTGAGCTCCTTGATAATGATAGGTGTGCAACACTACGAGGCGCCCCGGTTGTCGTAACTTGCGAGTGCTGTCATCGCTCGGTGTAACTTGTGCAGACCTCTGAATGAAAATGTTGAAAGATAAAGCAAGCGAAAAATTGAAGTTGAGAGAAAGAGAAGGGAAAAATAAAAAGTAAGTTTGAAAGGGAGAGAAAGAGCTAGAATTGGACAAAATAAAGTGGAATAACGAGGAAAGC
This sequence comes from Rhipicephalus microplus, assembly GCF_043290135.1. Taxonomy (NCBI): domain Eukaryota; kingdom Metazoa; phylum Arthropoda; class Arachnida; order Ixodida; family Ixodidae; genus Rhipicephalus; species Rhipicephalus microplus. The sequence continues at coordinate 71,917,908 of NC_134709.1, read as the reverse complement.
TGCGGAAAGAAATTTGATAAAGAAAAATGACGTAAGAGAGCAGAAAACGCACTAAAAAAGAAACCAAAGAGAAGCAAAGACGGCTGCTCAGCTTCGCACTTCTTGCGGGATTGGTGCTTCTATCAGAAAGATGCTCTAATTTCTTTCTGAGACGCCTTTGTTTCCGGCATATCACGTGGCTTGTAATTTTCATCTTTTTTACTCAGTGCCTTTCTATCTATTTTTGTCTATATCTGAGGAAAACGACGTCTTAGGTGCTTCGTTGTGAAACTTCAAACGCCACATACGTGTCCTGACAATTGGGCGAACCCGACTCACTATTCAACACGCTGGTTCACTAAATATTACCAATGAAACACAAGGGGGGCACACACCGATTCGTGGATGCACTTTGCAGCTACTCTTTGAGAACCACCTGTATTAAGTACTTAGGAGGGGATAGAGCGTGTTTTCAACCTACCACACATCGGCAGATATTGGCCTATTAACTTTGTGTTAAGAACAAAAAAAAAACGTGAGGCCTGCACGGCAGGCGCAGCACAGGCACTGCGAAAGCTAGAAGAGCCGCCTCTCAGCACCTTTTTTAAAACACTCATAGGGTAACAACTGCAAGCACATTTGCTTGATACCTACTAGGCCATCAATAATAAACTTTTGGGTAGTAGGCCGGCATTCAATATGCTATTTTTGGTCATTTTTTCTGAGAAGCGTGGTATCCGCCAAGCAGTTGCAAGGAATTCTGTGCCAATTGTTCATGCAGTGGCTGACAACGATGAAGAATTATCGCTGAATTGGGCATGCGCCTCAGTTAATAGGGAAACAAGAACAAGCTTTTGTAATGGGTTGGAGTATTGGACGGCCCAATCGTTACGCTATTCGCATTGTGCGACGACTGGTTGTTTTTTCGCTGTTTTAAAACACTTTATAAATCGTATTAACGTGATTGCTTTCCTGACATCAAGCATGCATAACGCAAGTTTGCCAACTAGTCACAAGCCTGCCTAAGGCAAGTTAGCCAAGAAGTCACAAACAACTGGCAATACTACAAGTGGACTTAGCGAAAGCCTTTGATCGGGCTCGCAATTCTTTTCTGTTTTCTTTTCTCGAACATGCCAACGTTGACTCCACTATATTTAAAGGTGTGAAACTGTGCTACGATGAATGTTCAACCCGTTTAATTGTTGATGACTATCTTACAAAACCCGTGTTTCTTAACTTGTCTGTGAAACAGGGTTGTCCATTGTCACCAATGCTTTTTGCCCTTTACTTAGAGCCACTGTGCTTAAGTGTAAATGGATCTGGTAGCGTCCGCGGTTTCATTGCTTATGGGAGTGAGTTAAAGGTATTGGCGTATGTGGATGACATAGCATTCTTTTTCACAGATCTTTCTAGTATTAAAATGGTGAAGTCAACAATAGGAGAATTCGGAAGAATTTCAGGGGCACGAAGAAACTTTGCTAAAAGCTTGGGACTGAGGTTTGGCCCATTGACATATAAACCAACCTATTTTGATGATATAGAAATGTGTTGTGTTCCGCCAGAATACGTAGCCGTTCCATTAAATGCATATCAATTAAGTGCACATTAATGAAAATAACGTGTACCCACCCTAAAGTGCTTTGCCCAGACGTTCATTCTTCATAACCTCCCAATCATCGGCAGAGCTAAAGCGTGCAACCTGTTTTTGGCAACAAAAATATTCTACGTTCTGCAAATAATTTGTTGGTCGAGGGCTTACATACAGAAATTTCACCGTAAATTTCCAACCTTCATTTGGCCATCAACCAATGAACCGATGAGGCAAGACAATGTTTTTAAACCTGTCTGCACAGGTGGTCTTGGGTTGGTACACCTCTTTATTAAAAAAGTCGCGTGGCGCTTTTCCTATTTTCATGGCTGTGCTCATACATTGCTTCAAACATTCTTGCAAGTGAATTTCGCAGATGTTTTACCAAATTTAGTGCAATCTACTAGTTTTGCATCGCCTCCCTATCTGCAAGAATTCTTGCGTGAAGTATACGAATCAGTTGCGTTTCCTGAGAGCCAGATTCTCTAATGAGTACTTGTTCTCTAGCTCAAGAAAACACCACATTATGCTATGCGGGATGTAATCTTTCCGACCCCATTTTACCGCTCACTATATATTGGATTTTCTGGTCATGAGTTGCTAACCCGTGTAATGAAAATGCCTATTTAACCCATAATCAAGACATATGTTTTCACAAAGTGCATACAGAAACACTACCTGTAAAACCTGGTTAAACACAAAAGGCATATTTGTATCCTCAAATAACTGCCACCTCTGTGAAGTTCCAGAAACAATACAACATGGCTATATCAGTTGTAAGGATGCCATTATTTTTTGCGACGTCCTGCAGAAGGCTTTTAAAAAAGCGCCTGGATTTAAATTCTCATAGCATGTGTTATCTTCCACCACCCAAATGTAACTACATGACAGTTGACATGCAGTTGTTAATGCGCATGCATTGTTTATAGAAAACTCGCATGTCAGACAGGCATGTGGAACCAATAGTGTGTTCACGATGCCGCTTCGTGCAAATGACTGTGCGGCTAAGAGATCTTTATGACCAACTGCAATTTCAGCCAGACTGGTCGGCTGAGTTCATGAAGTGTGCTGCTCAAATACTGCTTTGGACAATCTGTTGTATGAGATTTACTTTGTAACGTCGATTGTTCATTTGTGGACTTGACCCTATGTATGCTGTATTTCACACGGTGTGGTTACGGACACCGGTGACGATGGTGGACAACTGTGCGGGACTCTAGTTGTGATCTTATAACAGCTTTCGCTGTAAAGACGTGGGTCCTAGTTGCAGACATGCGCTTTTGAAAAGAGCGTTTCTGGTCGCAATTAGAGCATTTGTGCTACTGTTAAGCCACATTCAGACTGCTGTCGCGTCTATAATAAGTGTCGTATCCCGTTAGTGCATTATCTTCCGTAGGCGTAGCTAGCGACTACGTATGTTCACATTGTTATTTTCACTGCGATTTGTTTTTTTATGACGCGCCAATCACTACTCTGACTTTGCATTGCGTCCTCACTCCAAATATTGCAGCCTAGCAGCGTTCGCGTGTTTGATTGTGGCTTCACTGTTCGGGCTAAGCGGAAGACCTGACGTGTGCTCTCATTCATGGTCGTTGCGTGTGCCATCTAGTCCGGCAAACCAACTGCACAGAAACGCTACTCTATAGTTTTCAAGACGCGCGCGAAAACGCGGGATCTGGGGATGCCGGAAGTTAAGCGATCGGACCGGGAAAACCTAAACTGCTTTGCCTATTGACCATACGTAAGGGTCGCATCCCTATTTGTCGTAGAGGTCGCAGGCCCGGTAACATTCACGTCCATTCTTTACGTTCTTTACACTGAGTTCAACAACGGATGAACAAGTTCATTACATCGCGTGCGTTTACGCTTATGATCTTTATCAATTATTCATACGCAGCGCACGTGGTCTAAACATGTCTTTACGTTCCTTTCTCTTCGGTTACTAAGCATATCCTTAGAGAGGTGGCGGCTAGAGCTAGTTTTGGTAAGTCTTGATGATTTAAATAGCGCTAACCGAGGACTTCCACGTCAAATAACAATTGTTATAGCATGAAGTGAGGACAATCTTTTTTGCCTCCATGTCCTAGTCCTAATTCTTCTCTATTGAAGTCATTATTTAACATGTCTGTCTTCGTATTATACGCACTTGAACTCATCAGTTTCATATTTTCGCGCGAAGCGAAAATGTTACGCTGCTCCAGATCTTAAAAAAGCCAACTAAATCTAAAACCAGCAAAGGATAGTGTGTTCTTGAATTCAGCCAATTTCGCTTGGATGGCCAAGCAATGAAGTGGATAACAATAAACAAACATGCACAGACACTATTCAAACGTGTGGTTTTCTAGAATATATAATTGAGTACTTCAAAAAAAACATGAACCCCCAAAACATGGGTTTCTAAACGTTCTGAAATTGCACTGCTACAACCTCACTCGTTTGATTACTTTCACTGCAAGCACATAATCGCCATGGCAGTTACCTGTCACTGGTTACAGCATGCATTATGTGGCGTTGTTGAAAAAAACAGCTTCTTTCTAACGTACTGGAACAGTGTTTGCCGCGTTGCCGTGCTAACGTCTTTTTTTGTTTCACAGCACTTCAGACCCTCTTTGATGAGCACATGTAGAAGTTCGTTGAACTTCAATACACAAAAATGGAAAGAATAACAATGAAACTACATATACACCAAAAAACGTTATTCGCACATACAAAATAAACAAGGGAAACGCACAACTTATATAGTGAACAAGCTGTTAATATAAACAGATAAATAACATTATAATAACTAGGTGGGTACAGGAGGTTTGCATATGAAATATTATTGGGACACGTCCTGACGGAACTAAAGAAATACTTACATATCACAATACATATTTTACCATTGAATTTGAAATTCTGAGTGCTTCTGATGAACTTATAGAAAGATTATTTCAATGATATCTTAAGTGAGTGGTCCCAAAAACAGACGCCCGTTGGTCTCATGCCAATAAATACCCAACATGTGAATGTTTTTCTTAGGCATTCAGATCCACTGTATCCAACCCCCTACAGCAGGCTCAACAGTGAACGCATGTCTGTTGCGTTAGTATACGTTGCCGGTAATACTACAACACCGAACGTCTCCTAAGTCTGTGGTGATTGCACTCAGCCCAATTGTATAAGCAGTTGTATAAACGGCACAAGACTTGCCCCCTCCTTCCTGTAAAAATTTAGTGGTCTTGTAAATTATATTGTACCTGTTAGATCCCAATTGTGTGCATAAACACGGTAGGTTCAATGACAGACGCTTCTGTAAAGCCTGTTTTGAACTTTAGGCTTGTGGGCTCTGCGAAAAAGCAATGCAAGTGGAAGTACTCACACATATAACTGCTCCTGTAAAGCGTGCTTTGTCTGGTAAACAATAGTGTCATGTGACGAAGCAACAATGATACAACATATTTAGGTGCTCTTGTAATTTGTTGTCTGTAGAAAGAAAATTGCAAAAACTGGGTTTCAGTTACAAATTTACATGGGCTCGACCAATGAAGCTATCTATCTATCTATCTATCTATCTATCTATCTATCTATCTATCTATCTATCTATCTATCTATCTATCTATCTATCTATCTATCTATCTATCTATCTATCTATCTATCTATCTATCTATCTATCCATCTATCTATCTATCTATCTATCTATCTATCTATCTATCTATCTATCTATCTATCTATCTATCTACACGGGGTTGCTCTTATAGTCATCTTTGAATACCTGTATTCCAGACTTCACAAAAGACAGCATCATGACAAAAATAACGTCATTTTCCTGCCCTCTACGACATGAAACCCTTTTAAATAGTAACACATGCATGTAAACACGGTGTATGACAAATATCTCTGAAATAGGGTGTGGTATGTGAGCATGCGTCTTAAGTGGGTACCCGGGTACAAGGATAGCTGACTTAACATATCTGAAAGCGACTTGAGGAGGTCATGTTGCGGAAAAGCGGACCTGGTGCATGAAAGTGTACGTAAAGGCAACTCCAGTAATTATGGTGGTGCTCAACGTTCGCCTTTATAAAAGTACCACAAAGGTTTGCTTATCTCTCTACGTTTCTGCCTTCCTCCTACCTTTTCGCCACTGCATGGCAGTAAAGCAAATATTTATGTTTCGTTTGATATCCCCGACTTCCCACACTACATTTTTCTCTCTCTCTCTCTCTTCATTATTACGCAAGCTGAAACAAAATGTTTCTGACATACGACCAGGACCACTACTTATGATATGCAGCCCCGCCGTGGTGGTCTAGTGGCTAAGGTACTCGGCTGCTGACCCGCAGGTCGCGGGATCAAATCCCGGCGGCGGCGGCTGCATTTCCGACAGAGGCGGAAATTTTGTAGGTCGGTGTGCTCAGATTTGGATGCCCGGTATAGAACCCCAGCTGGTCGAAATTTCCGGATTCCTTCACTGCGGCGTCTTTCATAATCATTTGGTGGTTTTGGGAAGTTAAATCCCACATATCCTTCATTTCACTCACAACATGTCCTGGTCCAAACACATTGATATTACGTATAATAAAGCCCTGAAGAGATTAGGTTACTTACAGCGCGTTCTCCGTGTAGCACCAAAAGAAACCAAGCTCTTAGCATTTAAAACGTTATTACGGCCATTACTCGAATACGGTTGTGTCGTGTGGAATCCACACAAAGCGTCCGACATTGCAAAACTAGAATCCATACAAAAAAAAGCCGTCCGTTTTATCTACCGAAGATATGACCGGGATTTTTCGCCTACGTCCAACTTAGCACCTTTGGGTTTAACTCCTTTATCTGCCAGGCGCCATTCAGAATGCTTAAAGCTCCTGTACACCTTGATTAATTCGCCGCGCTTGCCCTCGCTCCACAGGTATCTGCAGTTTGCCACACCACCCTCAGTTCACACCAGGAGTCAACATGCGCAAAATATTACGCCACTTCACCCCAAAACTGATTTGTTTAAGTATAGTTTTTTTCCCTTCACTATTGAGCTCTGGAACTTGCTACCCGGCGATACCCGCGGGCTTCCTTTGGAGCATTTTCTGAGTGCAATATCACATGCGTGTTAAGTAGATATTTTCATGTTCTTTTGCTTTCTGTGCTCTTGCTCTGTTCATTCTGTATCTTGTGTAGTACTATGAACCACAAATTTGTGCCATATGCTCATGTTTTTGTTTCTGCTTGTTATCACCTGATCATTTGTATGTCCACTCCTGCAATAGCCCTAATAGAGGCTGCTGTATGTATAAATAAATAAAATATCAATCATTGCTTATGATATGCACAGAATCACACCATAGCCCGTAAAACTCACATCTCTGCTTTAACAAGGCTGTCCATGTTACATCGAACCAAGCGTCACAATTTACACTGCAGTATAGCCTACGTACCTGACACGTTCATTTTATGCACACTACTACTAAACACACACAAATACGTTGATACATCCCTTAGCACTTAATACAAATGCAAAATGCAGCAAGCATCTGCAACTTTCCTACTTTTCCGCATGTAATACATTCTCACAACGCTAGGAATAAGTCAGTTTTCATTGAATTCGAAGCAGTTTTTGAGCACTTAAAGCAGTCTCAGCATCTGTCGAGGACAATCGTAGTTAGGTTCCATACGCTGAATTTAAGTAGCACTGTCCGGGGCTACCACCCTTGTGAGCACCAGCGCTTTACATCAGCTTATCGCTTCTGATGTTGTGAAAGAGCCAACCGCATGCACACAATTTTTGAGTGGCAATGACCAGCGACAAAAATGAGCGATAGGATTGTCTGTTACGCAGGCCTATTTGTTTTAGATGAAATGAGACAAGTGTATTGGGCCGCACGCGGTAAGGTAGGCGCAAAGTGTATTTTCATGTTATCTTTTCTGGCCTATTATCTGTAAAGCTTGTGGAAATCATACCATCATGAAGGCATTTGTAAATTATGATAACCCAGCCAGAAACTACAACGGGAGGAAAACTAAGTGACACTACGTCACAAGGGTTACGAAGAGCCCACGACAAGCATTTATGAGTCTCATTCAGCCCGATCTGAAGCTTGGTTATTGCTATCATCATCAGTAAGACCCATATCTAACCACAAAAAAATAGAATGCTCGTTTGTAATCTATAATTTCCTTGATTCGCGTCAGCACGCTTGTTGCTTTGAATGCAAATTTCGTCTACCCAGAGAAGATTTTTGTATAGAAAACTTCTTATCAACGTTCCAGAGCATTCGAGTATGTTCAAACTGCCAGTTGAAGCTTTTTGCTTAGAAAACCTCCCACAAATACTTAGGAAAGAAAAACGTTCTGATGCTTCGTTCTCTGAAATAACGTAGCTGATCAATATAAAAATATGATTTTGGGAGTTCTCCTTGTGAAATGATGATGACCTCTCAATGATACCACTTATGAACGCGAAAACATCAGTGTCACTTATTGCTCCCCAAATTTTTTTGTCAATATCCAACATCTGGTACAATGGTTTGTTTAATTCGTGGAGCTGAAGGAAAAAAAATTCCCAGCATGTAAACGAGGTAAATGATAAAGAGTGAAGTGAAGCGTCGGATGGTCTTATCGGTAAACCGCGAATAGTCCGTCCGTCCGTCCACCTGTCTGTCTCACTGTGTGTCCATCCGTCCAACCGTCTGGGTGTCCATCCTTCCATCCGTCCATCCACTCGTCCGTCCGTTCGTCTGTCTGCCTGTCCATTTGTCCGTTCATCTGTCTGTCTGTCTGCCTGTCCATTTGTCCGTCCATCTGCCTGCCTGCCTGCCTGCCTGCCTGCCTGCCTGCCTGCCTGCCTGCCTGCCTGCCTGCCTGTCTGTCTGTCTGTCTGTCTGTCTGTCTGTCTGTCTGTCTGTCTGTCTGTCTGTCTTCTTAGAACAGACGGACGCATGGACGGACGCTTCGCACCACTGATCATTCCCTCCAGGAATATACTGTGAAAACCACTTACTCCACGTAGTTTCATTTATTCTCAGGGAGATATACATACAACGCCATTTATACAGCAACTAATAAACTAGAGTGGATACACGCTACTATTACTACTACTACTACTACTACTACTAATAATAATAATAATAATAATAATATTAATATTAATAATAATAATAATAATAACGGGTTTAGAAAAAAATGGTCAACTACTTAGAGCACTAAGTACACAAGCGCTCATAGAACAAACGTTCAACGAACATTGAGTATGGCGTTCTTTATACTATTTCAGAACACGAAGCCGTCTCTTAAAGCTTAAGACGAGTTGTTTACGGGTATGGGGTTATAAAAAAGTTGTTAACAATTTAAAGTACGAGGTACTCTACTATGAGAGAGCATATTGTCTTACCGTGGGCATCACACTTCACGAATTTTGTTTGCGTGTGTTTTGAAGTACTTAACAATTTAGAGCTCTTGGTACTCTACTATGGGAGAGCATAAAGACGTCTCTAGGGCCTCACAGCCGTTTTTTCGCAGTAAAGAATTGTTTCTTTGAAAACAAAAGCAACATCGCTAATCTTCCAAGACCACCAACCGTATTCTTCTAAAATGTGACAGTCTGATATCTTCATTTCCGCAAGTGCCTTGCCTCTGTTACTCACTGAGTTTAGACTTGAGTTCTTTTAAAAGTGTTTTATATTCTCCAGGTGACCTTTACCTGTTTTCTATTATTTCCGGTGAAAAATATTGGTATATTACTAACCCATATCTTTTGCCAACCTCCGCGGTGGGGTTTCATAAGATACGACGAGTCCAACCTTGACATGACTCGGTAATGCATTTACTCGGGCTAGCTGGCATTGACTGAATGCTTCCATAAAAACTCTCAAGCATTTCCCCGTGGGTGAACATGGTTAAGTGCGAATGGACGGGGTATGCTGTGAGGGGGAGTAAAGTTAAAATCCGTTGGCATTTGCCAGTGAGTAGACATAAACTCCCCCGTGTGATCACATTGCGATTCCCAGGAACCATCAGACCGTCTCGGGAAATATTGGTGAGTTTAAGTGTATATGTGAGAGTGAATTCGCAGAATAATGATCTTTATATCCGCGGCCAACTTCGCCCTCTTGCGCTCGGCATCACGGGCCCTTTGCAGCGCTGCCTTGTCTTCAACCGGCGCGACACGTTCCACGACACGTGCAGTGCTCGCATTCGATTGCGTTGTACTCGTTGTTGGAGGTATCGCAGTCGAGGTGAATGCCTGCGATGGATGACGACTTGCCGAGTTCGAGCAAGTCGTAGCTGCGCTGCCACGGAGCGCAGAGGAGTGCGCGCAATCACGTGGTGTGTGACGTCGCTGCGCTGTTGCAACAGACACTCCTCTCCGCTCCTCCCGCCGTTGTTAGGGGAGAGGAGGAGGCGCACTGCGGATGGCGGAATCAGGGTCGCTTATAAAGTGCATTCGCACTCAAAATAGACTCGTGGAGAACATTCATATGCAACGAACGGAAAGCTACGAGGGCGAAGCTTTTACACAAGTACCACTACGAGAAGTAGTGCGGTATGCTGTGCATTCCGTACCGCTGCGGAAAGTAGGGGCTGTGCGCGATCAGTTTCATATATGCAGGCGCTGCTTGGCAATCGAGATACACGAAAACGCACGGCTTTCTCAAGCGTTGCAGAATGCGGAGTGAAAAAATATTGGCAGATCCCACGAACAGTGGGAATCGATGATATGCGAAGCACGCATGAAAAATGTTGACATGTCACTTTAAATCAGTACAACATTACGAGATGGAGGTAAATGGGGCCATACACGACTTCCGTGTCATGATTATCATGTCTGGATTTGTGGTTTACTTTTGTCATCTATTCATGTCACGTGATACCAAATTTAGTATATGTAAAGCAAGCAAAACGGCCACGAGCACGCTATGAGCGTGGTATGCTGTCATGTTGTTACATGACACGCGTGTCAGGATTATCATGTTTGCATCAGTCACATACTTTTATCATCTATTCCCGCGCTGTAACACCAAACTTTGTTTATATGACGCTAGCGAAACCACCGCGAGCGCATCATGAGCGTGGAATGTAGTCATGTAGTTACATGACACGCATGTCATGATGTTCATGCTAGGGTCTGTCGCTTGTGTTCGCCATGCAGACATGCCATTCCATACCAGTTTTGCACCATGCCATGCGAACTAAACCACCGCAAGAGCTGCAGGACCAATAAATGTACATCATGACATTCATGACATACATATCATGATTTTCATGTTACGACTAGTCAAATATGTTCTTCATACTGTCATGTTATGCCATACCTAGTTTGGTATTGATACCGTTATCGAAACGGCCAGGAGAGCTATAAGTTGTAGGCGACTAGATAGATACACCTAATGTCACCGAAGCTCGTTAGGAAATGCTTCGCATTAAAAAAAAGTCACAGGACATCCACAAAGTGAATAATGATGAGTGGGGCGAAGCGCCGGAGGGTTATATCGGTAAACCGTAAAACTTCCGTCTGCCTGTCAATCTGATTGTCTGTCTGTCTCTCTGTCTATATGTCTGTCTGCCTTCTTGGTAAGGACAGACGCATGGATGAACGCACAGACGGACGCTTCACCCAAATCGTTATTCACTCTCTGTACATGCTGCGAAAACCACTAACGCCAACTAGATATATCATTTTCAAGGACATATACACAAAAAGCCATCTATAGAGCAACTCATAAACTCGAGAAGGCTACATACTACTACTGCTGCTACAATACAGAGGAAAGACCAACCCATGACGTAGGGAGCTTCACCCCTAAAAACTAACGTAATTGGAAGAACATCACTGAATATGTCTGCAAAACTACTTCTTCAGCTGCATCCTTCCCTTTTGGAAATGATTCATTATTTCAGTGTATCAAATAGTGACCAAGAGCTTATAGCAGATATTGATTATTTGTAGGTGCCAGGGTGCTTATTTAGTTATGCTTGCCATGACGGAAGCAATGTAAAATATTTATGGAGAAATTCGAAAGCGCGTCAAGCGCTGGTGGTCACGGAAAACACCTCTGAATGGTTGATAAATATCTTTCGTTTTTTTTTTCCTAGGCTTGACGCATTGATGATGTTTTGTTGTTGTAAGCGATTGCCTATCTTTATAACTTGTTTATAAACGCTTCTTCGTCTTCATCTCCCAATTGCACAAGATGTCGGCGTATGTAGGGTAACGCTGCAGGTTCGTAATATTCTCGTTTCCATACGCAGACGTGTGTTCTTTATATTGGCTGTTAAGAATTCATACCGATGTTAGAATTAAAATTTATTAGGAGCCCCAGCTCGTTCGAGAAAACTGTATATAAAGCGAACTAGGCAGAAATATTGGGTCCTCAAGTTGGACAAGCCAAATAATTTTTTTATCGTAAATTGACAAACTAGGAAACACTGAAACTAATATGTTATAGAAGACAATATTTCTAGTCTTTGAAATGATAATATAAATATGATGCAAATTGCGTCACAAATACTCAAGTCAATGTAAAAACAACATATAACATATACCTCACTAAAAGTCACTGTCTTTCGGTTTCATCAAGATGTGTATGACAAATAAAAGAGAGTTTATTGAATTTCCGTTTTTCCTTCTTTCTTTGTGAGCGTTTAGTACCGGTAGGATCGATGGATTCACGTAACGTGCAGTTGCGAAGCGCACCTCCGACGACGTTACGAAGGGCGCTACGAATCTCACCGCTGCAACCACTGTTTACGAAAGACGGCGACGCCAACACGGTCCCGAAGGCGCCACTGCTTCGAACTCCACCGGGAAGGTCACCAGCCGTTTGGTAGCGTAGGTTTCTCAGCTCGCGACTGCTTCTGCGCAGAGCTGATAGACGAGCGGACGAGACGACGGTGAGCTAAACAAGGTTTATGTACAGCATATATACAGAGGCGTTACGAATTCGGCACTGGGGCCGACAGAGACGCGAAGAGCCGAGCTCTTCTCTCTAACATATAGCTCTACTCTTAAACGGGTCTCCTGTCAAAGGGGTCTCTCTCGACAAGCCGCAGGGCTTCTTTTATATGCCCCGGGTCCAACCCAAATGCCCAACCCAAATGTCTAACCCAAAGCGCCGCTGGTCGCGAGGTCCGAATTCTCCAATGAGGTCGCCGCTGGGCCGCGTCCTTTTTTCTCATCGAATCTGGAGAGACTGCGCTGCAGGTGGCTGCACCCAAGGACGAGTGACGTCGCCACGCCTTGCGTCAGCCGCCAGACAGGAAGACGCCGGTTGTTTACTCGACGGGCTCGCGGCTGAGATGACTGACTGCACGTGCGCGCCAGAAAGGCGCCGTGGCGTGATGACGCCGTCGAGTTGTTCGTGTCAGGCGGGCTGGCCTTGACACAGAGTGCCTTTTTCAGAGGCACGGACGTTCGCTGTGAACTCGCAGGCATATCAGCACCCACGCCACCAGACAATGCACCAGAAAGACGAGCTGCTTCTACGTGGCTCGGATGTCAGGCACGCTCGTTCGCCAGGTCCCTCCAGGTTCGCCTCCAGAGCCATGGGGAGAATGCAGCTCCAGGCTCCGTTTCGGGAACACATCCCATTCTTGAGGACGGATGCCAGCTCCACTTGCTTGTCGCCACAACTTGTCGACCAGCTTCGCTCGTCCCTTCTGATGATCCTTGGTTTCAGCACTTGTCGATGGTTCTGAAACTTGTCAAGAACGGATCGACAACAGACAACACAAGACACAAGCAAGTGCCCTCAGTCACCCGACAAAACACCAGACAAAGTATAGTACAACATATACCTAGCTACGTGTCTATCGGAATTTCGTTCCCTCTACACCAAGAGGCACATGTGGTACACAAGACTCTTAAAATAAGAACTCGAATTTTCACACGTACAACAACGCAATGAATTAGAATACCACATAATGTTGGCCCCTTGAGATCACTCTGAACGAGAGAGCGCTCAGCCCAGGTCGTGATGAGGACAAAATTTTGCCCCGAATCGCCAGCTAGAAACCGAAAAGTTGAAAAGGTACTAGCTAGAACGCACTGCTCAATGCACCTGCATTAGCGGATAGCTTTCCCTTTTTTTTTTTAGCGAACGTCGAAGTTGTGCTGTTGGAGCATGATGCTCCATCTCAGTAACCGGCCACTTTTAGGCGACGATACCTATGCGGTACCAACAGCTGCTCATACTTGCGACGTTGCAGAGGGGAATAACGATACGGCTTGCTAGGGATTGGCTCCTCACAAGTTAGCTCGGTATCGTGTTCGATCACCCTCGTGTTTCCGGGGCGGTCCGAAAACACGTCTCCAAACTCGGAAACAATCTTTCTCAGGTCCTCCTTCTGGACTTCACTTAAGCTAGGCTCTACGTTCAACTGCTTCAAGGTTACCTCCGATCCCCGTTCGATTATATCACTAGAACTAAAAATTTCTCCCTCTTCCTCTGGAGCATTCAACAGCAGATTTACGACCGCTTGACGTTGAACGTATGGTTTCAAAAAATTACTGTGGTAAATTTTGTTCGGCCGCCTTCCTAATTTCACTTCATAATGGGTATCAGAAAGCTTCGATAATACTTTGGCGGGCCCTTCCCAATGAAGCTGAAGCTTGTTCCTTTTGGACGGCTGCAGCAGCATTACCTGATTTCCTACTTCAAAAGTGCGCTTTTTCGCCGATTTGTCGTTATACTCCTTCGACAACACTTGTGCATCTTTCATGTGGCTTTCCGCTAGCGCTTTAATCGAGAGGTCCGCACGCTGCTCTCGAATTGGCGTTTCTCGATCAATCCTCGACAGCTGACTCCAACTTTCTGCTGCAGGCGAGAGCGTTGCGCCCCTCTCGCTCTGATTCAATGGCGCCATGTCGTCTCCCTCTGCTACGGAAACCGCGCCGGTCGTTTCAGCGACGGGCCGCTCGCGTGACTGCTAACATGACTCACGCGGAAATTTTCCTCTCTGAGGTTCCGTCGACCCGCCGACAAGGTCACTTGAGAGTTCACCGCATTGAACAAGATCAAGCACCTGCGAAAGCTCCCGCGCTTGCGATCATTTGAGGGCCATGTACGCCAAGTTGCGGAAGAACCATTTACCCTGTTCATTGAGAAGCTGCTCTGAGTTGTTAGAGAAAAAATAAGGAAAACGATTGGGAAGCGCGGCAGACACAGCCGCTTCGGTGCGAAGCTTACCGAACGGGCCTTCAATGACAACCGTAGTGATCGGTAAGCAAGCACTCTGCTCCTCAGCGACTTGCCTGATCCACGTGCATTCTCCCGTAAAGTCATCCGGAGACACCAATGAAGGATGGACAACGTCCATGGTTGCCGCTGAGTCTCTAAGTGCTCGGCACGTTTTCCCATTCAAACTAATTTCTGGGATATACGGCTCTAACAACCGCATGTTCTTTTCCGATTCTCGAATTGTTGCGAAAGCAAACTTTTGCTCACAGTTTATCGCGATGTGCCCTTTCTTTTTGCAGTTGTAGCAGATTAGTGGCTTCCGTGAGTCAAACGCCCGTGTGGTATCAGTGCGTTGTTTAGAAACCTCACTCGATTTTTCCGCTTCTGTTTGCCCTTCCCCTACAATGTCCTTCGTAAAAGACGGGTCCTTCTTGAAATTACGGTGCGGAGCGGCTTTCTTTGAAAAGCCCTCTTTTCTTTCATCCTTTTCAACGCGCACTGCCCTGCTGTGCAACTTTCGGCGAGTATAATACTCCTCAGCTAACTCTGCTGCCTTGTTTAGCTGTACTTCACCAAGTTTGTCCTGCAGCCAAAGTCTGACATCCTCCTCGATGCAGTGGTAGAATTTCTCCAATGCAACGCATTCCACCACTTTATCGCGGTCGTCATAAACGCCTTCGCCTTTGAGCCATTCAATTAAATCGGCTTTAAGACGAAACGCGAAGTCAACATGTGACTCAATCCCCTTTTTAGCATACCGGAACCTTTGCCTGAAAGCCTCGTTGACAACTTATAACGTCTCAAGAGCACTTCCTTAACCTCTTCATAGCTCTCAAACGCTTCCCTCGACAAGCAAGTTATCACGTCGGACACTTCGCCGGGAAGAAGAGCTAACAGGTTCTGCGCCCAAAGAGAACGCTCTAAAGCATTTCGCTCACAGACGTGTTCAAACTTGACGAGATACTTCGCCATGTCCTCGCCTACTACGAACGGTGGCAATTGGTCCCGAATTCTAAAACCGCTGACCTGAATCGTCGGAGAAGCTACGCTAGGTGTCTGCGAACACCGTAGGATTGCCAATTCTATTCGTTTCAACTCGAGGCGCTCCTGTCTCTCGGCTACATCACGTTCACGAACTTCTCGCCTTTCGGCCTCCTCGCAGCTTGCTTTGATATCCACCCAGGCCTCATCGACTTCCTCAGCCGACACTCCCTCATCCTTCATGATCTCAAGGATCGCTTGCTTTCGTTTCGCACCGCCCAAAGTAATGCCGAGTTCCTCACAAATTTCGATGAGTTCCTTCACTTTAAGGTTCTCCATCGTTCACACTAGCCTCTTGCTGTTTGCTCCTGTTAAAAATTTTTTTTTTGCCGTACCCACTATAAGTCAACTAGCAAGACGCGCAAGCAATTTTTCACATTCCCGTGTTTATCTCCTCCGCATTAACTTTGGTTTCAGAGCACTTCGACTTTGCTTGAAACGATCAAAGCTCACTTCAATGCTTCACACAGCCCTTCTCTAAACTACTACAACCTGAGCTAGAGAAGTCTGGTGAACTGAGGAGAAAACATCAGGCACTCACCGCATCGATGTCGCGTACGCCGGCCGATCCCGCAGCTGCTAACCACTGTTGCGAAGCGCACCTCTAACGACGTTACGAAGGGCGCTACGAATCTCACCGCTGAAACCACTGTTTACGAAAGACGGCGACGCCAACACGGTTCCGAAGGCGCCACTGCTTCGAACTCCGCCAGGAAGGTCAAAAGACGTTTGGTAGCGTAGGTTTCTCAGCTCGCGACTGCTTCTGCGCAGAGCTGATAGACGAGCGGACAAGACGACGGTGAGCTAAACAAGGTTTATGTAGAGCATATATGCAGAGGCGTTACAAATTCGGCACTGGGGCCGGCAGAGACGCGAAGAGCCGAGCTCTTCTCTCTAACACATAGCTCTACTCTTAAACGGGTCTTATGTCAAAGGGGTCTCTCTCGACGCGCCGCAGGGCTTCTTTTATATGCCCCGGGTCCAACCCAAATGTCCAACCCGAAGCGCCGCTGGTCGCGAGGTCCGAATCCTCCAATCAGGTCGCCGCTGGGCCGCGTCCTTCTTTCTCCTCAAATCTGGAGAGGCTGCGCTGCAGGTGGCTGCACCCAAGGACGAGTGACGTCGCCGCGCATTGCGTCAGCCGCCACACAGGAAGACGCCGGTTGTTTACACGACGGGCTCGCGGCTGAGATGGCTGACTGCACGTGCGCGCCAGAAAGGCGCCGTGGCGTGATGACGCCGTTGAGTTGTTGGCCTTACACAGATTGCCTTTTTCAGAGGCACAGACGTTCGCTGTGGACTCGCAGGCATAACAATGCAAAGATTTACTTGCGAGCTGCCAGCTCACCAGAAGCTCCCGTACGATGTGACGCGAGCCGGAAAAACTTATTACCTTTCTCAGCTGGACTTGTTTATGAATGCAAAAGCTCATTACGGCTTGGTTAAAGTTGTTTACTCTCGCAGCTGAAGTACAGTTTTGCAACCCAAGTGATGAGGCTGATCGAATTTTCCGCCTGTGGAGCTCTCAGTAACATCGCTTTATCACTCTTCGATGCCGTGGCCGAAGTCGAACGTGATGTCTCCATCTACACCCTTCAAGATCACGGTGGTTGCCTTTTTTTTTTTTAAATCGTTATGCCGACGTTTATTTCTCCCAACTTCTCGTTCATTATTTGTTTCAGCCTGCCACTCCACGTCCTAGCATTGTGTTTATATTTAGCTCGTTGGCAAGCTGTAGCGACAACTACAGGCTGGTTTGACGCAGCTTATTGCTGTAGTCGCTGGGACCACGCAAACAACTTTTGCAAAGATGAACTACCGTCCTTGTTCTCTCCTTCTATTGCAAGACCGTGGCGCAACGGCTGAACAGAGGCATTCGGCCGCCTACTCGACGTGGAAGAGAGAGCGCCTCGTCACGTGGTCGCTGTTAATTAGTGCTCTAACGCTGGTGAGGCAAGCTTTGTCATCCCAGCAGCGGTCGGAACTGCGGCTGCGGCGGAAGCGCATATATCCGTTATTCGCTTTAAGGCCGAACGGAGATAGACGGCGAGACACTCTCGACTAGGCCGGTAGAGCTTTTGACTTAGAAGAGTGTGTCACATAATCAACAGTGCTACAAGAAGCGCTGGTTCACACTTCCAGGTTTACGTGCACTGAAATACCTGATAAAGTGCATGTGAGGACGACCGCCATCGTGGATGAATTCTTAGAAAACTGGCCACGTTGAATATAACAATGTAGGCTCGGTTCCTTTCTCTGGCAAGTTGTTTTTTATGTAGGTAAATTCTATTGCATTCATATCATCATTACTATACCACTTTATAAAGTAGTGCACACACAATGACTGCTATAGACGTTATGTAAAATTGAGGACATCTGTCAACCGTCGTGTGCATACCGCCATGTTAGCGGCTTAGCGCGGCACAGTACGCACAGTTCGCATGTGTTTGCTCATACGTATAGTTAAGGCGTATCGACGTGAGGCATCTATTGGCTGATAATTGCAATGCCGACGTTTTTTTGCGTCTCTTGCAGCACACATAGAGTAACTCTGATTACTAAAGAAAAAAAGATAAGCCGCTAACTTTGTCCCTTGTTGATTTTTTAAAGCTGATGACGTTTCCAGCATGTGCTCCGCCTACTGCTCCCGAAAGACATGTTTGCGTTGTCCTTTGAAAGCAAGTAAGGCGTTCAATAGTGTTCGTGCTCGTGTTCCCATAACTTGCTGCATGCCGAAGCAAAACAGCTATTTGCAACGTTTTCGCTAGCAGCCGTTTACTAAGTGAAGGCGAATCATACGCTTCTCGCTTAAGCCATCTTCACGCAACAGAATTAATCGCAGTTAATTGCGCGTGCCTGCAATTTGTTGAATGTGTTTTGTTTATTATGTTTTGGTAATGCCACACGCTGAATTAGAAGCAACTGCGGCTCCTTGGCTATATCTGAGAAGTAAGCGACGTGGTGCTAAAGAACCTTTGTTTCGTTTTGTTTCGCGCTCTCTTCTTGAGTTTGACAAGCTGCCCTTTAGTGAGTTGACTTTCACATGACTGCGCACGTTTTTCAAGCATGAAATGCACTCGGTGCATTCAAAGAAATGCAGACACCTGCAAGTAGCCACGATAAAGCTCGTCATGTCAAGATGGCTTCCGCGTAAAGCGTCAGAGCCCACTTGGTAAACGGCTGCTAGCGAAAACATCGCACAAACTGCCTTAATTCGGCGTGCACACATTTGTAGGAACACGAATACAAATGCTATTGCACGTCTTATTTGCTTATAAAGGTGAGTTAGAAGACTTTTTTTGAGTACGGTAGCCGGAGCACATTCTAGAAACATCGCCCTAAAAAAATAAGAAGCAATGCTTGCGGCTTATTTTTCTTAGTTGATGTTTTCGAGTTCCTCTCTGTGTGCAGCAGCGTACGCAGCAATACGTCCGCATTGCGATTTTGAGCTAATACACGCGTCATGTCGATACGTCTTACGTAATCGTATACGTAAGTTCACACGTAGATTGCGGGTACTGCGCTGCGCTGAACGTTTAACATGGCGGCATGCACACAACGGTCGACAGTTGGCAGCAATTTTAATTAGGTCTATCCCTTCTTTGGTTCACTGCCTTTTGGCTCTGATAGGTAGTCTCTAGTAGAGAAACCAGGCTGTTCAGTTGATTCACTTTGTTTTCAATTTTTCGTGTTTCGCCCGCCAAAATCAACACATTACTAAGAGATAAGATATGGTGGGGAAACGTGTATTGATGTCGATAACGTAGACCCTTTACTTGCACCTGGCCAACTGTAAATGAAGCAATGAGCAAATAACAAGTCTGTTGTTCTGCCGAAGGCATACGACAGCCTAGCCTCTCCGATTTTCATCCCTCAAAATTGTGCTGATCTCACAAACGCAATTCACCGTGTTCTCTCCTGAACAACTCTTTCCTCATTCAATCAATTTTTATAACAATGCGATGAGGCAAGAAAGTATGGTTTCTCAACGTGTAAGGCTAAGGCGTTTAGTTCAGGTATGCAGTCGACAAAGCGAACATTTGCGAGAAGTCTATTTCGATCTGATAACCTAGGAGTCCACGAACAGAAACGAGACGAAAAAAAAAACAGTGCGAATGCTCAGTATTACGCATGAATGCGACAGGGCTTCATGTGTCCATTCGGTCAATTTCGTCCTTTCCGGGATAGCGCTGCCATTGCATTCACCAAGACGCGGGAGGAAACCTCTTTTCGACTGGAACGTACACCCGCTTTCTATACGCCCCTTAATATCTGTGCACGCCTCACGCTTCCGTGTCAGTGGGCAACTACTGCCTCTCTCGTATCCAGCTGGGCGAAGCAGCTACACGGAACGATTACTCAGTGCCGTCCGACGATAAAATTCGCCATCGAGCTACAAAGATCTTGAAAAAAGATAACCGCAGAAAAACAACAGCATCAGGCTGTAAACTGAGAGCTTGGGGCAAACTATAGAAAGAATAAGACACAAGCAGTTCTTCTTGCACCAGGACATAAATTGTGCGGCTGACCGTGCTGAGGTACACGCGCGAATGTGTTCTGCTGACTCGACTCGGATTCCGCCTTCCTTCCACTATCGAACACGCGCTCCTGTGCTATTACATCTATGTGCTCCCAGCTAAAAAGACAGGCGGAGTTTCAGACGTCCTGATGAATATTCGTCACTAATGAGTTGTACCGTAGCATGAGTGTGAGCTTACCAATTCTCCAGAACGGAGAGTACTAGCCAGGACAACCACACAAGAACTACGTATACTTGGTGCCCCCTATTTCCCATCCCCAGTGTAGGGTAGCATACCGAATACTAGCATCTGGTCAAACTCCCCGGCTTCTTTTTTCTCGTTTCTCTTTCTCTTGTCAACCAGCAAACATAAAAAGGTAGACGCCAGTGTCTACCGCTGCATTAAGCCCAATGGTTCGTTGCAGAGTTTCTCTATATCGGTTAATGTCTGTGGGGTAATTTAACTGCTGTCAGCCGCCAGTGTGTTTCCTCTATTTAAACTAGACCAGTGGTAAGCAACAGAGCTCGACCGATTTTTCTGGTACATGTGCCCCCCCCCCCCCCCGTGTTTGAAACGCGTTAAGCTTGAGTGGGTTAAAAAATTACGACGAACATATGTTATTATTACAACGTCTTCAAGCTAACAGTTGCTTTCAAAAGCACGTGATTTCTACGCGCACGACATGCTACGCAATAAAAACCCCAAAGTGGACAAGCCTCGTCCGATTATTAACGTATGAGAGGACGGCCTTCCTTCATCATTTAGCTTTACTCTCTGGAGATATCATTCGCCACATCAAGGGTCGAGATTGCAAGTTGGCTTTGAAAGGGCCGAGGAGTGTCCCACTTCCGTTGTGATGGCACCGACGTCATCACACCGTTATCGACAATTTTAGTGTTATAATACTGTACGCATTTCGGAAGGCTACTCCACGCTTCTCGCGCCGTAGCGAAAACTGAACACTCAAGTCAATGGCCTAATTTTATAATGCCATATTCATAACCTTGCGACACTGCGGTGTTGTGGCCCGATTGGTCCACTGGAAGAAAATGATCTCCCTGGCATACACGTAGTCATACGGTTTCAGGAAGGTGTATTCCTAGCCATCACGTCAGACAGACTCGTATGCTTCAAACGGCGCGATTATGCGCCAGGATCGCTCGTGTAGTCGTAGCTGATGACGAAGCGCACGTTGGTCGAGTACACGTTTCTGGCTGCCCTGGCAGTCGCCACCAAGATAGCCGCCCGGCCAGACTGCAGGGCATCCAACGACCACTTGGGTTCGTGATCGACCTTTTTAGGGGCGAAGCTCCTTACGGCGTAGGTCACACGTCCCATGTCATCGTATAGCCACCTCTCGTTTAGTCCTTGGAATGGCCGCTGGAAGACGGTACTTCTATATGATGAATATATGATTAAATGATGCTAGATGATATTACTTTCAGTATTCACTAGGTGGACGGACGGACTGGCAGAGGACCGGATGGCCAGACAGACAGATGCATGAACGAATGAACAGTAGCACGGACGGACGGATGGATACAAAGAAGGACGCACAGATGGACGGACGCCCGGAGGAACGCATGAATGGACGCATGGACGGACGCATGTATGCACGATCAGACGGACAAATGCAGAGACAAACGCACACACGCATGGACAGACGCATGGATGGACGGAGGTACGCATGGATCGACGGATGGTCGCGCAGACAGGTGCAACGTTGGACGGAAGCACGGATGGACTGACAGATGCTTCACCCGACTCATCATCATGCACTCCATGGATATTCTGTGATATTTAGAGGCGGAGCGCCTTAAGCCATGGTTCAAGTGCGTCCCCGTTTTATCTAGTAGTAGTAGTAGTAGTAGTAGTAGTAGTAGTAGTTGTAGTAGTAGTAGTAGTAGTAGTAGTAGTGCGCCGTAGTAGTGCGCCGTAGTAGTGCGCCGTAGTAGTACACAGCCACCTCCACAGCTGGACTCAAGGAGCGGCTCACGCGCATTCATTTTAATTGAGGAGGAGACCAATGCACGTTGATCATAAATAAAAAGATAGCTGTTTCTGAATAAGTACCCTACAGAGAGAAGTATCGGTGACTTAGTCTAAAAATAAAATTTGCCTTGAATTTGATGCCTACTAAAAAAACTAGTGTCAGAAGGACGCACTTAGAGCACTATCAGACCAGAAAGGTTGCCAGGTTGAGCTCGCTGGGCGTAACCTCCTTGGTTTTAGCAAGGTTTAGCGAGAGTTGGCCTGCAGTGCCGTGAACTAGCGGCGGTGAAAGGTGGGAACTAGACACGAAGCGCAGGCCGCAAGAGAGTGCGCACGTGCCTCTCCTCTAGTCTGGCCGCGCCACCTTTGGTTTAGTCCTTGAAATTTCCGCTGGATGGTGGTGCTTCTATATGATGATAATATTTTGGAAAAAAATGGAGGCACTTGGAGTGTTCACTAGATGGACGGACGGATGGACATACGCGCAGACGGAGAGACAGACAGATGCACGGACGGATGGATAGACGCATGAACGCACGAACACACGGGAAATCGCACAGACGGACGCGCGGACGGATGAATGGACGCACGAACGGGTGGACGGATAGTCGCACAGGTGGACGCATGGACAGACGACAGCAAGAACAAACGGACTGTAACTGCAAGGACTGTAACTTTCACGACACTGCTGCCTAAAAGCACAAGACTTCGGACACGCGAATCTCCTTCTCGAGCACACAAAAATGGCTCAAGACTGAGGACAAATCGAACAGGAGACAAGGGAAACCCGTGTTTAAGAGAATTTTATTTCTGAAAATTTCATACATACACACAAGACATTTATGTGTTTGATTGTTCGTTCTCAAGACATGGCCAATATATCTTATTATACATTCAAGTGCACAACAGGAATTGTTTGTACCTGCAAACAGAAATTCCAACGTGCATAAAAAAACCTATGCTCAGAAGCACGCACAATTCATGAAAAGGAACAAAAAACAACATTTCAAAAAATGCGTATAAGAATAAATAAACAAATACTTATACAATACTAAACGCAGGTTCGGTGAAATCACAAACACTAGCCTACTTTCTCAGTAATGAAGGCAATGCATGGACACTTTGTTCTTTCTAAGAAGAATAAATTGTGTTGACCACCGCAGGAGGAAAGCTTCCTCCCCCAAAATGAGTAACTGTTCGTTGAGATGTGTTAACATCATGGTTCTTAAGCGATGTAGCAGAGGAAACATGGCTCTCTGAGGGCGTCCCCGCTGGCATGACAGTGCCCTCCGCTTCCACAATACAAAAGCACCAATACACATTATCAACTCAACAAAAATGTCTCCGTGCCACGACTGCCATTGCATGCTAACTTGAAACATGCTGGTCACCAAACGCCAGAAAGTACATACCACAGGACATTTGTGAAGTACATGATTTAGAGTTTTCGTCCGGCCGCACTGCGGACATGAGGCGGAGGGCGTCACACCCTACGGTCGGCCGTTGCCAACGCCTGCTATTCCCTCGACCAAGTGAAGTCTCGGCAAGAAAGGTCAACCCCAAAACCTTTATTCCGTCTGCCCAGTGGACTTTATCGGGAAACCGTTCAGCAAAGCTACCAAAGCGCATTGTTTTACTCTTATCTGGATTTAGTTGTGCTTTCGAGATGCTGCTGTAGGTGTGAAAGAGTTGCAAGAAATACATGTAACTATGCATATTCCTGAGAAAAAGTGAAATATCCTCAGCAAAGGCTGCCACTTTCACTTCACTCAAGCCAGTAAGGGGGAATCCGCGTATTGAACTACATCTCTTGATCTGTTTTAGCAGAGGTTCGATACTGAGTATAAAAAAAAAGTGCCGAGAGAGGGCAACCTTGTCGTATACCGCGACTCACAGCGATGGGTTCAGTTGTGGGGCCATTCACTACTAAGCAAGCTTCCATATCAGTATGAAGCAGACAAAGAACCTCGACAATACGAGTAGGAAAACCAAAGCATTCCAACACGACGAAAATATAATTGTGCTCAACCTTTTCAAAAGGTTTTTACTTGGTCGAGGGAGACAAAAACACCTGACACTTGTGTTCTGGTAGCAAACGTGGACAGATCATGGCTCAAAGCAAGTGAAGAAAAAATTGTACGACCTGGAACACAACAAGTTTGCACATTACTGATTATTTCAGGTGAGACGAATGATATGCGATGCACTAAAACAGCAGTTAATATCTTATAGTCAGAGTTCAGTAAAGATGTTGGTCTCCGTGCCTTCGCCTTTGACGCTTCACCACCACTTTTTAGCAGAAGGATGAGTCTGCTCTCAGGAAACGTTTCAGGTCGAATCCCATCAGCTAGAATCCTGTTAATCATCGACAAAAGGTGGACATGTATTTCCCCAAAAAAATGTCTTATAAAAATCGGTGGTAGCCCATCAGGACCTGCTGCTGCGGAAGCGTTCCACTGTTTGAGCACAAGATGTAGTTGCACCAATGTTATCGGACTGCATAAACTATCACGCCACTCTTCTGGTATACAAGGGATACCCGAGCAGAACTCGCGTATAGATGTGCTATGGCCCCCTATACTTGTGTCCTCTGGCGAGAACAGAGTCGCGAAGTGTGTTTTGCAAACGCTCACTATATCCTCTGCTCATCAAACCATGCGCCACTGGGCATCTAAACATATGGAACCGTTGCTCGTTCTTCAAGAGAGCCGTTGTGGACACTTCGGAGAACAGCAGGATCTGCAACGGGCCTTCCATTTACAAACGACAGCGCCGCTGTACGGGAGCCAAGGCGGAGCAGGAGTTCATATCGCGCCTGCAACTCATTCAAATAATCTTGCATGGCAAACGTTAGGGTTTTGCTCCTCCGAACTATGCGCGCTTTTCGAGGTGTGTCGTTAATTTCCGTCGTTAGTGGCTTTCCCTATCTCTGCACGCTTTAATTAGTTCATTGCGAAAGCTGTCCTTAAAAATTATCGCAGTCACACGGTGCTGCTGTGCGCTTGCACAAGCCTTCCAGTGTTAAGCGCAAAGAGGCTACACACTCTCGATCATATACAATTGCTGTGTCCATTTTTCATTGGTTCCTAAACAGGGCAGGCTGATCGAAACACACGTTTACTGACACTAAGAAGTGGTCTGAATTAAGCGGTACGTCTGCGGGGTAATTCAAGACTTCGCAACTACTGAAATGCGTGGATAATACTTCAGGGAAGTAGAAACGGTCTAGGCGGCTCATAAATGTGTCTCATTGTCATGTCGCTCCAAACACGTCCCCGTGCATACTAAGCCACGCGTCCCTTAGATTGAAATTGCGAATAAGCTGCTTCAGTGCACGGGCACCACTATATGGCCTGCCCTGGTGACGTCCGCTTACATACCTGTACGGACCTTCCACACAATTAAAATCCGCAAAGAAAATGGTGGGGTAATTGTCGAACAAAAAAGAATCGAGCGAGTCAAAAAAATCAGAGGTGTTCGCACGTTGGGCTGGAGCGTAAATAACGAGTGCCCTCACACGCTGGCCATGTAGGTTGAAGTCCACGGCCAGAGTTTGATCGTCAAAACCGTAATGACAATGGGTACGCCGGCGAAACACAGATGTGATAAATACGACTACAACACCACACATAAACGAGTCTGTTGAAAAGAAGGCATCCACACCAAAACAGGAACAAAAGGATTGAACACCATAGGGTGAGCGGAAATTAGTTTCTTGAAGAAAAACAATATCTGCATGACATGCCCTGGCTAAGGTCATAACTTCCCTCTGCTTGTCTAGGATTCTAAGGCCTCGAACATTTACGGAAATAAAATGAACCGTCGCCATTATTTATAGAGCATGCACTGATGTAAAAACAACGGGAAAAGATGGGTAGATAACTCAAGCAGCTATCGTGACTATGGGGAATTTTGCTCTGACTGTGTCAGAGCATGGTGGAGTTTGTGGGGCTTACTCACCCCACTTTCAGAACTTTCCGAGTCCATGGTGGAGGGGTGTACGCGTTTCGCCGCCTGGCAATCAATGTCCATGGGGCTGCAAGCAGGGTTCACTCCGGCGATGGGGCCAGTGAATGTGTGGAGCGGGTTGGTCAGATTCAGAGTGCGGGCCTGAACGCAGAGCTTGCTCATTCGGGCGCTTGTCAGTTGTATAGGGTCCTGTCTGGAAAACTGGTCTTCAGGACATCCTGTAGCTCGCGTACCACTACCCATTGATGAACGTGGTGTATTCGAGCCCTCGGCTGAGCCCCCGGAGTCCGCGCTGGAGCATGTGTGACCCCTGCCGGGAAACGAGGCAGGAACAGCGGTCTCCGATGCGTCACGGTCATCCACTGTTTCCGTCGAGGTGTCGTCGATTTCATTGCTTGTGTGGAAAGCTGAAGACGCCTTCTAAGCTGTAGGAAGCAGGTTTACCAACTTTTCTTCATCGTCTGCTTGGGAACTAACATGTGAGGTCAAACTTTCTCTGTCACATTGCCGCGCAGGTACTTGTTCTTCTTCAGGGGTCCATGACGCGATACATGACTGGGTTCCAACTTGATCACCAGCTGCTGCTGCCGCAAGAGATCCTGGTCTTACGCATTCAACTGTGGCATGATTCCCTGCGCACCTCCGGCAAAGCCTCATACACCTCTCCGTGGTGTGGCCCAAAATGCTGCAACGTGAGCACCAGGGGGTGGTGCAGTCTTTTCCGATGTGTCCTGCTAAGCGGCACCGAGATCACACCTTTTTAACGCCTCGGTAATCGCACATCACCGTGTGGCCTTGGACCGACAAGAAATTCGCTATTAGCTTCTTCATTTCCACACGATCCACCCGGATGCCTGTACCCACTCCTGGGCGCCCCTTGAATGCTGGCTCGTGTACTTGCGGCACGTTTCCGTACACCGAGAGAGCAGAGGCAAGCGCTGCATCTTCGACCCACAGTGGAACTCGAAAAATAGAAACCTGAACAATTTCGGGTCCTATGGTGACTAAGGGTTCTGACTCGCCGTTGAGCAGGACGGCACCTTGATTTTTCAATTTCATTGCTGCAGTCTCGCTTGAGGCGACAGCACTGAACTTTAAACCTCCCATATGTTTGTAGGACTTGATTCCGGCAGGCCCACTTACAGCTTCAAGAGCATCGATGACATCGTCGACAGTACTGCCTTCTGGAGCACTAAGGACGAAACAGTGGGCTTTCGGCGGAGGCGTGGCATAGGTCACCGACGGCATGGTTGAGCCCGGGCTCCCACTGCGAAACGCTGTGCGGTCCGGGCGACGAAGTGGGAGCACTCCTGACTGATTCCGATGGGGGCTATATCCAGGATCTTCTTTGATGACAATGACCACCTCGTTTAAGAGAACTTTATTTCCGGATATAACATACACAGCTTATGTGCACACATAAAAATGGACAATGGTGAACAATAAGTATGTACAATGCAACCTGTTATATACAGCGATAAGAACTTATTGCATATGCAGTAACGTACAACGCAAAATTCTACAACACAGACAGGACATTCATGACATCGAGATGATTAAAGTTAAATAAATAGTAAGGCTATGTGAACAAACAAGGGGGGTCATTCACAGTGTAAGGTGATGCGTACCATTCACCTGTGGGGACAGTTTGCTCTCACGCTCATGAACAATATTTCACAAAATGGACATGTTTCTAAGGAATAAAAGCAATGTAGCACCCTTCGGTGTCTGCTAATGGAGCCAAACACATAGGCGCAACATGCACTCGCTCTGACATGCACAACCATACCACGTGTTCTGGTACTTTGCCTGAACTTATCAAAAATAATGAAAGTCTTCAAGAATATAGCGAATTGTTTGGATGGTAATATGTACCAGAAGAATTCGTTGGTTTATTTCTTTAGCTTCTCTCCTCATTTAAAGTTCTGTAAAATTATAACCGTGCGCTTCAACGGCATCGTTAAAGAACTAGTTCTGCAGGATTTTCGGTGATCGTGGCGGTGGCGTCATCGTTCCTATTTGTGAGCTAAAAATCAGTGTCGACCACTTTACGTGGGAATTCTCTGCTCCACAGGATCTTCCTCCTATTCCCAACTCCTTTCTCCTTGGATTCTGCACTGGTAAGCTTACCCCGGCTGGAAGAGCAGTAGCTGGTCCAGCGGGCTTGCAGGGTCGCGCAGGGCAATAGAGCCCTATAATGAGTGCCCCATCCAATGAAAGCTCTTTGTATACATTCGCCAATAAAAGTTTATTCTCCCTCTCTCTCTCCGTGAGTGAAAACAACCATATCCACAAAGCGAATAATTTAGAGAGGATTGCCGGAAGAACACTGTTTCCTCAACCATAATATAAAGACGATATCGGTTTGTTTGACAGCATACCCGCCTCACTTCTGCTTCACTAGCCTATGACTCCGGGTTTGCTTAACGACGAGTCAGTCCTCTTCACATTGGTCTGCTGCGTTGCGAGCCCACTGCGCCACTGCTTTAGATTCTGGGGTCTTCATGATGCGGAGTGGTAATAAAGAGTGTTCACTGAGTGAGTACCAGCAAAGAGAAAGGAAGCACGCCTAATGCCAGTGCTGTATGCATGCGCGGCCCTCTAGCAGTCACTTAGTTGACTAGAGCAAGTGGCGCCGAGCGTTGCGTGACTCACCGGTCAAAGTGAATCTGTGCAGCGTTCTTTTTTTTTCTTTTGAACTTTATTTTTTCTTTCTCTTTCTATTTCTTTACTATCTTCATTTTGTTTTTGTGCACTGTTTCTATTTGTTTATGTCTTTTCATATATTTCTTTCTCTTTCTTATTCTTCCTATTTTTGATCTTTTTATTGTCTGTTTTGTAGTTGGTGCGTATTTAAACCACATTCTCCTTTGACAGTTTCCGTGTTTCAAAGATTACCATTAGTCAACGCTTTCACTACATCAAACAAAATTTAGCTAGTGACGCTGCTGTCACTTGTAAAGGCCTTCTAAAAGGCGGTACATTTGCACGCTGGTATAAGAGTCACCCGGTAGATCAACCAACTGTCTAATTCATGAACTACAAGCACGAATTGTGTCGATATGTATGCGTGGACGCCACTCAACCTCTTTGGTAGTACTCATGCTTGCTGCTGCCACCTCTGGCCTGGAAAGTTATTGTCCCCACAGAATGCTGTGTGTACATAGCTCGTTGTATATGAGAAGAAAAATATGAAAAGAGTAGCCTAGACGGTTATTACAGCACGCTGAGGAGCGAGACGTCGCTGGTTCGAACACCCGGAGGGTGTCTTAGAAAGCGCGCACGGCAACGCTGAACGGCGCGTGTTGCCATACCACGTGCTGAAGAAGACCGAAGAAGACTGTTCATGTTGTGGTGTTCTTCATTTTGAAGCGTACACCTCCAATTGATGAGAAACAGAGTTGGTGTGGCTCCTCGTCACAGACATATATCTCCGTATGCTGTGGAGTAGAATACATGTAGCCTGTGTAAGTTCATGTATGTGTTTGTCTGAAGTCTGCGTAACGCCGCAGATTCCGTTGCTGTGAGGTTCTTATAGGATGCTGGATACAGTTTTCTATTGTTCATGTAATACTGAAAAAGTAAAGCAAAATTACGGCCTAGGGGCGTTGGGTCCTCTATAGCAGTGTGGAAGTAAGCTCGCCAATTTGTGAAGCCTGAAGCCACCTCATCTGCGAACTATTTCCCAGTGACGTCCTCGTGCTTTGGCGCCCTGATAATGGTTTGGATGTATTCAATTAGAAAGTCCTTAAGGGCTTTGGTTAGAATTTGGAATGCTTTCAATTTGGAATGATTTTTACAAAGAATTTGGAATGCTTTTACAAAGATTACGCCTCCCGTAATTTTATCGACAGAAATATTGTGAAATTCATTTTAACGTACTATACTTCAGTTTTACATTCGCACTGCGGATACTTGTGCGCAAGTATCCACAGTGCGAATGCAAAACTGAAGTATAGGACGTTAAAGTGAATTTCACAATGTTTTTGTCGATAAACTTACGGGAATCGTAGTCTTTGTCCCTACTTTGAACCATGTGATCTAAAGCATTGCCTCCGAGATGCGGCGCACACTGATTCATTCGTAGAGCAGACGATGGATGACAACTTGCCCTTAAGCGTGTTCTTCAGTCTAATGCGGAAATCTTCGTGCCCCAAATGATAAAAACTTGTTATGAATCGTTTATGAACTCATTCAACATTCAATTCTCTTACCCAACGTGTTGCAAACACATGGCCGTCACAGCAGCTCCATCTGTGTGTCAGTGATGGAGAGGCACCACATATTAGAAGTCTCAGTGCTCTACGTATAAGAGTGAATTCAGATACTGTAAAATACCGTGTTCAAAATAGTTACTGCTATCTGCTAAAGCAGCTTTTCTTCACCAAATGTGGTCACGTTTACCCGCGTTTAAGCTTATTGCCGCTTTTCCTTTCCCGATTTCTAGATTTCTTACCTTAACAGCGCCTTCTCGAAAAGCTCAGATGGTACCATGAATATTGTTGCTAAAACTAAAAACAAAATATTGCAACATGTTTTTTATATTACTGTATGACGGCCTTCGTTTGCCTATTTACAAGATTTTAAAAAAAATCGAAGATAGGGTTTTTTTTATTATTCAAATTTTAGTGGAGTACACTTTTGCCAATATGAGAACATTGAGGCAATATGTAAAAATTTACAATTGCCCTACGGCAGCAATCATTTATGTACCTAATGAACACACAATATCCTTAAAACGTGTCAAGTATGAAAACGCTGCTTGCATTATTTTCGGAGAAAAAAATAGGGAATACGTAACCTATTTTAAACTGTCACAAAATTAGACATCTTTAAAAGCTATTTTCTTAAGGTCTACAAACTTGAAACCGTATGACTTCATTCCTCATTAGACATGCACTTCAGGTAAAAAATATCTTCCTTGAAACAAAAATATTTGTCTTTTAAAGCATGTGCAATTTTCGAAAATGACAGGCGACGAAATCGGTGCCTCCGTGTTGGTAAAGTTTGGTATTTTTTTATCGTAAGTTATGCCGTTAATCATAAAACGAAGTTGACTTTCGGGCTACCTGGTGAGAGGTGCACGAAATATAAAATACTCAATGAAATCTAAAATATCAACTTTTGGACCCGTGTCGATCTCTCGTGGAATCACCCAGGTCACTTTGCAATGAGTTCTAGTTCTCAAAGATTAGTGTTGTAATTACGTACTAACATGTATCACAGATATCTCGTCGTGCCACTTAAGTTACACATTATGAAAGAACCCTTTTGATCCTCATTTTATTGCTTAAAGCCATTGAGTGTTGCGCATTTGTTTACGGTAGGCGCTTTGATTTTCTTTAACGCGGTATATCCAATTGTGCAACAGTTTACCTTACAACAAGTTGTGGTGGTGTCCCCGATGCCACAAAAATTTCGGTATGCATAAACAAGAAGTACGTCGACAGTAATATAAAATGCGTGCTAAACAACAATCACATTATGTTGCCGAAAGCCTATTGATGGTAATACTGACAGAAAGGTTAGGCGACAATAAAGCGCAGCCTGCTTAGCCCTCTGCTCATTCATTAGTACTTCAGCCAGACTCTAACAGGAGTATCATGAATGTATTTTCATTCTCGATGCTTATATACAGGGCACTGCACCCTGACATAACCTTAAGTAAAATGAAGCCACACGCATACAGTACAGCTGTCCGAAAAACGTGGCAGTTCACAGTTTACGAAGAAATGAAACGCAAAAACTGTAGAGAAAAGGACGAGCCGCTGTGCCCATGGCGAAGCCCACTCAATGACCTCATCTTTATTACGAATGCCGCTCTAATCTCCGAAGATGATAACGTTGCTCCTCGTCTTCTACACAATTTGTAACATCCTCCGCGCCCCCACAGTGGCGCCTGATGACAAAGAAAACTGAACGCTCACATGAGTCAAGGTACAAAATGTTCGTCAGTATTAGTAAGAGGTCCACGTCAGTCGTAATAGTTTCATCCGGGTCTTCTGATGCACTTGATCTTCCAGCGGTGTTTTCAACGCTTGTGCCACCATCGTGCTATTGAGTGCGTTTACATCGATGCAGCTCTGTCGTCGCTGAGCAGGTTTCTTTGGTACCTAAATTCCCATTGAAGGCGCTTCCAGAAAAATATTGTACAGCTCTTTCTTTGGCAACTTTTTCTTCGCTTTCTTTTCCTGGCTCAATTTACCTTGCATTTACGTTGCCTCAGTCCTCGTCTCATCCTTTTCCTTCGACGCTGTGACACCGTCTCGGCATTTTGCCGCTTCGCGGTAACTGGCAGTGCCGAACGTATTCTCTTCAATCCTGATTTGTGCACTTTTCTCATTGACCAGAAACTTGGCGCTGAACAAGGTGCCTGCTTTTTTGTCATCTGGGACTTTTCTGGGACTATTCTCGCTCTATGAAGTGGCCTTGATTTTTCTGGGTCGGGTACTTGCACGAACGGCAGTGAGGGCTTTGTAACGTCCAAGTCTGCCAGCTTTCGCTTGGACGCATTATTCATATCTCCTGAATGGCCTTCTAGATCTACGAAGTCTTCTTTGTTCTCAATCATGGGAATAATTTTCACTTCGAGCACTGCAGTTGTTGTAGACTTGTTGTCAATAGCTTGATTGGTGCAGCATGCTATTGAGATCTCTAACGGCGCAGAAGAGACCTTCTCTGTAGCTGAAATTCTAGCTTGTGTGCTGCCATTTTGTCCCTCTATTTGTCCTGTGGTACACTCATCCAAGTGCCGTTGGACAAGATGGCCGTTGAAGACGTAATTGTTAGATTGCGTTGACATTGTCGCAGAAAGCACTTTCTTCACAGCCTCCATTCTCATACGTTGTCGTATTAAGTCTAGGTGCGTCTGCCGAGCCATTATCGTATCTGTGATCTTATATTCTGCTCTGACCCTTGCTAGAATAATCTTGTGCTCATAAACGTCAGCTTCTTCCAGCTCTACTTCCAAGTGATCGATGTCAATTGTGTCCTCTACTTCTTTTGAGTTCCTCATACTGCTCAATCAAAACTAAGTAAACGCGTAGTAACTCACAGATTCGTGGGTGATCCAATTGCCGCAGACGTTCGACGTCTGCGATGACCTGCGTGACGGCCTTGCGTTTTTGACTTCGCCTTTCGTGGAGGGCCCCCATGATCTGGTCCAGTGTCGGAAATGGGAGAGATCACTGTCAGGCCGTGTCATGAGGCGAAGTAGGAGTCAACACGGCATCCATCGCAGATGGTTCGGTTGGGCTGTCGTTCTTTATGATTTTGTGTATATTGGGTCATCGTCATAAAGAGCGAGTCAGGACTGAGCTGAAGAAGACTTGAGGGCTCCCGTCTCGCGAGCCTCCAGACGATGCCTGCTGTTACGGGGCTGCACCGTCAAGGTTCACGTAGTTGACCTATGGACTGCCTTGACTTGTAAATATCAGGCCATCGTCGTGAAGGGCGAGTCAAGACGGAGCCGAAGGAGACGTGAGGGCTCCCGTCTCGCGAACGTCCAGACTATGCCTCCACATTTCACTCCATGGATGTTCCTAGTAGTCTTAGTTGCAACCGTATTCGTGCTCCTAGCTCTCTGCGCTGGTTAGGCCTTACACACCAGCTTTACCCACGGCGGCTTCACAAAAGTCCTAGAGGCTATGACGGCGGTCGAAATTCGTAAAGTCCGCTCCGTCCCACCTCCAAAGGTCCTTCCTCCCGTGTTTCATGGCACCAAAATGTTGAAAAAAGACGAGCCGCCGTGCCCATGGCGAAGCCCACCCGTTGACCTCTTCTTTATTCCGAATGCCGGTCTAATTTCCGATGATGATAACGTCGCTCCTCGTTTTCTATACAATTTGTAACAAAGGCTTTATTTTAATTCACCAGCGCCAACAAGCAGTGAGAGGAACGCTGAACAGTAGGAATATTGCTCATGAAAAATAGGCCTCACGCACAGAACCACTGCATAGCAGCACAATAGTCCAACGCATTTGTTTTTGAGAATCAAGACTTCCTTGCCTTAATGAATTCCACGACAACTACAAAAAGTTGGGCCTGCGCAGGATACTCTGGAAAGTCAATTTGACGAATAAGGCAAGCATACCTTACTCTTCTCTGCTCACCACTAACAACCACTCAGACAGAGCTGTAGCAACAAGATACCTAATGCTGGCGGCGCCCATTGCATTGTCATAACAAAACTATATATAGAGAGGAAAATTCTTTATATGTGCTTTTCTGTGCAAGCACTACGCTTTAAAACTATGCCAGGCATCTGAATAATCCAATCAAGTTTACCATCACGTACGTGGTTCTATGAATAAGTGAAAGTCTTTCTGAGGGTCAACATATCTGGTACATTGACACGCACTCAATCAGGGATGAAAGTGCGCACGCTCTCCAGAGTATACCGACGCGTATGGTGTGTCGATTTCCCGAAAGCCTGCGGAAGCAAACGTGACTTCCCATCAGGGCACTGCTTAAAAGGCAATACTCTTTAGGCAGGTTTGCCCGTCCAAAAGCCTCACCGCCTTGTCTATTGGCAAAGGTACCTATATTTAAAAAGTTCATGATGACCGAGGCCAATGTGCTCGTGGTATGTTTATTTTTTGAGAACCAGCATGTTTTGTGAAAATATAAGATAACAATACGTTCACTGCGCGCGTGTCACGTCTCTCGGGATTACAAATAGAGTTCCGCTGTCCATCCAATACGTACTTTTGTTGTATCCGACAAATCGTTATGTGGAACAAGTGTCATTGTATATCGGAGAGACTTTTGCTAAAGTAAATACTTCTGTGGCGAATCTTGCACTAAATATATATAGTGAGATATTTCATCAGATTTACGGTAAATGTGTCGCATTAACTTTCGTATTTAGTGCGAAGCATATAGTCTTTTCTTTCAACGCGACGGTACTCTATACCCGAGCTTCGAAGCACAAAGTTCGGTGCTGTTAACCGGGACACTAATGTTCGCTTTAATTACGGCATGTGCTACGCACAATGACTTTATTAAAAACCAAAGCATATTAAGGTTAATGTCGATGTAGGGGCGGTGATTGTACTGTTTTTTAACCGTGTTGCGATAATAGTGATACACAACGGAAGAAAGAAATGTGGACGAAAATACAACCTGCCACCGGCAGACCCCGAGCTCTCGGCAGCCTCGGCAGAAGGGGGAGCTTTTCTCTGATTACAACATGCGGAGATGGAAGGAGCACTTGAATTGTGTACAACGTCACAGTTCCACTGCAATGGCAAACCACAATGTATGTACAATGGCAACCAAATGGAATGTTATACAGTGTAAGGCTAGAAGCTGACTGAATTATATGCCGTATTTGACTGGTCGTTGAGTGCTCTAGAGCTCCCTGGAAAGAGAAAGAGGTTGAGAAAAGGAAGAGAGGCCACCTTCATATATCTCTTAGAAGAGGGCTCTATAGAGCGCTCTGCAGTCCTCCGAAACGACCAATCAACGATGGCAATAGATGTACACATACATCGTACACCACATTGG
Source organism: Rhipicephalus microplus (assembly GCF_043290135.1). Taxonomy (NCBI): domain Eukaryota; kingdom Metazoa; phylum Arthropoda; class Arachnida; order Ixodida; family Ixodidae; genus Rhipicephalus; species Rhipicephalus microplus. The sequence goes on along the minus strand of NC_134709.1, from coordinate 71,882,170 downwards.
ACCAGTGGCTAAGGTGCTCGGCCGCTCACCCAAAAGTCGTGGGCTCGATCCCTATGTTGACGGTCAAATTTCAGCGGAGGCGAAATAGAGAAGAAATTCGCGAACTGTGCGATGTGAGTGTACGTTAAAGAACACCAGATGGTCCAAATTTCTGGAGCCCTCCACTACGATGTCTTTCATAATATATCCTGGTTTCGGCTCCTAAAACACCAGATATTAATAATAATAATAATAATAATAACAACAACAACAATAATAATAATATTAATAGTAATATTAATAATATATCTCAGAATATATCACTAATAAAATATTAACATTGTTGTTGTTATTCAATTGTAGATGTATATGACATAGTTCTATAAAACGCTGGTTAAGAGAATACGGCTTCTCCAGACAGCGAAGTGGCTTGCGTTCTGTCTGCGGCTTCAACGCAAGGTAGGCGGTGAAAGCACGGCAAGTACAAGGGTATGAGCCATATTCCCGTCTCGATTCTGATAGCCCAACGCTTTCGTGAATGTTCGCAATCGCTGCCCGAACTACACAATTGATCCCCTCCACCCCCATCCGCCTTTGTTGCTACTTCGTGCTTCTACACCCGATGGCGCTTCCCGCCACGTTTTATCTCTTTTCGAACCACGCCCTTTATGAGCCCCTGCAAGCTTTCGCCGGCCTATAAAATGATGCACGAGGGCGATGTTTTTAATTCGGACTTGATACGGAACTTGACGGCCATGGTGAAATTGTATCTCCAGTGTAAATGAACCTTCGGAAAGCATCGTCCCGACAGACATCTCGTGTCATTACCGAGCTGCCGAATGCGCTAGTCACTGATTCTATTCATCCATGCAGTCATGTTGCTTCTAACGCTGAAATTAGCAAGCCATTAGCAGTTACAAATTGCAGGGTGGTTAGGTCTTGACAAACAACTAATCTTCGTGCCATACTCAAGTAGCACGCAATCAATGTGATTGCTACCACGCGGCTACTCCACTGAATGCAGGAAAACAATTATTTCTTCTTTTTTTTTGTTCTTGAGTTCCCACGCCTCCTGGCACAAAAACAGCAGTTCGAAAACTAAACTTCTCATTCAGCGAAGCACAAGCCGTCTACTGCAACTGATATGTGATTAGGCAAGCTGAACTTATGAAATAAAATGCACAAAATAAAAATAAAATTTCAAGAGAGAAACGCAGTTCGAGGATGGGAAGACGAAATATAGATATCAGGTGTGTTTACACCTTCATATTATAATATGTAAGATTGAAGCACGCAGTGATTATGTTCAAGGTAATTACTCTGCTAAGCGCCCATATTAATTACCTTTCATCAATCTTCCTGCACGATGCGGGCAGCTGCGAAATTTCCATTCAGGAATCACGTCTGGGGGCCTATGTCATGGCCCTCATGAAATTCAGTCGTGTTCATAGCAGTACGTATAATTTCATCTTGCATACCTGAAGCTCTCGGCCGAAGTGCCGAGTGTTGTTCTTCGGTAGCATAATTTCAGAGATAGAGATGCTATATTCTCCTTGAAAAGTAAGAAGTCACATGATATTGCAAATTAGCATGAAGATCACTACAAACCACGCTCACAAAACATTGAGAATGGTATGTTCACACACCCCTTCCCCCCCCCCTGCCCGCCTCTCTTTTTGTTTTCTGTTTTTTTTTCGTCTAGTCCACCTGCCAGTGATCCTGGTTTCCGAAAAATGACTCTGCTGCTTTCCTGACAAAACTCATCGACGTGCTACCGCACAATTGAGCACCGATTGACTAGCTAATGCGATTGTTCTTCTTTCAACGAATCTGGATGTTTCGCACTGCATATATGTGACAGGTCACTTTGAACGTTCAGGCTGTAAGTTCAGACTCCAGGAACGTTTTCAACCACTCCAGGCAAAGTTATTAGAGTCACCGAACGTATCCAATGAAAGTTTTGTTGACGTTTTCAAAACCATATGACCCAACAAAATATAAGAATTACTTGAATTACTTGCGTTAGTGCGTGTGTGTGTGCGTGCGTGCATGAGTTTCGTAGTGTGCATGTGTGTGCGCGGGCGCACCTGACTGGGTGTTTGCATGCTAGCAGAGACAAATAGAATGAAAATAAAAGAAAGGCAAAGAGGTGAGCCAGGGCTGATCCCGGTAGAATACCTTGCACCGGAGAAAGAGGAAAGGCAAGGCAAGCTGTAGATGAGGAGAGAATAGTCACCCTTTCAAACTACTTAGGACTTTGGTGTTTCACAAGACAAACAAGGAATCAGTCTTGTAATTTTGAGAAAACGCGACAGCGCTTTCGTTACTTTGAGAACTGTGATGACCATACGGCATCCCGATGATCCCCGTATAATCTCGAAAGCGAAAATGCTTCTTTCAAGGTGATTTAGAGCAGCACGGAGGGGAAGCTATAAGTTGGACAAATAAGGTACTCAGTAGTTTCATCGATGATACAGACACTGCGCTCGGCGTTATCCGTCATCCTGATAATTAATTTGCAAGTGCTGGTGAATGCTGCAACCCGAAGCACAACAGTAAGTTCTTCCCTGAAAAGACCAGACAGTAGCCGCAGTTGAATGGCTGGGACAACAGAATGTAGTTCATAATGCATGAATGGTGGTGTTTGCCCCTTTCGCACTGTCATGTTCGTCTCCAGCTTATTCAAGTTTAAAGCCATGTTAACTCTCGCTACCCTTTCAAGGTTTGCAAACACAGGCCCTTGAAGACTTCCGGTTTTCTCCATCATTGAAACTTTGAAACTTTTGAAACTTTTATTTATTTAAATTTTCTGTTATTAGGGATGCTAAGGAGCGGGGTCAAAAAGCCTCTTCACGGGCTTTACTGGGGCCACGACCCCGTACAAAGTGACAGGGATAGGCAAGTGCACAGGGCAGTACACTAAAGTAGGGAGTAAAAAAAAAACAACATGTCAAGTTCAAATTTCATCAGCCATAGGCAGAAATATTTGCTCAGAGAAGAAAACAGAGAAAATTATTGTAAGCAGGTAACAACACTTTAGGAGAGTACAACTGCCTGGTGTTACATAATCAATTACTTCAGTGGCGCGTACAAACAAGATAACATAGACACGATGTAACAAACAGCACTTCAATATTCTCACAGATCACGATTCACTAGCGAAAACAAAGAAAAAAGGAAAGCAAGAAGCACTAAGTTGAAACAAATTCACACATCATGTGCGACTAGAAGCGAGATGATTTTTCCTTTTTTTTGTTCATGCCAGTGAGCTAACGGCAGTAAAAATGCAATATTCCCATTCCTAACTGCAAAAAGAAACGTGTATGCTTCTTCACTCTGAGTTTCAATCTGTTCGGTAAGGTACCGAACCATGATCATTCTTATCTTCTGTAACGCTAGGCATGCAGCTCGTTGGGGTCGTCACCGTGCTTCGGCCATACAGCGGCGACGCCACAAGACGAACATCTTGACGTGCAGTACGATTTGTTCAAATAAGCCCCTTCTGCGCTGTCGGCCCGAAGGGACTGACACTCCGAATCGACGACGCACGACGTGCCACACGCCTTTGGCAGTTGCGCATTCAAACATCGTGTGGCGGATCGTTCCTCTTTTGCCGCAGTTTGGACAGTGGTCATTTGGAACGACGCCCCACTTTGACAGGCTCTGACGAGTGGGCAACGCCTGCCACCAGCGTAGGCAATCAAATTATCTATTTCTGGTACGTGGTTGTTCCGCCATTTCTTCCACTTGCTTGGCCTCTATCTCTGTTTTTCCTCGTCAGTGATTGAGCGACTCATTAACATTTCGTTAATGCGTGCGGGCGCAAGGTTTTCAAAGGATTCTTCGGTGTCATCGCTGTCTACTGAACGTTTGATACCCTCTGCTGCTTTATGGAAAGCATGCGGGTGTTCTGCTTGAGGGCCCCGGTACCCCTCCGACGCAAATGCGGCTCCAACACTTCCGGTTCAGTATAGCAACAAGCTACGACCAAGATAGTCATTGTCCTGAAACAATTTGTGAACTGTTTTAGCTGTAAGTGCTTTTGTGAATGTCGCAAAATCTGGTAGGTAGACTAAGTCCTCCACAACTTTTTGAGAGCTTCAGGAACTTTTGCTAAACTTTCTGTGTCTTCCCATTCCATATGCAAGGCTCTAATCAACGACGCAAGGCGGCTCGCAAAAAGTTTGGGCATGATTGCAATGTGCCTGATATAAAAAGCATATGAGCATACTTTGGTTTTCACCACCGTCACTTTAGCGTCAAGTGACAAATTGAAGTCAGTGGCATACGCGAAGACCTGCGTGGCTCTGTTTACGGCACCCTTCCAATTTCTTCTGGAGACTTCCCCATTTTGAAAGTATACCCCGAGAACGTTTACGGCATCCACGTGTTGAATACCACCCGGCAAAGAGCCGCGAAAGCCACCGAAACGAAGGGATTTGCTTTTCTCGACTTTAAGAAAAGCACTCGATACACTGGCATACTCTTCGAACAGCTCTAAGAAAGCGTGGTAACTGGCTTGATTTCGTACGAACACAGAGATGTCATCCGCATAAGCGGTGATGCTAACTGACACTAGACCTGTCTTTGGAAAGCCCTGAATATTATGGCAATTTGCCTTGTTTTCTCATGAGAGGATCTATGCAAAGAACAAAGATCACCAGTGCGATTGGGCATCCCTTGCGAACCATTTTGTTACTGAAAAGCTTGTTGTCTCCACGCCATTGATGAGAAGTCAGCTGGTCATGTATGTGTATAAAAGCTCTATGTAGTGGATGTACTGCTCAGGCAAACCAAACATTCTAAGTACGCAATATAGGTAGTCATGTTCGACCCGTCAAAGACCTTAGCTTGATCCAACAACACCATAGCACCGGTAACTTTTTTTGGCATTGGCATAGTAGAACAACTCTCTTATCAGTGTAAGTGTTTGACAAACCGACCTACTCAGCACTGCACAGGTCTGCGTGGGCGACACTATATGGGGCAAGAAAATCTTTATCCTCAAAGCTAGGATCGTAGCCACAAGTTTATAGTCAATGTTAAGGAGGGTATTTGGCCTCCACGACCGTGGATCGTCAGGATACATGGCAGCAAGACTACACGGCCCTCACTGAAAGACCTCGGATTTTGCCCTTCTAGATTGAATGCGTTGACCGTGTCAGTAAGTGCGTCGCTTAGGACGTCGAAGAAAGTTTTATAAAACCGCGTCAGTATTGCGTCTCGCCCTGGAGCCGTGCTGTGTTCATTTCTCAGGGCTTGCCAAACTTCATCATTTGTCACCTCAGAGCAGAGCATATGTGTTTAGAAAAAGTAGTTAACGATTTCATGTATTTAGTACTCGACTATAGGAGAGCCAGAAGCCGTCCCGTCTGGAGGCCAGGAAAAATCTGTGTGTTTGGAAAAAGGTTACTCTATCATGGGACGTAAAAACCTAAGGAACGAGCGTCTGTAAAACAAGCACAATAACAAACAAATGACAAAGAACAACATACATTACACATTTAAACAAAAGTGTCCAATTCCGTAGGAGTTCACAGTCCATGTTACTAATATATACATACACTACATATATACACTAATCACAATATAGACAATATACCGAATTTACAAGACTTGGTGAAGATGTTAGAAAGTATGTACGACCAGTATCAATATTCATAAAAGTTACATAACTTACAGCGTTAGAATGAAGTGCATATGTACAAGAGCTCACACCCATATGGGACATACACAAACATGTACATAGAAGTAGTAAACACATAGTGATTACGTGCGCTAATCAGACATTGACAGGTGACCTGGCTATAGGAACCAGGCAAGGTGGAAGACTAATCTACGCACGACCACACAAAAAATCCTGTTTAAAAGAAGTAGTTAACGATTTAGAGCCCTAGGTGCTCTACTAAGGGAGAGCGGTGTGCCGTCCCTGAATCGAATGTGTGTGTACCCTTAAGGTATATATAGAAAATCCTCCAAGACTCGAAGATGCCGATTATTGCTTCGATGTGCCTAAAAAGCATCGTTTGACAACAAGAGCTTAAGAAATTAACCCATTGATTTTGTACAGTTTTCTTTTTCTATTTGGCAAAATATATTCAAACAAATGTCTTTTTTGGGCTACATAGAACTTACAAAACATTTCTTTGTACTTTACGCACGCTCTTTTTATGGAAAAATGAAAGAAAGACTTTCGTTTTTCTTGGAAATATCTTGAAGACATGCATTCCGTTTCGACGTTAGGAGCTGGTAAGTGCGGTGAGCGGAAGTTTTTTTGGGTACAGCGCTTGAAACCTAGACATCGTCTATAGAAACAGGGCTTTATCATGCTTGTGCTTTTCTGGCGCTATCACCGGCGAGGTCGTTCCCGGAGTTGCCGCAATGACTCGGGAACCTCTGAAACCCAGCGTCGTGTTCATTTAAATGCGAAGCATTTCTTAGCAAACTTCGGTGACATTGAGCGTATCTATCTACCTATCTATCTATCTATCTATCTATCTATCTATCTATCTATCTATCTATCTATCTATCTATCTATCTATCCACCTACAACTTCTAGCTCTCGTGGCCATTTCGATAATGGCATCAATACCAAACTTGGTATGGCATAGATTGGCTCTATGAAGAACATATTTCACTAGAAATAAAATGGAAATCCTCATAAGTATGTCATGGATGTCATGATTTACATTTCATAGTCCTGCAGCTCTTGCAGTGGTTTCGTTCACATGGGATGTTACAAAACTGATACGATAACGCATGCTTACATGGCGAACAGAAGCGACAGACCCTAATATGAAAATTATGACATGCGTGTCGTGTAACAACACGACTACATGCCACGCTCATGATGCGCTCGCGACCGTTTCGCTAGCGTCACATATGTCAAAGTTGGTATTGCAGTACGTAAATGGATGAAGAAGGTAAGTGATAGGTGCACACATGATTATCATGAGATGCGTGTCATGTAACAATATGACTACATGCCACGCTCATGATGCGCTGGCACATGTTTCGCTAGCTTGACATCTACCTAACATGGTATTACGTGACGTCAATGGACGACATATGTAAATGACACATCCAAACTACATGCCACACTGATGATGCGCTCGCAGCCGTTTCGCTAGCTTCACATGTGCCAAATTTGGCATTACGTGACGCCAATGAATGGCGAAGGTATGGGACTGTTGCAAACATGATAATCATGAGATGCGTGTCATGTAAGAACATAACTACATGCCACAGTCAAGGCACCAATACAATTCGACGTGACGCGGTGTGCGTGCTCGTCCACGTTCATTTCATCGCGTCACGCCGGCGTTCCCACGCCAGGCGCTGGTCCTGCCATACACTCGCAGGCGCGTGCCGCGCTGCATTTATTTGATGCATACGTGTTGCAGCACGTCCGGCGTCCTTCCGTCACTAAAAGAGGGAGACGCAGTGTTGTCTGGGTAACGCATTGGCCTGAAGTGCAGCATGTCACGCTTCGCGCCTGTTGCCGTCGGGTCGCGCCGAGGGATGCTGGTCACACCTTGCTTCAGACTATAAAATGCTCGCGTTTTGTTAAAGTAGCATCGCTGGGCCCAGTGTGCGCGCGTGTGAACGCTACATTGGGGTATATTGGGTGCTTCATGATGCGCTAGCGGACGTTTTGCTAACTCCACATATACCAAATTTGGTGTTGCGTGACGTCAATGGATGACGAAATATGTCACTCGTGCAATGCATGATAATCTTGATACGCGTGTCAAGGAGTAAAGGAGCCCAATAGGCGCGTGCGACAAACGGATAGACCGTTGAGAAGCAACCACAGGGAGAAGCAACCACAGAGGCAACCGAGAAGACAAAAGGCCTATCGGATATATACGTCAGTCCGACTCATGGCAGAAAACAGCGCTGGATTCTAAGGCAAGTAGTTGATCCTTCTTTATTCTACTTGTCGCGTGTGCGACACGTATCGCGCTTGCCGGAAACGGGCTCGGTCGTGTAGTATATCGCACGCACCAAATGCATCGCGAAGATCAGCTTCAGTGTCTTTAGTTCGCCTGTGCTTTGCGACCGCCTGGAAATTGGCAGCCATTGCCGTCGGCCTCCCGTACGCTCACTCATCGAGTGCTCGCCGGTCTTCGCCGCCGCGATGAACTCCGGGCTGACGATATTGGGCTGAGACCTCGTCGCTGCGTTGGGAGTTGTCGAAAAAACGTTGCGGGTTCTCGTAAAGAGCTTGGTTGTAGTATGTCGCGAGCTGTAAGTGGACCAGGACGGGCTGGTGGGGCTTTCGCTAGCGTCGGAACTCACTGAAAATTGGTCGTGATTACAGTTGGCTTTCCCGTCAGTCGTTCGAGAGAAGCTTGGTGCCGTCCGTTGGCCATGGCGGCGGACTCGCGTTTGCGCGCTGCGCTCGCTCGAGTTTGTGGAAAAGGGCCGCATTGCCGTCAATTTCTTCAGCGCTAGCTCCAAACCAGCTCGGCGCTGTTCGTGGCGGCGGCCAAGCGTACGCTCGCTCTCCTGTTCGAAATTCGCTGGCGGCAGACGCTCCGCGGGCAGCGACGTGTTTGGTCTCGCGTTCGCTTGCTCGAGCTGAATGACGTCGCTCGCTTAGGACTCGCCGACTTGTTAGTGGCACGATGGTTTGCGTAGTTCTGGCTGCGGCCGCCGCCGCTCCTAAGCTGTTGCGCTACGGGAATCGAAATGAGTCTTAGACGATGGGTGACATCACGGTGTAATTTTTAGCATGTCATATCTCACATATATTTTTATTTTGCCTTGCACGTATTTCTCATACGCATTTGTATTCATCCTCTGTCACGTGTGACTCACTATTTTACACACTTATTGTGCAGCCATAGACACACACCGTGCTGAAGACTGTGTGCGCTGGCGTCTGCGATGCCTGTCATCCATCTCTTTCGTCAGAGCAGCTTCAGAAGGACTGTGCGAGATGTGAAGGTAAAGATATTCGTGTGTCATATATTAGCGCTTGTTTTTATATTAATGTGCACGTACTTGTCATATGCGTGCATCGTCATCTTCTGTCACGTGTGTCTAACTATTTTTACTAAACTATTGTACGTGCAGCCGTGGGAACACAACAGGCAAAAGGCTGCGTGCGCTGGCGTCTGCAATGCGTGTCATCTATCGCTTCCGCCGGAGGAGCTCCCCAAGGAGTGAACAAGATTTGAGAACGAGACTGGAATTGTACACTTCACCATGAATTCACTTAAAAGAATGAATAAACTTCATGTGTATGCAGAAAAATAAAAGATTTCGATGTCTCATTTTTGTTTTTCGTTGTTGCCGTGACTGTGAAAGCAGTTACACATAGGTGGCTAACTATTTTTTCGCGTGTTATTTTCTGCGGAGTTCGTTGCTCACTGCGCAGAAAAACAGGCGGAAAAGTACTAGACATCGCAGGAAATAAACAAAAAACGATGTTTGAACTGGAGAAAAAACTTCATTCGATTGGAGTAATTGAGTGGATCAACCGTTCGTCCGGCAAGGTGCAACTGTGAGTACTAATGGTTGCCCGGTAACGTGTAAATGTGAAAATTATTAGTTGCTCCATGGGGTGCAAATGTGAGGACTAAATGTTAGTCCTTTGAGGTGAATTGTGGGACTAACGATTGCTTACTATGGTGTAAATGTAAGGGCTAAATGTTAGTCGCTTGAGCTCGTCTGCGGGGACTAACTGAAAGACCCGGTGCTCTTAGTCCTTAAAGAGAATAATGGTTGTGGCAGCCACATTAGTCCCCGAAAGGACGTACCACACACCCTTTTAACACCCTTTTGCCTTAGAGTGTACCACGCTCAGTGCGTGCTTGCAACCGCTTTGCTAGCTCCGAATACACTAAATTTGGTATCACGTGACATGAATAGATGACGAAGGTAAACGAAACATACAAATATGATTATTATGAAATGGAAATCATGCACGGCGTCATTTGCTTCCGCCTCGTAACGCTAAGCTGATTTTGAAGTGAAATATACATTTCTCATTCGTGCTTCATGTATCATCGATTCCCACTGTACGTGGAATCTGCCATATTTTTTCAGTCAGATCTTTCCGCATTCCTTGTACCTCTCACAAAAGTTGTTCGTAGGATCTGCGAATAAGTGCAGTGATTACATATGCAGATTAGTTATGTTCAGCAACAAATTCGAGAGACGTGATGAGTGAGAAAACGTACTAGTCGAGGCACTAATGTCGTAAAGGCGACTTTTATGTCAAGGATTCGTGCACAGTTTGTTTTTTCTAACTACCATACCGAACAAGCATGCCAACAGCGGAAACATTGTCATACTTATTAGTGGTGCAAGAGAAAACAATATTTCTATATCCCCCCCTGCATCGAAACCATCAGATAGATTGATTCGTGCAGAGCGCAAAACATCCTTCATGAAATTTGTTCTTACTGATGCGCTTACGCAGCCAATATACGCACATAAAAAAGAAAAAAAAAGCACACAAATTTGAAAGCGTTCGGAACTTTTCTTAAATTGGCGCGCATTCAGACATCCGACGTTCTCGCCTAATGCGTTGACTCATTTCTCTCCTTTCCGGCTGTCAGGAGCAATAGTAAAAGATTATGAATAAATGGGGACGACAATAGATAATGATGTAGCCTACACAACATCCCGCGTTTTACTATCGCCACCTCTTTAGCCATGTTACAAGGCTTCCCTAATGCCGAGTGCCACGCTTCGGTTGAGGCACCGAACCAGTGGATGGTGGGAGAAAAATAGTGGCTGCTCTGTGGTTGGTCAGTCGCGGTTGCCCGTATAACGCTTTTTCCTGTCAGTAATGGTGCTCTTCAGAGCCTATTAGCATAACGGCCGAGCTTTTGTCGAATGCGAAGTGATGTCCTTGCTCACTAGGCAGTTTTTGAATGAGTGAGAAAGTATCATTCTGATGTGCCTTAAGAGATTGCATACTATAGGTTATTCCGCGCTAACCGTATTAGCCACTTACGCGTCCTTTCAAAATGCACTTGAAAAACATTTCTGTTCATTTCTTCCAGCGAAAACAGTAAATTGCAAGAATTGTTCGGGAAGAGAAAATGTTGCATCATGTGGAAGCCTTTTCAGTTTCACAGAATATCGATATAGTGTCGTTCATGGGAAACGCTTTACCGAAAGTCTCCAATTTTCTGTTCGAATATCAACTTTAGATTAGGTAGCATGTTCTCAGTGTGGTTTTGGGATTCATTTAGAGAAGGCTTGGATAGCAAGACTGTACCGTGCGCACACGACATTTCAAGGCGGCACGGGCGTTCGGTACGGAAGCGCTGAGGATGCAGTGATGTCTCGTCCGGCTTGAGCGAATAACACGCTGAGATTCCTAAATCTCCACAGCGTTGATGAACGAATTCACGTAAACTCAAGTTGCGGGGTAGCCACGTCTTGCAGAAAATAGCATCGAGGGGTGCCGGCCACTTCCCGCGTCAAGCTTTCACATTAGCGCAATTTTTTTTCCGACCGACCTGACAGATGGTTGTAGCAAGGTCACCAGTTGTTTTAGATTCTACAGCGGTCACTATAAGGAAATCCGCTAGACGGCTTAACTTAAGTGATATCTCGAAGCGATTGAATGTCTGAAATGTCAAGCAGTGGCGAATGAAATCTGCCACTACAGCTAGGCTTTCTTTGCTTATCGTAAAATCGTAGGCATCGTCCGCAATAACTTACAATAAATGCCCCACCTTATCTTTTTCAAACGTGCTGGCGTCTGCTTGCCTCCATAGCCTCGAATTATCCTGTGTATGAATTGTAGAAGACTCGCTGGGTAACAAAGATCTTTGTGCAAGAGTCTGCTCAGCAAGCTTCTTTTCTGAAGGTGTTTTACTGAGTGGTTGTCGAGAGTGGAACCCTTAACTGTTCGTAAAGAATTTTACAATTGGTGTCTGTTCAGTAGGACTGCCACTACTTCTCTTTCTGAACTCTTCGTGATTGTTTATGTACATAGTGTCATGGGAACAGGCAATAAAGCAAATAAGAGGCATGGCTGTGTGCTAGAACACCCGCTTGCCACGCAAATGGCCTGGATACGATTCACAGTGAGACCCAGAGTTCTTCACTATTCCCTTCATTTGCATCCTTCTCGATTTTTCGGGTCACGCGTAATGGCCGATTTCTCGGTCATGCAAAGATGATGGTTTTTTTGTTTCTCACAACCAATGACAACGACGCCAGAACTTTCGCGAAACAAGCTTTAATAGCCATGAACGTATAAGATTTCAATCTGATCATCTGCGTGGAACAAGAGAACTCTACTATAGAACTACGATACAGCTTGAAACTTCTCTACAAAGAGCTTATGTATACAGACGCTATGCCGGGCGAGAAATAGTTTTAACCTACGTAATACACATGCATAGTCGGGGCTCATCTTCACAAGAACACAATATAATTTTTACAGACGCCATAGTGGGGTCTACGAAACATTCAACCCTGTGTTTCTTGAACGTACATAAAAAAATAATTGCGCTGACCTCAAGCCAGCGTACTTAATGGTTCTCCCGAAGCTGAACTTGCCCCGAAAATGCAGCCTCCTTGGCCGGAAGCAGTCCAGAGCCATAACGCCTAGACAACCACAGCGGATTAGGATGTGTGATACAGAGTGAAAGAAGGGTGAAATAATAGTCATAACAAAATGGTAATTGCCCTGCCACTGTGGAATAAAGACTTCTTATTCAGTGCAGAGGGCTCTGCCATAATTCTTCATCGCCATGAACCACTTGCAGTATCAACCAAGTGAAAATAATACCTTAGATATTTGTAGCGGGTACCTCAATGATACGCAGAAAGACGCATAACGGCACACCGTTTGTACACCACAAACTCGTGTTTTGTGTTGTAGTCGATGCTGCGTGGCAAAGTGAAACCAGAAACAAAGTTGGCCTTGACCGAACACGAGGCTGCGCTCCAAATACGCGTTAGACAGTATCGTAATCGCCGTTAAAATTTCTGTGCAGTTCAGGTTTGGTAATGGTCTAGGCATGTCTTGGTAGTGCTCGGTGTTGCCCCTCAGTTAGACACGTCGGTATCGGACGCTTTCACTGTTTACAAGCACAGATGCTTACTGACGTCCGGTTTTGTTCACCGATGTGCCTTCATACCATCGGTTGGCAAGAAGAGCTTTAGCTAATAGCTCACTCATTTTCTATATGTTGATTTCCTGTCTATTACTATTTTCTATTTCTATTCTAGTTCTATTTTTCATCACTGTATTATCTATCTATCTATCTATCTATCTATCTATCTATCTATCTATCTATCTATCTATCTTGCTGCCAACGTTTGGGTGCTCTCGTGATCACATCCTTGATTTGGGGTGAACCAAAACTAGTGTGAAAGGGTAAAGTGGTTTTACGAATATGACCCGCTGGTCGTGACATGAATGATTTCACAATCTTCATCACGTACATTGTCTAACACCTTCCGCCAGACAGTGATACATACCCGTGGGCGTGTATTCGTCACAGGTGATTGGCAGTCAATATATACCTAGAAGCGCAAACAACAGATATCAGTAATTTAAATGTGACAGCGTGAACACTAACTGACATCGGCAGCCTTGACACGAAAAACATTAGCGTCTCAGTACAAAACGAACTAAAGCATTTTGCGTGGCAATCAGGTATTCTACCACAGAGCCACGCCACGTCTCAGTACCGCTTTCGAACCATGCGCTGTTCAAGTGCAATGTTGGTCATAGGTCACTCGTGGTTGCAAGGCTGGCCATGTAATTTTACATTCCTTATGTAGTCGTATGATATAGCCATTCTGTTGGGCTTGATTGATTGATATGTGGGGTTTAACGCTCCAAAACCACCATATGATTATGAGAGACGCCGTAGTGGAGGGCTCCGGAAATTTCTACCACCCGGGGTTCTTTAACGTGCACCCAAATCTGAGCACACGGGCTTACAGCATTTCTGCCTCCATCGGAAACGCAGCCGCCGCAGCCGGGATTCAAACCCGCGACCTGCGGGTCAGCAACCTTAGCCACTAGACCACCGTGGCGGGACCATTCTGTTCGGTTAATGTCAGCTGTAGTCAAGCGCTATTCACTGAAGTTTGATTACGCAGCAGTGTCCAAGGCTACCACCGTCGCAAGCACAGGTGTTTAAAATTAGCTCCCCGCTGCTTGCGTTGCTGATACTCGTGATGGTGTTAGCATCGTTGCGCAAATATAAACTGGTTATGTAAAGCATGTGTGACTCATCAACATATGTCTGTCATTTGTAACGTGTTCCTCAATAACAAAAATTGCAATACGGTCAGCTTCCTTCCGCACGCTTCGCATAACGTTGATTTCCAAGATACGTGGGATCTGCTGAGTTTTTTTTTTCAGATTGCGTGTGAAAATTAACCTGATTAGTAACTTCTTATAAAAAAAACTAGACGGTGGAAAAATACCGTTGAGGTGTATGGCTTGGTGAACTTCATTCTAACGAAAACATCGAGTATTTGGGGGTGTTTCTGGTGCACAACAATAATCTGATTTCCTCGCATTTTCTCTGTTGAAAATCTTGCACTGGTCCCTTTCCTATCGAGAATGCTACGATGCGGTGATAGCGCGCTCGCCGTTGGCGCAGGCGAAATGCCGGAACCATGGCGATAACGCGGGGAAAGTACTCGAACTCGATGAAGATTATTGTTGTGTAGCAAAAGCACAACCCTCAATTTTTTTTACTCAATTTTTTTTACTCAATACTCAATTTTTTTTAGTGCTGTGTGTATTAGAAAAAAGTGCAGTGGTTACCCAATAATCAACGTTGAGAACATAGGTGTGGCGACGGTGAATAGGTGACTGGTGCGATTGTCCGTGTATAATTTTGTTAAAAAGGAAAACCATTTTTCGCCTATTTGTAATGTACACCTTTACAATTTGGTAAAGACCAATTCACATGACGCCACCACTCCACCCTTGACATGGTGCATAATTATCCCAGACGATCAAGTTAAACTGTGCAATACGTTGCAAATTATTTATTCCTGGTGCAATATATGGAGCATAAAATTAAACACAACTAAAACTCATTTCATTTCATTCACAAATAAGGCCAGCCCCCTTAACTTTACATATACGATAGGAAACAAAACTATCGACAAAAGCGACCAAGTAAAATACTTAGCCGTTACGCTCTTATTGAACCTCAACTGGGAACCACATGTTTTAGCCGTATGTCGTAAGGCGGAGAGGAAGCTATCTTTTCTGAGAAAAAAATGGCACACTGCACCACCACACCTTAAACTTAATGCATACAAAATACTAATCAGATCATGTTTGGAGTAAGCCGATATCATGAGGAGTTCACATCAAAACACCTCATCAGTAAAACAAACATAATACGAAATGTGACATTTTTTGTATATTTACACTTCTTAAGGCAATCCAGTTCAGCAGGCTCGCTCGCAAGGGCAAACTTAGAACTTCTTTCGCAACGCAGAATAATCTCGCGACTGAAATTTCTTTACCAATTTTATCCTGGTCAATTCCGCACATCACGATCTGCTTACCTGCTAGAGCCACCTAAGCACTCATTACGACTGACCCATTCTAAAACAATCCAATAACATTTCAGTCGTGTTAACGCTCACAAACATTGCCTTTTTTCGTCAGGTCTCCACTACACTAGTAGACTAGAAATAATATATTGTGTGCTGGAACGCCATTCACTCACTTATGAATTTATTACAGTGTGTCCAATCGGAATTATGAGCTGTTGATTTTGTATCTTATTTCTTGTTATTTCGTTATACATTTTGTTTTCGATGTTTCCTATGTATTTTATTGTCTCCACTCCGCACGAGCCGTGAACAGCCTGCAGTATGTTCAAACAAAAAAAATAAGCGAGAACACGCACGAAATAAAAGTACGGGTGGGGATTCCACTAATATTAGCGAACCAAACACCGTGACGTAGTAAATTTTGAAGGCTCCAGTGGAGCATAGCGTTTACTATATAAAAATGAAATAGCTTCTCTTCTGTAATTGACCTAGCTTATGATGTCTGATAAATTTTTATTTGGTCAATGTCGGGATAATACTAGAAATACTTTTCGAAATTGGCAACGCCGTGTGCGAAGATTATGACATCAAATTAAAGAAAAGAAAGTTCAGCCTTTATGTTTTCTGCTAATAATGAACTTATGGCAGCAAAACCTGTGGCATACGATTTCTCAGAGTCTATTTTATCAATCTAAGTCAAATTATTCTTTTTTATTGTGTCCCTTTATTGGTTAAGAAACGTTCGAATACAAGTGACAACGTGAGGCCAGAGAGAAGGACTAACTATGTAAGCAGAGGATTTCGCTATTCCATCAGTTAACTAACCACACGTTCCAGCCTCGACGATTTCACTCCCAGCTCAAACACATTACTACAATGAGTACACACTTCGACATTTAAAAAAACGTTTACGAGGGTAAGGATATAGCGCATAGTGAGATTTAGGAGGCAGTTTTAGTGTCAAGGGTCCCATGTAAATACATAAAATTGGAGGAGTTTTTCAAACATTTTTTTCAGCAAGTGCCAAATCCAATCTGATGAACTTTTTAATTTTATATTATAAAAATTAGTGAGCGTCTTGTGATTTTGGTGAAGATATTTGTTTATGCAGGCGGCTCGACAGATTGATTGATTGATCAATATATGGGGTTTAACGTCCCAAAACTACCATATGATTATGAGATGCCGTTTCGGAGACCTCCGAAACTTTCGACCACATGAGATTCTTTAAGTGCACCTAAATGTGAGCACACAGGCCTACATCATTTTCGCCTACATCTCAAATGCGGCCGCCACAGCCGTGATTTCATCCCGCGACCCGCGGGTCAGCAGCCGAGTAGCTTAGCCACTAGACCACCACGGTGGGGCAGGTGGGCTAACTTCTTAAAATAACTGCTGAATCTAGCGAGATCAAAAATAAGAAGGAAAGACAGAATTATCAAAAAAATCAATGAATATTTTTCGTAACCATGGCCGAAAGTCAAAGTGCTCGTACTTTCCAGAACATATATATGGGCAAATAATAAAGAGCTGAATAACTGTACATGATGCTTCAAAGTGAATATAGAGCACTGTCTCTCGCTAACGGGTTTTTTTTTCGCGCGTAAGAGTGCTCTCTAAATTACGTTTTTAGGTTTGCCATTTGTTTAAGCTTTTGTTAACGTAAACTATACATATAACATTTGGCTGCTCAAAGAGGTATATAAGCTCATAAAAGTAGCAGCTTTACCGCAAAGGTGAAGCAATGAACGCGATAGCAACAAATTGGAAGGCCACGCGCAGAATGGCAAGCAGATCGAAACGTGCCCCGCGTTTCTCATGTGCGAATGACGAACAAAACGTACTCACAAGTACACAGACGAACGCGAATAAGCGGATCAGTTGTAACTTCGCTGTGTCTGAAAAGCACGCCCTTTTCGCAAACGGAGGATGTGCAACGATTGCAGTGACCTTTGTGCGCCTCGTAATTACAACAGAATGGTTCCAGTCAAGCCCAACACCAGCCAAGATGTATGATCCTCTCCACCAGGAGATAACGGCGCTCGAGATATCTCCATTCCCCTCCTCTCCGGGGGCCAAAGTACGCGTGAGAGATGAGAGCTGCCGCACACTCATTGCGCCACCTTGCTGATAATGCTGAAAACTCGATAGTTCAGCCCCCCGACATGCCCACCAACAGAGGTAAGGTAGATATAAATACTTTGCCGTTTGAACGTTGAAGGAGGTACTTTCCAGTGGCTCGGTGGCTAGCGCCTCGCTTTCAGAGCGCGGAGATCCCACGCTTCTGGATTTTTTTCTTTCTTGCATATATATGTATGTATATATATATATATATATATATATATATGTATATATAGATATAAATATATATATATAAATAAATATATATATATATGTATATGCATATATATATATATATATATATATATATATATATTTATATATATATATATATATATATATATATATATATATATATATATATATATATATATATATATATATATATATATATATATATATACGTATACTTATACGGTGCATGATGTGAACGCCGACGCTGACACCAGCGGCGAAATCCAGCCGGGAGTGCTCATATAATTGCAACAAAATAAATCACCGCATATCCACGGAGTGAATGATGATGAGTGGAGCGAAACTTTGAAGGGTTTCATCGGCAAACCGTGAATAATCCGCTGGCCGCGCCCAACATCCGTCCGTCCATCTGTCTGTCTGTCTGTCTGTCAGTTTGGATGTATGTATGCATGTATGTATGTATGTATGTATTTACGTTCATCATTTTTTTTATTGGTCTGTCTGTATGTATGTCTGTCCATCCGTTCGTCTATCCATCTAGTGAATTTCCCAAGTGCCGCCATCTCGCATCTTTTCATCATATATTCATCATATGCAAGTACCGCCATCCAGTGTACATTCCAAGGACTAAAAGGAGAGGTGACTACTACATACGGGAGAATTACGACACAAGCCTTAAAGGGCCACCCACCAGGCCCAATGGCAAATTTTAGTTAGAGCATTGAACTTGTTGGGTGTCCGATGAGGAACGTTTTGTCACAAGAATTTTTTATCGGTTCATTACGAGCTCAGAAAACTGTTTTTTTCTTAAGCGGTGCGAAACGAATATGAGAGGACGTGAGCTCGAAGCCCTTCCAACTCCTCCACGTAGCCTTCACAAGCCAAATCTCTTCCCTACCTTCGCCGGCATCCAACCAAAGGATCACGTGCGCACTACGTGACCGAACAAGCCCAACCCCCGTGAACGCGAGCAGGGTTTATTTATTTATTTACTTATTATTTATTTCGACCAGCGTTGTCTTGAGGTGTACTGCGTGTTTCTGCGGGACAGTTTGGAAACGCAAGCTTAGACGGGGTTAAACAAGTGACCACAATGAGTGCGCGAACGCGTAGGAGCATTCCACAGCTGTCGTCTGCTCGGTGCGCTGACCGCGGGGACACGAAAGCATGCGAAACGCTGGCACATTAGCCCCGCACCTCATTGGAATTCACGGGAAAAAATGAAAGAAAGACGCGCACATTTTTTTATTGCGTCTCATGATTTATCTCAAGTTTTATTCACCCATTCAAGCAACAGATTACATAAAGTAGGCATGTCCTTTTAAATAATTTATGCTTGTCACGTAGTATACCCTTGATAACATCAGAGCACAGTCGTCTACGTAGATGACCAACGTCACTGCATTGCCCTGTACGTAGGGCCATTCACACGCGCACGTCATGCCCTCATTCTCTAGGTGCGCGCCCGCAAAAAAAAAAAGCGGAGCAGCGTTCACCTTGACTTTGGCCCATTTGTGCGGCGCGAAGCGTTGCAAATTTTGCAGACGTGATCACGAACGCCTCATCTACGCATTGCGCTTGTCAGCTCAAAATTGTCAAACCTGGTGAGTGGCCCTTTAAGGAGCTTCGCCCCTGAAAATTCAAAAGACACCATGAAGACTTCAACAACAACATACGTGGAAGGGCTGCAGGCATGATTTTCTATTCGCAACTTAAACGAGCATGAGAGGGCACTGCGGAGTCGCAGCGTGGCGGATTCATGGAGGTCACCACGTCCGCTGTCGCTAACACAAATATTGAGTTTTAAATGGGAAACATTTCTTAGCGAACTTCAGCAACTTTGCGCGTATCTATCTATCTATCTATCTATCTATCTATCTATCTATCTATCTATCTATCTATCTATCTATCTATCTATCTATCTATCTATCTATCTATCTATCTAGCCGCCTACGACTTTCAGCTCTTCCGGCCGTTTCAATAATTTTGACTAGTCGTAACATGAAAATCATGACTTGTATGTCATGAATGTCATGATTTACATTTCATGGTCCTGCAGCTCTTGCGGTGGTTTTGTTCACGTGACATGTTGCAAAACTGGTATTGCATGGCATGATTGCATGGCAAACACAAGCGACAAACCTTAACATGCAAACTATGACATGCGTGTCACGTAACAACATGACTACACTGCACGCTTTTTATTTATTTTTTTGTGATTACTTTCTCTCTCTCTTCGCAACAATTCTCCTTCACATCTTTTATTCTCCACACCCCTTTCCTCTGCACAGGGTACTGGCGGATCTAAGAACTAACTAACCTCCCTGTCATTCAGCTTAAATTTTCCTCCTGCTGCTCCGCGCTGCGTTGCTTAGACAAATGCGCGCCTCAGCACGTCCGGCGTCCCTCCATCACGAAAAGAGGCAGATTCTGTGTTGTCTGTGTAACGCATGGGCGCGAAATGCAACATGTCGCATTTCGCGTCGTTTGCTGCCGGGCCGCGCCTACGAACGCTGGTCGCGCCTGGCGTCAGACTATAGAGTACTCGCGTTTACTAAGATTGCGTCACTGTGTCCAGAGTGCCCGCACGTCAACCCTACATTGGAGTATATTGGGCCTTTTATGATGCACTCGCTGCCGTAGTGCTAGCTACACATATGCCAATTTCGGTATTACTTGACATCAATGGATGACGAAATATATGACTAGTGCAACCATGATAATCCTGACACGCAAGTCACGTAAGAACATGACAACATACCACGCTCATTGCGTGCTCGCGGCCGTTTCGCTAACTCCGCATATACTAAATTTCGTATCACGTGACGTGAATAGATGACGAAGGTAAACGACACATCTAAACATAATAATCATGACACGGATGTCATGTACGGAATCATTTACCTCCACCTCGCAACGTTGTGCTGATTTTGAAGTGACATATCAAAATCTTATTCGTGCGTTGCATATCATTGAGTCTCACTGTACGTGGGATCTGTCAATTTTTTTTAGGGGCAAAGCTTCTGATATCGGCACCCGTACGTCCCTCGTAGCCGTTGTAGTAGTGTGTAAAAAGTATAACATTTTGACCTCCAAGGTGGTGCCGGTCAGAGATTTCTTCTGTGCGTTGTTGAACAATAAAAAGTAATGCTCAATGTACATGCCAATGGCTGCTAAGGGGGAATGAGAGACGGGAGAATTCGGCTTTTAGTTAACGCACACGCTGCGAGTTTTTTATTGTTCAACAAAGCACAAAAGACAAGAAAGGGTTGCTACGTTATAATCGCTGGGCGTAACCTCCTAGGTTTTAGAAAGGTTTAGTGAGAGTTACGTCGCAGTGCCACGAATACAGTGAACTAGTATATACCATGAACTCGAGGTGGTTAAAGGTGAGAAGTAGATACGAAGCGCAAGCCGTAAGAAAGTGTGCGTGTGCCTCCTTTCATTCAGTCCTTGGAATATCCGCTGGATGCCGGTGCTTCTATATGAGCAATATATGATGAAATGATGTGAGGTGGTGGTACTTCCCGTGTTGAATAGGTGGACGAACGGACACACAGATAGATGCATGGACAGACGCAGGACCGGATGCATAGCCGGAAGCAGGGACGGACGCACAGACGAACGTGCGGACACACCAACAGACGCACGCACGGACGGGCGTATGGACGCACGGGCGGCCACCCAGACGCACGCATGGATGGACGGAAGCAAGAACGAATGGACGGACGGATGCTTCGCCCCACTATCCATCGCTCACTCCGTGAATATGCTGCCATGTTTTTCTTCCCGGGCGGCACCATCCTACCGTGCTCCTACCGCATACGACTGACCCTTGGACTGCTTGGACCTCAGTACACAGCTTCCCTATATTTCCTCTAGGTGCTGCATGAATTGCTGGAGTCGCGAATAACAATAAAAGATTTATGCAACTGGCACCGAAGTACATGTTTTATTTCACCAGCAACTACCAGCATCGAGCATCGCGGTTCCCCTTCATACTACGCTGAGCAACGAACAACATATATATAATATATCATCATAGCAACCATTAGAAGAAGTTTATAGTAATCACAGCTTTATGCCAAGATTGGATATGAACTTTTGGTTAAAGACTATGTGGGATGGCAAAAGAAGATCATCTTCTGCCACAAACATTCTTGTCTTTTGCAGTCCAAGCTATACGCTATAGAAAACAATGTGCCGTCTAGCTAGAGAAAATATGGAGACTTTTTTACGATAGCCAATGAATAGTGTCTTCACAACGCGGTGTCCCTTCGAATGCTATACAATATGCAAGGATTTCAGCTCTCCCGTAGTCAACACTTTCCTTTGAGTTGCTCTCGGGATGGCATTATGTTCTCCTATAGTAGAAAACTATGTACTCTAAATCGTTAAACACTTTTTCCAAACACAGTACTTTGAATCGTAAACCACTTCTTCTAAACACACTAATGCTGCGTTTGTTATGTAGTACGGTCATAGAGAAAGGAAAAGACAAGAGAGGAAACTCCGCGAAACCTGGCTTCAGGAAGTGCGTCACGACTACGTACCGAAATAGTGCTCTCACCAAACGTCAGAGGACTCAAGCGCAAAAAAAAAACAACAGTTATAATCAATGCAACAGAATTGTTTTTACAAAACAATAATTATACGCCCAAATTTGGTATGTTCTTTATACATAAAACAATTTATTCAACACACCTTACGCGATTATTTTTCTTCAGCCATACTGTCATAAACACCATCCACCCAGCGACAAGCCCATGCATGACTGACAACGGGAAGCTTTCGTCAACGTCGGCTGCGTCGGCGTCTTCGTGCGTGAGATAACACGTGAGGCACGTTTTCAAGCGAAGCTTGTTGAATGACATGTTGTTGGGCTTGTTGGGTCATTTTTTCAGAAAACGGTTACACCTGCGCGAATACGACACCTTGCAACATTCATAGAAAGATGCACACACACACGTTGCGCTTCGTGTGTGCAAGTTTGTTTCTTACGTGGCGTCTCATTCACGCAGTTGTAACCTTTTTCTGAAGCTTGTAAGGACGGGGAGGTTCACTAAAAAAAAAGTTTATGGCTCTATGCGGCGGCTAGACGGGAACATTGTGCAACGTACGCAGTATAGCAAAGGCGGCACGGCGTCAAGCCGAGGCGACGCGTGCTGCGTCTGCCACGGACGCGAGCGTCTGTGCGCTGAGCATAGCTGGGCAGCTAGGTCATAGGCTCGGTGGCTTGGTGCAAAATATTGACAAGCGTTCGCTGGGTCTCGCATGCTTCATGACGCGTTTCCCGAAGGCTCGGAACACGAATAATTCTTGGTGTGCTGGAGGCAAATCTGGACTAGCCAAGTGGCCATCATCTTCGTTTCTTCGCTAGCCTTGTGCCACTAGTGCAAGCTGCCCACAAATTTTTTTGACGTTTCCAATATAATTTTACCGCACAAACTTCAACTAGGATTTTTCATCCCAATGTACTGCTGATACTGCGTACGCACGAAGGTGTTCTAAAGTTCCCAGGCCGCGTTACCATTGCATTACAAGGGATAGCGGCCTGGAAACTTCTGAAGATCTTTGTACGTGGTCTTGACGTCTATCTTAGTAAGTCAGAGTTTTATGGGTCAGAGATGTATCACTGGTTTTGTATTGTGCATCAATTAGCTAATCATTCAAAGGGGTTTGCTGGTGCACTTATGACGTGCACACATCTTTTTCGTAATTTGACAGCGAAGTATCCACTTACTAACTTTATAAGACCGCGCTGATGCCATGTCGTCCGGCGGTCCAAGCTACGGCGGCTACTGCTGTGCATCGTGGTGCTTCAACAAAGGCAGAACCCACAAGAAGCCTGGGACGAGTTTCTTCCGCATACCACGGGATGGCAGGTGTGTTAAAGATTTTGTATGGTTTGCATGTCTTTAGGCTTACTGTTCGTACTTGCTCAGTGAGGGTAACAATAAAAAAATCACTCTTCAAGCACTTCCCCTTTCAGCTGATAGTTCATTGCCAATGCAGGATGAAAGCATGAAAGTATGCTGGACGCGATGATCTCCTTAGTAAGCCGGCCAGCCTATTGTCCACAACGTGCAGGGTTTGTAGCGACCATTTTACTGCTAAAGGTTTCATGGACCCTGGGCACACAAGGCTTAAAGAATGGCTGTTCCCAGTGTGCAACCAGCTGCACCATGTAAGTGATTGACTGAAACTCAATTATGTGCAATAGCAGCCACTTGTATTGAATCAGTGGCGACAGTTAACCACGAAGATCTTTGTAGCCGATGGAGAATCCTCACTATAGAAGTAACACTTGGAAAGTCTTAAATTTTGTGAATTGTGGGCTATTACCTTCCTAACAGCAACTTTACATTTCTGTCGTTTTTTGATGCTCTTGACCTGCGCAACTTGTTTTGAAAGACTTTAAAGGGCTATTTCACGTTATCTTCAAGCCTGAGTGTGTAGGCCCGTGTGCTCAGATTTGGGTGCACGTTAAAGAACCCCAGGTGGTCGAAATTTCCGGAGCCCTCCACTACGGCGTCTCTCGTAATCATATGGTAGTTTTGAGACGTTAAATCCCACAAATCATCATCATCAAGTCTGAGGGCACATGAACGTATACCTTTCATCAGTGAAAGCTGGCACTGTTGATAATTCCAAAAAACACAAATTACTTGTTTCCTAGTTGGTGCCTTATTTTTTCTTTTACGTTCGACGAATTTATGCGTTTGAAAGAGCTGTTTAAGTTTCCCCATGCTACAAGCTTTGTAACTTGTACCAACTGCACATAAATGCAGGTTCTCTGAGTGTCCCTTCAAGTAGTGACTGTGACATGGCTGCAGCAGCTGCACTGCAAGGTGCCGATAAGCTTCAGTTTGTGTTATTTTAAGCCTCTTACTGACACATTGTCGTAATTTCATTTCTTCAGGACCTGTGGTAGAGGCTTCAAAAAGCGGCTCCTACACATTGAGGTGCCCCGATGAGCAGGGTGCGTTCAGTATCGCGATTTCTTTTTTTTTTACCCAAATTGACTGTTGACCAAACCTCTGCAGGTGGCAGCTCCCTTGTAGCTGGTGAAAGAATTTCTGCTGACTTCGTCTTGCCGGAAAAAACCTTAACCAGTCGTTCAGCTGTCACAAAACAACTTGTGTGACCGGTAAGTTGTATGTTCACTTCAACACCAGAGTGGACTGATATAGAGACTTCCGCAGGCTGCTTGCAAGATTGTTCTAACAGCACTGTCCGAGGCACTGAACAAGCTTCACAAGACCCTCCAGAAGACGTCTCCGCCAACAGCTCCACGCCTGAGTGCCCTAGAGAAAATGGTGGCTATGCTTTTATTGCAGCTGTTTTTAGTGTGCTATTTTATGTTTAGGACATTCTGAGGAATCTATCCTCAAAAAGACACTACGTGTGCACTTACAAAATGTAAAGGTGGGCTCTCAGTGATGTTCATTTTTTTGTGCATTGTCAACATTGTGAATGGTTTGTTTTTAGGTAGTGGAATAGAAAACTTTGCACCACAGAAAATTGTGCACCTTGGGTCTGAAAGAGCGAGGAAAGTGCTCGTATGGGATTCGTTGTTCTTCGCTTTTACATCCAATTTTTTGTTTATTGCAGTGCGTTCCTGTGTGCCAGCGACAATGTCTCCATCAATGAAGTACAAGCAAACCAATAAACATCTGCCAGCCAAAGTAGCAGCACAGCGGAAATCTATCAAAAGACTGCGAAGGCAGCCTCACTAAGCACCGTCATCGACTTCAAAGGCCCTTGGAGTTATCCGACCGCACGTCACCGAGGAGGTTTTTAAACTTCTTTCTGCACATGTTCGCTTGAGGCCCAAACGCAAGGGCAAGCGGTTTTCCGTGTGGTTCAAGAAATTTGCTCTTCACTTAAACTTCCGAGGTCCGCGAGCATACGATTTCTGGCTCCATATTTTTCTTTGCCCTCCCGGCGTTCAGTAAGGAGGTGGCTAGCTAATGTTAAGATGACTCCAGGCGTAATTTCAGGAATCCTTTCTTCCATTGCAACAAATTCTTAAGCTTGGAATGAACGGGACCGAGTGTGCGCTTTAGTTTTCGACGAAAAAGCACTCAAAAAGAATTTGTACTGTGATGCTGCAAGGGACGTTGTCCAGGGTTTTACAGATGATGGCACTCATCGCACTTCAACCATCGCTGATCGAGCACTGGTTTTTTTCTTGTTGGTGTTTCGAGAAAGTTGGTCCAACCGGTTGCTTTTACTATAGGGCACACATCAACACCATCATCTGTTAAGCATAACTCACTGGTGTCACTCATTTTGGAGCTTAGGAGCATTAATATTGCAGTGAAAGCAGTCATTTGTGACCAGGGCAGTTCAAATGTAAGTCTCGCTAACCAACTAAAAGTGACTGTAGCAAAGCCTTTTTGAAGTTAATGGTGAGCGGGTGTATTGCATTTTTGATGTTCCGTATTTAATTAAAACAACGCGCAATAATGTCCAAGCACACAAGTTATACATTGGGGATGACATCGTTAACTGGTCGCACATTGTAAGCCTTTACCAATCCTCACATGAGTTGCGGTTGCGATTGGCTCCAAAGTTGACTGAACGGCACGTTCATCAGAAACCTTTTTCTAATATGAAGGTCGGCAGAGCAACTCAGGGCCTCAGTGCATCAGTTTCGATTGCTATCACGCAATGGTGTATGCGAAGGTGCTGCCTGCCTCGGCCATCACTACAGCTCAATTTTGTGATCGCATGGACAGGATTTTCGACGCCTTGAACAGCTCGAGTGAAAACAAAACTTCGCAAAAGCTGTGGCATGCAATCATGAAAAATAATTCAGAGATAATTGACTTCCTCTGAGGCCAGCTTCCCTGGATTGCATCATGGCAGTTTGTTGGCAGACGTCAACCAAAGACCATCGTAGGTTGGCAAATTACAATTCAGGCAATTTGTCAACTATGGGACGACCTCTCCAAAAATTACAATTTTGAATACCTGTTAACACGCAGGCTTCAACAGGATCCTCTGGAGAACATATTTGACCACATTAGGCAAAAACAGGGTTGCAACACCAACCCCAATGTAGCACAATTTATATGTGGCCTGAAGCACATCTGCATAAGAAAACTCTTCAAGCTGTCAGAATACGGAAATATCGAGGACGATGAATGTGACCTCCTCCTGGAGCAGCTCTCGCCATTCTCCCTCACCAGTGCGTCTCTTGTGGATAATGAGGAGTGTGCACAGCCACAGCCTGACGACTTTCCCGCTCTAGAAGATCTCTCTGAACCTGCGACCAACATTCACTCCCATATTATCGATCACTCCGCTGCATATTATATCGCTGGTTTTCTCATCAAACACTTCCTTCGGAATGCATGTGACGGTTGCAGTTGCCCACAGTTACTGAAAGACGACAGTGAGACGCTTAAGGGTACCCACCAGTATTTCACAATGCTCAAAGCATACCACGTCCCCAGCAAACTTTTTGGGAATCTCACTGTGCCATCAGAAGCAGCTTTTGCATACGTACAACAACTTGAATCTCACTTTCTTGCCATAATGGAGGCCACTGCACATTGCCTGAAAGTGTGCGATGTTTTGTATCACCATCTGTCAAGTGTTGGCGATTTTCATTTTTGCTCTGCTGGGTGTCGCGCAAAGTTTCTGAAAATGTTTTGCAGGGTTCGTTTATGTTGGCATATGCGTTTTGTGAACCGAAACTTAGATAGGGTTAGATTCCAGTCTTCAATCTCAGGCATACAGCTTGACAAGTTCAAAGGTAAGCAATTAGCGGCGGGTTTACACTAAAGTATTCGAGTTGAGCCAAATCCTGCAATAGCTTCGTTATGTTATTACTTCGTTACAGCAGAGTACATTATGGTCTTATATGCTTATATTCAGTTCAACTGGACTAACCACTCCTTCGTTGCATACATTGTTTTGGTTACCCGTTATGAGGAGTAGGGACACTGTGTATTCGCTCGAAGTGACTTGCATAACCTTAAAAAGAATGTTGGGTATCCTGCCTGTATTTTTGTAGCAAAGGCGGGCGAACTGTACACTTTACTGTGGGTCGCTTGGTCACTGAGTATGTTTTATCTCTCCAGCCCAAGTAATATATCGATAACAAAACCGCGTGTTGAAATGTCTTCGAGCGGGTAAGGAACACAGTATGAAGTGGGCACGGTTCACGTTATCACGCTTTTCGTATTTTAGCTTCTCATCAACGTCGTCATCTCGCCCATCAAAATTTTCAAAAGAATACCCAAACTTGTAGCGTTTGATGGGGCTGCGGACGCTGACATTTTATTTTTATATAGTTTGTGAGTGATAACGTACGATGTGGAGCCTTAGTCAAAAATAATGAGCCAAAGTGGTTTCCTTCTGCTATATATTAGCCCTGTAATACCGCTCTCGTAGCACCAATTAAGGTCCACAATTCTGGATAAGTGATGACTACAAACTATTTTAGCTCGCAAGCGTCACAGCAACACCCAGACCCAAATCACTTGAGATCTTAAGTTTTTGATGAAGGCGACGCATAAGAAGAGCCACAAGACGTGCCACTGTTGTAGCATAAAGTTTGTCTTTCACGTAGTGAGCAAGCTGCAAAGCCCTACCTTTCTGAGGACAAGCAGGCATCAAGTTTGCTTTTTTTCATTTGGGGATAGCTGTTCTTAAGCACAGCCAGCACACTGCACCTTTGCCTTTCTGCTATATTGTGTCGTGTGGTTTCTGTGCGCTCTTTTTTTCTATGCATTATTTCAGTTAACCCCAGGCGTGATTCGCGACTTCATTGCTGTGTATATGTCAATCCTTCCTTCTTCATCAGCATTGTGCGCTGTGTTTTTGCCATAGATCCTTACTTACCCACTGGCTCGGTGTGTCATACTTCACCAGCTTCTCGGCTTCTGCCGACCCTAGCTATGTGTGCGTTGCCTGTGTTCTCTCTGTATGTGTTACAATATTTGTTACAATTTATTTGTAAGGCGAGATGCATTTGTTGTCTACCTCTGTCATATTGTGCTTTTTATATTCTGAGACTCTGCCTTGCCTTTGAATAAAACATTGCGAATACTCTGTCTCTTTAACTGATATATGCATTGATCACTTGTTCAAAAAGAAGAACACAAGGGCGATGAATAAAACCGTAGTGAATTATCATTACCTGCATCTCTTTTTATTATAACTTAATTGAAATAAAAATTACGTCACGACCAATTAGCACGAACTACTGAACAAAACAAAACAGGGAATCGCTAAATTGAAACGACCTACAAAAACTATCCATTTGGGCGATGAAAAGTGGTCTATAATCATGAACTTTCGTCATAGCCAAACGTTGGTTACGCAAAGTAATTCAAAATTTGCACCAGTGAAACCGAAACAGGAAGCGCACGCCACTTGCGCTCACCAACCACCAGGTGTGCTAGGGTCCATTGGGCCACTGGGCTCTACGGCAGTGTCCACTCCTAACCTTTTTTTTATTTCTCTATGGTACGGTTACAGCTTACAAGGATCGTTGTTGTCGTTAGCGTCTCAGGGCGTCCCTGGGCTGGCGGACACCCGTAATGGCAAACCAGCCCCCGAAGAAGGCGCTAGCCTTTGACGTAGTCGTCCCCGAGGGGACTAGTCCCGAAGACGTCGTTGACGTGACGCCTTCATTAGTAGGAGTCGAAGAAGTGTACTGCGTTCAGCACTTTGGAGGCCGGAGCTACCAAGTTACCGTCAACAGTGAGGCCGCACTGGCCCAAATCGTAGACGCGTCGCACCTTATCATCCGAGGAGTGCGCATCGCCATCGTACTCCTGGGACCCCAAGTGACCGTCCTGTTCCTGCCGTGCCGCGTACGCAGCGAAGTCCTCGCACAAGCACTCTCTCTCTCTACGGGAAGGTGCTGCACATCACCAGAGGACTCATGGGATTGCGTCCAACCGTGACCACTGGGACGCGATACGTCCGCATGGAAATGAAGGCTTCGTCACCGGTGCCCAACTACCTCAAGGTCGCGGGCCATCGAGTAACCTGTGACTATAAAGGCATCCAGCGAGTGTGCCGTCGATGTGGAGACAGTGGACACTTCCGCATGAACTGCACAGCTCCGTTTTGTGGAAGGTGCGGCGTTTATGGCCTCGACGGGAAAGGCTGCTCGCTGCCGTGTCGCCGTTGTGGGGAGCCACATGCCACCGTGGCCTGCACCATCAGGCCATCGTATTCCGAGGCAGCGTCCAAGGTTTTCCCTCCACTTCAACCAGGAACGCCATCTAAGAATAAGTGCGACGATTCGTCAACGCGAGCCGTGGTAACCGACCACGACCAAGGTGCGCCAATCGCGACGCTGCACCGGACGCCCACTGCGTCCCCAACAATTACGGACCTGGTAATCCCTCCAGGTACTTAAAACTTAAGTTTCCCGCGTCCCGTGGCCATTTATGAGAAATCGCAGGCCAAGCCCTCGTAAGACGAAATGCCTCGTGAGGACGGCGTCTCGGATGGAAATATTGCATCTGACGCTCCTCGCGTTGCTGCTCTGTCGACAACAAGTTCAGGTGCAATCGAGAAGTCTACATCTCAAGACGACGACGCCTGCATCTACGAGGACTCCAACAGCACCGCGAGTGAGGCGCCCCTACAAATTGACGAAGACACCAGCCCCAGTGACATAAGCCAGGACAGTAGAGACGCCTTTGTACCATCCTCGCTCAAGAACCCGGACTCCAAACGCCACCGCATAACTACTCGTGACTTAGAAGCCCCCACCAGAGACAGAAGTCCCCTGCGGACTTCGACGCGATCCCGGAAGCCCCGAGCCTCCGGTGGATCGCCTGGCCGGAAAAAATGACTCAGCCACTTGGGGGCACCGGCTCTCACACCTGATAAAGGTACCCCTGCATTTGCGTGATCCTATACTACATTTTCTTTTTCCCTATGGCTCTTACTCTAAAAGTTATTTTTTTTTGACGTTCAAGGTTTTCGCAATCCACAAAAACAGGCTGAGGTATTGGCCTTTGCGCGTTCAGTGCACTGTGATTTGCTGTTCGCGCAAGAAAATAATTTTTTCAAGCTTTATGATGTAATCGCTTTCAAGCGCGCGTTCAATTTTGATTGTTTCTTTTCGTACGCCAGCACGCGTTCGACTGGCGTCGGAGTCATTCATTTTAACCGAGGTCTTTTACGTGACCATCATGTTTCCTTCGATGCCTTCGGACGCGTGCTGGCGTTCGACTGCACCTTTTTTTAAGTGTGAATACACTTTATAAGCGACCCCAAACCATCCACCGCCATCGGCGGCGCATAGAGAAATAAAAAAAAAAAGGTTAAGAGTGGACACTCCCGCAGACCCCAGCGGCCCAATCGACCCTAGCACACCTGATGGTTGGTGAGAGCAAGTGGCGTGCGCTTCCTGTTTCGGTTTCACTGGCGCAAATTTTGAATTACTTTGCGTAACCGACGTATGGCTATGAAGAAAGTTCATGATTTCAGACCACTTTTCATCGCCCAAATGGATAGTTTTTGTAGGTAATTTTGATTTAGCGATTCCCTGTTTTGTTTTGTTCAGTGGTTCGTGCGAATTGGTCGGGACGTAATTTTTATTTAGATTAAGGTATAATAAAAAGATATGCAGCTAATGATAATTCACTACGGTTTTATTCATCGCGCTTGTGTTTTTCTTTTGGAACAAGTGATCAATGTATATATCAGTCAAAGAGACAGAGTATACGCAATGTTTTACTCAAAGGCAAGGTAGAGTCTGAGAATATAAAAAGCACAATATGACAAAGGTAGACAACAAATGCATCTCGCCTTACAAATAAATGGCAACAAATATTGTAACAAATACAGAGAGAGCACAGACAACGCACACATCGCTAGAGTTGGCAGAAGCCGAGAAACTGGTGAAGTATGACACACCGGGCCAGTGGGTTAGTAAGGATCTATGGCAAAAACACAGCGCACAATGCTGATGAAGAAGGAAGAAGTGACATATACACAGCAATGAAGTCGCGAATCACGCCTGGGGTTAACCGAAATAATGCTTAGAAAAAAAGAGCGCACAGAAACCATACGGCACAATATAGCAGAAAGGCAAAGTAGCAGTGTGCTGGCTGTGCTTAAGAACAGCTATCCCCAAATGAAAAAAAAGCAGACTTGATGCCTGCTTGTCCTCAGAAAGGTAGGGCTTTGCAGCTTGCTCACTACGTGAAAGACAAACTTTGTGCTACAACACTGGCAGGTCTTGTTGGCGGAGACGTCTTCTGGAGGGTCTTGTGAAGCTTGTTCATTGCCTCGGACAGTGCTGTCGGAACAATCTTGCGAGCAGCCTGCGGAAGTCTCTATATCAATCCACTCTGGTTTTGAAGTGAACATACAACTCACCGGTCACACAACTTCCTTTTGCGACAGCTGAACGAATGGTTAAGGTTTTCTCCGGCAAGACGAAGTCAGCAGAAATTCTTTCACCAGCAACAAGGGAGCTGCCACCTGCAGAGGTTTGGTCAACAGGAGATTTCGGTAAAAAAAAAAAAGGAATCGCGACACTGAACGCACCCTGCTGATCGGGGCACCTCAATGTGTGGGAGCCCCTTTTTGAAGCCTCTACCGCAGGTCCTGATGAAATGAAATTACGACAATGTGTCAGTAAGAGGCTTAAAATAACACAAACTGCAGCTCACTTGCACCTTGCAGTGCAGCTTCTGCAGTCATGTCACAGTCACTATTTGAAGCGACGCTCAGAGAACCTACATATATGTGCAGTTGGTACATGTTACAAAGCTTGTAGCATGAGGAAACTTAAACAGCTCTTTCAAACGCATAAATTGGTCAAACGTAGAAGAAAAGAGAAGGCACCAACTAGGAAACAAGTAATTTGTGATTTTTGGAATTATCAACGGTGCCAGCTTTCACTGATGAAATGTATATGTACATGTGCACTCAGGCTTGAAGATAACGTGAAATAGCCCTTTAACGTCTTTCAAAACAAGCTGCGCAGGTAAAGAGCATCAAAAAACGACAGAAATGTGAAGCTGCTGTTACGAAGGTAATAGCCCACAATTAACAAAATTTAAGACTTTCCAAGAGTTACTTCTATAGTGAGGTTTCTCCATCGGCTACAAAATTCTTCACGGTTAATTGTCGCCACTGATTCAATACAAGGGGCTGCTATTGCGCATATTTGAGTTTCAGTCAATCACTTACATGGTGCAGCTGGTTGCACACTGGGAACAGCCATTCTTGTAAGCCTTGTATGCCCATGGTCCATGAAACTTTGAGCAGTGAAATGGTCGCTACAAACCCTGTACGTTTCGTACAATAGGCTGGCCGGCTTACTCAGGAGATCATCACGTCCAGCATACTGCAACTATGCTTTCATCCTGCATTGGCAATGAACTATCAGCTGAAAGGGGAAGTGCTTGAATAGTGATTTTATTGTTACCCTCACTGACCAAGTACGAACAGTAAGCCTAAAGACATGCAAACCATACAAAATCTTTAACACACCTGCCATCCCGTGGTATGCGGAAGAAACTCGTCCCAGGCTTCTTGTGGGTTCTGCCTTTGTTGAAGCACCACGATGCACAGCAGTAGCCGCCGTAGCTTGGACCGCCGGACGACATGGCATCAGCGCGGTCTTATAATGTTAGTAAGTGGATACTTCGCTGTCAAATTACGAAAAAGATGTGTGCACGTCATAAGTGCACCAGCAAACCCCTTTGAATGATTAGCTAATTGATGCACAATACAAAACCAGTGATACATCTCTGACCCATAAAACTCTGACTTACAAAGATAGACGTCAAGACCACGTACAAAGATCTTCAGAACTTTCCAGGCCGCTATCCCTTGTAATGCAATGGTATCGCGGCCTGGGAACTTTGGAACACCTTCGTGCGTACGTAGTATCAGCAGCACATTGGGAAGACAAATCGTAGTTGAAATTTGTGCTGTAAAATTATATATGAAACGTCAAAAAATTTGTGGGAAGCTTGCACTAGTGGCACAAGGCTAGCGAAGAAACGAAGATGATGACCACTTGGCTAGTCCAGATTTGCCTCCGGCACACCAAGAATTATTCGTGTTCCGAGCCTTCGGGAAACGCGTCGTGAAGCATGCGAGGCCCAGCGAACGCTTCTCAATATTTTGCACCGAGCCTATGACCTAGCTGCCCAGTTATGCTCAGCGCACAGACGCTCGCGTCCGTGGCAGACGCAGCACGCGTCGCCCCAGCTTGACGCCGTGCCGCCTTTGCTATACTGCATACGTTGCACAATGTTCCCGTCTAGCCGCCGCATAGAGCCGCAAACTTTCTTTTTAGCGAAGCTCCCCGTCCTTAAAAGCTTCAGAAAAAGGTTACAACTGCGTGATTGAGACGCCACGTAAGAAACAATCTCGCACACGCGAAGCGCTACGTGTGTGCGTGCATCTTTCTATGTTTGTTGCATGGTGTCTTATTCGCGCAGGTGTAATCGTTTTCTGAAAAAATGACCTAACAAGCCCAACAACATGTCATTAAACAAGCTTCGCTTGAAAACGTGCCTCACCTGTTATCTCACGCACGAAAACGCCGACGCAGCCGACGTTGACGAAAGCGACGAAAGCTTCCCGCTGTCAGTCACGCATGGGCTTGTCGCTAGGTGGATGGTGTTTATGACAGTACGGCTGAAGAAAAATAATCGCGTAAGGTGTGTTGAATAAATTGTTTTTATGTGTAAAAAACATACCTGACCTTGGCGTATAAATATTATTTTGTAAAAACAATTCTGTTGCATTGATTATAACTGTTTTTTTTTTGTGCTTGCGTCCTTTGACGTTTGGTGAGAGCACTAGTTCGTTACGTAGTCGTGACGCACTTCTTGAGGTCACGTTTCGCGGGGTGTCCTCTCTTGTCTTTTTATTTCTCTATGGGCGGCGTCCGCTGTCTTCTCTCTATCTTTAAAAGAAAGAGGACTTGGCGGGCCGCAGCCCCACGCTCTACTGAATAAGCCACGGACACGACGCTGATATCGGTGTCAGTAACGCGCCTTATACCCCCTCCCCCTTCGCTCGCTCCTCCGCTCTCCTCGCTCGCTGCACTTGCGCGCACACCCCTCTCTCTCGCGCGGCCTCCTTCTCTCTCAGTCTACCGTCGAGAGCGGGTCGTGACGGGGAGTAATGTTAAAATCCGTTGGCATTCGCCAGTGAGTTAACGTAAACTCCCCCGTGTGATCGAATTGCGAATCCCAGGAACCAATACACCATAAAGGCACCATAGTGTGATTAATAAATATATTAGTGCGAATTAATAAATACCCCTCATAGCATCACCGCGTGTATTCGCACTTAACCATGTTCACCCTCGAAGACATGCTTGGGAGTTTTTTCGTGAAGAATAAGATTTGTTGCCGTGTATGCCCCAGCGGCACGCATGAACTCAACGCGTTCTTCCAATCTCTTGATGCGTTCCTTTTAAATTCCCAACATGTGGTACTATTAGGGGATTTCAATTGTGTCTTAGACACACACACAGACGTTCCAGGTCCTGGTTGCAGCCGGTCAAACTGGAATGCCACAGAACTCGAACGTCTAGTGCAGCAATTGGCATTGAGTGACATTCATCAAAGTGTGCATGGCAGTAATTATGCCTATAATTGGCATCGAGCAGCGTCGAGCAGCCGAATTGATCGCGTGTACGCATTCCCCAGTTTCGTTACCTATGTTCACGACACCGGGGTAATGTCATTGCTACCGACACCAGTGTACATTAGCGACCATCGGCCGGTTATGTTCTCTCTCCGCCTGCCAGCGGGGACGCCAACGATTCACAGACCATGGCGTCTCGATTGCCGCGTCCTCCAGGACTCTCAGGCCACGGAGAAGTTATCCCGAGCGCTACGCGCATCGCTCATTTGGGCGGTTGTAGCTGATTGGGATCGCCTCAAAGAACAGTGGCGCCATCATTGCAGTGCGTCGGGCAGAGTGCTTTTCACCCGTATGTCGAAAGATGCGTCATTGTTAATCCAGAAGATACGCATTGCCAATCGAGGTTCCAGTACTTCCACTGTAATTCGGGCATAACAAGAGAAGCTCGTTGAACGGTACCAACGTATTATGTGCGCTTCTTCACTCTCGGCTGCAGCTTTGCACTGTAGACGTGCATCGTTTGCGCACCCTGTGGTGCTAAGGTATGCACGCAGAACTCTGCTTTGTCCACCAGGCTCGCCTCCCCACTCGCTGAACTCTCCCGCCCCAGCTGCTGCGGGTACGCGCGACTTTCAGGAATTGACTCAACACTTTTAGTCAATAGCTCAATCTGGTGCTAATGTCTGTTACCCAGGATCCGTTTCTTCGCATCCTCTGTTAAAAGATTTACCTCATGATTCCTACATGTCAAATGACATCCTGCTATCACCGTCATCCGATGACGAAATCAAGGGCGCATTAGACACAATGAAAAAGGGATCGGCCCCAGGGCCTGACGGACTCCCTGCAGAGTTTTATGTACAGTTCTGGCCTATCATTGGTCCAACTATGTCACGCGTCATTCGCAAGTGTTTCGAAGATATTACACTTCCAACCTCTTTCAACAAAGGCCGTATAACACTAGTTTCCAAGAAAGACCCAAGGTCCATGCGACCAGAAGATTGGCGCCCTATTACCCTGCTCAATGTAGATTACAAGCTCTTGGTCAACATTTTGGTGCGGAGAATCAGTCCATTTCTTGCAACATTATTCACTCCACACCAGGTCTGTTCTGTTCCGGGCCATGAAATACACTCTCATACGTGGTTAACGCGTGACATCATTCAATACACCACTAGCCGATGTGCGCAAGGACTGTTGGTTTCATTAGATCAAGAGAAAGCTTTTGATTTCATGGAACATGGCTACATACTAAATGTTTTACGTGCATGCGGATTCCCGGATATGTTAATTGACCTTATCCACGCGATGTACACTAATTCAGAAAGTACCCTTTACATAGATTCCCATGAGAGTCACGCATTTAGAGTTACGCGTGGGGTCCGGTCCGTCAAGGGTGTCCCCTCTCCACAGTGTTATTTATCCTTGCATTAGAACCCTTCTTAAGGGCCGTTAAAAATCACCCACAGATTCGTGGCTTACCTTTACCCGGTAACACTCAAGTAAAGGTCACTGCATATGCAGATGATATTACTATATATGTACATAATGAACAGTCGCTGCAGCATGCTCTTGATACATTCCATGATTTCGGTATTATCTCCGGTGCAAGGTTAAACTTTTCTAAAATCCAGTATTTTTGCATTGGCAACACCAGCGGTCGTATTAACATCACGTCGCCTTTTCAGTGAGTGGTCTCCTGAGATTTCAATACTCGGAGTTACTTTCACTGCATTTGGTATACAAGATAGCATCTGGTCATCCGTTGTACAAACTCTTCTAAGTGATATCAAAGCATGCAGGTACTTCGAATTCCCCCTCTTGGAACGCCGATACTTAACTCAAACGGTGTAGTTGGGAAAATTTTGGTACCTTTGCCATTCTGTTAAACTACCGCTCCACGTCTGCAGGAAAGTGCAAAGCTGCATCAGTTCATTTTTTTGGTCTGATGGCACAAAATTGTTATCGCGTCCAGCGTTAGCTCAACCGCGAAATCAAGACGGTTTTCCATTCCTCGACGTTTCCGTCACGGCTTCTACATTGTGCCTTCACACTCTATTACGAGTACTAAGCAATGATGGCATGCCCGCTCAGACACTGGCTCGCTACCATCTGGGGCCATCATTACGTGCCTTCTTGCCGGATAGCCAAATAAACCAAGGTCACCAATCAACTGAATTACCATCTTTGTATCAAGCCCTTCTGGCATTTTACCGACGTTTGGAAGCTACGTGCCCAGAGATAGAGGTGGCCAATTCTAAAGTGGTGGACACAATGGCCACCCTTCCACAGCCCTTAGTGCCCCAGCATCGTCAATCTGTAATGAACCGCGCTTGCAAACCGATAACTGCCGCAGTGTTGCCAAGGCATCTCAGAGACTTTGTGTGGAGGCTGGGCTGGGGCTTCCTCCCCACGCGAGATCGGTTGCAGCGATGGAAGGTGATTCGCACTTCCACTTGCCCCAACTGCATCTTGGTAGAGACTAATCGACCTGCGACATTTGAATGTGTGGTTTCCCGCCTTTTTTGGCGTGCGGTTAATGCTGGTTTTCTGGGACAGGGTGTGCGAACTTTCGTGTCCAACGGCCGATTTCCGCGTAGCCGCTTCTCCGCTCTGTTAATAGTTGTGGGGCTGTTCAGCCTTTGGAGAAACCGATATGAGGCCGTAGCTGCCAATCGCCGCCGGCGTTCTTTGTGGCCGATACTGGGGAGAATGAGACGAGAGATCCTCGCGTTCCTCTCCGAGGAGCTTTTCTTCCTCGGGGAGCAAGAGTTTCTGCGCCATTGGTCGTGCCCTTTCGTCAAGGTGGAACACGAAAGGATACAACTCATTTTTCGGCCAACTTGGTGCTAAGCAGCGCCCGTTGAGTTGTTTTATATGATTTCCTTTGTTACATATCGTGTTTCATTGCATCTATTGTATCGTTATACCATTGTATCATGATATCGCATTGAGTTCTTGTGTACATATATGCCAACATTGTCATGTATATTAGAGCAAATGTCTTCGCTGTAACGTAGTGATGTTAGTCGTGAAATATTGATGTGCCGAAGTGTATGTGCCCTCTTACCTGAATGGTATGAAGCCTTTGTGTTCTGTTCATGCTGTAAATAAATTTTTTCTAAACAGATAGCACTGCGTGTAAATTTCGGGCTGGTATTCAGCTCTCCCATAGTAGAGTACTGTGTTGCACAGAACACCTACCGGTTTAAGGAACGGAAACTGTACCTTTGGGCGGTCGTATCAAAATAATATGCAAATACGTAGCGGTGGCGTACTGAACTGCAATACCGCGAGGCGAGATGGCGCTAGTAGTACTATCAACATGAATAAACAGACGCATTTTTTTTTTACTGCAGGTGGGGGAAGGGGTGTCCCGCGGCTGGTTCGTGCTGCTCACGTTCTCTGTTTTTTTTTTCGTTGCCCAATCACGCTTCGCGTCTGTAATTATCGCCAGGGGACCTAGCTGGCCTCGACTGGCAAAAACAACGTCAATTAAGTAAGATTTTCATCGTTTAGTGCAAGTATTCAAGCCGGTACAATCAATGTATATGGTCGGGTCCGAACAAAACAAGTCACGCATACAAATCGAAAGCTTTCAACCCATGTGTAAAGACTTTTGAAAGCTAACAAGCATATGCATATAACTGAACATCGAAATCACTGAATGAACGTCGCTCTCATTGTTTTGTGACGCACGAGTTTAATAGCGTGGCTTCACGACAAGGGTCCGATTCTGCCGTCAGATGCGGCGCTTGCCCCGTAGTGTTGATCTTGAAGCGAAAGCATGATGTGGAATCGGGAAGAAAACTTGCACATTGCCGATAGATAACTCGCGCAGTTAGAGCAATGTAGTTTTGCTAAATTTGTTGAATAATCGATTGCGGATGCGTGCATTTCTGAATATTTCTCGCTCTGCAATGCTACCATGAGTACTTCACGATTCTGCATTGTCGCGTCATGTCGAGATGGTAGGCACTAGTTTTAATACTCAGCCGTGAGTCCATATTATCGGTATTATGTATTTAGAGGATGGGCCTAAAAATATTTCAGGCTTGCTACATTTATTGTTTGATGTAAGTTACACAGTTACCACAGCTAGAATTTCTCGTCGCAGGTAATGACCAGTCTACTGAGTATGCAGTGAACTTGTATGCTAAAGGTACACTTATGAGGTGTGTGCTTACAGATCGAAAAGGCGTAATTCTAAGAAAATAAGCTTCAGGTATGCATTGTACAATTTTGTTGTCTGTACATCTTTTTTGGTACTCTTACATTATTCTATCTGCTCAGCCGTGAGCACAATCTCTTTCTTGCATAGACATATCCACAGAACTTGAGAACTCTCTTGCAAGCAAGCACTCCTGAAATCAATTGGTGGTACATGATGTGAATGTGTCCAAATAATGGATCAATAAAGGTCAGATTTATTACGCGCTTGTTATTGTGTTTACCTTTTTAATATACTTGTGCTTGAAAATTAAGTTGTTTTCTTCCTGCTACTTTTAGAAGTTAGGACTTGAAATACGTACTATTTTGCGGTGTGGCTGTAGATAAGTGAAGATCGTCTATGTTTTAACTACCTGTGCAATTTCCTAGATTTTTTTCATGACCGTAGTGCACAGAATTTCACTTCGTATTGGTAGACACTATAGTTATGACAACTTAAATTAAAGAGAAACAGATGTGCACAAAGCAATCTGGAACGTTTTTCTGCAAAAAAAAAAAAAAACAGTACCACATGCAATGAACACAATCTTGCTCTTCATGACAGCATTCACGTCTTTGAGGAAGCTGTGCTGCAACTGCTTATCACCTTTATGATTTATCATTTTAGAAGCCCATTGAACATATGGGCAAAGCTAAATCAATTGAGTACAGTCTTGTAAGCTTTGGCGCATCTTTTTGTAAACTTGTATGAGCCAAACATAATTAATTAGGACAAAAAATTTCTGGGTGTTGTTCGTAAACTGTCACAAGGCACAACTAATTGTCGGAAAGCCTGTTAATGCCCATCACTGTGGGTGTGTACATTATGTAGTGCAATTAATAATTTCCAACGATTCACATGCCAACTGTGAAGTGATCGTGAGTCGTACAGTAGTGGGCAAATTTGGATTGATTCTGGCTTCCAGGAGTTCAAACAAATGACATTGTGGCCTCACAGGAGACAAGACTGCTTGTCGAAGCATTTGCTTTGACCCCTTATGTTAACATATTTTTCAAATTTTCAAGCTTCCATGTTTTACGGGTCAGTTCAGTTCACTTGCACCAATCCGAACTGGTTCACAGCTGTGCACGAGAAGTTCAGAACTTGTGCGGCAGGAGTTCAGCGGTGCGGCATCACAAGTGAATAACGAGGTGCCGACAAGGTGGAATCCTTATTTTTGTTCGCTTAGTTTAATGAGGTGCAAACATCTTTGCAAAACAAGCCGCATTTATAGGGGTGGGTACAGCACCTAAGTCTAATGCTATGTTACTTGTTAAGCTGTGCGAGCGGCTACACCAAACCAGCGCCGTCAGAGCAGAAGGTACAGGAAAGTCATGAAATAGTTTTCGTGCTGTACCTCTCCTGCGCTTTTTGAAATGAATGGCAAGATTTAGAAAATGCAATTGCTGCGCGACTGAAACGAATGGCGAGGTACAGCACTTTGTAAAATGAATCATGTGGTGCAGGCGAATCAAACAAACCTTTAAGTACACAAGCGTCTTAGCGTTTCACCCCATCAAAATATGGCTACAGTGGCTGGGATCAAACAGTGTGTTGTTGAGCTCAGCAGTGCCACACAATCCAACTAATAGTGTTACAGTTTCAACATTATTGAAGTGTAGATTCCATGCCATGGTAGGCAGGCAATGCTTGTAGCTAATCTAAAGCACATATTCACTATATGTGCGGCAAAACATTCACAAATACAGCATTACATATGTCAGGTTAGAGATGACCTGTTGTTGTGGACATTCAGATGTTTCAACGTGCTTGCAGAGTGCACATTCGGGAGTAGTCATCCTGTCATTGCATGACAGTCTGGAAAAAACAAGTAACATCACTAGATATCAATGCATGAAATCAATGCATAATTAATCCATGAAATTTTCCAAAGTAAACAAATAAACTCCGTTAATTAGGAAACAGAGTATTTTATACATATATGTAGTGGTACCTCTTAACACGTATGTCACTCAGGACTGCTTCTTCACAATGCATGTCATGTAGCAGGTTCCTTGCCCATTTTACACATTTGCTTCCCTGCCAGGTGGGCCAGGAGGCTGTCGCAGAAAAAGAAGTATTTCTCATTTATGTGACGCTTAGTTTGTCACACTATAGCAAAACCAGACCCATAATTATGTGATGTTTCTCAAACGCGACTGCAGTAAGCTATTAACTAGTAGGTTTTTGCACAATATATATGGGCTATCTAAGAAGACACATGCGAGGCGACAGGGATTTATTTGACTTCTTATATCGCAATGGCCTGGTTGGTGTTACCTGGTGATAGAATTTCAGAATTTACTATTGAGTCAGCGACTCATTCCCACGTGAAGCTATGCACGCCGCAAGTGACGCACGTTTTCCCGGTTACAGATTAAGACGTTCAACAATTTTAAAATTTAATACTGCAATGCGCTGCCACCGTGTGACACCTGCGAAGTCATTGGCCAAAAAAAACTACATATATTGAAATGAACCAACTAGCCCGGCAAGCAACCATCCTTAAAAAACTGAAGTGGTTTCTACTCACCGGCCCGGGCTTCCAACGGGTTAATTAATCCGACGAAAGCTTTAATGGTGGCTTCGTTCCCCGAAAGTCACTCGAATTCCCTTCGCGAAAGCATTTGAACGAGTCAAAATAAACAGAATGTGAAAGAATGTGTCGGTCGGCAGAGGCTTGAATTATTTACAGCGAAACAAAACAGTCCGAGACACCTCCGAACGTACCGCGAGCCGTTACCTGCCGTCGCAACCGTTGGCCGCCGCAAACTTGGAAATGAGGATAATGATGTCGATAGGCTGCTACTGACATTGAGTCAGCTGGAGCAAAAGCTATTACAAAAAGTTGATGACGCAGCACATGTTTAAGAAAAACTACTTGCTAGAAGAACAAAATGTTTTTTATGTGTAGCGGTACGCAAATATGTATTATTTGATCATTTTAAAATAAAACTTGGCCCCGACGAAGGCGCCTCTACAAGAAAGTGCAATAGCGCGAGTGGCGAGAGAGGTTAGTAGATCCACTCTGGGTGTTTGAAGCAGAAACGCGCCGCGGTTGAATTTTTCGCCCTTTACAGGTGAGCACTTGAACTTGAGAGTTTCCGTGGCCTGCGAGTACTCTAAATCGTTAACAACATTTTATAGACACACAATGTCTTAGCAAGTTTTACGTGCCTTATCAAGTGTGAGGCTCATGGGACCGCTCAAGCTCTCCCAGTACTCGTACTCTGAATCGTTGACAACCATTTCTAAACAGACAAATTGGCTCCAGTATGTGGAACTTCCCCTATCGACAGGGCCTAATCAACTACGAGGCCCACAGGATGGCCATATGCTATGATCTCATAGCAGAGTACCATGTTCCATAAATCGTTAACCACTTCTTCCAAACACACACAAAGCGGCCCACTTCAGTGAGCAGCTCCGAACGGCTCAGTTCAACGGCCCACCGGTTCACCAGGGGTCGGTTACTCCGTGTGTTTCCCACAAGACAGCTTAATTGATGACGTCAGCACTGTATAACTCTTCATTTATGACCTTGTCGAGGAGAATTCACCTCGGTATTCTAAAACGCCCCTTCACTCGAAGCTCCACGTTCACTTGAGAAAGCCGATAGAAGCGCCATCTATAGGCGGAAAAAGTCACTACGTAACTATGATAGTTTTCTGCTATTCTTGAGTAGCGCAGCGTCATTTTCAGCCGAGCAGCGGCGCAGTGTGCGGCTCTGTCATGTGAAGGGTGACAGTCGAGTCAAGGAGCGTTTCTGAATACGGGGGTCAGAGTTTCGAAGTGCATCAAAGGACGCGCATACGCTGTGCGTCGTCAAGGCAGAACTAGAACCAGCCACGTCTAATGCGCAATCTCTCTCTTGCCCACCGTTTTTTAACGTTTCTTGTCGCATGCGCGGGCGCATTCTTTTTTTTTTTTACTAGCCCACTCACGCGTGCTTCGATATGCGCGACGATTCTTTTTAATGCGCCCGCTTGCTCGTGATATGCCGTTTTCCGCACGTTTCAATTCACGCATTTTGCAAGGATACATTCAGTAATCGCTGCAGCCACACGTGCATTAACCAGAAAACAACAGAATGAATTGCACTCAGCACGATATGTCCTTGGTCTCGTTTTATTGTCATCGTTTCCGAAAGTCAACATTTTCATCAAACGTGGTGCGACACTACATTAAGCGATTAAAAAATTAACAGGAGAATAATGTAGAGATACTTGAAATGAATTGCAGTGAACTGGACATAAAAAGAAGAAGCACACAGGACGAATCACTTTGTCAGTGTGCCTGTTCTTTTGTTGTCTCGTTAATTGCGCTCCATTTCTTGAACTGTATGCATCACCAACTGGCGCAAACCTCTACTCTTCTAAAGAACACACACGTGTTCAATCTCACTAAAAACGGAAGTTTACAGCAAGGTTAGGGGCTTGCATAACCGTGGTGTAAAATAGAACACTTGGGCACATCTTAAAAAAACATCTTTATACTGATAAAAGTGCACAACATCTCGTGACACATGCACATGATACGGCACAGAATTCAGCTTTTATGTCATTATTATGACAACAAACAAACGTAAACATCCACGGCATAGTGAGAACAATAAAAGTAGGTGAATTAGCTAAAATGGAATGATAATGTAAACATTTAAATATTTCAAAATAAACTCTAGTCAAACTCAACTAATATTGGCCACACTTCATAGTTTTTTCTTTCATATAACTAGTGATATGGAAAACACGGAACAAAAGAACACGCAATATCGAAGGATAATTGCCCTTGAGAAGAACCGATTCTGCAGTTGTTCAGCTGTAGTCTGTGCACAGCGATGAGCTGCGGCCTTCTGGAACAGCCTAATAAGAACGCTTCCATCCTGA
Organism: Rhipicephalus microplus; assembly: GCF_043290135.1. NCBI lineage: Eukaryota > Metazoa > Arthropoda > Arachnida > Ixodida > Ixodidae > Rhipicephalus > Rhipicephalus microplus. Next base: position 71,837,659 of record NC_134709.1, on the reverse strand, counting down.
AGAAAAGTGATCGGCTGCTGACCCGCAGGGCGCGGGTTCAAATCCGGGCTGCGGCGGCTGCATTTCCGATGGAGGCGGAAATGTTGTAGGCCCGTGTGCTCAGATTTGGGAGCAGGTTAAAGAACACCAGGTGGTCGAAATTTTCGGAGCCCTCCATTACGGCGTCTCTCATAATCATATGGTGGTTTCGGTACGTTAAACCCCACAATAATTCAATCACTCAATACACGAGCGCTGAAAGGTAACTGTGTCGTAATTTCTAATTGAGCGGAAAGGTCAAGAAGTGGCAATGCAGATATGTACAAATGCAGGCAGAGACATACGTTAAACCGCCGCATATATTTTTACATAACCGGTTGTTTACTTGTTTACAAATGCGTAACGATGCCAACAGAAACAAGAATGTCAGCAACACCAGAAGCGTTAAGCTGGTACGAAGCGCTGGGGCTCGCAAAGACGGTATATCCTCGTGAGAACCGCATATATAAGACATTTTATCACCGCATATAATAACTTCAGCGGATAGCACCTAACTACAACAATCGAGGTTTAGCCTACGTGACAGCTGTATCATATGAGTACTCATGTAATGTTTATAACATTGGAGAGCAGGCACTGCAACATAGATAGACGTTTCACGAACATCAGGGTTTATTTCACAGGTAGTTTTGAGACCTGGCGTGGAATACATCATTGCTGTGCAGAAGACTATGGTTTGAATTCTGCTAGGATCCTGGCACTTATTTTTGGCATTTGTTGGGTGAACGCTGCCAATGCCAGCTTTTCTCTTAACGCCCACGCGTTGAAACTACCCAAGTGTGTTCTAGCCAATCCTGGGTAGATATGAAGTGTCAATCGCCTGCGACACAGACCCACAAGTACCAGTGGCCTATACCGTTCATGGGTGTGTGCGTAATGACAGACCTTCCACATTTGTTACTCTGACGCTTCATGGGGAATTTCGACAACGTACCGCAACAGTTCAGCGGTGTTGTCGCTACTTGTGGGAATCAGTGAAAGATTTACCTTTATAATATGAGGATTGCCATTATTACTATAAAGAAAATATGATCATACAAGGAAAAGTTGGGTGTCATAAAAAGCCCAACATTTCATTACAATTTTGCTGTCCTGAGTATCAGCGGTGAATCCGCAGGCAATGGCTGAATTTTTTTAGCGAATTCATTTGATGTGTATCTTCGACCCAGCATGTGACCTACTAGGATGAACAATAAAAGAACAGTGTGAACAAACAAAAAAACGAGGCAGGAACGTCTGCCATGGAAATAGGAGAAATGAGGCTTTGTAAAATTACAAAAATGTGCATCCGAAGGTGCATATGAATAAGGGGAATTATGTGCATCTGGAGAAAGGACGCTAAGTAACCAGAATACAAAATTTTACGACTCATAATAAGCCGGAAGCCCTCTTAAAACATGAGACCTAACTCACAGACCATACACCTCCACAAGGAGGGTTCTTGACAAACACGTACCAGTTGTGAGATAGAATATACGGCACAATATACAGGGACCGCGCCAGTCTGACGACAATGGTCGACCTGCCCGTCTCTTTGTGGTCTTTTCGCTAGCTATCTGACCTAACTTTTATTTTTATGTCCGGGGTTCAGGGTCTTTACAGCCGTGTAACACCCCACACGAACAGCAAAGCTTGTAAGGGCGGGGAAGAGCGGTGGCAGCACAATAGGGATGGGGTGTCCGGGTTGGAGCTATAGTACTCCGTTGCAACTATTCTTTCTCTTTGTCTTTTTTACTGCCGGAAGCGATGACGAATGACACACGATATTAGGGGAAGCTTAAGCACGCGTAGGTTGTACACACTATCTGCATCAAGGACCACCAAGTTTCCCACTCCTCTGTCGTGCTAATCCTGGAAGAAAAAACAAAAAAGATAACTAAAGGAAAATGAATCGGAAGTTTTAAGAAACATTTAAATTGTGCTGCAGTTCGATGCCTCACTACTTTGTTTCTATCGAAAACCCGACGTAAAGCTTAACTGTATTCATGTTGATTAATTGATGACACTCTTTAGTGGTGTCCTTCCTTTGCACATCAGCATTGTCGTTGCACAAAAATGGCGCAAGTAAAAGTCGGCGACCACTAGCTGAGTGCGAGGAATAACTGCACATCTAATTTTTGATTGTCCACATTACATGTCACGAAAAAAAATTAAAGACACTTGATCTTCGCCTTCAAAAGTAGGTCACCATAGCGTAATCGCGCTTCGTCAGCATTGCCTTCTAGACTGCTAAGTTTCTCCGGTTTTCGATACATGCCTCAACTATATTGTAAAGAAACAAACGACTGTGTGCGTAACATTGGTCGTTTCAAGGTACCATTTAATGTCTACTGCGAGCGCAGTTGTAAAGCACCCCCCACGCCGTAATTATTTCCTTTAGTAATTAGCGAATGGCCCACGACGAGTCCGTACATACGGCAAAACGCGAACTTACAGGGCTGTTCACTTCGTTGATTGTTTAACTGCTGTTGATAATTAAGTATGTCTGAGCACATTGTACTAGATTTACAGGACACGGGACAAAAGGAGTCTGGTGAAAGTGTTTAAATCTACCAACGAATGGAAGGGGCGCTTTATGAAGTGAAAGGAGCGTTTTCTCCACTAGCGAGAAAAAGAGGTTGTAGACAACCTATACAAGGACGCAGAAGGCATGGACACTTTGAAAATTTCTAGTAAGTTTATTTTTCATATATTACCTAGCTGCTTCTTTGTGTGCTAAGGGGGTGGAGGTATCGCACTGACTTCCTGCATCGTTACCCAGTTCTGCGTAACCTGTTTCTGTGGCAAGTAAGAACTGAACCACTGAGCGGAAGGTTTTATTGAAGGATTTTTCTTTCAATTGTCACAAAATGATGAACCAGAATCTGACTGAAGCCACTAAAAAGTGCGTTGTTCATTTCTCTTCCCCCTTCTGCCAGTGTAATCTAGTATCTCGGTTCACTGATTGAACTACAATATGAAAGTGAGCTCATCCCCATCCAACGGGGCGATAGGTACCAACACCAATAGACATTGCACAAGTTCTCATATATCAATGAACAATCAATGCTCAGCAACCTCTGTGAAGAAGTGTAGCCCAGTCACATTATACTGATTCCTGTTACGGAGGAAGGAGCGTGCGTTTCTTTTTTCTTTTTTTTCCCTCTGTATTGGTGCCTTCACTGGCATAGTGCGCTCAGCATAGGGGAAAGCTTGTAAAGGTAGATAAAGGGGGCGTCAGCACTATAAGGACGGGTGAGAGCCGTTTCAATAACTTTCCTTTTTTTGTTTTTGGTGTAGTTGCTTGAAGAACTGGTAAATGACACGGTGCATTAAGCAATAAGCAGGAAACAACCTCACCTAATTGTTGGCAAGAAAAAAGGTGTCGTGTCTTCAAGAATGCTAGCCCTAGCCCAGGGGACCTCGGTTGTCCCTGCCCATTCAGCCAGCGTAGAATGTGTCTGTGTTTTCACGATCGCACCGTCTTTTTTTTTTTCAACGCTTTCTGTCCGGAGTGCAGTTGAAGGAGCTCTCTTGTGGGTACATCAAGGTTGCGTTTTCGTAAGGTATGGTCCTGCACTGTCAATTCCGGCTTGAATGTGTAATAAGACAAACATTACTTCTTTGTAAGGCAACGTTTTGGCTGCGAGACACTTCTTTTACTCGCCGAGCCTGTTCCCCACAACACAGGTCAAACCGGTGATGATGAGTACTTACATATAATAAGATTATGCGTATGACTAATGCTCACACTCATTTTCCCCCCACGCGTGAGCGGCCAGTCTGGACGCGTCTTATACGGAAATGAATCGTTGAACAAATGGCTTCAGATGGGATACGTGGACAATCTTCGAACCATGCCTGTGGCGATCCGAAGAAAAGTCAGTAAAAGTGACACGACAGTTCACTGGTGACGTTTTTTCAATGATTGTATTGGGTGCAATGAAGCATGACTGAAACTTGTCGCACAATTCTGGAGTACGAATAGGTGCCGAAGCAACACTTCGTCCCCCGAACTGAAGGAGACGTGGTGATGACAGCTGTCGTAGCGCTGCTTGCGATCTTGCTGATTGGCTTCTGTACTAAGGCGATCTCGTTGCTGACATTCTTCGAGCCTTGAGATGAACTGCGCTGATATGGTTGCCGAGGTGTCAGTTGGAACATTTAGGAAAGAGACGTCGATGATGAATGTCGGTGAACGGCCGTACACGAGGTAGAAAGGAGAGTAGCCAGTAGTGCTATGAACTGCGGTGTTATGGGCAAATGTCAGAAAAGGCAAAATTGTACCCCATTTGTCGTAGTTATGTGCGATATACATCGATAGCGTGTCTGTTAGTGTCCGATGAAATTTCTCTGTCAGCCCGTTAGTTTTGAGGTGGTAGGCTGACGTCATCTTATATACTGTGCCACCAGTCGTGAGCAGGGTTTCGATTGTGGTGAACAGGAACGTCTTGCGGCGATCACTAAGGAGGACGCGAGGTGCACCGTGACGCAGTACAATGCCGTTGAGAAGGAAGTCTGCGACGTCTGAAGCAGAACTTGTGCGCAGTGCAGCAGTCTCTGCGTACCGTGTCAGCAGTGACAATCCAACGATTACCTGCCGGCGTGATGCGGAGAGGTTCGAGTAGGTCTATGCCGACGATGGAGAAAGGTGTCTCGGGAGACAAGATTTGTTGCAGAAGGCCAGCACGACATGAAGTTGGTCGTTTCCGCCGTTGACACAGATGGTAAGATGCAACATACTTGACCACATAGATAGAGATGCGAGGACAGAAGAAAGGTCTCCTGATGCGTCTTTGTGTTTTGTGAAACACCACGTGGTCTGCACATTGGTCGTCATTGGATAATGCTTATGCGTTGGATGATGCGATTGCAATATGGGTCATCACGCTGGTTATGTGGCGAATTTCGTGTCGTGATTTGAAGCCAGCGTGTCGATAAGCGGAAGGTAGGATAACGTCAGTGGTGACGCAGTGTCTTGGCCACAAGCCGTGCAATCGGCAGACGTACTCGATGATGACAGTGAAAGGGGGCAGCGAGAAAGAGCGTTTGCATCTTGGTGTTGTTTGCCAGACTTGTAAATGATGTCAAAATCGTACTCTCTTAGGCGCAGCACCCAACGACTGAGGTGACCAGACACGTTTCGCAGTGTCGATAGCCAGTATAAGGCGTGATGGTCTGTAATAGCTCTGAAGTGACGCCCGTAAAGGTACCGTCGAACTTTTTGTATGGCCCAAACGACAGCGAGGCACTCCTGTTCAGTTATGGAGCAGTTATTTTCAGCAGCTGTAAGACCACGTCTAATATACGCAATAACTCTTTCTCGTGAAGTGGCATCCTGCTGTAGAAGAACTGCATGCTCGCAGCTGTCGTTCCAAGCGAAGGTATATCCTGATATCAGCAGCTTGTACAGTGGGGACGCGATGGCATCAAACTGACTGACAAAATGGCGGAAGTATTAGATGCCAGGCCCCGGATATTTTGTCATTGTTTGTGAATTTCTGGACGAGGAATGCGTATCACGGCAACAAGCTTGTCAGCATCCGGCCGAATGCCATTTTTGCTGCAAAGGTGGCCCAATACCTTGATATTGTTGTTGGCAAAATGGCATTTCTTTGTGTTTAGCTGAATAACCAGACCGTTCGTCGAGGCTGGAGAAAAGTTCAGCGCCTTGCAGAGAGTCAAGTGAGTCGTTGACTCATGGCATCGGGCATACGTCTTTGCGCGTGATCTTATTAGGTGCTTAATAATCGACGCAGAATCGCACCGAACCATCCTGTTTTCAGACTAGCCCTACAGGTGATGACCATGAGCTAGACAAACGCCGGGTGACATCTCGTTTGAGCATATCAGCAACGTTGTCCCCGAAGATTTTCCGCTCTGCGGACGACACTCGATATGAACGGTGGCCTACAACTGTATTGCCTCCCGTTTCAATTCGATGCACGGAGACGGCAGTGTGACCGAAAAGCTTGAAATTGACATCAAATGAAGTGCTGTGTTTTTGAAGTATACCCAAAAGTTCTTGCTTTTTCGCTGACGTGAGATCAGCATTTATTGTGGCTGTTAAAGAAGCCACCATAGCATTGTCAGCAGTACTTGTAGAGAAAGATGGCGAGTGTGCGTGAAGGGGCACCAGAGAAAGTGTTTCGGTATCTGTGAAGCAAACCACAGTGGTGCCCCAGAACAGCGCAACGAATCAGGGTTAACTACCCTAACTAATGCTCTGCCATCACAAAAACGCACCATGCTAGGAGCAATAGTAAGTCCACCAGAGATGTAGCATTCAGACGGTGCTAGGAACACTTCACAAGTAAGGATCTTATCTGATGTAAGAGTCACAATGTTCTCATTACCTGGGGGAACAAAAGTCTTCAGCGGTGACGGAGCGCTAAATATGAGATCGTTATCAGACGAAAGCACAGTATCTGACATGCGAATGACTCTCTGACGTCAAGATATTATGGCTGAAGCTGAGGAGAGGAAGTCCATCTTAAAATGAGCGCATCAGTACACGATGACAGAACGAGGAGCTGTTTATGGTGAAGGATGTCCTCAATAAAAACTCATGCGGTCCAAACACAAGAAGGCCAAAAAAAAACCGCATTAGCACAGTGAAGGGGAGGGCCATCATACTGTGTCTTCACTTTTCGCAGACGGGAACACAAGTCGACACCAATAACTGAGAGCGATGCACCTGTGTCCACGAAGGCTTCAGTTCATATATCCTCAACACACGCTGAAAGTACATTTGAGGGGCGTTCTCGAGGAGTTAGATGCAGTCCGTAAGATACCGCTTTCCCTACCGAAGCTGCACTGTTTAGTTTTCCGGCTGATGATCAGACGCCATGGTATTTAGATGAAGCGATGACGAGAAACGGCGCTTAGGCGAGGGGGAGCGATAGCGCGAGGAGCGGAAGGAATTGGCAGCATTGAAGTGCTGTAGAGATGTTGAGTGGTGCTGGTAAAAGTTGGTATGGGTGGCGATGTTGTGAAACAGGGGCCAACTCGTCCCTCTCGAAGTCACCCTAGTCGCGCATTTCGTCTTGTTGATGTAAATGACAGAACCGTGAAATGTGGCCGCGGATTCCGCAATATTAGCAAAGTGGTCAATACGGACGCCAGTAACGGAATAAGAGAGGCGTTTTGTTGGGGCGGGAGCATTCAGTGAGGGCTGAGTTGTTGACCCATGCTGCGGTGAGTGTTGAGAAGGTGCTGCTGCAGCCACCTGAGCGTACGTGGGCGCTGCAGCGGTATGCCGGCTCGGCACTTGCTCACACGTCATAGACGCGAGTTCCTGGCTCACGATGTTGCGAAGGCTGCCTGCAGAAGGCGTCATGTGGAGCTCATAGAACGACGAGGTGGCCTAGAGTTAGAGTTCCTCGCGGATCATGGACCGTATCGACGCACGCAGCTCACTGTCATGCGTTGGCCCGAAATCTAATGTGTCTGCTTTTAAGCGTATGAGCTGAAGGTCATCGAGTCACTGACACGAAATGTTGATATCCGGTACCATGGTGGGGTTCTTTGCCGCTAAAGCGTTGAATGCGACGGTGCCTATGCCCTTGAGCAGGTGGTGAACGTGGTCATGCTCCGCCATGGAGCTGTCGACGCGACGGCATAGGGCGAGGACATCTTCAGTGTACGAGATATAGGACTCGCTGGAGTTATTTACACGTTCTTGAAACTTCCGTTTTGCTATGTCTGCATGGACAGAAGGATTGGCAAAGATGTGACGGAGCTGCAGCCTGAAGACAGGCCAGTCTACGAAAGCCAGCTGATGGTTCAAAAACAAAGTTTAGCGATCCCCGTCAGATAGCACGGTGCAAGGGACAGCTTCGCAGAATCATGCGAATGGTTAAGCGCACTCGCATGGTCGTACTCATTTAACCAGTCTTCAACATCTTCAACATCTTCACCATGAAGGCCGGCGAAAATAGGGTTATCTTTTTAAGGGGTGGTCCAAGAAAGCATGCCCACGAATGCAGGCGGGTTGGCTGGAGCCGTGTTGTTGTGCTCGTCTTGCGGAATAAACATGGGCTGATTGCGTAGACGGCGACCCGACCGAAGCTCCGGGGATGGTTTGTAGTTGACAATAACTCGCTGAAGGGAGAGGATCAGGGGATTGGAAAGCACTCCACCACTCAAGAGCAGCGCTGCAGTCACTGAAGTCTCCATGCAAACAGGACCAACTGAATACAAACATTACGAACTCATTACGAAAGTCTGTGACCTCCACCACTGCATTGTTCTACAGTGCATACCTGCCTACTGCGGAATACAAGGCAACGTCCAGGCTGATGACGCTGCGAAAGCTGAACATGACACTTCGGCAGAAATTGTCGAGATAACTATCTTAAGGCAAGACGCTGCAACGCTAGTGTCGGCACACGCTTGGCGCCTCCAGCGATTCCTCTGGATAGATCCTGGCCAATAGTATGGTCCTCTGTACAAGATCGATTCATCGTGTTACTTCAGGATGCTGCGAAACCTCTACAGGCAAGACGAGACATGTTTACACCGCATCTGATTAAACGTTGCATATACGAATTACTTTAGGAAAAAATTGCACTGTCAGACTCAGCATTTTGTGCACAATGAAACGTCATTAAAAAATTCATGCCCTCTGTGAGTGCACGACATACACATCAGAGTGACAGTCTCTGAACAAGGCCTTAAAATACAACAAGACAAAAGCTTGCAGTTGAAAAATATTCTAGGCCCATGACAGAACAACTTCGGTTCGTTAGACTCCACAAAAGCGCTACTGACATTCTTAAGGGCCACAGGCTTGAACGAAACAATGTAAATAGGCCAGTGCGTGTAAGTGACTGCATGTGTTATGTGACTGTTATGCGTGTATGTAACTGTATGTGTTGTGTGTTTATCATTGTATATATCATTGTCATCATCTGGCAGCTGGCGTAGCCTGTTAGGTGAAAAACCAGGCAAACCTCTCAAGCTCCCCATTAAAATAATTCTCTCTCTCTCTCCTTCTGGGCGATAATTTTGTCTATGATGGAAACTCAACCTCGTTGGACCTTAACTCTCGTTGAAAATTTTCAACAGTTCATATGGAGGTTTAACCTCACCAGACTATAATTGCATTTCTGGTAATACTATAGTTGAGCATTGCAGATGAGTGATTAAAAGGGCGTATTTCCTACCTGGTTGAAGGCTTACTTTATTGAGTGTACTGGTGTGTGAGATTACACTTAGGAAGAGTTATACAGAATGAGGCCATTTGGTGTTCACAAAGCAGCGATACCTCGGCTAAACAAGCCTAAAATGGTACTATAATCATCAGCGCAATTGATAAATACAGGAATGCATTGCGTAAAGTAAAAAGGGTAAAATAATTTGTAGAAGTTAACATTCCCATAGCACCTTTCAAAAAAGTAAATACAGCCGAAGCCCCACCTACTTCTAAATAATGTGTTGAAAAGAATGAATTTATAATAGTTTGATCATTTATATCTTGCTTTCTCAAATACTGAAAAGCGTGACCTCGTCCATTAAAAAAAATTTGGGTGCTATCCAGGGCTCTACGTTGGCCAAGTACATAGATACCGCACTTGGCATTCAGCTCTCTAAGAGACACTTGCATAGATAATTTAGAAATGTTAGTCGATATTTTCGTTCACGATGATGGCCTGCCATTTCTAACCTCTTCACTAGCAAATATTGATGCAGACAAGAAAAAAAATGTGGCTTGGAAAATATCATTTTTCGGGCTTTTAAAAGAAGAAACACACCTAAAAACATTGCAATTTCACAGTTTAAAAAAAGGTCTCAACATACGGGCACATCAGTAAAAAGTATTGTCAAAACACAGGGAATAAAGGTGAATGCTGGGTTTAAGTGCTTCAAATATTGTGCACTTTATGGTCTGAGACCAGTGAAATAGCTCTGGTTGACCCTTCTTTGTGTGCACGGAGTCAATAATATTAAAGCTTTAAGCGACGGTGTAGTTCATGCTTTCGTTGGAGACTAGTTGTGTTTCATCGCATGCCAAAAATAGTACCAGTGTATTCATTTTGTCAAGATATCTCATTGCGTTATTTTGTAGATGCATGTCACATATGTCATGTATATTAGAGTAATGATGTGTTCACTGAACATAGGGCTGTTTGTCGCGACACATAGATGTGCCAATGTCTAAGCACCCCTTATCACTAGAATACTAGGCAATTTTCGTTCATTGTACATAGTGTAGATAAACTTTTTTTAACAGAGCACATTTAGGAAAGTGTCATTGAATTTTTGTGCTGCTGCAGTAGAAGCCTTTTAGGGGACAAGATGTTAAACCGACATGGAGTACTGTACGCATCGGAAGTGTTTAGACTTGGCGAAAATATATTGGAATGGAATGAAAAAAATGTCTATTACAGAAAAAAATGAATTCAGGGCTAGAAGCAGGTGAGTAGGGTTCCTAGTCCAAGGCTCCACTGTCCTCAGCAGCCCACCGCGCTAGGTAAAGGAGCGCCACTTGGGCCTCCTGTTCCTCGCTGGCGAGCAAGATCTCCCATCGTTCCGTCATAAATTTTTTTCACTGGAATTCGATGCGTATTAAATGTGGAGCATTTCGTAGTCACATCATGTCACACGTCATCGGCGTTTACACCCCCACTGAGCATGCTCGCGCCTCGTGTATCGTACCGCATGCTTGCGTCTCGTGCCAACTATTTGCTCCCTCCTTTCTCGCCTAGCGAAAACGACGAAGGAAGCGTCTGCTAGTAAAACAGAATGCTCGAGCTGCACAACCGTTCATTGGCCACTGAATCGCACATCAGCGTCCCACCACATCTTGAAGGCAGCCCTTCTCCTTCATTCTGTAAATAGAAATAATAAAGACGTAAAAATAATAAAAACAATTAAGTATTCCCAAACCATCTCTCGCCTCGCGAGACGGACGCCGGCAGCATCTGCTAGTAAAAACTGCCTACTCGAGCTGCACAACCGTTAACTGGTCACCCTGTATACGTAGGCACTGGATCGCACATCAGCGTTCCACCACTCGTTGAACGCAACACTCGTCCGTCATTCAATTATTAGGAATAATAAAGATGAAATAGCCATTAAGCATTTCCTAACCATACCGAGTTACGCAACATTTACACGAAAACCCCCTCCTCCCCACTTTGCGGCGCATTTACTCGAGTTCCCGCCATTGGAAGATGCGGGTGGCATTATTTTTTTAATCTGGGTGGCCTTAACTCACATTTTCATGTAATGTGAGCAAGTGTTGGCTGTCGTCCACACCACGGGTATGAACCGGCGTATCTGGTTTGGTGCAGCGCATGTTTTAAACGCAGGTGCGGGTATGTATTTGTCTGCAGGTGGTGCCACTCATGCGCTTCTTTTGCACAGGGCCGAGCATTGGGCGGGGAGTATCGCCATCGTTCTCGACACTGGTATTCTTTCGCAATACCCGCGTTTTAATGGTTGGGAAAAGCGGTTTCGCTACGCCAGCCCAGACGCTGACGAGCGAGAAAGATGACAAAACACGCCAAGCCGTTGCCACCAAAGAACATTGTCAGATGCATGACCGCAGGTTATGATTCCACGCTTGCACATCACACGTAAGAACCTCCAATTAAGCTGAGCGATAATTTTCTATGAAGAACACTTCTTAGTCACGTGATATCGCGCTCCGGCGTCGGCGTCAGCGCTGTCGACACCCCAACTGCGCATGCTCGGTTCGTTTCGCGCATCTTCCCTCGTTTCGTCTCCCTCCAACATGAATTGCTGTTATTTTGATATGCAAAGGAGGTGCACCAAATAGTCTCCCTCCCTCCCATAATTTCAAACTACAGCGCAGAGTCGTCATTTTCTTCGAAATAAATGTTACATTTACTGAAACTTTTAAATCCAAATGCATTTCTTAGTCGGGCTATGTCAGGCATGCGGCGTTGTCAACGGCGTCCATGCGGCAGCAGGTGTTTTCACTCCGCTATCACTCCCTCTCCCATAGCAACAGCCCCGGGCGCGCGCGCGCTTATCTTCGCCCTAGTATGCGGAAAATGTGGTGCGAGAGTTTGTAGGAGAGGGTAGGTTCAGTGCTTGGCCGCTTTTTCTCTCGCCGTTCACTTTCTCTCCTCCATGTTCACCACTCTCTCGTCCACTCGTGCCTCAATCTCGACCATTCGCTGCATGGACGCCTCTCAAGAATATCCAGCAATGTGTGCTTGAGACACCGCTGTGAAACGCCAACGCCGAGCCAAGAACGCCAGCGCCCTACCATCGCACCCGCTCGCTCCTCACTCTCGACCATTCGCTGGCTCGGTGCCTCCCAAGGCTATGGCAGAAATCAGTGAGCTTCATCGGTTTACCAAGCCATGGATCACTCGCGGACGGCCCGTGGACGCCTCGGCTCAAGGGTGGCTACACCACATGCACGTGATCTAAAAGTCCCGAGCCAGCCCGAGCGGCCCCAAGCCATCTGAGCGCTTGATGCTGACTGCATCCGCTGTGGCGTCTGCTATGCCTGGCTATGCCGTCTGCTCCCTCCATAGCTGAAACACAGGCCACAACGCTGACCCATTTGCAAACTAAACAGCAGTTAGGTAGTGAATTATACCAATTTCTGTTGTGATGCAACTTACTGTAAGTGAACTAAATGAGCGCGTGCGCATCATAGACCGGCGCAGTCGTTCCACCGCTGTTTCTCTTAACGAGTATAACGCGTGTTTGCCCGACCTTCGGGAATACGCACATGCTCGATGTGGCTCATAACACTGATGTCAAGAACTGGGTGCGCTAACAATGCGAAATCCAGAAACATGCGAGAAGTGGAGCAGAAAAGCAAAGAGAGAGCAAGAGCGCATTGAAAATTTCCCGTGTCTAACTTAAGATGGCCGCACAGCATGCGCACCGCGCTGTCGTCTGCCAGCTGACCGAAAGAAATTGTTCGGGCGGTCCCGGGCGGCCCGCAGGCCGCCAGGTACGCGAAAAATTAACATGCGTCCGAGTGATCCCGGACCAGTGGGCGGAGCTTCCAGTTGGTCCCCGAGAAAAACCAATGCGGCGCCGGCGTCCGGGGCCGTCCGGAGCCGTCCGGGTCGGGTAAATCGATGACGCTCAGTGAACGCGGGGGCTCCGGAACCGAGGAGGCAGTGGGGGCCGTCGTCCCCACAGGCTATAAAACAGAGAAGGCATGCCCCACCCCCTAACACGGTACCCTCTTTCGGCGCAAGAAATGCTTTAGCATCTGCTCACGATTCTCTTCGGAGAGGAGACGCATTTTTTGGGGGCGAAGCTCCTTATGCCGTGGGTCGTGCGTCTGCAATGTATGTAGTAGTAGCAGTAGTAGCAGTAGCAGTCGTAGCAGTAAGTAGCTAGCTACCTGTACGGCTAGAAGAGTGGCACGCGCGCATCCTTTTCAACTGAGGAGGAAACCAGTGCACGTTATTCACAAATAAAAAGATAGTTGTTCCTTATGAGATAACCTAAAGAGACGAGTATCGCTGTTTTATTCTCCAATAATATTGCCTTAAATTTGATGCTTGTCAAAAACAAACTAGTATCAGAAGGACGCACTTTGAGCACAATCTGACTAGAAAGCGTTGGCACGTTAAACTCACTGGGCGTAATCTCCTTGGTTTTAGCAAGCTTTAGCGAGGATTGGGCCTTAGTGCCATGAATATAGCGAACTAGTATATAGCCATGAACTAGAAGCGGTGAAAGGTGGGAAGTAGACACGAAGCGCAGTCCATAAGAAAGTGCGCGAGTGCCACCTCTGGTTTAGTCCTTGGAATGCCCACTGGATGGCGGTACTTCTATACGCTGAATATATGATGAAGAGCCGGACGGATGTACGGACACATGAATGGACGGATGCACGGATGGACGAAGAGACAGACGCACGGCCGGTCGCACAGACGGATACACGAACAAACAGAAGCAAGAACGAACAGACGGACGGACGCTTCGCCCCACTCATCATCATGCACTCCGTGGATAAGCTGTGATTTTTTATGTCTATCAGTGCTTTCTTTGACTGAATTTGACTGCTTGAATTTGGATTCCAGGAATCATTTGCACTTCCGCAGTTTAGGGAAATTTCTGTGCCTTGTACCCGCTTGGTTAAAGAATAAAAGGAAAACCTAATACTATTTATGCAGCGTTTTTTAATGCGCAGGTTACCAGCAAAATTCTGTTCGGACTGCCAAACAAGTTTTGAGGCATAACCAGATCTAACAACAGGTCCCCCAGAGTGATTGACGGAGAGGCGGTGTCATAAACTTTACTCTATTGACGAACAGTGCCTGTCTGTTGTGCCACGCGTACTGCAGTCCAACTTCGCGAGTACAATAAATCGTAAAATACTCTTTTTAAACACATTTCCAAAGAGCCGAAGCCTCGAGATGGATTCCAGCTCTCTTCTAGTAGAGTACCAAGCCCTCTGATACCCTTTTCACACGAGAAGATTTATTGTCATTTGCACCCAGTCACATGTACTTTTAATGACATAGATCGACTGTCACAAGGTGAGGTCTAATGTTATTAAGAGAAAATGACTTCAGAGAACGAATGAGATAGCCGAACTCACTCGAGTGAGTTTTCGTCACGTAGATGTACTCTCGTCGGTAGAGGACCGTGAAGAGATTATATGTGAAAAGGTTAATGAATCATAACAAATAATAATAGAGTTTTATTTTAAGTACTGTTTAATTTCTTTGCATACTATTCAACTGATCCGTCAGAAAAAAGATTGATTATTCTTGTTCACAGAGAGGAGGAGAAAGCAACAAAAGGAAGAAGGCAGGGTAGTTAACCAGAAAGACATCCGGTTGGCTACCCTACACTGGGGGATTACGGAAGGGGACAAGAAATACGAGAAAGAGGGAAGAGAGGGAAAAGAAAAAAAGGGCGGAGGAGGGACTGACAGTAATTTCACCGCACAGCGACATTCTCAAAAGTGTCACCGGCCATGTTGACCATGTTATCCATGCGCCAAGTATTTATGCTAGCCTTGGAGCTGTCTTTCTTGGTTAACGGCACGAAGGGTTTCTTGGTTTCTTGGCACGAAGGGTTTGTCACGTGGTATTTTTTGTATTTCGGGGGCATTTGTAATTAGCAGAGAAATGCTAATACCTAACTGATATAAAAGTTCTAAAATGTCTAATTAGACGTTTTGCAAACCGATCTACAACTTTCTGATTGATTTTTTTATCTATCTCTGTTTCCTGAAAAGTTAATTCAAATGAAATTGTAAAGCTGATAAAGACGTAATTAAACATATCTAACTAAACAATATTTGCGAACACAAAAATATCTAACTGCAGGCAACGGTGAGCAAGATGCGTTTAGTCGCGTCGTAATTACGTGTTACGGCATATATTTAAAACTCTGGCTAAAGTTACGTGGTACACCCTGCACACAAGCCATAAGCTATACAACCGTAGTGCAACAATAGCTCCATCAAGGCCAAATTATCTATCAAATAAATCAAGCGGACACTGCCAGCTGCGAACACCTTCACTGGCAGTGTGTTTCATTCTGACATTACAATCGCACCGAAAGGTGATGTCATTTATTAATTGTATTAACATTACTATATAATAACATGCGAATTATAATATTAGTCATAGATCGTAATTTACGTCACATAATCACGATATGACTAAGAAAGGCACCGTAGTAAAGGGCTCCGGAAATTGTGAATATCTGTGTTTCTTTTTTTGCATCGATATCACATAATACATGCGCCTTTAGCACTTCGCCTCCTTTGAATGCGTGCCCCGCTGCGGTGGTCCAGTGGCTAAGGTACTCGGCTGCCGACCCGCAGATCGCAGGTGCAAATCCCGGCTGTGGCGGCTGCCTTTCCGATGGAGGCGGAAATGTTGTAGGCCCATGTACACAGATTTGGGTGCACGTTAAAGAACCCCAGGTGGTCGAAATTTCCGGAGCCCTCCACTACGGCGTCTCTCGTAATCATATGGTGGTTTTGGGACGTTAAACACCACAAATAAATCCATTTGAATGCGACTGCCACGGCTGGAATCAAAGCCATAAATTTCAGTCGAGCAGGGGAGCACCGTAACAGCTACACTACGCAGCAGACGTTTGAATAAAGGCGATGAATGATAGGTCAAACTCACGGCACTGACGAATGCAACACTGCGCGCTGCCTTTACAAGCTTGAACTATACTTTCCAGTGTCCTGAACATTCATCTGTTTTATACACACAGAACACAAACATTCCTAACGCAAGCAGTATAAGGTAGACCATCCTAGTTCATAACAGCGCACGGCGTGTCCATGGGAATAAACATTTTTTTTTGTTTTCGTTTTCTTATGCTACCTCATTACCATCAACGACGAACAATCAAAAGGCCACCGTCAGAAATTCAACGAAGCACTTTGCCATAACAACCGCAAAATTTCCTCAATATTTCAGAGTGCTCCTGAAACCGTTGAACCATACTGACCAGGAACGAACCCGGTGTAAAAGTACCATTTGCGCATTGTTTTATGAGCGGCAGCCACGGAGTAAGTGTGACCGTAGTTTTGCTATTAATCTAAACTTAGAACTTAGCCGAGCATGACTGCTGACCCCAAAGTGATGCGAAGTTAGATTTTAATGCCGAATAGATTGCCTCTGTTACACGGTCCGGTGAGCAACACTTTTTTACTGCATAGACAGCTGCACCAATATTCTCAAAGATGGGTGCACTCATATCTGTGGTCCAGCTGTCATTCGTTACTCGAGCATACTCAAATTCCGATGCTGGTGCTGTGTATATTACCATCGTGTACATTCACATACATATCTTTCTGTACACAGATTCAACGCAATCCCACTGGGGAAGCAACAGATGCAGATTTCAGGAATTGTTTACTGATGCAGTGTTCATTCTGCACACTATGCCTAAACTTGGTTTTGACGATTTCAAAAGCTTACGATCTCCTGTTGCACACGATGCCTGGTATTATTGTCTGGCCTGATGGCAACGAAAGTAATGTGACCAACAAAGAGAGCTTCTCTTGTATAATCATGTACTGGAAATATAAATGAACTCTTGAACATAGAAGATGGTGGGCGGATCACCGTCGAGAGCAGTCGCACCTCACTTCGGCTCCGCCAATTTTCGGCCCTCGCGTCGGTCCTTTCGACCCTATCCGGATAATTTCTTCACGGGTGGCTGGAGCACATTGTCTGGATTTCTTCGACACCCACTTTATTGCGAAACTCGCCCGGGGTGGCCCGGGAGAGCTTTCGAAAGCCTTCGACCACGCCGTGCACCGACCTAGGCCTCTTAGGCCTAGCTCGAGTGCGGCCGCCTGCACATCAGCTGACAGACGGAGCGACCGCCCGGCCGCCCGCCGCTGCCTCGTCGCCCATCTCCTAGCTGTCCACGGCTATGGAGTATATTGTCGAAGGACAGGACGTGTCCCCCGAGGAACTCTCGGACGAATCCTGGCAGTCGCCAGGCCTCCGCGCCCAAGAGCAACGCCGCGCAGCCTTGCGCCTTGCCACCGCCGCAACTAAGCCCACCACCACGCCGGCTTCTCTGCCCTCGTCGAAGCGGGTAAATACATCGCCTCCGCAGCACCGCCGCCGCGCTCCGCTCCCTCGTCTCCCGGCGGACACGATTCACATCGTCGGCCGCCCAAAAAGCCCCGTAGAACTCACCAAGCTACAGCCTTGGCACTTGTACACCGCCTTGCTGCAAGCAGCGTTCCTGCAAGACCTCCCGCCCGCATCTCGCGACACGGTGCGGATCCACCCCGTCAACAACACTTTTACGCTCAGCGTCGCGGACTCGGCTCGTGCACAAGCATACCTCCGCATCACCTCCCTCACGGTTTCCGGCAACACTTTCACCGTCCACCTTTACGCCCCACCGCCAGACGATGCCCTCAGGGGCATACTGTACCACGCCTTCGACGACTTCACGGACCAAGCCATCCTTGAAGACCTTCAGGCAAGCAATCCTACCCTCTCTGTTGTGGGCGGCCGCCGCATGGGCAAGGCCCCTCACATCTTGGTCACCCTCATGGAGCCGAAACTACCGCGGTGGATCTTCTACCACGGTGTCCAGCTTCGCCTCCTTCCGTTCCGCAACAAGGTGGAAGCCTGCTACAATTGCCGCTCGACCGGCCACCGGACCGACGTGTGCCCCAAGCCGCGGCAGGAGCGGTGCCATCGGTGCGGCGCTGCTCACCCCACACCGCCCGAAGGATCGCCACCCACTTGCAACCCCCGCTGCATCGTCTGCAATGGGAATCACTCCACGTACAGTTCCAACTGTAAACACCGCTACGTGCAGCGCCCTCAACGCCAGAAGGCCCCGGCACCTGACACACACCCCCCGCCACAACAGCCTGTTCCGCCCGCAGCGGTAGTGCGCTCTTCCCAGCAAGCAGCAAGTGGTCCCTCACCAGCTCCACCGCCCAAGTCGGTTACTGCCTCTCCGCCCCCCGTACCAGCGGTGCCTAAACCCACATCACAGCCCATGAATTCGACATGGCCCCGCGGCGCCCCCGGCTTGCCCTCGGAGCCGCAGGTTGTTGCACTGCAGCAAGAAAACGCCTCCCTCCGACAGCAGGTCACTGCACAAAGCGCTCAAATTGCAGCTCAGAAGACCCAAATTGATTCCCTCCAAGCGAAACTGCAAGCTCTTGAAGAGAAGCTGGAATCAGCCATCACAGTGAAATCCTCTCTGCCCTCTACCATTTGCTCCTCCTCCGACATGGACGTTCAGACTCCCGAAGGATGCACTGGCAAGCGCCGTCGACCCAACACTCCCCTTGAATCTCTTCACTTTTCTGAAGAGGTCCAGGTATCCATCAAGACGGCCTTGGTGGATCTTGAAGAGCGGTTGGATAGCCGCTTCAACTCCGTCCACCAGCTTCTCACTGCACAGCACGAAGCTCTAAATTCCCTGCGCACAGACTTCGCCGCCTACCCCCCCGCCACGTCCTTCCAATCTCTACAGTCAACAGTTGATAGCCTACAAACTGCCATGCTTGGAAGCATCCGAGCAAAGCTACCCCTCCATGCCCGCACCACCACCTCCTCCGGCGCCGCCCGAACCTCGCAAACACCGGTCGAGGCAACATCTTCCGCTGTTAAAAATGGCTGACCGATCCATCGTCACCATTTGGCAGTGGAACTGCCGTGGTTTTCGTCCCAAGCGTAACCACCTCCTTCTCCACCTACAACAACTAGACCCCTCGGACGCGCCTGATATCATCGTACTACAGGAAACTCACGCCGACGTCTCCCTCTCGGGTTACGTCGCCTACAACCAAGTAACTCACCATCCTCTGCCCCATCCCGTGACGGCCGTCCTCACCCGGCGGACGCTCGCTGTCAATCGACACGATCTACCCTTCCCTGCAGTCCATCACGTCTTTCTCGAGACACTACCTCAGCAACGTGAACAGCCCTCTCTGTTTATTCTCAACGTGTACAACCCCCCTCGCTCCCCTGAAGACGCGTCTCTCCTAGCCTTGCTCCGTGCCGCTGCAGCGAAAGCAGCCAAATCACCCCTTCTTATTCTCGGCGACTTCAACGTCAAGCATCCGGACTGGGGTTACTCGAAGGCAGATGGCCCCGGAAGGAGGCTGTGGCAGCTCGCTCACGATCTCAACCTTTCCCTGCTCACCGACCCCACGCAACCAACGCGCATCGGCAACAGTGTGTGCCGCGATACCACCCCGGACCTCAGCTTCTGCCGCAGCGTGCCCGATGCGCGCTGGTATAACACGCATCAGTCCCTCGGCAGTGACCACTATGTCCTCACCATTCAAGTTCTCACCTCCCCCAGCAAGCCGCGCCCACACACGGCCCGCTATACAGACTGGGACGCTTTCCGAGAACGCCGGTTGCACTCCGCCACTTCCAACATCGAGGACCTCTCGACGTGGACCGACCAGCTGCTAGAGGACCTCGACGCAGTCACCGCCTCGATCCCCACCACGAAGGACTATCCGGCAACTGACGCCCGTCTTGCCCACCTGTGGGCCGCCCGCACCGGCCTTTGCAACCGTTGGCAGAAGCAACGTCACAACCGTCGCTTACGCCGCCGCATTGCGCACCTCGATCGTACGATCGAGCAACACACCACCGCGCTCGCCCGCCAACAGTGGGAGCAGCTCTGCTCGGGTCTCTCTGGTCAGTTGGGCTGCAAACAGTCCTGGCATCTCCTCCGCCACCTCCTCGACCCTGCTTCTGCCAAGTTGGTCGCTCGGCAGCAGTTACAACGAGTGGTCCGGGCTTACCCCGGCGACACTCCGTCGCTGATGGCAGACCTGTCCGCCAAATACCTTCAGCTTCTGCCTCCTGGCACACCTCCTCCCCCTCTCGCGTCCTACTCTGGGGCCCCCAACCCAGTACTGGACGCCGATATCACGGAAGCGGAGGTCTACGCGGCATTACAGAAGCTCCGCACCACTTCCGCCCCCGGCCCAGATCGCATCCCCAACAAGCTCCTCCGAAACCTCGACGCCCCTTCGGCTGCTACCCTCACTTCGTTCCTCAACGAGTGCTGGCGCTCCGGCAACCTCCCCCAATCATGGAAACACGCTCGCGTGGCTTTCATCCCCAAGCCGGGCAAGAAACTCACAATCGAGAATCTCAGGCCCATTTCACTCACCTCGTGCGTCGGCAAGCTTCTAGAACATGTCGTTCTCGCTCGCCTGCAAACGTACACGGACGCACACCATCTCCTTCCCCACACCATGCTTGGTTTCCGCCCCCACCTATCCACGCAAGATGTCCTCTTACAACTCCACCATGATCTCCTCGACCCACCCACATTTTCAGACACAAAGGCTCTCCTTAGCCTGGACCTTCACAAGGCGTTCGACCACGTCTCCCATTCGGCTATCCTTGCCGAACTCGCAGCCCTCAATCCCGGCACCCGCACCTACAACTACATTCGCGCGTTCCTCACCGCCCGCACGGCCGAAATCATCATAGGGGACCTCCCGTCTCCCACGTACGAGCTTGGCCCTCGTGGCACCCCTCAGGGCGCCGTCTTGTCGCCTTTTCTATTCAATCTTGTCCTCCGCTCGCTTCCTGGCAAGCTGGACCGTATCCCCGGTCTTAAACACACCCTGTACGCGGACGATATTGCTCTCTGGGTCACGTCGGGCTCTGACGGCCATATCGAGCAGACGTTGCAACGCGCAACCGACGTCGTCACGTCCCACGTGCACGCGGCCGGTCTTACTTGCTCAGCGGCCAAATCGGCCCTTCTTCTCATGCGGCCTCCCGACCGGCGTCGCTACAAAACTCCCCACCCCACCATCACGGTTCATGCCAACTCTACTCCTGTCCCCGTCGTTTCGCATCTCCGCGTGCTCGGGCTGATCCTACAGTCCAACCGCCATAATACACACACCATAGACAAACTCTCGCTCTCGGTGCAGCAGACCGCACGTATGCTCGCCCGTGTCCGTGCGCGGCGTGAGGGCATGCGAGAACACGATCTACTTCGCCTTGTCGACGCTTTCGTCGTTTCCCGCCTCACGTACGGCCTTCCTTATACACGTCTCCTAAAATCGGAACGCGATAAAATTGACGTCCTCATCCGCCGGGCATACAAGACTGCCCTCGGCCTTCCCCCCAACACGTCCACCGATCGTCTTCTCCGTTTGGGTGTACACAACACGCTCGACGAGTTGATTGAGGCTCACCGCTCCGCTCAAGTGCAACGCCTTTACCGTTCGCCGACCGGTCGCCACATCCTTTCCTCCATCGGCCACGACACCTCCTCCCACCCTCCGGATCTGGTCTCATTACCCCATGCTATTCGAGCGGCGTTCTACATCAAGCCGCTACCTAAGAATATGCTGGCGGGCCACCACGACGCTCGCCGCCAAGCCCGTGCCGCCATGCTTCACGCAAAGTACGCCGACCACCCGGCCGTCGCCTACGTAGATGCGGCCCGATACAATGCACGCAGGGACGCCTTCGTAGTCGTTTCCGTGTCGCCCTCCTCAGCTCCTTTGGGGCCGACCATTACGGCTGGCACCGTCAGAACGCCTTACGCCGTCGAGGCGGAGGAAGTGGCCATTGCTTTGGCCGCGACCTCGGCTGACGCAAGCGTCATAATCAGCGACTCGAAACAAGCCATCTCGAATTTCGCGCGAGGTCTCGTCTCGCCTACCACCTTACGGCTACTTCGGCCCCTACTGCAGCAAGATGAGCAGTGCCGCATAGAACTGATCTGGGTCCCCGCCCACTCGGGTCACCCCGGCAACGAGACAGCTCACCAACGCGCTCGAGGATTCGTCGACCGAGCGGTGGGCCACTCAGAGTCGGACGCCCTGGTGCCGGAGCCCCTGGTCACCTACCACGACATCACTCAGCACTATCGCCTCGAGCGATATTTCTATTCACATCCTCACAGCAGCCTTCCCAAGCGGTCCGAGATCGCCTGGCGTCGCCTACAGACCCGCACCTTCCCGTGCCCCCTCGTGTTTTCATACATGCACCCAGGTGCCATCGATCCACGCTGCTGCCTGTGCGGCAACGTTGCCTCGTTAAACCACATCCTCTGGGGCTGCCCGGAGGATCCCCCGCCCGCCGACCTCCTTTGCTCACCCCCCACCGAGGGACAATGGGAGGCCCTTCTCTCCAGCAACGACATAGACATCCAGACACGGGTCCTGAAACGAGCGGATGAAGTCATCGAGAAGCACAGCCTGGCAGCCTTCGTGGCTTAGCCTCCCTTACCCCTCACCCCTTCGACTAATAAAGTTGTTACTCACTCACTCACTCACTCTTGAACATAACAGAATTATTTTCTACTCTGACAAAAAATGAATAAGTTATTATTACGTCAATTTAATTATTTATTGTTTTACATAGTCTCGCATTACCAACAAATCATCAAAAATATCCAAGCTTAAACTTTAAACTTTTGAACTCTTAGATAATCAACCCTCAGATCCTGCTCTACGATTCTATGGAGATAACTTTTTTTTTGTCGGGGAGTCTACAGGTGAGCAGTGAATTGCGCTGATACTCCTGCTTACCAGTTCAATAGAAATGAACAATTCTTTATCTGTAATTCAGAGCTAGCGTGGTACATTTTTATATACAATTTGCGCCTGTTATTTCTTAGTAATCAATTACTTCATAAGCCATGCCTGAAACGAAAAAAAAACTCAATAAGTAGTACATTTGACAGGCATGTTTTTGTTAGGGGCGCCATATGTGAAATAAGGTTGAGTTGTTCCATGCCATCTGTATCATTCTTCAAGTGTGGCGCCACTGATCATTAAAAAGCCGGTTTAATAGAAATGCATTATTTGTCCAGGATTGAATGTTTAGCCTAACGGCTACGTCTGGTCACCGCATCGAACCAACAAAAATTATAATATTCGCACACACCTACCCATAAAGAAAACAATAAGTTCTATGTTAAGTGGCCATGGTTCGACCAAAAGTTCCATAAAGAGGTGCTCTTTATTGATCACCGTAGACGTTCATTGTTGTACACACAGCCGCTCTGTGAGCCCTCGCCATTTCCGCACTTCATGCTCATGTCTTCATTCATGCTGCTTTGCTCCGCGTGTGTGAGAGAGAAAGGAATAAGTTCTCGTATAACATACAGAGAAGTGCAACGCTGCTAGCGGGCTTCACTCATAGCGGAACATGCACCGGATTAGGACGATAGCTCTTCCGAAGAGCCATCTAGTGGGTGCTTCCACAACTAGTGTGGCTACCATGACGGACAAGGGATAAGCTCTGACCATAAACATTTTACATCTAAAAGAGAAGCGCTTAGTTATGTGTAATTTGCAATTGCACTATGTCGGCCGCTTTAAGCCGTCGTACCAGGGGAGGAGGATAGGGTGAAGTGATTTTAAATGCAAATAAGAGAAAAGTGATCCCCGTAACTGTCTCTCAGAGGGAGGGCACCTCAACAGTAGCTCACGAGGAAGAGGGGTAGAGAAGGGATTAAAAAGTAAAAAGATAGGATTAAAAGGCAAAAAAATAGAAAGAGAGGAAAGAGAGAGTGAGGTGCAGGGACAGCGAACGACGGAGGTAAGGAGAAGGCAGGAAAGACGGACACGGTTGCAGGAGTCCGAGGACGGGGCATCACTGGCGAGAGCTCTTGTCGGCGACAGGAGATGGCGTAGGGTTAATCCAGTCTGCCAGAGCTACGCTGTTGACGTCGTCGGAGGCCGGCGTCAAGAGGTGGCGTAGGACCAGTCGGCCAGAGCTGCACGGTCGTCGGAGATCGCGAGGGCACAACTGGTCAGCACGAATCCAGCGAGTGAGTAGGTCGTACCAAGCAACAAACTAGTTGGGTAGTTTGTCTCCATTATCAAGCGAAGTACTACGCGTTTGTCGGGCTTCCTCCGAACGGTCGGTTGCCCAGCATGTATTCTTCATTGTGCATTTCTTCACCGTTCAGTTGCTGCGGTGCGACTGTGTTCTTTCGTGTTTACGAACCACCACCAAAAGTTGCGCATAAAAAAAGAGTGGAACAAAAGCAGGCAGTACATACCCACGTCCCACTCGGCTGCCTAAATTTATCCCCCATTACGACAGAAACACCGATACAAAAGCGTGGGCGACCCTATAAACTATATTCGACGATGACACGCGTCCGGAGGAAAATATAAACACGGGTGTGTGCCGGCATAAAGATTGATTACAAGCGGTAGACGCCTTGCTCTTTCACCGATCAGCAGCCATGCAAATCGTTACAAAGTGATTTCACGTGCCAGTAGCGTACCCACAAAATATTTAGGAAAAGTGGGGGCTGGTGGGGGTGGTTATTGCGACCATACTTTATGTGTGGTTGTGAGTGCATCTGTATGCATGCCTGTTTGAACATGCAAAAATTAAACATGCGAAAATGAAAAACTTCTTTGGGGAAGGGTAGGGTGAATACTACCTCCTTCCCTCTCCTTCCGAAGGCTCCATGAGCTCTACGTAAAACAGGGCCTTCGGAACTTTGTGCTGCAGAAAGCGGTTATCTTATTTACCACACAAGTGGCTTCTTATGCTGCGCGATTAGGAACTATTACTAAAATTCTTAAAGCAGCAGTACCTGTTCTTGACACGTATCAGTGTCCGGAAAAACTTCACATAAGATTTATCTAGCATTTTCGCGTCTTGATGTTATACGCATGTGCGATAAGGTAGCCATATATATAGAAGAGTATACACAATCATTTGTTTTGTACTCATTCTATTCTCAAAGTTGTTGCGGTATTATTATTTACAACATGGCGTATTTGGGTAGCGCGTTTGAAGACATGTGAGGATCTTTCTTTTGAGAGAAAACGGGATACAATCACGTTCCTAAGTATGAGAAAAGTAACATAGGTCGTGTTTAGTGATATGGTGCAAATAAAGCATTTATTCTAACAACAGCAAAACGTTTACTCAACAGAAACTCGAACGTTCAATGTAAAATTGCGCGCTCACAGAATATGTAGCCAGGAGCACACAGGTTGTGTTCAAAAGCTGCAATGCCACGATGCCATAGAAAGACATGACATAGTGGCCTGGAAACATTAGAACATTTCTTTGAGCGAAGCCACAGACATAACGCTGCCAAATCAGGTCCGATGAAGCCTTTACATTGGGGCTATGCCCGCCAAGAAATTCATGTCCAATTGCTACATCGGGTGTCATTCTAGCCAATCTTAAGCAACCTATGTGGGGGTCACAGACCCACATCATATTTGGACGCTGCTATTCACGGAAATATGCCATGATAACCTCACAATGAAAATGTTAATTTTAAATTCGGCGCATTTTCAGCAAATTCATGTCGGGGATCCGTCGTCAGCAACGCCAGCCACACCCACACAGCGCATGTTCAAGTCTCGTGCCAGCCCAAGAAGACACCCGCCAGAAGCCATTAAAAGATAAGACACCACCGGGCGTTGAACTAGCCGGGCATGCGCAGTAGGTGTACTAACTTCTCCCACCGTAATCTTCTTCCTCGAACGTGATTGATTGATATGTGGGGTTTAACGTCCCAAATCCACTATATGATTATGAGAGACGCCGTAGTGGAGGGTACCGGAGATTTCGACCGCCTGGGGGTCTTTAACGTGCACCCAAATCTGAGTACACGGGCCTACAATACTTCCGCCTCCATCGGAAATGCAGCCACCGAAGCCGGGATTTGATCCCGCGACCTGTGGGTCAGCCGCCGAGTACCTTGGCCGCTAGACCACCGCGGCGGGGCATCTCGAACACGGGCGATGTGTATACATAAGCGGTGGAGCGCGCGTTCGTAATGCAGTCAAGGGTGTCTTTACTTGGTTTTCGCTCGACTTGACGCTTTGCTTGACTCGAGTAGATGCGATGAACGGAACAGTACTTCGAACCTGTGGTGGGTCACAACCAAACGTCAGGGCTCCACCACTCGTTGAAGCCAACGCTTTCCCTACGTTCAATAAATAAGAATAATAAAGATGAAACAACAATCAAGCATTCCCAAAGCGTAACCAATTATGCAGTATTCACGCGATACTCGCCCTCTGTGAAGCATTTACTCGAGTTCTCGCCTTAGTAAGATACAGGTGACATTTTTTGGGGGGGTGGCCTTAACTCACATTTTTAAGTAATGTGAGCAAGTGTTGGCTGTCGTCCACACCACGGGCAAGAACCGGCGTATGCGGTTGAATGCAGCGCATGTTTTAAACCCAGGTGCGGATATATATTTGTCTGCAGGCGCTGCCACTCATGCGCTTCTTTTACACTCGGTCGAACATGGGGCGGAGATCACTGCCGTACTCTCCGCCCCATGTTTCTTGCTTGAATTCAGATTCATAGGAAACATTCAAACTTCCCCAATTCAAGCACTTGCAGTCAAGGCGGCTTGATGGAGATAAGTAAGCTCCAATAATTGTGAAAGCAAACTTACTCTTCTTAATAGTAAGGCACACATACAGATTCCCTTCATCAGGCGAGACTTTGTGGTGAACGTAAGCGGTATTCTGACATCGACTCCAAGGCCATGGGTGATCACTGGCGACTTCAATGCCCACCATTTCCTATGGGGAAGCTCCAGTGTCAACTCTAGAGGAATAAAATTGGTGTCCTTAGCCTCGGAGTACGAACTCTGCGTTTGTAACGATGGAAGCCCTACATATTTACGCGGATCAGCCTATAGCAGCTGCCTGGACCTTACAATGATTTCTCGCTCACTTACGAGGAAAGTGCACTGGTTTTCGGATCTGGAAACGCCGGGCAGTGACCATATACCAACTTACCTGTGTATAGAAGGTTTCACCAGCTGCAAGTCCTCAAGAGGCCTCAAATACACCGATTGACCGAAATTCAAAATGTTAATGGAAGACTGCTGTACCGACGGCTCATCATATAACCTAGAGGACTCGATACAGGATGTCCCGCAGAATACCACGCATTTACTGTTGACTAGTCACAAGTGCACCGATTTCGGCATCGAGCTTGAGAAACTCCGCGCAATACGCCGTCGTGCAGAACGAAGGTACCTGCGCAGAAAGTGCACGGATGATTTGGGGCTGGTTAGACGCATTCAAAAGAAAATGCAAGGCACATGGATAAACCAGCTAGGCGACGTTGGACATCTTTTTGCGAGTCGTTGGATCCACGAAAGCCCCTATCACTGATATGGCGAACTGTCCGGAGTCTTAGCATAACCTGGGGTCAGCGACACCTGTTTACATCTCTGGCATTTCACCATCGATGCAGAGATTGACGTCGTAGAATTTTTCTGTAGAAGAATTGCCGGTGATTACAATTTTACAGTATCAAGAACGGGAACATTTGACAACCCACCACCCTCACGTGATTCCCGTATAGAATTCCAGTTTTCTACGGATGAGCTAGAGGCGGCACTGGCTCTGTGCAGACGTTCTTCAGCACCCGGACCTGACGGCATTACCTATCGTGCCCTTTGTAATCTTGGAGACGAAGCTCGGAAGGCATTATTACGCCTATACGACTCCTGGCAGGCTGGTGCGGTTCCCCAGGCATGGAAGTCAAGTCGCCTCATTCCATTTCTAAAGGCTGGTAAATCTCCTTTGGATATTGCCTCATACCGTCCTATCGCACTTGCCAGTTGTGTGGGAAAAACGATGGAACAAATGATTCCAACACGAATGGAGTGGTATTTAGAGCCATACGAAATCTATTCAGTATCCATTACTGGATTTAGGCATGGCCATTCGTCAATCGACAACGTTGTTGATCTGGTGACATATGTTCAACAACAGAAAGCCTGTAAGAGACTGTGCGCCGCCTTGTTTCTAGACGTTAAGGGGGCTTACGACAATGTCACCCATGAAGCCATCTTTAGTGCTTTGGAAACAGTAGGTCTTGGTGGCAAGATATATATGTGGGTGTACAGCTACTTACAGCTGAGATCATTTTATTAGATGACAGCGAATGACCCAACACGTGATTATTACAGCAGCCGAGGAGTTCCTCAGGGAGGAGTGCTAAGCCCTACACTTTTCAACCTAACTCTCATTGGTCTATTCGAGCAGCTACCTAGCACTGTAGAACTTTCTGCCTACGCTGATGACATCTGCATTTGGACATCAGGTGTGACAAGGCCTCAGCTTCGCACCCGCCTTCAGAAGGCTGCTACAACGACGTCATGCTACCTTCGTAAACAAGGCCTCGAGGTGTCCTGCGGAAAATGTGCAGTGGTAGCGTTCACGCGGACACTAATGTCTGCTTACAGCATATCGAGTAATGAAGAATACATATCGTTCAGCAGAAGCCACAGGTTCTTGAGAGTCATAATAGACACAAATCTGTCGTGGACTCGACACGAGAACTATATGAAGAAGCGGCTGATGGCAACATGCCACACGTTCAAATTCCTTGCAGGAAAGAATTGGGGAGTGCCCATACCATCCATGCTACAACTATACAGAGTGCTGTTTATCGGATTCTTACGGTACAGCTTACCTGCAATATCTAACACCGGCAAGACCAACCTGTGCGCAATTCAGAGCATTCAAGCCCGAGCACTTAAGATATGCCTTGGATTACCTCACAGTGCTTTAACGGCTGAAACCATTGCCATCGCTCAAGATCACTCGATAAAGACGCATATTATTACCTAGACAATGCGCATGCACATCAGTCATTATGCCAGGACCCCTTCTCACCACTTGGCGAGCCTGGCTGCTGAAAGGCCCCGCACTACATACGGCACTATTGTCTACAAGTATCGTTCATCGTTTACTGAGACGTACGCACCTGCATCAAAGCCACTGCTTCCTCCTTGGAGCTTGAGCTGGCCTCGAGTTCACTTAATGATTCCAGGAATGAGGAGAAAATCGGATTTACCGACACATGCCCTGAAAAAACTGAGTCTATTCGTACTGGAACAAAACTACACTAACAACGTGCACATTTACACGGATGGCTCTACTACGCCGTCAAGTTCAGGTGGAGCAGTGGTTATACTAGAGTGTACTAGAAGCTTTTGAGCGGCGCGAGCAGCTGCCTAGGAGCGGCCGTTTCGGCGTGGAATGATGCGGTGGCGCTGGCGTCGACCAATCTCCCCGGGCGGATGGCTGGCAGGCGTTCCGCGTACGTGTTGGTACCTCTCTGTCGCGCCTAGAAAAAAAAGAGATCTCCCTCTTTTTTTTTTATTCATATACCTCCTCTTTTTCGCGCAAATAAAGGTTATTTGACATTATTGTTATTGAAGTTGCTGAGGCCCGCACTGCAGCCCGAAGCAGCATAGCAAATTGTACAATATAACGAGCGCGTTTTTTTTTAATTATTAAAGTGTACACATTTTAGACAAGAAACCAGCTGGCCGGTACACACCGGAAGCGCCCCCCCCCCCCAAAAAAAAGGAATATGGTGCACACAAAACGAAGACCTCTTGGTCCATTCTACGTAAAACACCAAAGCTTGACTCAAATAAAACGCTCATTGCTTGTGGCTGCGTGCACACACGACAAAAAAGTAGGCTTTATTGTTGATTTTTGAAGAACAGCAGAGTTTTTCCAAACATCCCTTTGGTTTTAAAATATGGGAATAGATTCATTGTTGTAGGACCAACAGAAATGCAAATACGTAATACTGCAAAAGATCGTCTTAGGTGAAACATAGTAGTGGAAGATTTTGAGAGTTTAAAAAACGCAACAACACTGCAAAGCAGAGTCGTAACTAATGTTAATCATAATTGATAACATAAAAATGCAAGGTTTACATATTTATAAAGCAATACATTTGCAATTAGGTAAATTGTAAAAAACGTAATATATAGAGCCAGGATACAAAAGATAACATAAAGCAAAGCAAACAGAATGACAGAGTTAAGGTTGTCTTTCCAAAATGCATTAAAAAAAAAGATGTTATGGTCGAAAGATCGTTTGAAGGGACACTGAAGTGCAACAATGAATTGGCTTAGATCGATGAATTATGCACCGAGATACCTAATGCTGCTAAATTTACCAACACAGGTTTAATACAAAAAGACTCAAGATCAAATATTTATTTTGAGATTTCGCGTCATTATTTGCACGTTCTCTCGCTTACAAGCCTCTTCTATGAAAAATTGTTTTTCTTCTTGGTATACCGTCAAAAAATTAAGAGTGTAAGAAAATATGCACGGAAAATGACATCCTTTTTACGCCACTGTAGCAATTTAGAGCCTACTTAATTTTAGGTGCTTCTGTGCGCTTTCGACACTGTAGAAGATTTCTCATCTTGACTTCATTTGCGCGTGTAGACCGTGGGTAAGGTCTGATGGTGGCAAAAATGAAGTTTCTGCTGCTCTACAACAGAGTGGGACGCTTGCAACAAGCTGCAGAGCATCTGAGGCTTCTCGAACAGTTACTAAACTGGACTTGCTGATTAGTTTTTCTTGCACGAACGCTTCACATTGCACGATTCCATTGTCCGCACAGGTGAAGTATACGGCTCATTGAATGCAAAGATCACGAGTGCTAGGATTCAGTGAGCACGCTATGTACGACACGCCAGAAAATCCAGGAAACTCGTGCAGCGCCCATGACTTTGATGGTAGGACACGACCACGAAGGTCACCGAGTGTGACAACCGCGTCAGACTAGGGACTTGAGCTTGCCTCGTCAGCTTCGTAACCATCTGCAGAAGTTGCACCGTTGGTATCCACAAGGAGCTGTGCAGGAGTGCTAATGCGTCGCCGTTTTCTGTTGTCATTCTCAGCCGGCACACACTGATGACGCCGCTTTGTTTGGGTCCACGGAGCCGGAGTTTTGAGCGTCAAATATGCGGGCAGGTTGGGCAAGATCGTCGGGACTGCATCAGGGGCAAGTGTCGGCGTTCCCCTAGGAATTCGGACTTGAACACCATTGATAACATGTACGTGGTCTCCCACAATTAAATGCGGTTTGAAATGTAACTCGCACACAGCACAATCGGCGTCAAGCGGCTTGTCAAGCCGATGGAGGTTCCGCTCCCAAAGAAGTCGTCGTTTTTCGTCTTTCGGGGCCTTAAAAAGTGATAACTTCCGACTTTGTTGCACACGCGGATATCCAGTTGTGCAACCTGGCGCGTAACAATCGTTTAGACGCTACTTCTTTGTCATTTCGCGACTAAAACCGAAATGCCGGCCATGCTGCCGAGCCAGCCGAGTAAACCAAGTCGGAAGATTGGGCGATGGCAGCGCCGCCGCTACTTTCGCCACAAGTTGGGGCTGGAGAAAGCAAGGGGAAAGCGTTTCGGTCGCGCCACTCAAAAGTTCAAGTACACTCTAGTTATACCATCACAAGGGGTAACTCATTGTTTTAAGACTTCACATGTGACAACGGGAACGACGGCAGAACTCGAGGCTCTGGGCAATGCACTGGAACTCATAAATTCAGAAGAAAGGCCAGGTAAATGGGCTGTGTTTTCTGACTCAAAACCAGCGTTACAATGCCTGATATCAGTTCTCCGACGCGGATGCCACGACCAGTTGACCTACGAAACCATGAAACTTCACCACCTTTTAATACAAAAAGGCCACGACATCGCCTTTAGTGGTTACCTCGGCATTGTGGGATAGCCGGCAATGATTCTGCAGATCTTGCTGCTCGCACGTCACATAAAGAAGCGACCAGCGTTCCGATTCCGATTTCAAGAGCAGATGTGGCGAGGCAGATTCGTCAACTGGCCCTCCGTCTCAAACTGACTGAGTAGAACACACCAAGCCTACGACGTACAAGACTGCACGAGCTCGACCCTTCACTACAACTCCGGCCTCCACCCGGCCTATATCGACGTGCAGCTTCGCTTCTCTATCGCCTTTGGCTGGGAGTTGCTTTCACGCAAGCTTATACCACGTTAATTGGAATTACTGAGAGTGCGGCGTGCGATGTTTGCGGCACCGACAAAAATATCGAACACCTGCTGTGTCATTGTCCTCGATTTGCCTCAGATAGACAAGTACTTGCCAACGCAATGCGGCGACTGGACGATCGGCCTCTTTCTGTGCAGGTGCTATTACAGCAACGTCCACATGCCTCGACAGCCCACAAGGCAGTGAAAGCCCTGCTGTGTTTCCTGAGAAAGACAGGCTTGTGTGAACGCCTCTGACATGCGGTAGAGTTCTTCACGCAGCAGTGAAATTACTGTCAGTCTCTTCCCCACCCTTTTTTTCTTCTCCCCTCTCTTCCCTCTTTCTCGTCTTTCTTGTCCCCTTCCCTAATCTCCCGTGTAGGGTAGCCAACCGGATGTCTTTCTGGTTAACCTCCCTGCCTTCTCCCTTTGTAGCTTCCTCCTCCTCCTCCTCCTCCCCAATTCAAGAAAATTTCTGTGCCTTGTACCCACTTGGTTAAATAATAAATTAAAACCTAATCTATTTATGCAGCGTTCTTTAATGCGCATGTTACCAGCAAACCTGTTAGGACTGGCGAACAAATTCTGAGGCATAACCAGATCAAACAACAGGTCTCCCAGAGTGATTGAGGTATGTGTGGTGTCATAAACTTTACCCTATTGACGAACACTGCCTGTCTGTTGCGCCACATTTCAAAAAGCCGAAGTCTCGGGATGGCTTTCAGCTCTCCCATAGCAGAGTACCGAGCACTCTAATACCCCTGTCACACGGGAAGGTTTAATGTCATTTGCACCCGATGACATATACATTTAATGACCTTAATTGGCTGTCACAAGGACCCGTCTAATGTCATTATAAGAAAATGACTTCAGAAAACGAATGAGATGGCCGAACTCATTCGAATGAGTTTTCGTCGCGAAGATGTATTCTCGCCGGAAGAAGACCGTGAACAGATTATATATGAAAAGGTTAATAAATCATAACATGTAATAAGATACTTTTATTTTGAAGTATTGTTTAATTTATTTGCATACAATTCAACTAATACGTTAGAAAAAAATTGAGTATTCTCGTTCACAGCGACATTCTCAAAAGCGTCGCCGGCCATGTTGGGCATGTTAGCCATGTGCTCAGTGTTTACGCTAGCCTCGGAGCTGTCTTTCTTGGTTAACATGCCTGGCACGAAGGTTTTGTCACGTGGTATTTTTATTGTATTTCGCGGGCACTTGTAATTAGCAGAAAAATACTAATACCTAACAGATATAAAGCTCAAAACTGTCCAATTAGACATTTTGCAAACCGATCTACAATTTTATCATTGAAATTTTTTATCTATCTTTGTTTCTTAAATAGTTAGTGAAATAAACATATCTAGTTAAAGAATATTTGAGAACACAAAAAAATTGTCTGACTAACTCCAGGCAACGGAGAGCAAGATGCGTTTGGTCGCGTTGTAATTACGTGTTCCAGCAATTTTTTAAAACTCTGGCTAAAGTTCCGTGGGACACACTCTACAGAAGCTATATGTTATGCAACCGTAGTGCAACAATAGCTACATCAAGGCCAAATTATCGATCAGATAAATCGAGCAGATACTGCCAGCCACGAACACCTTCACTGGCAGTGTGTTTTGTTCCGACATTGCATTAGCGCAGAAAAGTGATTTTATTTATTAATAATATTGACATTATAATAATAAATATATACCACATTATATTAGTAACAGATCGTCATATACGTCCCATAATCACAATATGACTATGAAAGACGCCGTAGTTGAAGGCTCCGGAAATTGTGAATATCTGTTTTTTTTTAACGTGCATTGACATCATATATACATGCGCCTTTAGCACTTCGCCTCTATCTGAATGCGACTGCCACGGCTGGAATCAAACCCGTAAATTTCAGTCGAGCAGGGGAGCACCGTAACAGCTACACTACGCAGTGGACGTTTGAATCAAGGCGATGAAAGATCAGTGAAACTCACGGCAGTGACGAATGCAACACTGCGCGCTGCCTTTACAAGTTTACTTCCAGTGTCTTGAACTTTCATCTGTTTTACACTTACAGAACACAAACATTCCTAACGAAAACTAGTAGGGTAGGCCAACCTAGTTCATAACAGCGCGCTGCATGTCCGTGGGACAAAAAAATTTTCTTAAAAGTTTTCGTTTTCTTATGCTACCTCATCACCGTCAACGACCAACCATCAAAAGGCCACCGTCAGAAATTCAACAGAGCACTTTCCCATAACAACCGCAAAATGTCCTCAATATTTCAGAGTGCTCCTGAAACCGTTGAAGCATATTGACCAGGAACAAACCCGGTGTAAAAGTACCATTTGTGCATTGGTTTATGAGCGGCAGCCATGGAGCAAGTGTGACCGGAGTTTTGCAATTAATCTAAACTTCGAACTGAGCCTAGCGTGACTGCTGACCCCAGAGTGATGCGAAGTAAGATTTTAATGCCGAATAGATTGCCGCAGTTACGCGGTTGGGTGAGCAATACTTTTTCACTGGATGGACAACTGCACCGATATTCTCGGAGATGGGTGCATATATATCTGCTGGCCAGCTGTCATTTTTTACTCGATTATACTCGAATTCTGATCCTGGTGCGCTGTATATGACCATTATGTTCATTTATTTACCTTGTACACATATCTCTCTGTACACAGATTCAAGGCGATCCCACTGGAGAAGCAACAGTTGCAGATTTCAGGATTTGTTTGCTGGTGCAATGTTCATCTGCACACTATGCCTAAGCTTGGTTGTGGAAATTTCAGAAGCTTACGATCTCCTGTTGCACACGATGCGTATTATTGTCTGGCCTAATGGCAACGAAAGTAATGTGACCAACGAAGAGAGATTCTCTTGTGTAATCATGCACTGCAAATATAGATAAACTTTTCAGCATAACAGAATTCTTTTCTACTCTGACAAAAAATTAAAAAGTTATTATTACGTCAATTTAATAATTTATTGCTATACATAGTCTCGCATTACCCACGAATCATCAAAACTATCTAAGCTTAAACTTTCAACTTTTGAACTCTTAGATAATCACCCCTCAGATCCTTTTCTACGATTCTATGGAGATAACTTTTTTTTTTTGGTCGGGGAGTCTACAGGAGAGCAGTCAATTGTGCTGATACTCCTGCTTACCAGTTCGACAGAAACGGACAATTCTTTATCTGTAATTTAGAGCTAGCATGGTACATTTTATATACAATTTATGTTTGTTATTTCTTAGTAATCAATTACTTCATAAGCCAGGCATGAAACGAAACAAATTCAATAAGCAATACATTTTACAGGCATGTTTTTGTTAGGGGCGCCATATGTGAAATAAAGTTGAGTTGTTCCACTTCATCTCTATTATTCATCAAGTGTGGCGCCACTGATCATTAAAAAGACGGTTTACTAGGTATGAATTATTTCTCCGGGCTTGAATGTTTAGCCTAATGGCTAAGTCTGGTCCCCGCATCAAACCAACAACAATTATAATAATCGCACACATTTACCCATAAAGAGAACGATGAGTAGTATGTTAAGCAGCCATGGTTCGACGAAAAGTTCCATAAAGAGGTGCTCTTTATTGATCGCCGTAGACGTTCATAGTTGCACACATAGCCGCTTTGTGAGCCCTCACCGTTTACGCACTCATGCTCATGTCTTCATGCTGCTATGCTCCGCGTGTGTGAGAGAGAAAGGAGTATGTTATCGTATAACATACAGAGAAGTGCAACGCCGCTAGCGGGCTTCACTCATACCGGAACATGCGCCGGATTAGAACGATTGCTCTTCCGAAGAGCCATCTAGTGGGTGCTTCCACAAATAGCGTGGCTACCATGACGGACAAGGGATAAGCTCGGACCATAAGCATTTTTACATCTGAAAGAGAAGCGCTTGGTTATGTGTACTTTGCAATTGCACTATGTCTGCTGCTTTAGGCGGTCGTACAAGGGGAGGGGGAGAGGGGGAATTGATTTTCAATGCAAAGGAGAGAAAAGTGAGCCCCGTAACTGTTTCTCAGAGAGAGGACACCTCAACAGTAGCTCACGAGGTATGGGGGTAGAGAAGGGATTTAAAGAATAGGATTAAAAGTAAAGATAGAAAGAGAGGAAGGAAAGAGCGAAGCGCAGGGACAGTGAACGATGGGGGTAAGGAGAAGACAGGAAAGATGATCACGGTTGCAGGAGTCAGAGGACGGGCATCACTGGCGAGGGCTCTTGTCGGCGACAGGAGATGGCGTAGGGCTCATCCAGTCTGCCAGAGCTACGCTGTCGCCGTTGTCAGAGACCGGCGTAAGGAGGTGGCGAAGGACCAACCCAGTCGGCCAGAGCTGCACTGCCGTCCGAGATCGCGAGAGCACAACCGGTCAGCACGAATCCAGCGAGCGAGTCGGTCGTACCAAGCGACAAACTAGTTGGGTAGTTTGTCTCCGTAATCGACCGAATCACTACGCGTTTGTCGCGCGTCCTCCGAACGGTTGGTTGCCCGGTGTGTATTGAATGTGCATTTCTTCACCGTTCAGTTGCTGCGGCGCGACTGTGTTCTTTCGTGTTTACAAACTACCACCAAAAGTTACGCAACAAAAAAGAGTGGAACGGAAGCAGGCTCTACACACCCACGTCCCACTCGGCTGCCTAAATTCATCCCCCTTACGACAGAAGCACCGATACCAAAGCGTGGGCGACCCTATAAACTATATTCGACGATGACACGTTTCAGGAGGAAAATATAAACACGGGTGTGTGCTGGCATGAAGGTATATTACAAGTGGTAGACGCATTTCTCTTTCATCAATCAGCAGTCATGCAAATCGTTACAAAGTAATTTCACGTGCCAGTAGAGTAACCGGAAAATATTTAGGGAAAGCGGGGACTGGAGGGGTTCGTGATTGCGACCATACTTTATGTGTGGTTGTGAGTGCGTCTGTATGTGTGCCTGTTTCAACATACAAGAAGAAAACATGCGAAAATGAAAAGCTTCCTTGCGGAAGAGTAGGGTGAATACTACCCCCTTCCTTCCGAAGGCTTTTACGTAGAACAGGGCCTTCCAAAGTTTGTGCTGCAGAAAGCCGTTATTTTATTTCCATCACATGTGGCTTTTTATGCTGTGCGATTAAGAACTATTATTAAAATTCTTTAAGCAGTAGTACCTATTCTTGACACGTATCAGTGTATAGAAAAACTTCACGTGCGATTTATCTAGCACTTTCGCGCCTTGATGTTATACGCATGTGTGATAAGTTAGCAGTATATATAGAAGAGCACACACATTCTTTTGTTTCGTACTAATTCTATTCTCGAATTTGTTACGTTATTATTATTTAGGAAATGACGTTTTAGGTAACGCATTTGACGACAAGGGAGGCTATTTCTTTTGAGAGAAAACAGGATACAATCACGTTCTTAAGTATAGAAAAAGTAACATAGGTCGTGTTTACTGATATGATGCAAATAAAACATTTAATCCAACAAAAGCAAAACGTTCTCTCAACGGAAACTCGTACGTTCAATGTAAAATTGCACGCTCACTGAATATGTTGCGAGGAACGTACAGGTTCTGTTCAAAAGCTTCAATTCCATGCTGCCGTAGACCTACATAACATAGTGGCCTGGCAATTTCCGAACACTACTTTTCGCGAAGACAAAGACATAACGCTGCCAAATCAGGTCCGATGAAGCCTTTGCAATGGGGCTACATTCGCCGAGAATTGCATGTCCAATTACTTTATTGGCTGTCACTCTGGCGAATCTTCAGCAACCTATGCGGGGGTCACAGACCCAGATCATATTTGGACGCTTCCATTCGAGGAAACACGCCATCATAACCTCACAATGAAAATTACAATTTTAATTGCGGACCATTTCTAAGTAAATCGATGTCGCGGATCCGTCGTCAGCGGTGCCGTCCACACCCCCACTGCGCATGTTCAAGTCTTGTGTCGGCCCAGGAAGACACCCGCCAGAAGCCATTAAAGGATAAGGCACCATCGGGCGTTGACCAAGCCGGGCATGCTCAGTAGGTGTACTGACCTCTCCCACCGTTCTCTTCTTCCTGGAACGAGATTCATTGATATGTGGGGTTTAACGTCCCAAATCCACTATATGACTATGAGAGACGCCGTAATGAAGGGCTCCTGAAATTTCGGCCGCCTGGAGTTCTTTAACGTGCACCGAAATGTGAGTACGCAGGCCTACAACACTTCAACCTCCATCGAAAATGCAGCCACCGCAGCCAGGATTTGATCCCGCCACCTGTGGGTCAGCCGCCGAGTACCTTGGCCACTAGATCACCGCGGCGGGGCGCCCTCGAACACGGGCGATGTGTATATATAAGCGGTGGAGCGCGCGTTCGTAATTGTTTCAAGGGTGTCTTTACTTTGTTTTCGCTTGACTTGACGCTTTGCTTGACTCGAGTAGATGCGATGAACGGAACAGTACCTTCAACTTGTGGTTGGTCACAACCCATCATCAGCGTCCCATCACTCGTTTCAGGCAACGCTTCTCCTTCA
The DNA here is from genome assembly GCF_043290135.1 of Rhipicephalus microplus. Classification (NCBI taxonomy): domain Eukaryota; kingdom Metazoa; phylum Arthropoda; class Arachnida; order Ixodida; family Ixodidae; genus Rhipicephalus; species Rhipicephalus microplus. The sequence goes on along the minus strand of NC_134709.1, from coordinate 71,798,866 downwards.
TTTAATAAATAGGAATAATAAGGACGAAACAACAATGCAGCATTCCCAAAGCATAACCAATCATGCAGCATTTACGCGATACTCGCCCTCTGTGAAGCATTTATTCGAATTCCCCCTCTGATAAACACTTTTCGAAAAAAAAAAGCCTAAGTAAGCACTTATACAAGGTTACGGTAAAAGTACGATGCCTCTTTTAAACTTTTTTTTTTGTGATACGAATCGAGAGAAACGAAAAATCGGACGTGTTCGCTCACTTCAAGCCCGAGGCAAATTGCTTCCTTTTCGGTCCTCTATGAACGGAGCAGGACTGTAGATATCATCCTGATTACTACTTTTCTTTTTGCTATGTTAAAGTCCCCGTAATTTGTTCTCATTTCTCAATTTGAATCGGGTCAGTATTTTTACGTGCACGTCCGGTCTCTCCTGTGAAAAATAAAAAAAAAGAATCAATGAAAGTTTGAGGAGACATTAAGGAGAGACGAATAATTTGCGCGATATATTACAAGCAGACGTGTTGTAATAACGCGTGCCTAAGTGGTGTACGTCTTTACTTTTTCTTGCGTATTCGTAAAAAAGTTTCATTAGAGTGGGCAGACGGTCGAACGTTTCTTAATGAAAGAAAAGTGGATTGCTTGGTCTTTCTCAACTTGAATAAAACAAACAAAACGGAACACGTGATTTTGTTTGTGTCATGCGTTTGTTTTTTCACTCAGAGGTTGCCTACTCTGGTGGCTTTAGACTATGACCGGCGTTAGTATAGTACGAATATGCGCATGCGCTGAAATTTCAGCGTGTTCTAAAAAAAACATTACAAAAATTTTAGCTAGAACAACTATTATTCATCTCCGATTACGTGAGCTTGCACTACCAAGTAAACTTGTCTGTCAGTTCTTATAATATAACAAAGAAAGCCAGACCACAGATCTATCCTTCTTTTTTCAAGCAAACTTAAAATTTCATTGAGCTCGGTCTCAAGCTATCGACTAGTTAAGCCACTGAAAAGCCTAAGGCAGATATTTAAAGCTCTTGAAAAGCCCCATTAGAGAAGCACTGTAATGGTATTTAGTACTGTTCCTGTATAGTGACTGATTGTACCTTGCTCTGAGGATCACACTCCTGTTTAAGTTCTCACTATCTAAGTTAGTGCTACGTTATATTATTAGTTTATTTATCGCTCGCTATATTACCTACATACATCTTTAATTACCCTACATAAATTTTTGTATTCGTACACTGCAACATGTTAGGAAAAAACTTCTGTTAAGGTTATTCCTGAACAATGCTCATTCTCTGTGCTTCTTTACCATTGACCTAAAAATTACTGTAATGAACCCCGGATAAATTTCAATATAATTCTTGTTGGGTGACCTTGGTGTGTGCGAATGAACATACGGAACATTTGCCACCATCAGAATCGTTTCTCAGCGGAGAGTCGCAGCAGCTGATTCATATATCTTCGTTGGTGGAATCATCAGTGAAGCCTCGTTTTTACGTAATATTTGTTTTAATTTTCGTGTGAAAGCGATGCGATGTCTTCTTATAAGGAAATTGCGTCTATAATAAAATGATTTAGATTTACATTACGCTGTCTTCTCTACAAGAATGTGCCGCATAGACAGATTTTTGTTTTACTTTGGGAAAACAGAGTCTACGTTTTCAATGGAAGATGCCCTTACTTTACGTGCTCATTGACAGTTCCTTTCCTCGTGATAAACAGCTACTCTTAACCACACTTTTTGATAATCTGTTCAAGCATTTTATAAAATTTGTTATCGCAAAATCATGCTTCAGAATTCTGGTCACTGCGTACATTTTTATAGGTCAAGAAATTTCATGAAAATTTGCTGCATTAGTCCGATTTGCCCATGCATCAGACCTACAATAAAAATAGTTTCACTTCTCTTCATTATTTTGGTGCTCTTTGGTCTCATTATGCATCTGAAGTTCTCTGAACTTTTTCTAACTCACACTTCTTCCTTCATTACAATTGGCGTTATTATGGTTTGTTCCTAAATCACTGAGTTACGTATTGAATGAAGTTAATTGAGAAATTTCACTTACTGCATTTGTCTGCACTACACTGAAAAATGTAAACGAAACCAAATAAAATATTGACAGCTTCTTATACATGTAAGGGTGTTATTTTTGGTTGTGTTTTTGACTGTTATTTTTTCTCCATTTTGTGTTTGTTGTCCCTCTAAATTGGAATATATTTGTCCTACTCTAACTTTCGATTCTCTTTTGTGTTCGCTCTTTGCATAGCAAGCTTCATCTTTCCTGTTGGGATTATTTTTCGTTTCTTCTCTTGACTATTCGTTTATTTCTCTCTTATTTGATTTGCTTTCCTTAGTGTGCACTCATCATTTCCCCTCTTCTTTATCGAAATAAATTTTAAGGATTTGTCACAAAGTATGGACAATCCTTTCCAATTCATTGTTACAAAAAATAAAAAAAAACCAATAACATACCCACATAACTGAAGTTTTACATCGGTGAGCCCAAAAGTTCTCATTTAGCCAGAACAAGCACAAAACCTTTAGGCTCGCTTTCAACTTAGTTTGCTCAGTAGGGGTCAAGAATCTTTGTATCTTCGAAAAAAAAAAAACGTTGAAGCACGTTCATAGTTTTGCATTTCTACGTTACCGTCATTTCACTTTTTAAGCAGCTCGTAGAGCTTCAAGCTCAATAGCCAGCTTCTCGGAGGTGATGCCTCTTGCCCCATAAATATCAGGCAGTTAGGAAAGTTTGCAGAATGCGAATGAAACGAACATGTCTTCACGTTCGCTACCTTCAATGGATATCAATCTTCTCGTACTGCTTGTTTGAGACTATTAAAAGCAGTAATCGAGTTTCCGTCTTTCACTTTGCTTTTTTTGTTTACTTTCAGAAGCCTGTGCTATTAAAATCAAATAGAGTGCATTTCGTGTGTTAGTACAAACCACTATACAAAGTAAACATACAGGAAGTTTTTACAGTTTTAAATTTTTGGGGAACCTTCCCTCAAATGTAACCAATCGAAATTAGGTTCATTAGACTTACCTGTAATGTTACAGTGAAACTAGTGTTCTAGTAGAAAAACAGAAAAAATCAGGCGTAACAGAGAAAAAAGGTAACACAATTTTGAAGGGTGGATTTGAACCCACGAAGCAATTCGCTGTTTTAAATAAACCAATCGACCCTCTTCAAAAGTGTAAAGTTAGCTTTTCTGCTATGATGTTCAGCAACTAAAGGCGGTTTGTCATTTAATGAAAATATCCTGATCAAGTGCGGTTTGCTTACGCAATGACGTAGACAATGGTGAGTTGCCTCTCAAACAAACACTCATAATAAACATGTTCAACATGTCAAGCATGGTAAACTAGGACCGCGTCTCCGCTTAAGCCACAGCAGGTGCCGCCATTACTTGTTTAAACATGCAATGAAGATAAGTGTACTTGTAAATTATGAAAAAGGGTCCATAGAAGTGCTGTTTTGAATGTGAGAATTATGTGAAGCAGAAACATAAACAGCATCTGTTCCGTAATCTCGAACAGCAATATATTCGGTATATATTTCTCCAACTATGAATGCCCTGGAGGCGGAAATATTGTAGGCCCGTGTTCTCAGATATGGGTGCACGTTAAAGAATCCCAGGTGGTTGAAATTTCCGGAGCTCTCCACTATGGCGTCTCTCATAATCATATGGAGGTTTTGGGACATTAAAGCCCACATATCAATCAATCAATCAATCACTCAATCTATCTATCTATCTATCTATCTATCTATCTATCTATCTATCTATCTATCTATCTATCAATCAATCAGTAACTATGAATGTCCTTATTTATATTGTCCTTTTTTGCTGTCATTCTTACTTGTTTGGTATTTTCATAATATTTACTCTGTATAGACGTTCCTTGTTTTCATTCCGCAAGGCAGGTTACATCTGATCAGGGCGGCCATTCGTGTCTACTTTGCGCGAAATTGGCTACATTTTGACTAGTCTGGCACAGAAAATTTTCTGTTGGCGCCATGGCTAATTCCTAACTGCTTTTAAATCTCTTCTCTTACTTATTCGAAATAGATTAATTTACCCTTCAATAATAAGGACTGTGTTCACAATAGCACTGCTGTTCGATCCGGGTACAAATTCGACGAAGATTTCAACTGACATTGCTACTTTGCGTATACATTCAGCTCGAGTTCTGGCGTCTTTTCAATTCCATCCAAGGACAACCCTGCATCTGTTCTGAACGTCCAGCGTGTCGATTTGCGCGAATACAGCGAGCGAAATACAGCTTTAACGGTGCCCTAGCTACAGGAGGCTGGCACTTGCTGGAGACCTCGCAGATATTTCTCGAACGCAAACACCGCTACAGAGCCGGCCTAGCGAGCGTGCCGTAATTCATGCATATTCAGCGAGCTTTTGCGGCACCCCTGGCTGTTCAGGTTCTGCGCCTTTCCCTAGTACAGTAGAGAGATGGCAGTATTACTCCTTAAGAGTAATTAGGTTATGTTAGAGAAGTATTTCGGCTAAAGAAATGGTGTTACATTAACATTACCTTTAAAAATCATGACAATTTATCTAAAGGGTGGTGCGCTCAGTAGATCACCTGTTAATGTATTCATCTATTATTTATTAACAGTGCTTATGCTGAGAAATTCCCGAAATCTTTGTTCAGCTTTCCAAACTTGATGCTGTGCCATCCCATAGCTCGTCTTCTATTTTGTTTCCTTTTTTTCACCAATTTGCTTATCCCTAAAAAAGAAATAGCGGGCATGCTACATTGTAGTAAGAAGTAACTGAGAAAGTCTCAAATTATTAACTTTAATAAAGGCATTGTATCAAGCTAATACCTTAATTAGTGTAATCTTGGAAATGTAATTGCTACAAAGTCAGCAACAAATAGAACAACTGAATTTCCCTAAAATATTTATTTTTCGTCAACCAGACATCAATAAGTAAGTTTTTTCTAGAGTAATTAATTTACAGGAACCTGTGGTAAAGTTGGTCAGCCATGCTGGACAGCTCACATCCATGTTTCTTGTACAGTAAATTATTTACAGGACCCTGTTGCCGAATTGGGCAGCTATTCTGGATAGCTCACATCCTTGTATACGTTAGCACTCCAGCAAGCCCGCGGCGGGGAGTTGCGGCAAGGCATTCGCGTTTGCCCGAAGGAGGCTAGGAGACCAAACCCACAAGGCGTTAAGCCTTGCCGGGTATTTCATAAAGTTTTATTCATCCATCTATTGATTGCACTACTTTACTTCTATCACATATGCTGTTGATTTATTGCTGTAATGAAAGATGAGTAGCTGCTTAGCAATTTTCTAGAAAAAGTGTGCCGTTGTTACAGCCAATGAAATCAGCTATGCGCACTACTACTGGCTGATGTACTTATCCGCTAATCACAATTTGACTTTCTATGCATGTTCTTTCAAATGAGAGAAACAATGACAGCTCAGCAGCACATTGTTCACTGCAGGTGCTTTAACACACAATAACCCGCAATAATGCTGGGTTTCGTTATTTTCAGACATTTCTATCGAGTTTTCAAATGACTCTCCATTTCGATTATTTCCTTTTGTATAACTAGACGCTGTATTGCTCGATGACATGCTGGACGCGATGCTGTGGCCACGCCAGTTGGAAGTTCTGCAGTTGCAGAAGCGTAATTGCATGGGAGGGAGAGAGAGCGAGTGGTGGGGGGGGGGGGCAAGGAAAAGTAATTTGCATATCAGGACACCAAAGATGGCACAATTTATCACACGTATGAAGCACACTCTACAGATTTCATTATTTGCCATGAAGTCTAGAGTTAATAAATGTGCTTTCTAAATCGGATTTACCATGAACTGTTCAACTCTCGAAGTCTCGAATATTGGCACAGCCCTACTTCGAACGACGTCTTTACAACAGCGGCTCAAATCCCTGCTCCGAAAAGCTGAGTTTTTACAGCACCCCCAACCCACAACATCTGCGCCAACCGGTAGATGGCAGCAGTGCCCACGGGACGCATCGAACGGGCCGGCACCAGTCCTCCATTGAGCATGCACGGATCCACGCCAGGGGTCTCCCGTTTCGCAGGGACGTCCAGTTCGTGTGAGTCCTTTCTGCTGGGTGCCTTGTGCGCCGGACGCTCTGAGCGAGGGTGGTCTCGCGCGGCTCTGCAATCGCGCGCGCGTGAATCTAATTCGCGTTTCGTTGCGCCGTGTGCTCTCAGCTTACTGTGAATCTTTCATTTTAATCCAAGCCTGCGCCTGGGATCGTCGCATAAAAATTTTGCAATGCGCAGTCCCGTCGGCGGATAAGGAGAATGGATTTGGTGTTGTGCATACCTTTCTGAAAAGGGAAGATGTAGCTTCAGATGAGCTCGCTTGCAGGTGCGAGCACCGGAAAATGTCGTGTATCTTTCAGTGCGGCTCAACTAACGTTTAGGGGTCCACGGGGACATGCGCTCCAAAGAATGTACCAGTAGCATTCAAGTAGGTTTACGTTTTGTTTGATTTTGTATTAGTCTCTTCTAAACTTTTATTTACGGTGCACTTCGTTCCCTTGTTGTGATAAGCATGTGCCGTCAGGCGTTCGCATCCCCAAACGGAAACGGGCCGAAGGTGTCTACCACCGTTCATTTGCTGTACCGACCGACAATCGCGTCTCTAGAACGGATTTACCGAGGATTACCACGCTGCGTCACTGAGAGTGTCGCACAAGACGACCATTGTGAGTGGACATACGCATCAAGTCTCTTCGCCGGGCAGGAGTAAGCCGTCCGATGCTACCACGTGCTTCGGAAAGTGACGAATCTTCCTACCACGCTTTCACTTTGTTTTGTGTGCGCGCCTGTGTAGTTCATCGACTGCGTTAGCGCCGTCCAAGTGCATTGTTCGAATTAGTAGTGCGACGACAGCGTGCGTGTTTTTATTGTGTTGTGTTGGCGTTGGTTGTGTGGATCCCGAAGATGGCTGTAGGGGGCTGGTTGAGCGGAGGTGCGCAATCGTCCCTGCTTCACGCCTACCTAGAGTCATCTGCAAGTGCGTCCACCGCGACGGCGCTTTCGGATCACTCTGACGGCGATCGGAAATGCGGCCGACCGTACACATGGCACAAACGTTGTCGCAGTAAAACAACGAGCACTGCGGACACTTTGCGTGCGCTGACTGGGTCGCTGGGTGCCCTATGTGCTTCTGTAATCGCGAGGATGCGTTTTTATTTTGTATATTCTACGAGACTACGTGCGGCCAGTTCGAGTGCGGTACCAGTTGAGGACGACAACCGCCAGCAGCGGCAATCATCATTCAACTGCCAAAGACGTCCGCGCCTCACGCAACAACAGCCACAAAAGAGACGCGACGGGGCAGTTGGTGCCACCGATGAACCGGTGTGCGGCACGGCACGTAGGCCCTTAGCCACTTGGATGCCCGCGTTGTGTGCCGGTGTTGTGGCGGTGCTGTGTTACGTGAACTCGCTGGATGGCGATTTCGTGCACGACGACATGGTGGCCGTCGTTGGCAACCCCGACGTCACCGGCGAGAGTAGACGGCATGCAGCATCTTCGTCGTCATCGTCGCTTTGGATAAACGATTTCTGGGGCCGACCAATGGCGGATCCTCGAAGCCACAAATCGTACCGGCCCCTCACAGTGCTCACTTTCAGGTGAGGAGTATGCGTGCTTAGAAGTAGGTAAATGTAACGTGCTTCTCTTTGTAGAATTAGATGCGCAAGCTGTATTCTAAAATGAATGAGTGCAGGTATTTCTACATCCTCACCAGAGCTCGCTAACACCCCCCGAAAGTGAATTCTCCGACAGCAACGTAAATTATTCCTAGCCGACTATTGAGCCGCGATGGAAGGCGCTTGCGGTTCCCGGCTGCTGACCACGAAAATCACGGGCCGATATTGGGGAAATGCTAGAGGGTCGTCCTCTGTGTGCAGTTTAAACACACGTAAATGATTTCCGTAACCAGCCACACAGGCTTGCCTCGTTAACATATTGTGAATTTCGAACGGTAAACAATAGATGCTAATACTTTTCGTATCTAGGATACACAAATAGTCCAGATGAAGGACATTGAGAACGGCCAGACATAAAGGTGCGATTCGTCCACTGATGTGAATTCCAGTTGAACTGGGTGAAAAAGCTTCGCCTAAAACTCTATTCTGGAGGTGGTAGGATAATCAGAAGATGAATAGGTGAAGTGCAGGTGGTATGTTACATATACGTGATGTACTCCTGCAAGCATTTATTGAGCCAGCGTGAAAGAAGTATCATCAGTACAGCTAGTTGTTACATAAGAACTTACTAATAACTCCTAATGCGTTAAAAATGCGATTGATGATTGTCTGATTGATATGGGGGTGTTTAATGGCACAAAATCACCGATGAAAATAAGAAGCACCATATTGAAGGGCTCCGGAAGTATAGACCGCCTGGGGCTCTTTACCGTGCAGCCAAATCAGAGCACATGCTCCTACAACGTTTTCGCCTCCACCGTAAACGCAGCCGCCACAGCCGGGATTCGATCCCGTGACCTGCGGCGCAGCAGCTGAGTACCTTAGCCAGTATTGCTACCACGTTGCATGGTATATCTGATGTGTATCGCATCCCGGATGGTACAGAGATGTGTACTAGATGCGTTATATATTAGATACTTCGTAGATAACCATTAGGCCTGCCATGCAACCTTAGTTGGTAGGATCGTATTGCTGGTGCATGTGCTGTTCATTTTGAAAGCTTATACAATAATTAGTATTAACCAACTTAATGTAGTGGCACAAGTTTTACATTATTATTATTATTATTATTATTATTATTATTACATTATTATTATTATATGAGCACACAGTAGAGCGGGTGGACAGCACGAAGAGTACGAATACCCACAGTTCGGCCAATATTTCTCGCTCAGAAATCGTTCCAATCAGCTGCGTTTAGCGTACACAGTTTTACAATACATCCTGTGTTGTTCGGTTGAAATGTTCACATTCTCGCTTGTCGAAAGCGCTTTTCGAATTTTGCTGTAATTCAGTTTTAGTTTTTGAGCTTCTCTTTTTCTATAGCCTTTGACTCGCCCCGAAATTTAACCTCGCCGTTGCAAGACTGTGTTATAGTAATTCACTGTAGGCTTTGGTGCTTGGTCAGCATACATTAAATGCAAATAGCGGTCCTGTTTCGTTCGTTTATCTGCGCGCGCGTCGGCTGGCGTTCGATGGGGTGCCTAACCTTTCAGTATTGTTCAGTATGCCAGTTTACATTTTTAGCAGAAACTGAGAGCAAATGCTAAAAAGAAAAAAAACACACCCAGGAAGAATAGTGCTGAAACGCCATTTGCGCTCCTAATGACCCGCGGCATGCCGGTCGGTCACGCTAGCCCGGTGGCGTAGCGGAACGTTTTCTACTCTTGCGGGTAAAGGCTGCTGGGAAAGCCCGAAAGAGTGTGAGATGCACGTCTTATTGTTTTTTTTTTCGCATCAACTGTACCTGTATGGCCAATAGAACCACGAAAAATCTGGGAAGCGAGTGAAAGATTCTGGAGTGTATTGCAAAAATCGTCTAGTGAAATCGCGACGAGTTATCGTCGCAGAAAACGTACGCGACAGGGCTATCACCAGAATTTCTTCCCGGAGCTCTACTACAATTTATGTCATTCGTGCCGTGAGTTTGTGTTTATTGTCTATATATATAGACAATAAACACAAACTGCAATATATATATATTATATATATATATATATTATATATATATATATATATATATATATATATATATATATATATATATATATATATATATATATATATATATATATATATATATATATATATATATATATATATATATATATATATATATATATATATATATATATATTTATATATATATACATACATATATATATATATATATATATATATTAAAATAGAGGTGTTGTACGTCGAGAAAGGTTCAGACGCAGCTTGGCAAAATGAGCTTTAACAGGCAGGTCTGGCTAATGGCGAACGGCGTGCGCGAGCTACTACTGCAGCCACCGATCATCATCGTCTTCTTCGTTGCCAGCAGAGCGTCCGTTACTCAGATTCATTAATTCATTACAATTGGTGTCCATAGTGCAAGACAGAATGGTGTCCATAGTGCAAGAAGGTTCGCGTCCGTAAAGGAGGAAAAAAGGAGAGAACCCTGTAGTGCTTTGAATGGCGGTATTATAGGCGAACGTGATAAACGGGAGCACTCGGTCCCAATTGGAGTGGTCTGACGAGATATACATAGACAGCATGTCACCAAGGGTGCGGTTGAAGCGCTCTGTCATTCCATTGGTCTGAGGATGATAGGCGCTTGTAGTGCGGTGAACGACGTGGCACTCACGCAGCAATGCTGTGATGACGTCTGACAAGAATACGCGACCACGATCGCTCAGTAACTCCCGAGGTGCTCCGTGACGTAATACGATGTTGTGAAGAACGAAAGTCGCAACGTCTTTTGCTGTAGACGAGGGAAGGGATGAAGTTTCGGCATACCGCGTGAGATGGTCGACGGCAACTATGATCCAGCGGTTACCGTCAGCAGTGTTGGGAAGGGGACCATAGATATCGATGCCGACGCGGTCGAATGGTCGAGATGGGCATGGTAAGGGTAGCAAGGTACCGCTGGCGTGACAAGGGGGAGTTTTTCGTCTCTGGCACGTCGAGCAGGCCCGAACGTATTGTCGTATAAAACGGTACATGCCACGCCAGTAATATCGGAGACGTATGCGAGAATAAGTCTTCAGGAAACCTGCGTGGCCACATTGGGGGTCGTCATGAAACGTGGAACAAATTTCGGATCGCAGATGACGTGGAATCACGAGTAGCCACTGACGTCCACCGGGTGCGTAGTTGCGTCGGTACAGCACGTCGTCGCGAGTGGCGAAGTGCTCCACTTGCCGACGCAACGTGCGAGAAGGGGGGGAAGCCGTCCGCCCAGCCAGGATGTCTAGAATCGAAGCAACCCAAGGGTCCTTGCGTTGCTCAGATGGCATGTCGGCGATGGTGACGGAAGTGGCATCAGAGGTTATACTTTCGCAGCAGTCCGGGTCAGGGGGTAGAGGCGAACGGGATAGGGCGTCTGCGTCCGAATGTTTCCGGCCGGAGCGATAGACCACGCGAATATTATATTCTTGGAGGCGTAATGCCCATCGGGCGAGGCGACCGCTTGGATCCTTCAATGACGACAACCAGCAGAGGGCGTGGTGGTCAGTCACGACGTCAAAAGGGCGCCCGTACACGTAAGGTCGAAATTTTTCTATCGCCCAAATAATGGCGAGGCATTCCTTTTCGGTGACAGAATAGTTGCTTTCGGCTTTGCTAAGAGTTCGGCTTGCGTAGGCAACCACGTACTCTTGGAAGCCGTCTTTCTTCTGTGCAAGAATAGCGCCTAGCCCGACACCACTAGCGTCGGTGTGGATCTCTGTAGGTGCCGATGGGTCGTAGTGTCGCAGAATAGGCGGCGACGTGAGGAGGCGGCGCAGTTCATTGAAAGAGTCGTCACAGGTGGCAGACCAGGCTGAAAGGTCTCTGGAGCCGGCGAGGAGCTTGGTCAAAGGAGCGATGATCGTCGCGAAATTGCGGACGAAGCGCCGGAAGTAAGAGCAAAGGCCTATGAAGCTTCGGAGCTCTTTCATGGTGGTCGGTTTGGGAAACGCTGAAACGGCTGTAAGTTTGGCAGGGTCAGGAAGAATGCCGTCTTTTGAAACCACGTGGCCAAGGATCGTAAGCTTTCGAGCGGCGAAATTGCACTTCTTCAGATTCAGTTGCAGCCCCGCGGCAGAAATACACGCGAGGACTTTCTCGAGGCGGGTTAAATGGGTTGCAAAATCAGTTGAAAAGACGACAATATCATCTAAATAACAAAGGCAAACGTTCCATTTGAGGCCTCGAAGGATAGAGTCCATCATCCGCTCGAAAGTAGCTGGCGCGTTGCAGAGGCCGAAGGGCATCACTGTGAATTCGTAAAGCCCGTCGGGTGTGATGAAAGCAGTTTTTTCACGATCGGCCTCTGCCATGGGTACCTGCCAGTATCCAGAGCGGAGATCTAAAGAAGAGAAAAATTCGGCTCCCTGTAGGCAGTCCAAGGCATCGTCAATGCGTGGCAGCGGATAGACATCCTTGCGCGTGATTCGGTTGAGACGCCGGTAGTCCACGCAAAACCTGATGGATCCGTCCTTCTTCTTCACCAACACAACTGGAGAGGCCCAGGGACTGCTTGACGGTTCGATTATGCCACGTGTCAGCATGTCGTCAACCTGTTCATTGATGGCACGGCGTTCGGTAGTTGACACACGATATGGACGCTGCCGTAATGGCGTCTCTTGACCGGTATCTATACGGTGTACAACAGATGACGCTCGACCTAAGGAACGCTGATTGTGGTCAAACGAGGCTCGAAAACGCTGTAGGAGCTTGATCAGCTGTCTCTGCTGCCCAGGCGTGAGGTTACAATCGATGGACTTGCGGAATACATCCATAGGTTCATTAGCGTCAGTTGCGGGTGTAATGGCACAAGTCGGTAGAAATGGCTTGTCTGGATAGATCGGTTCTTCGAAAATACAATTTAAGGTCTCGAGGCTTCCCAGACACTCACCGCGTAGCAGGATGTACGGGCAAGCAGAAACGTTGCACGCATAAAGTACCGCCGAACCATTGGAAAAGTTGATGACGGCAAACGGGAGGACGATGGTTCGGTGTTGCACACTAGCTATAGTTGGTTGGAACAGGAGCGTCGAGTTAGTGGCAGCAGGGGAAAACACAGGCACTAGGACGGCGGACAACGGCGCGATGCGGACGTCAGCTGCGGCAAACACTTTCGAGGGACTGTGGTGGTCGATATCAAGGCACGGATTCGTCAACGTGAGTTCAGCACGAGCGCAGTCGACGAGAGCCTGATGGGTAGAAAGGAAATCCCATCCTAGTATCACGTCGTAAGATGAACGTGGGAGAACAACAAAGTTGACGGCGTACCAAACATCTTGAATAAGAACGCGTGCTGTGCACTGAGCTGTCGGCGCGATGAAATGGGAGGTGGCTGTACGCAGAGCAAGATTCGTAAGCGGCGTTGTAACTTTTCTCAAATCGCGACACAGTTTTTCACTAATTACAGAAACGACGGCGCCTGTGTCGACAAGTGCACGTACAGCAACACCTTCTACTAGCACATCAATTTCGTTGGACGGACAAAGAGGAGGTCTTAGAAAGTTCGACGACGACGCAGTTCTTGCCTCCGGAACTGCGGCTGTCAGTTTTCCTCTCGAGCGGGGCTCGTGCGCCGAAGCATCGGGGAGACAGATCGGCGACGGGGTGGTAATGACCGGCGAGAATCGACGGGGCGTCGTGGGGACAATGAGTCGGTGATAGGAGAAGATGGTCGCCGGGGATTCTGGGCAGCCTGGTAATTTGCAGAATTCCCATGGTCTGGAGGCTGGAAGTTGCGACGGCGACAGTAGCGTGCTATATGTCCCACGAAACCGCATGCGAAACAGATGGGTCGATTATCCAAGGTGCGCCATGGGTTAACGACAGAAGGTGCAGGGGGCGAAACGGGATGGGGTGCCGTGTATGTAGGCAGCGTCGTAGGGTAGGGGGACCCGGTGCCCCGGTATGCGCCAGAGACAGGTGGGGCTGGGGGTCTAGCAACGACGGCAGCGTAGGTCAGCGGCGTAGGGACAGGTGGCGATGGAGGCAGTGCTTGCGCGACCTGTGTCTCAATGACCTGGCGTAGACGTGGGTCTAACGAGGTCACTGGCGCGGATGCTTCGGCCACAAGAGAAAGCTGACGCGCAACTTCCTCACGAATGAATTGTTTGATTTGGGGGAGTAAGACGGTCTGATCAGCAGCGACGTCGTGTACGAGGGCGGAAACTTCAGCCGTATCTTCTGCGGCCCTGCGCGTCGAGACACGCTGCTTACGCAACTCGTCGTACTCCTGACAGAGGTGGACAACATCGGTGACGGTCTGTGGATTCCTAGCGACGAGCATCTGGAAGGTGTCGTCATCAACTCCTTTGATGATGTGCTTGATTTTGTCGCGTTCGGTTAGAGATTCATCCACGCGCTTGCAAAGGGACAAGACATCTTCAATGTAACTCGTAAAGGTCTCGTCCCTGCGCTGGACTCGACTACGGAGACGCTGTTCCGCGCGAAGCCGGCGCACGGCGGGACGGCCGAAGACCGCGGAGATGGTGGTCTTGAAGGCGGACCAGTTGGTAATTTCGCCTTGGTGGTTCTTGAACCAGAGGCTGGCCACATCAGCTAGGTAAAAGCGCACGTTTGTGAGCTGGTCGCAGGCGTTCCACTTGTTGGAAGCGCTTACGATTTCGTACTCGACGAGCCAGTCCTCGACGTCTTGTTCATCGTTGCCGCGAAAAATTGGTGGGTCACGTTGCCGAGGCGCGCCAGTACAGTAGACTGTCGTTGGTGAGGCAGCTTGAGAAGGGCCAGGAGCAGTCATGGTGAACGGTGAGGGTAGCGTCCGATTGCGAAGTTCCAGGTTGATGGGAACCCCGGCTCCTCCACCACTTAAAATAGAGATGTTGTACGTCGAGAAAGGTTCAGACGCAGCTTGGCAAAATGAGCTTTAACAGGCAGGTCTGGCTAATGGCGAACGGCGTGCGCGAGCTACTACTGCAGCCACCGATCATCATCGTCTTCTTCGTTGCCAGCAGAGCGTCCGTTACTCAGATTCATTAATTCATTACAATATATATATATATATATATATATATATATATATATATATATATATATACATATATATATATATATATATATATATACATGATGACATTGCATTGCTGAGTAACTCAGGGGACGAATTGCAACTCATGATTATGGAGTTAGACAAGGAGAGCAGAAAGGTTGGTCTTAAATTTAATCTGCAGAAAACGAAAGTAATGTACAACAACCTCGGAAAGTAGCAGCGCTTCGAGATAGATAATAGTGCACTTGAAGTTCTAAAAGACTATGTCTACTTAGGGCAGGCATTAACCGCAGAGCCGACCACGAGATTGAAGTAACTAGAAGAATAAGAATAGGGTGGAGCACATTCGGCAAGCACTCTCAAACTATGACAGGTAGATTGCCACTATCCCTCAAGAGGAAGGTACATAACAGCTCTTTCTTGCCAGTGCTTAGCTACGGAGCAGAAACCTGGAGACTTACAAAGAGGGTTCAGCTTAATTTGAGGACGACGCAGCGAGCAATGGAAAGAAAAATGGTAGGTGTAACCTTAAGAGACAAGAAGAGAGCAAAGTGGATTAGGGGACAAACGGGGGTTAAGGATATCATAGTTGAAATAAAGAAGAGGAAATGGACATGGGCCGGGCATGTAGCGCGTAGACAGGATAACCGCTGGTCATTAAGGGTAACTAACTGGATTCCCAGAGAAGGGAAGCGGGCTATGGCGCGACAGAAGGTTAGGTGGGCAGATGAGATCAAGAAGTGTACGGGTGTAAATTGGCAGCAGCAGGCACAGGACCGGGTCAACTGGCGGAACATGGGAGAGGCCTTTGTCCTACAATGAACGTAGTCAGGCTGATGATATATATATATATATATATATATATATATATATATATATATATATATATATATATATATATATATATATATATATATACATATATATATATATATATAGTAAACTAGAAAATAACGTGAAGTCAACGCCTTTTCCATCGCCACCTTGGTATACGACACGCCTATGTATATATCGCGTTGCGAACTTGAAAATTCTTAGGGGTTCGGAATTCACCCCCTGTCGTCAACTTACTTTTTCCGAGCTAATGATACTCTGAGATACACAGATCGCGTCGAAACCTCGCAGAATAGGATTTCTTTCACACACACACAAAAATACTTGGCAAACTGGTGAAACAATGCGGAACTATAAATGCTGGCCCATTTAACCAAAGTAAGATTTAACCATTGTGGTATAGCGCCATTAGTTAACATATTCGCGCACAGCGTATCGCGAATCCTGCGCTGTAAATTGGCAACAACAAGCGCATAATAAACGCTGGCACTCGATATTATCTTCTTCAAAGCGTCGACATTTACGGAGACCAACGGTACGATTTGCGTTCCCCCGTAAAGGGGTAACCGGCGCCAATGCTCATGCATACACAACACTGCACTTCAGCGACACAGAAGGCCGACGTTCACAGCTTGAGCCGCGAACGGGCACAGTATAGTATTGCGTACCGGTGGCCTCTGCCTCGGTCCACCAAGGCTTGACATTGGCCCGTCGATATCATCGCCTTTGCGCAGCGCTTGTTGCAGCAATTTGATGCATCGGTGGTATCCTCGTGAGAGAAGTCGGCTGCAGAGATACACCGTTCACGCATGTGGAAACTGCAACACTTGGACAAACCGTCACACGCTAGCAATAAGCGAAATGCAAAGAACGTAACGACGTCTCGCCTTTCTGTCAGTTTCAACATAGTAATAGCAGCAGCACGTGCTGATACCGAAGGAACTTCTGGTCACTTAATTTATTACTCTCTAACACCGAAGCATAAATATTGTGTTTTGATATTTGCTATACAGTAAAAAAAAAAAGATGCTTTCACCGCTTTCAGGGAAAAAGAAGGCACTCAATGCGAAGGAACAGCTCTTATGATGTTACATCTGTAGCTTAAAAGAAAAAGTATTTGAAATACATGACCGGACACAGGGAGAAAAATTTTGAAAATGAACTGTCTCCTCGTTAGGGCTTCAGTTCCTCACCAATACTGCTGGGGTATACGCCAGCACACAGAACCGGAAGCCATCCAGCACCTGTAATTGTAAACAGAGACAGGCAACTCTCAGGCGGCAATGCCCCGGGTGCTCCTATAGCTGTGATCGAGACGCTTTAACTATGACCGTATATACTTTAGCCAGACCAAGCTTCAACTGCGTCGCCACCAAATCGTTCCCTATAGCCGCTAATAAATGTCAAGGCGCATTACTTCACTTTACCGCTCATTGACGCCGGCAGAAACCCATGCCGTCTTGCTGCACCCAATACAGAACACCATGCATTTGCTAAAAAATATCCAAGCTGTACAGAAGGCGTGTTTGTGGAGTGTTTTGCATGCGCCCGAATAGCTTAAACAGTAACGAAAACAATAAAAAGGGCGTTTGGTAGCTTAGTTGGTAGAACGCCGGGCGCTTATCATGATCCGCGAGGTCGTATAAATGCGGTTTCCGGTAGCGCATATTTCTGCGATAGTTATTTTTCACTTTCGTTAGCGTTCACTTTGTCAACGTCATATCCCTGACTCATATACGCCATTGAAGTATTGATGTACCGTGGCATAAAACATTTTTTGTGTTTATATTTATACCATGGCTCATACAACAATTAAAGCCCGGTGAAATAACTACGACGACGCACACAACACACGCATTCGCTGAGAGGGTCTTATATGAAGCCATAATAAGTGCATTCAGTAATGTTAGGAATATTGATGTTGTCAGAAGTAGTTGATCAAATAATAATGAATGTGTTCGCAAATCGGGTGTCGAGGTTTCGTTTTTGGGCTGACCTAAAGAAACAGTAAATTGTGAAGACAAACAAGCCCATTGCTGCAAGCCCCCTGTTCTTGATGATGATGATGATGATGATAATGGTGATGATGGTGATGATGATGATGACGACCTGGATGGCGCTCACCCACAAAGGGGTATATTCTAAGAACCGGGTGGTAGGATACTAAACTGAAACTAAAACTGATTTGAAAAGCTAGTTTTAGAGACAAAAGTATTGACATATTTAGTTCTTCGTTCTCCGCTTCTTTCTACTATCCGAGCTCGCGCGAGCAGCAGTGCCGATCTTGCTTCCCTACAACATATACATACGGGCTATCTTCAAGCCAGGTCTTTGTTCGAGCTCTGAACGAGAGAGAAAAACAATGTGCACAGTCAGCTTTTCTCATACCTGACACGCAAGGGACCTTAAAATGTGCGTTGCTGAACATTTTATTCAGTATTTTCAGTCTATTTGTATATTTTCCAGATCTCGCAAGCTGATAAATATTAATCACCGACATCACTTCGTTACCAACTTGTAAAAACTCGGTAGTTGTTTACTTCTGAGTCACCCGGCATTTTTTAGAATGGGAAGCTTCCACATTGCCTAGTTGTCTGCGAAGTTGGTGACAGAGAGGCATTATTAATGTGCGAGGCGGGGTTGCTTTCTTCGAAGTTTCGTGTTCGGGCCGCTTTCGCTGTGGTAAGCCCAATATAGGCTTCTGAAACAGGGGTGAAAACAGAGGGAACAAAACAACCACACGCACTCGGAGATGCCACCCACGTGGAGCGTAACAAACGATTACAAGCTGCATGAAAAAGTGGCCAGCAGGGAGCCCTCGCCACGGCGGCTCGAGGAACATGTAGTGGCGGAACATTAACGTGTATAGCTCGCTGCCGCAAGCGAGCTCATGGGGAGCCCCCGACTCGCGCGGGGGCTCCCTTACTTTCCCAGAGTTCTTTTTTTTTTCTTATCTCCGCCCTTGGTTTCGCGACAGGACGTTGCAATAGACGAGAAAGAAAAAAGGAAACGCACGTGTCGAGGTGTGCAAAAATGTACCCTCGTTTTACCTGCCACCTTCGAAAGGAACGCCTTTTGCAAAACTATAACGTGGGCCGCGGTGCGGCCGCCACGATAGGAAGTTCTCGAAAGAAATAGCGTCAAGGCCACTGCACATGCGCAAAACCCAAACGTAGTTTGGGTTTTGCTGTTTTCCGAAATCTAGCGTCCCCAACCCAAAACTCCAACCGAGTTTGGGTTTCGGGTAAGGGGCGCTATTTTTCTAATATAGCGGGAGTCCTGAAGCCTGCCTCCAGAAGAGCTGGGTCAGACAAATGTGACAGCACCGACTGAAGGGACGGCTCTCGGCTAAGACTAGAGTGACATAGATTAGGGGGAGCGTCTGAAGCGCTGCAGACCCTATTCGCTGCTGCTTGACCCAAAGCACCCACACGCAAAGGGCTTTGGGGCCCCAAACTTTTCAGGCCCCTATATTCGAAGACTGCATTATGTTGCTTCCGTAAATAACGCGAAAAAGAATGAATCAAGAAAACACGCAGCGGGCAAATTGACTTTATTTTGTTGTCCTTGCAATATATGTGTATCCTATTTGTAACGAAGCAAATAAGGACCGAATTTTATCTCGTTATGTCTCTCGTTACACTTGGTCCCATAAATGGTTGGAAGCGTGAGTAAGCCATTGACAGACAAGCTGTTAAAGTCATCAATAATTTGGTTTGTCTATCCTGTGTGACCTGCCTTGAACCGCCTATCATTTATGTGCCAAATAAAATGGATAAACCCCAATGCAAGCTTACCACTGGTCCCCTAACGATGAATACGCCAACATTTAGCACAACAAACGCGTATTTATCACAGAAACATTCGCGGTATATCAGAAAGTTATCATCACCATAGGCTGATATGTGACACATACGTGGGGGAAGTCTTGTTGCTCACCACTGGTCAGTTAAAAAAAAAGGAGGCAATCGTTAGCCCTAAAATAGCGAACGGGAAAGGCAATGGAAACTGTGCAAACACCCGAGAAGCGACAGAAGGCTTACCACAATGAAGGCGCAGCGAAAGCCGAGTAAAGGCGCCCATGACTTGATTTCTAACACGCGATCCAGTGCCTACAGAGACCGGTTGTGGAGCACAAGCCGCCATTTTTTTTATCTGTTTTTACTATAATAGACTCTGCCAGTTTGTGCTTTGCGAGGCGAGAGAGGGGGAGGAAAGCGATAGTTTTGAGGGTGCCTTCCTGAGCCCGCACGAGATGCGAGCATGCGCAGTGCGAACGGCGCTGCCGCCGATGCCGAGCGCGACATCATGCGACTAAGAAATGCTCTGCACTAAAAAAAAGTTTTCAACTTATAGAGAGATGGAGAATTATTGATTATATTGAACATTGTACTTATTTAGTTATTTGTGATGAAATAGCCTTACGGAATGTGAGTCATTTTATATTATTGGGATGATTCATTCACAAAAAATTTGCCATGTCAAAAGTAAGTCTGCATCGCTGTGGCAGGATCGTAAACTAGTAAGCTAAAGTTCGCATTATTCTGCAGCGATTCATTTATTCCCAGAACATCAGTAGACTGAAACCGCCTTCCAGGATCTGTGGCCATCTTGACCGATCATCGCTTGTTTTGTTCTGCGCTTACTAGCATTTTATAAACACACTTACTTGTTTCGTTTGTACACAATGCTTATATTTTGTTTTTTATTGTTTGTCATTTATTTATTTTTTATTATTAGCTAACATTGTATGAGCAAAAAAAAATCATGTTTGACCATTCTCCACGATGCCTTTGGCCTGGATAGTATTACGAAATAAATAAATATATAAGGCGAGCAGCTGTAAACAAAGGTGCACAGAAAAAAGTGTCGGAGCTTGCTCAGTGCTGCAGGTTTCATTCGAAGACGTGTTACGTGCGCGCAACTAGTCGCGAGAACTCGGAAGTTATTCGCTTGCGCGTGTTCCCTGTTCACGCCCATTATGAGGGATGCTCCTTGCCGTCTTTAGGCTTTACCTAATTTTACAGCGCAAGAAAGCTGTATAGCAGCCATTAGCTGTAAAGCGCCACGTTTTACGTATGCGTGCAGACGCGAAACATCTCAAGTACTGAATTGCGCAACTAAACCGGTTCCTAACGTTAACGTTATATCGTCTACCGTATTCACAGGCAAGACGTCGTGCATGCTCTTCGGGTTTGCAAAGCGTACTCCCCGAGTTCTTCAGATTAAGCATCCGCTATTACCCTACTTGATGACTATTCTGTCTTTTTCGACCTCGTTTCACTTGTAGGGTAGCATACTGCCCATAATCTGATTGGCGTCGCCGTTTTTGCTGCATTCCCTCTTTCTCTAGACAGCGGACTCGAAAGATCTGAAGTTGTAATTTATACACGTTGTCACCGGGGCAGCACCTAATTGTTGCCCGATCATTTGGAAAAAAAAAAATCCTCGTGATTTGCCATCTTCGTATCAAACAAGTACCAGAACTGCACACTTCAAATGGCCTTGTACTCTATTGTCGTGTATCACCACTACGCAACATATAAAATAATATTATTTCGGTTTTACTACTCAGAACTGCGATGTGATTACGAGGGACGTCGTAGTAAAGGGCTCACGAAATTTGGTCTCTTAGTAGACTGGTCATGACCGACCTACTCTGAACCGATTGGTCAGGACCGACCAGGTCCTCTTTAATACGCACTGCCATCGCATGCACAGTACACGAGCATCTACCTTTTCACCTCCACAGAAATGCGACCGTCGGAGCTGGAATTGAACCCGCAACCTTTAGGTGAGCAGCCAGCCACTGTAACCGCTGCACCACCGCTGCGAACTTCTTGATAGAAACACGTACTACCATATTGCTTTTACAGTAACCTTTACTCGTGAAACACAGTGAAATTCAAGTATACGATACGTTGGATTTCTTCACAACTGCTACATGAAGCTACAAGAAGCGGGAAGGTGGATTTCTCGTTCGTGCTCGAGCACTCCGCCTTCCACACAATCTACTTGCCGAGGAACCACAGAGGGCGAAAAGAACGGTGCCGTCTTTGGGTTCGTGACTTGGGTGCACGCGTATATAAAGCAGTCGACGCCACCGCACAATGGGCACTTGTCTCACAGCGAGACGGGACGGGGGGTCTACCCAACTACATCCGTGCAGCCACCGAGCAAAAAAAGGCGGGGAGGGAGGAGGATTCGTGCCATTATTCTACCCTCCCATCTATACACGGTGGTGTGAGGGGCACGCGGCGTTTGCGCAGGCGAAATGCTGCCCTTCGGGACGTCCTGTCCTGGCAAACAACTAACTGTGAATCCTCACTACACCCCCCCCCCCCCCCCCCAATTCTACATGCTTCAGTGCGTATAGCGCCCAGAGGACCCCACACGAACGTCCGGTAGGGTGCTCGTCGATCATGCCAGCTTTCTCGCTTGCTCCTTGAATTGCTTTCCTTTTTTTTTTGTATTTGTGTCAACTTGCGTGTGTGTGTGGCGGGTGGGGAAAAGGGGGTTATTTCTTGCCGTTTTAAGGCGAACGCGAGAAATGGGGGGCGAGCTGGAGGAGAGCAGGAGAGGTGGTCCCCTCTCAGCAATGTTCTCGACGAACCGATGCGTACACTTTACTGCCTTTTCAGGCGTGATGCCATGTATCATCGCGACAGGCTCTTTTTCTAATCATCCTTGCAACCCTCAAGAAACCATATATACACTATAACTTGCTGTCGAACTAGCTGATGATATATCATCTTCAAAAGCAGGTGCGACTTGGCATTCCCCCATTCATACACGCATTGAGAGTTGCAGATCGCTAGACGATGTTCGAGGAGTGTGCTCGTCAATAGGTGTGTGTGTGTGTGTGTGTGTGCGCGCGCGCGCGCGCGTGTGTGTGTGCGCGTGTGTGTGTGTGTGTGTGTGTGTGTGTGTGTGTGTGTGTGAAGTAAGCAGTGCCAAGGAGTTGCGTCTAATATTCAAGATGTTTACCTACGCGAGCAAAAAGGCTCACCACTGAACGAGATGTTGCTTCCTTACGTCCGGGGTGTATGTAATAAGACCTCAAGACAAGATCAACACCATTGTTCTATTCTGTTTTGCTAGTCTTTTCTGTGAATACGTGGTTGACCCATCCAGCGGCGCTCTGCCCGAACTATCATCAGGTAGACCCTTCCGTGAACGATACATTTAAAAGGAAGTCAAGCTACTCGCTAAAGAATAAACAGGTACCATGGCAACGCTTCTATTCTGCGAGCGTATATTCAGCATTAACTATTGATTATCTGAACAAAACAACAGCATATAATTGAGCTTCTTTTGTTCTACTTTTGCGAGTAATTTTGCGTCGACGAATAGCAACGCAATTAATTTAAAACATGGGGTCTACGCACTCTTGCCTTTACTACAAGAATAGCGGCTGTTACTGTACACAGCAAATACAAGACTGGATAAAAAATGACATATGTGCTCCTTCGGGTGCCACTCTTCTTGCTTTTGCTTTGATCTGCAACACAACGACCGAAGCACAAAACAATTGAGCCTTGTCCTACCGGTGTCTTCACACCAAAGGGTGGGTGGGGCGTCTGTATACCGTTCACTTGTCTCGCTTGTCACGTACTTGCGATGGCTGACACATGCGCCGGCACGAACAGGCCAATTAGCGCTGTGAGCGCGAGGGCCAATCTCAAAACTCCGAAGTGGCGCAATGCACGTGATAATAACACAGGCGCGTGCAGCATGCTGCAAGCTTCGTGGCCTGAGCTTTGCGGTTGTCGTTAGCGCTCCTATTGCATTTTTTTTATATTGACCCTCTGTCGTGATCTCTCTGCCGTTCGATTGACCCTCTGTCGTTCCTCTGTCGTGATCACAGACAGAGTAACCGCATTTACGGCAGCTATTTTGGATCACGTCCTGATGCTGAGTGAAACAACGCATCGTAAGACCACCGCCTACCACCCACAAACAAACGGGCTGACGGAGCGTCTGAACAAAACCACTGAAGACATGCTTTCGATGTACGTAGACATTGAACACAAAAATTGGCATGAAATCTTGCCACAGATAACGTTTGCGTACAACACGGCCAAGCAAGAAACGACCCGCATGCCCCCGTTCAGCCTCGTTCATGGACGAGAAGTACGAACTATGTTAGATGCGATGCTGCCGCACGAAAGTGACGACATCGACCCAGACGCCAACACGTTTACGAAACGCGCGGAAGAAGCTAGACAACTGGCACGTTTACGGATCCGCCAGCAGCAAGAGTACGATGCAGGCCGCTACAATGCTCACCGCAGAGCAGTTGTCTATCAAACTGGCGACAAAGTGTGTATTCGGACACCCGTACGGAAACGAGGACTATCAGAAAAGCTCTTAAGAAGATACTTTGGGCATACCGAGTGCTGCGACAACTGAGTGACGTCACTTACGAAGTCGTTCCCGACAATTCGTGTAGTACAAAGCGTCGCCAGCACCATTTTGACCTCGTTCACGTAGTGCGCATGAAGCCTTGCGTCCGCGAGTGATTGCGTGAGACTTTTCTTTAAAAAAAAACTGCATTATGGACTTCGCATCGGGTCGATGCTCTTTGATAGGGAGGCAAATGACCCTTGTCTACATGTGGACAAAAACGATGATGGGGGGCTTTAGCGGACACCAGATAGTGAGCCTCTAGCTTGACTGGAGAACGAAGAAGAAAATCTTGCGGTTCAGCTGTTGAGAACACGCTGCTTTCGCTGCCTCAAGGCGTACTTGTGCTTTGTTCGCGTTGTACTGCGACAATATGCAGGTACTATATATGTAAAATGAAGCGCACAAGCTTTGGTCACACTGGGCTAAATGTTTTGAGATGATGCGCAGCAATACACTATTGCGGCAGATGGTGAGAAGTCATATTCTGATGGTCGCCTTATGGCCGGTTCGAACGAATCCGTGCTGCTACCACCATTGCTCGTCAGTGGCGAAAGTGTCTGCATTCTTGGTACTGCAGAATGCGCACTATTTCTTCGGGTCGATGACAAATAAATGCGTAAAGCACTGAAAAAGACCAACCCGCTGTTGAGAAACCACAGTGAATCTAGGTTATGCGGGACGTTCCAGGGCACGATCATGCGTGGTGGTGTTCCTCAGTTTATGGTCACAGATGGCTTTACGTATTCGGTCAAGTTTGCGTCACTATCGTGACTCAGCACGGTCAAGGAGCAAATGGTGTCGCTAAGAGTACCGTTCATGAACATTACTGTTTCCGAGCACATGCTTCGCCTTTCTTTTTATGTCCATATATATGTTTGCTTACAAACATGGCCTAGCTCTCCGCAGAAGTTTTTCCTTGCATACTTTGGATTCAAGTGGCGTGTGTATATTTATGTCTATTTGCAATACAGTATTCTTTCATGGGAGTATACTGAAACAACATGTCTATTTATACGAATTGGCTGAAATGAGTTCGGTGTCGGCTTTGCTCACTTAGTAAAGCAGGTGTAATAATAAATTTGTCGAAAACTTAAAAAAAAATAGGAAAATGAGTTGTTTCCACTCTGTCTTCTCAATTGATTTTTTATATAGCAGGGCAGCTTCAGATGGTTTAGCATAATATTAAGAACAATATTCAGGAAAGTTAAATTTAATAAATATTTAAATACTGTAGTTAGGTGGTATGTGAAATGGAGAGACGGAAGTTTTTCACGCGAAGAACACATCGCTGCGTTGAAATAGAGAAAAAGCGGCCTCTAATAGTTGTGGGGACAATAAAGTTCAACAAAGTTAAGCGGTGAAACCTAAACCAAAGTGCCAATGAGCGCAACGTGCACATCACCCCAATAACGTTATTGATCAAGCAAACGATTATAAATGTGTGTTTCTTCCGCGTTTTTGAAATCAATGTGTGCCATAAGGGCTGAAATTGCAAGCGTATAGTCCGCACATCTACGCTCAAAAAATGTCACCTCGTGATTCATTCTTTTTGGAAAGCTGCTCCACACTGGTCTAGTGGTTATGGCACACCCGAAGGTCATCGGATCGGGTCCTGGCCGTGGCGGCTGAATTGTCGATGGAGACGGAAATGTGTCAGGCCCATATACATAGATTTAAGTGCGCGTTAAAGAATTGATCCCTTATAGTCGAAATTTCCCGTACCCTGCCACTACTACGTTTCCCATAATAATATGGTGTCTTTGTTTTGGGACGTTGAACCTCAGGTATTATTATCATTTTTTTTTTGACGTCTTGGAATGATACAGAAGTTGCGCTTTGGCACGTTTCACTAGAGTCCGTTTTTTTTGAAATCTCAAAATTATGACTGCCTAACTCCACTATATATAAGCGTAAATTACCTTAACCTCCTAATTACTGTTGCAAAAGATGTATTTATTGATTTTAGGATGCCTATGGCTAGATAAAAAATCGTTGTACAGGTATACAACTTAAGTCACATTTGCCTGATTCTTTATATTTCTGAAAATTTTCCAAGAACCTTGCACATATTTCATAATAGAGATTTACAAGTCCTATTTTATACCGTATAGAATTTTTTTTGCACCTGTAGTGCTTATATCTTGCCCAGCAGGCCATTCTTGACAATTATTAATGCAACACATGGTTCTTATTGGGGCACAAGGCACACCATAACTATACGGTTCACTTCCACGAAAAATGAGAGTTTCGCTATCCCGCAACAGCGTTCTTTTTGTGGAATCGACAACGGAAAGTTTTAAGTGGAATTCCTATCGTCCGTTCTCTATACCACACAGAGGCTTGCTTGGTGGGCGGCAGTGTGGTTGGTACCTGTGTAAAAGACCCTCTTGTTTATTTATGCTCTTAAAATAGGATGTAATGAAGAAAATCCCAGTGAACGGATCCCTAGTGTCCCGTTATCAGCAAAGAATGAGAAAAATGTAATTGAAAGAAGGAACGAGGGAAATCCGATTTCATCCCGCAGCTCCAAAGAGAAGTGTAGAGGATGAAAGGGGGGAAAGGACGCCCTCTGAAACGCTGGGAGGTTAAGGCCTTTGACACGAACCCCGATGCCGTTCATGACAAGTGTCCGCAGGGATTAAACTATGCCCTCAGTGCTCGTATCTACACACTCCAGGGAGGTGCTCCAACTCTCTATTTTCCTCTCAACCACCAATTGGTGGAGCGCGTTATGGACTTTGAAAGCGCCAAGGGTGCTGTTATCTTTCGAAAGGTTCAAGTATGTGCACGACACGAGAAGCCCGCTTCAGCTTCGACATTTGGTAGCAAAGATTATGTCAAAAAAGTAATAATGAAAAATCATTCAGAAGCAAGTAAAGAGCAAGGAAAAGAAGCATAGAGGGTTATGACCTTAGAGTCATATTTTGAAGGAGCCCTAATGAAATCATCAACTTTCGAAGATAACTTTGAACCTGTTGTCTCTGTTTACCGAACGACGCAAAATTTCTTACAGCCCCGCCACGGTGGTCCAGTGGCTAAGGTCTAGCTGCTGCACCGCAAGTTGCGGCATTGAATCCCGGCTGCGGCGGCTGCATTTTCGATGGAGGCGAAAATGCTGTAGGCCCCTGTGTTCAGATTTAGGTGCACGTTAAAGAACTCGAGGTGGTCAGAATTTCTGGAGCCCTTCACTACGGCGTCTCTCATAATAATACGGTGGTTTTGGGACGTTAAACCCCACATATATATCAATCAATCAATCAATCTAAATTACACACAAAAGGAAGTGAAGGCTTATGTTGATGTTTATACTAAAACAACAAGGATGAGTGTTTTTTTACAAAGAGTTTTTTTTGTGTTACCGTAGTTTTTTTATTTATATGATATATAAGGAGATGTTGGCACACCATTATGGCGCCGGCTACTCCTTAGCCATTGACTGAAACTTGAACACGTATCTTGAAGCAAAACGTACAAAACAGTGCATGGAAAATAGAAAACTCGGGCACAGATATGCAAAGACACACTTATACGCACATATCACAACATAATGGTAAGTAAATGTTCGAAAGTCAATGAAAGAAGTCTCTGGAAATGTCCTTCGTTAATATTCGGTCCACCAGCACAAAACAGTAGAGCACACGTCTGGTCCTTATAAAGATGCATTCGCTCGTATGTGCATAATAGTCAACACGTCATTCATTTCACAACACAAACGTGATGGCTGTCACATGATACTGTACTTAATAAGTACATGTGTTACAAATGAAAGTTTGTTCTTTCTTAATACTTGTCAGCAATCCCGCTGTCTTATAAAAAACGTGTTAATGCTTTTAAAGCGTAAGACTGTAAAACTCCAGTTGGCCATGGGCCCAGAAGTTTTTTCATGCTAAATGGTCTGCGGTCCAATGCGAACAGTTTGGACTTAAGACGGCGTCTCGGCGTGTCAGGATGTGGACAGTCTATGAGACGGTGACATACGTCTTCATCTATAAATCCACATTCGCATTCAGGAGTTTCAGCTCTGCCGATTCTGTGCAAAAAATGTTTTGTGTATGCGGTGCCTAGCCTCAATCGGTGAATTAGAGTGTCCATACTTCTATCTAATGCCAGCGTAATTTTGAATTTAAAGAAAATGGATTGATATGGTATAAATCCAGCTCTTTGTACTTTGGTCAAAGCAAGCAGTTTTGCTCATTCTGAAATTTGTATTCTTTATAATACTACGCAATTCATTTTTCGAAATTGGTAAAGAAACAGTAACGTCTTTACGATGTGCTTGTCGTGCTGCTTCATCGGCAGCTGTGTTTTTAGGAATGTTGCAATAGCCAGGCACCCACTGGAATTTGATCTCATGTTGCGCCTTCTTTGCTTTAGTGAGCTCTGTCAGCGTTTCGTATGTCATACTGTCACTTATTACTGTCCTGTTTGTAGTGGAGAGTGATCTTAATGCGGTCTGTGAGTCACTGAAAAGTACCCAATTTCTAGCGTCTGCTACCGAGTCTATAAACTTTAGAGCATACAGAATAGCGAGGAGCTCAGATGTAGTAGATGACGTCATGCGACATAATTAAAACGATTCCTGAATATTGAGCTGTGGTACGATAAATGCCGATGTTGAAGACGTTGTAGTACTTGAGCCATCTGTGTAAATGTGTATGTACCCTGGATACCGCATGTGTATCTGATAAAGCGCTAGTTGTTGAGCAGCTTGGATGAACATGTCTCTCTTTCTGATAATGCCATTCACTGAGAATTCAATGCTTGGTATTGCAAGCAGCCATGGAGGATAGTCCATTTCAGAGCTCCAAAATTCATTTCGGGGTAATATATGTACATTACTCTGTACATCTTAATGAGCATTGGTTTTATCTCTTAGTTAAATCTCCAGTGCCAATGGGTGGTTCTTGTGCTGCGTCTGTAAGCGAAAAAAAAATGGCGGCATGTTTCAATTGTTCTCATGACTGGAAAGGGTGGTTGCCGAGTCTCCGCTATGACAAGGCTGCTGGAAGTCGCTCGTGGAGCACCTATGCAGACGCGCAGTCTCCTAGCTAATAGTCTTTGAAGTCGCTCCTCTGAAGTGTGGGAAAGGCCGTGTAAGACTGCTGCTGAAT
Source organism: Rhipicephalus microplus (assembly GCF_043290135.1). Taxonomy (NCBI): domain Eukaryota; kingdom Metazoa; phylum Arthropoda; class Arachnida; order Ixodida; family Ixodidae; genus Rhipicephalus; species Rhipicephalus microplus. Next base: position 71,769,801 of record NC_134709.1, on the reverse strand, counting down.
ATGCAACTTTTTTGTCGTATTAAAACATTGTGAACAGCGAGAATGGATGATACAGATCCGCACCATGATGTCCCAGCAATTCTGCGGAGTATATTCACTAGCGTATTCACCTCGTTTTCGAGTTTCTTTATGTGAGGTGCCCATGATAGCTGCCTATCAAGTATTACTCCGAGAAACCGATGCTGTGTTACAATCATTAGTGGTTCTCCTTCTAACATAAGATTGAAGTTCTTTAACTTCTTGCGGGTGAAGGGCAATACAGCTGTCTTTGCGTGCGATAGAATCATTCCTCTTTCTTTTAAAAAGTTGTTGATAATATTTATTCCGTCTTGCAATGCAATCTGAATTAACCATATGTCCATGCCAGATGCCCAAATGCACACATCATCTGCATATAAGAAGTATTTCAACCTGGAAGGCAGTCTTTTAGCTAAATCAGCCATAACACAGTTGAAAAGAAAAGGGCCGAGTACACTTCCTTGTGGCACTCTCTGTCTGACGTCGTGTTCTGCACTTTTTCCTTCGCTCGTCTGAATGAATATTTTGCGACCTGATAAAAATTTGGATACCCACTGCAAAGACCTGCCAGACAGTCCGAGTTCCAACATACTCAGCAAAAGATGAGTGTCACTGACTGTGTCAAATGCCATTTTGATGTCCAAGAACACTGCGACCGTCAAACTACCACAGGTGCGTTCATGCTCCACATACGTTACTAAGTCCAGTATTGCATCCATTGTGCATCTCTGTTTCCTAAAACCTGTTAAGTAGTTGGAGAATACACCAGTTCTGTTGCACCACCATTGAAGTCGCGCATCAATCATTTTTTCCATTACCTTACATAGACAGCTTGTCAGACTGATTGGACGGAAGGATTCAAGGTTAAAGGGCATCTTAGCCGGTCTTAAGATCGGAGTGATGCGAGCAGACTTCCAAGCCTCGGGTACAATTTCTTGCATACATAGATTATTGTAAATATTTAAGAGAATAGTTGTGCCTGTGGGCTCAAGGTTCTTTTGCATATTGTACGTAATGCCGTCCAGTCCAGAGGCCGATTTTTGACGACATGATGCTATAGCACAATGCAGCTTCCATAACGTAAATACAGGGTCTAGTTGAGGATACTGGTCCTAAAAGCAAGCATTAGTTTTCTGGCTGGCTAACGCGACAGAATTATCAAATAAGGCACATTGTGATGCGGCGGGCCTACTGATAAGTTGACAAAATTCATCTGCTACCACAGCTTCCGGTTTGTCCAAGGCTACAGCAAGAGCACGAAATGGGAAACTCTGTGATACAGGGCCACTAAGTGCTCGAATTACAAGCCAAATTCTTGGAACTGGTGTGTGGGGAGAGAGCGTGCCACAGAAATCATGCCACCGTCGTTTACCTAAATTTTCTAGCCATCTGCGCTTTACTCTGGGGATTTTCTGTGCATTTTTGTATGCTTCTGAACTTCCGCTGCGTCGATATGCCCTTTCTGAACGTCGTCTGATGGCTCTTATATGTTCATACTCTCCATCGACTGCAGCATGGTACTTTGGAATCGGGACATTCTTTGTACATTTATTCGCATTATCTTGCGGAAATTCAGTAAAGCTTTCAACTGTGGTGAGTTCACTATTTTGGTTTGTTAGGTGGTACCGAAAAGCTTTCCAGTTCGTCAGAACTGGAAAGCTTTTCAGACGCTACAGAAAAGCTTTTCTGTAGCGTCTGAAGTCGTCATTTCGCAAGTAGGTGTGATTTATTAGAATGGGAAAATGGTCACTCCCAAGTGTTTCTACATCCGTTGTCCATACCACACCATTCACTAGATCTTGGGAACACATGATTACATCGATGCAACTCGAGTAATTATGCCCTCGGAGAAAAGTTGGGGAGCCATCATTTAAAATGGTCAAATTGCATTTGTCTGCGGCACACTCAACAATGTTCCCACGTGCATAACATCGATCACTACCCCAGATTACGTTGTGCGCATTAAAATCTCCGCATATAAACGTATATGAATTAGAAATGTTGAAGATATTTGTTAGCTCTTCCACCGAAATGCTGCTTGAAGGTTGTAGGTAAAAATTGATCACTGTTACGGACTGCTCACCAAAGGATACTTTGCAAGCGACGAATTCCGGGAAGTCCGAATCACTTGAGTGAACTTTGTGAGAAGGTAGGTCCTTTCTAACGCACAAATGCACTCTGCTAGGACCACTTCGACAAGATGACTTATATATCACGTAGTTGGAGAGGCGGGAGCCATCATTCGTTCCTGCCTCTTGGATGCAAAGTATTGGAAAGTTAAACTGCAAAAGGAGTTTACGGAAGTCAGCACACTTCCTTCGAAGACCATTGGCAGTCCACTGGTATATGGAGACATCTTTGTATCGCTTATTCATATGTTACTTGTCGCAGGTTTGACCCGGATTTTTGACACATTAGTGCTTCCAGAGGCAGCAGGGCTTTTACTTCTGGCAGGTTGTTTGCTTCCGGTAGAGCAGATAGGATTGCCTTAAGTGCTGCGAAAAGCATTGGTAGAATCAATTGCATGACTGATACAGAGGCTCGGTGTCCATTGAATGGTTCATTTTCTGAGGCTTGTTGAGAATGACGTGATGTTTCGATGTTGTAGCTGGGGTGAACACTGGCACTGTCGGTTTTGCTACTTTCCGGCAGAGGTCGCGTGGGCGTTCGCAGCTTTGACGCGTAGGTTGGGTTACTTGAAGGTACTTCTCGTGAGTGGTCTCTCGGGTGTGCTCTTGGCGGTTCTCTTGGCGGTTCTCTTGGCGTGCTTGTCGGCTGTTGTTGCGGTGGCCGCTGAGGTGGATCACGTACAGGATGAACAATCTCAAGGTTTGGACATGGTTCATTGCGGCGCAGTTTTCTTCCATGGATGAGCTCATGCCGACGCATTTTTGCAGCAGCTTTACTTTGCGGGCAGTCTGAATACGAGGCAGCGTGATTACCTGCACAGTTTGCACACTTAGGCTGAAGAACTGACTTGCACTCCTTATGATGGTGTTCTTCTGAGCAGATCTTACACCGGCGTGTGTTACGGCAACTTTTCGCCATGTGTCTGTATCGCTGGCAGTTATAGCACCAAAGTGCTGGACCAAGATATTCTTCCACTGGGTGAATGGTGAATCCTAAGTATATTCTTCCGGGAATCGGGCGGTCATCTCAAAAAGTCAGAATCACTGAGTGAAGTGGACGCGACGTTACTCCTCCATCTTCCTGACGGTAGTATTTTAGTTACCGTTGCGCCGATATAACCCCTGCATCTCTCAAGTACTCTAGGAGTTGTTCATCTGAATACTCAGAGGAACGTGTTTTACTTTTCCAACGTTTCGAGTGTATTACTTTGGGATGAAAGGCTTAACTTCCAGACCACCTACATTTGAAAGCATCAGAAGACGCTAGGCTGAACTTAAGGAAGCAACGCTGACACTGAAGCTTCCATCTCTGGTCGTTGTGAATGACTGCACTTTTTCTTTAGCAGCGGAAACTACTTCAGCTGACACTTGATTGGGGTTCACTTTCCAGAAGCTAGCACTTTCAGCTGTTGGACGAAAGACGACTGGGATACCCTCTGCTCGTTTCTTTTTATAAGTAACCAACGTAATTGGTTTATCTTCGCCCATGTCTTCTTCATCACTTAGGTAATAGGTTGACGTTGTATCGTCGAAAGGATTCTCTTCTAAGCGAAGCTTCTTGCTCTCATCTTCATCGTCTTCCATTGCTGCTGTGCTCGCTGGAGCCATTTCGCGGTTATGAATGAGCAAACGGGCCGGCTTTATGATGCTTGGCCGCACCATTAAGCCCCCAGGCTTTTCATTGTATCCTGCAGTATCACTCACGTGGTTTAACACACTTGGACGAGCATAAGGCTCGTGGCGATGGCTACCAACCACCGTAGTGGTCGCGTACTAGCCAAGTCTTTGATAAAGGAACCTCGTACCTGTAGGGCGCCGAGCCCTCGAAGTCTTCACCCGACGTCTTTTTGGCACACCGCGAAGAAATGGATGTCAGCGTAATAATCCAATAAAAGAGCAGAAATTGAACAGTGCACAAAAACAGTGACTGAACAGATCCACTTCTTCTTCTTCTCTTACTGTAGTCTGTAGTAGTGTCCCGCGATGTGAACTGTCCGAGACGTGTGGCGGAAAATAATTCGGGTGCGTATGACAGAGAATATTTGCGCATTGTTATAATAGACTTATAGGTAACGTGGCCGAGCTACGGAGAAAGAATTCGACCTAATACAAATGTATTAAAAACCAACGGCAACTGCATATGCGTGCACACTGCAATTTCGCAGCCAGTTCTGCTGGGATTTTTAGAGGTTGTTCAGAAAGAAAAAAAAAGGACTAATTTCGTGCGTGAGCTAGTGTTTAGGAACGAATCAATTACATGTGTTCCTGCAGCTCCGCCCGATTTTCAGCACTTCTTAGAGCACAGAAAACTATATTTGTACTCTGTGTACATAACACATTCTCTACACCACCATTGAAAAGTGCAGGTGCCGCTTGGAGCTTTGTTTAAAAAGAAGGCAATGTTGCCCTGTTTTGAAGGCGAGTACGGCCACTTGGTTTAGCCCAAGGAGCTAAAGTGCACGCTTAATTGTTCAGTAACCACCCAGAAGGAAGCCCTGAAATAGGTGCCATAAGACACAAATAGCTTCTCCCTCTACAAAAGAGCAGCACGTTCCTTCTTGTTGCTTGGAATAGTAGATTATGCATGAATGATTGATATGTGGGGTTTAACGTCCCAAAACCACCATATGATTATGAGAGACGCCATAGTGGAGGGCTCCGGAAATTTCGACCACCTGGGGTTCTTTAACGTGCACCCAAATCTGAGCACACGAGCCTACGAATTTTCCGCCTCCATCGGAAATGCAACTGCCGCAGCCGGTATTTGAACCCGCGACCTGCGGGTCAGCAGCCGAGTTCCTTAGCCACTAGACCACTGCGGCGGGGCTAGTAGATTATGCATCTATATACTTATATATGCATGTCCCCTGTAACAGCTTGTGCTGCACAAGCTGACACACAAGAAAAGAAAAACAAAAATGGAAAAGCGATACCGACCCGCATGATCCACGAGAACCGTGTTTTTTTTTTTTTTTAGTGACGCCCTTGGTGAGTCACGGCTTGCACTTTCTACGTGCTTCCTTTTGAACAGAGAAGCATCCAAACACGCCGATTCCCTGCTGCTGCAGTCTTTTCGAGGGTGAACTGGTACTCCGTAGAGAGAACAGCAAAAAAAAAAAAAAAAAAAAACATTGGGGGACTTTGAAGCTTCGCCTTTAGGAGTAGAACGTGATAGCAAACTCCGGCGCCTAGTGCACCCTTCAACCGCTACGTGCATACTTAATATTATGTATTGTTGCGCGCGTGCACACGCACACGTGCACATACGCACATGCACACGCACGCACGCACGCACGCGCGCGCACACACACACACACCACGTGCACACACACGCACACACACATACACGATACACGCGCGCGCACACACACACACACACACACACACACACATACACAAACACACACACACACGCACACGCGCACACACACACGCACACACACACACAGACACACACACACACATACACACATAGACACACACGCACACATACACACGCACATACACACATAGACACACACGCACACATACACGCACACACACATACAAACACACGCACACACACACGCACATACAAACACACGCACCCACACACACGCACACACACACATACGCACATACACACACACACACACACACACACACACACACACACACACACACACACACACACACACACAGTAAACTGTACCACACGTGCAGCGAATTGTACATACAGGTTTTTGATCTAAAGCAAGAGTTGCATGTCCTCCAAGATAAACGCCGCGCGCTTGCCATAGAGAGTCTCACAATGCCTCACAGATGGCGGCAGATCATTATCTATCGTTCGCTGTTTGCTTGACCAACGTCTTTGGAAAGGCATGATATGTTTTCCGCCTGATGGACATAGTTGTCCATTTTTAGAGCTGTTTAAAAGTTCCTGTGTGTTTCTAGCGGCGATGTCTGCACTACCCCGACCTTTTTCGGCGTAGTTTAATGGCCTCCCAAATGCGCCTACAAATCTCCGAAAGGGCTCGTTTTCGTCGTGACACCTGTCGAACAAAGTGCATTAAAAAAGCTGCAAAAAACATCGTGGTTTTGTGGTCTGCTTGCCACGCGAACAGCGCGGGTTCACTCCTCAATGGGACTGAAATTTCTACTATATTTACTTGTTTCTCGATTTCGCGCTCACGGACGATTTTTAGTTCACAACCAACGGAGCCGACGCCGAAAGCGGAATTTCTGTGACACGAGCTCTCTAGCGCTATCGCGTTAATACTGTTACATTTTGTGAAGTTTGGCCTCTGCCGATAACGCATGATCGAATGACATGATTCCAATAGAAAGAACGGCGCTAAATAAATACGACAGACTTGATTTGAATTCATAGTAATCCTCAAAGGGAGAAAGAGAGCTTAAGCACTTGCGTTACGCCACGTGAAATGTTAAAAAAAAAACAACTCGCATACGTATCAAAAATGAGCAACGGTGAACTGTAACGTAAGAGTGATGGGGTCTTTTTTTTTTTGTAGCGGACACTATTCATTACCTGTTCACTGAGCATTCGTTTCAGTTTCCAGGAGGTTGTGCTTGTCGCTTAATAATAAGAGCTGGGCTTATACCTTCTGAAACAACGATTGCTGAAACCAGTTCTTGCGCCATCTCGTGGGTGGTGTAAAGCCGCTAAAATCGAGCATCACCGAAACTCAAGGGTGTACATTTAGGGCCGTTGGCAAGTTGGTGTCCACTCTAAGCCATGGGGAAAAAATGGCAGGTTTGAAAGCCTGGTAGCACTTGAACAGATCTTTTTTTACTTCTTTATATGGATCTACATGGAGGTTTTGGTCACGGACAATGCTGATTTTTCGCTCACAAAGAAGGGCGACGACTCTAATGACTGACGTTGGTGTATCGTAATAGTCCTCGCACGCAGGCGATTACGCAACCTCGTGTATTCTTGAAAAGAATAAATGTCAGGGCCCGAGAAAAAATTGAACCCACGCATTTTGCGCTGCAATCAAGCATTTTACCACAGAGCCACGCGAGGTCTCGGAACTATTTTTCAAACAGAAGTTCGTGGAACGGGAACTGTTTGTTGCCGTGCTGGCTATTCAATTTTGAATGCATTACATAAGTACACCTACGATAAAGCCGGGACGTTTAGTTAACATCAATTGCAGTTGGGTACCGTGTTCTGAAGTTTATTTGTGTAGCAGCGTCCAGCGCTACCATCCTCGCGAGCACCAGTGCTTCACATGAGCTTATCACTTCCGGTGTTGCTGATAGCTATGTTCCTGTTGGCACCATTGCGCAAGTGCAAATGGCTTGTTATGTAAACAACTGCAACTCTTCAAGGGATGTCTAAGCGTGTAATATTTGTACACTTAATGTCGTGTCGCTATATAAAATTTATAACACGGTCACCTTCCCTCCACATGCTTCGTATAACACTGATTCCCAAGGTGTGGGGGATCTGTTGAATTTATTTTCTGAAATATCTATCCTCATCAATGCCACAGACCCACCTCTTAACAACTTCTCAATAAAACAATCAAAAGCTTCATTGAAGAATCATCTGCAGAATCGCCAAATTGAATGTCTCGACTTATGCCGTACAGTTGGTCGAGTATATATCAGTGAAGCGTTACACCGAAAACAATAACATGTGACGCAGCTTATGGCTGACTTCAATCCAGTGTGTGGCGTCCCAAGCACTGCCAGAACGCGCCCACGCGGTAGCGTGTTCTGGCCTTTGTAAACGGCTGGGTAAGACGCCGTGGTCTCTCCCCCGCACACTCTCTCAGCAATCATGTGATGGCGTCAGGGAGCGAGATTCTGCAGACGCGCGTTGAACGCATGTTCTCCCGCGTGGCGTGGCGATGAACCCACCTAGTGAGCTCCAACAAAAGTTCAGGACGAGTAACAGCCCCGCCGCGGTGGTCTAGGGGCTAAGGTATTTGGCTGCTGACCCGCAGGTCGCAGGATCGAATCCCGAATCCCGGCTGCAGCGGCTGCATTTCCGATGGAGGCGGAAATGTTGTAGGCACGTGTGCTCAGATTTGGGGGCACGTTAAAAAACCCCCAGTGGTCAAAATTTACGGAGCCCTCCTCTACGGCGTCTCTCATAATGATATGGTGGTTTTGGGACGTTAAACCCTATATATCAATCAATCAATTAAGTCTACCTATGCGTTGCTTCACATACTACTCATGGTTACTTTTATTGGGAGTTGTGTTTTTTTCTCCTGATGTGCATATTAACGTCTTCTCTCGCAGGGCCAACTACTACGTCCATGGGCGACAAGTGCGTGGCTACCACGTGGTCAACGTTGCCCTGCACTGCGCATGCTCAGTTTTGGTGGCCGTCGTCGCACGCCGTGTGATGAGGATAACTGCGCTCCATGCGTGCCTGTCCTCGATGCTGTTCGCTGCACATCCAGTGCACACCGAGGCGGTGAGTGTTCGCTGTGACGTTTAAGACTCGGAAAGTTTGAGCACGCCCTGATTCGAGTTACGAATGTCGCATGCACTCTAGGTACTTGCATCAAATCTTGCACCAGTAAAGTTGTGTCCGAGAACAGCCAACCCGTTTGTCATGTTACCTTCATATTTAAAGAAAATAACTATGAGATTTGCCATATTGTAGATGACTCAGAAATTAATTATTGTAAATCACGAAATAATGAAGATAATTAAAAGGGTCTGTTTCTTTTTTGTGCGACAAAACCTAGCAATACGAGCAGACGATGAAGCGAAAGAACGCATAAGGTACATTACTTGTAGTCTTCATCTTCGGTGTGGCAATTATGGCAGAAACGATGGAAAGAAATAGGCGTGCATGAAGACTCAATTTGTCGTCGGTATACGAATCGAAGTTGAAACCGTTAGGTAACACGCCCTATATGCATTAACACTTCAGCCATGGCGGCAGTCAGTCTGCCATCGACAGGTGTATATATATATATATATATATATATATATATATATATATATATATATATATATATATATATATATAGAACTTGAAGGGAAGGCACGACAGGTCCGGGTATTTTCTATATTGAGTTAACTTGCAGATAGCACATAAGAAAAGGATCGTATTTACTAACGTTTCGGCCGTGGCACGGCCTTCGTCAGAGTAAGTCTTCGAAATCATCCTTTTCTTCAGTGCTGTCCCAGGACCCATGGTTGATGAAGAACTTGAAGGGAAGGCACGACAAGTCCGGGTATTTTCTATATTGAGTTAACTTGCAGATAGCACATAAGAAAAGGATCGTATTTACTAACGTTTCGGCTGTGGCACGGCCTTCGTCAGAGTAAGAGTATATATATATATATATATATATATATATATATATATATATATATATATATATATATATATATATATATATATATATACGGAAGCGAAAAAGCACGACTAACGAGGAAACACTTTTATTAATCACATACGTTTCGGCTGGTGGGCCAGCCTTCGTCAGTGTGACATGTAATGCAGCTTTCGTAGCCATTATATACATTTCTAAAAATGTTTTGGGACATGCGCAATAGCGATCGGAAGTGATTCGACATGATTATACAAAAAGGCAAAATACATTTACTGTGAAGATGCAATGCGTAAAGTAACATGGACACAGTGGTCACCTCTTATCGTTATAGCGACGTCAGTACGAGTGAAAGAGATGTTAAATATAAATATGGCGCATGGCGTGGAAAGCATTATGATAACCATGCGTGCAGATTGAAGCACATGAACGAGAGGTATACATACTAAAGATACACAGGTAAACTGAGTTCGTTATGCTGGGAACAAGGATCGTTCTGCCGAAAGCAAAAATAAGGAGTAAAATAACAGAAAATGAACTACAGATCTCGGAAGGGTATGAGACACCTTAAGTGATGCAAGGTAGATTAGCGAGTGTGCCTGCGTGTTTGTTCATTCCAGTTTAGTGTACCGAACTTGTAGATTAGAAACGACTCGCGCATTTCCCGCTCATGATGTGAGCGGAAAGCGGATTCCAGTACCGTTGCTTTATTATTGTCGAAAGAATGACCAGGCATTGCTAGATGTTTCAATATAGGCAGATTTGGAAGGGTTTTGACATGCCACTTATAATTATTAAACCGAGTTCTAAACGGTGTTTCTGTATGGCCAATATATTGTAGAGAACAGATATCGCATTCGAGCATGTGTACTACGTTGGAACTGTCACAATTTAGATTGCCGCTGATTGTTAACTGAAAGCCAGTGGATGAACTGATGACAGTTTGCGTAGTTACCATGTGCGCACACACCTTGCACCGCGACTTCCCACAAGGAGCGCAGCCATTTTGTTTACGGGCAGCGAGCTTAGACGATGAAAGAATATCCCGGAGGTTACGTGCACGTCTGTACACCACTCTCGGTGGCTCTGCGAATACATTTTTAAGGCGCTTGCTTTGAGTTAATATGTTATGGTGTCGCTTCAAAATCGCGGTGACGTTTGGAGCTGACGTTGAATGGGTGAGCACAGGGTTAACCTGTGATGTACACAGCGCCTTGGGGTCAGCGTTGAACAGGTCAGTTCGGTTTAGTTTGTCAGCGCGTTTTATGGCGTTATCAATTATTCCCCGTGGATATTTACGTTGAATGAGCGAACGTTTCAGATCCTGGCAATTCGAAAGAAAATCTTCGTGGCTGGAACATATTCTTTTAAACCTATGAGCTTGGGTGTACGGTATCTCTGTTTTGCAATGTCGGACGTGACTGCTATGGAAATGGAGGAGTTGATGCCTATCAGTCGGTTTGCGAAAGAGATTTGTGGAGAGCCGTCCTTCGCTAGCTGTGACGGTAACGTCAAGAAAGTTTATTGTTGTTGATGAGTAATTTTTGGTGAAAGTAATGGCGGGGTGGGCATTGTTGAAATTCTTAATTAAGCTTAAGAGACTTGCTTCGCCATGTGGCCAAATCATGAAGATGTCATCGATGAAGCGATGAAGCGTATATATATATATATATATATATATATGTATATATATAAATATATATATATATATATATATATATATATATATATATATATATATATATATATATATATATATATATATATATATGCGTGTAAACATGGCACAGTTAGCCAGCGCCATGCGTAAAGAGTGCGTAGTTTTAATATTTTTCTAAAAGGATCAATATTACTACTATGCACCTAAACCGACATGTCCTGTCCCTGGAAAAACACTTCAGTATCAACTCAATTACTTATGTGTTCTTCTCCAACGTATATTGATATCGCATTTCCATTATCGTATAAAAAATATCGGATTGCAAGCCAGATCTGCAAAGTAATATTATGAATGAATAGAACAGTGATGTCTTGAGAGTAAGCAAAGCCTCGTGTGAATCTATGCAAAATATTTTACTTTTTAATACGATAACTGATATTCCATCTCTGTGGCGTTCTACAAGATATGTCAGAATCAATGAAATCTACGACCGCGTGTGTGCAGGTGGCAAAGCAACGTTAACCTATTATCCCGCCTCGCTCTTTCTGCCTTATTGAGTGTATTACGAAGTCATGCCGTTGAAACAGTTTGCACGCCAGATACACAAAATATTTACATTTCACGCTAAGCCACACTTAAGGTTGAAACTTATTTTTAGGGCAAGTGTCACAATGACGATAATTTATGACGCAAACTAGTGGGGTTCGATGATAACAATGAGATTCTTGGAAAGTCAGATGGGCTATGTACAATTGGCCTGTTTATATCTATCACCCTGTCGCAGGTGTCCAGCATAGTTGGCCGTGCCGAAGTGCTCTGCTGCCTCTTCTTTCTGCTGTCGTTCCTCTGCTACCACCGGTAAGACGACGTACAAAGGCTGAGCGGTCATGCATTTTTATGAATGATGATGATGCGCATGGTTAGTCTGCTACTGTAATGTTAGGCAATGCCATGATATCATCTGAGCTACAATCAAATACACATGCATTTTAAAAGCATGTATGTTTTCCTCGTATCGAAAAGTGTTGAATATCAAAAAGGAGGAGCTATATCTATATTGCAAATACTTTGCCCGAACACTTTTGCTTTTGCTCAGTTACACAGAATAATCTCTTTTTTTTCGCAAGATAAGGATTCCCGGTGTTCGTAGGATTAAATTTCTCACGCGAGAAATTTGACTGAGGTCAGCTTATGATGCTGCACAAAAAAAAACCTCCTTGCCCGGTATGTCGATGCATGACGTAACCTGTACTCAAAACTTCCAGTGGTGAACCTGTTAATAAGAAACACTTTGAAAGTCTACAATGAACTACAGCAAAAATTTAAAAAAACAACACTGATGGTGAATTGTACCGATTAAGGAAGGACGTTCAGTGAAGTGCCTCAGGAAACATCATGTTTCTGCCTTGTTACGCAGCATAAATACCAACGAAAATTTCCTTGGAAGAAAATAATCTAATCAATCTGGCACTTTTGCCCCGCCGCGGTGGTCCAGTGGCTAATGTACTCGGCTGCTGACGCGCAGGTCACGGGATCGAATCCCGGCTGTGGCGGCTGTATTTCCGATGGAGGCGGAACTGTTGTAGGCCCTTGTGCTCAGATTTGGGTGCACGCTAAAGAACCCCAGGTGGTCGAAAATTCCGGAGCCCTCCACTACGGCGTCTCTCATGACAATGTGGTGGTTTTGGGATGTTAAATGCCACATATCAATCAATCATCAATCTTCTACTTTTCGGACCGTTTTACGGTATTCGTTATTCCTTATTTCTGCGTGCTTGAGACGTCTTTATGTAGAAACCTTCAGGTCGAGCTTTTATATAGGAACTTCTTAGCCAGTCTTTTACGGCAACCTGAAACCTGAACGTTTCAGGTTGATAATGGTTCAGAATAGAATTGCGAAACCACTTTCAAATTACTCTTTCAATTGCTTTAGGTCAAAATGGTGTTGCTGAATGGCTTTTCAGTGTATTGCCGCAATAAAATGTCGTTTCTATGGATGTGCAGTTCAGGTGACAGATTTACTTACGGAAAGAATGAAACTCAAACGAGACAAACTTAAGAAGAGACATGGACTTACTCTTGGCGAATTGTCCGAGTCTCTATTGCGCAGTTATGGTAGAAAGAAAGAAAAGACGATCAGTCTTTGATGCGGGCACTGTTTATATATTACGCAACTGATAAAAGATAATGCCCTTTTTTTTCGCAATTCTTTGTAAGTCAAAATGCGCAGGCGTAACCCATCTGGCCGTACATCACTATAATAGGCAGTGCTCGCCGTTTTGAGTAGTATTTTGGCAAAAAGATAATTCTCTATAATCGATTTCCGATAGCCCATTGCGTGATAAAATTTTTCGGTGTAGGCCGTAGCCTTTTCTTATGTTAACATTCTGAAAACTGTTTTCAGAGTAAGAGCTAGATCAACGTAAAAAAAAAGTGTAGTTGCTCATTTGTCTCACCAAAACTTTTTTACTTCTAACGTTGGAACGTTTTGTGACTTGAAGTCTTCGTTTATGCGAAGAAATGAGCGAGTGAAAAATGGCTCGTTTAAGCCAACAGCAAAACATGTAGAGAAAATAATGCTTCTCACAACCTATTGCACCATAGACACAAAAAGATGGCAATGGATGTTATCAAGTTGTGCGCCTAAGACGTCCAATTTTTTATAAGAGTGCGACAGCCTAAGATGCCTGATGAGAAGGCAGATTTTTACTGCAACAAAATGTCGTCATTTCGCACATCACTGGGAAGAATAAATGTTAGTTCACAAATTCAAATGAACTCAACCGAATTCAATTGAATTGAATTCCTGCACTGAGAATTGAATTCAAATCCCAGTGCGGTTGAATTAAAAGAAAACTTGCGTCACCATCAGCGTCACCGTCAACATCACTGCAGTGGTAGCTTGGCCTTTTGCGTGAGAGGCAACACGCTATCACTGAAACAATTGTGCACGCCACTACTAATTATCATTCGAAAACTACGGTACAATTACGAGGGGTGCCCTAGAGGGCTTTGTATATTTCCACCACACGGGGTCGTTTAACATCCATCTAAATTTCAGCTCATGGGCAACAAGCATTTTCCGCCTCCTACGAAAATAAGGCTGCCGCAACCTTCGGTTCAGCATTCGAGCATCATAGACAGACTTCTGAGGAGGGTTGGAATGCGTGTCTCAGAAGTTGCTACTAATGTCTTTGTGCAACTGACTGGGCATGCGCATGTGTGCAACGTCACCCTCATTCAGGTCGTTTTGTTGGTTTATCTTTTTTCTTCTTTCTTCTCATATTTGCTTAATTTTTCATCAATATACTCATTCTACCGAACGGAAATTTAACTTCGAATTCCGCGCGAAATGTTGATAATAACGTCTGACTTAGCTTCGGTACCTGGATGTATAATGACCATATCAAATTAAGAACACGGAATAGCGAGCGCAAACCTTGTACCAAAACGCATTCTGGTGATTTCACCTTAAGCCTTAAGTGTGAGTCAAGCCATTGCATTTGCGAATTAAATGAGAGTTGAGTGTACACACGTTTGATAGCATTTAACTCGGGAAGTACGAACTGCCATAATGTAATCGAGCGACGTAGCGTTACTAACCTTATTAGTGTTGCTTTGCAGCTGTCAGCCAACAAGAAACTACGAAAGAAAACGTTAAGTGATAGCGTTCGCATATATATGCCTGCGTGAAAATGCTTTCAAGTGTTTGCATCAGCTGCGGCCTCATTGACGCGCTTTTGATCGCAGCGTAGTCCGCACAAGGCGTGGTATTGAAGGCGTACTCAGCATTAGGAGGACAGTTGTCCAGGTACAATGTCGCCGATGGGAGCGTGCGTTTGTTTCGAAAAAAAAAGGTTACTGGCTTGCATGAGAGCTGCCTAGGCGCATGCTCTATCAGCAGTCTTGTTAGTTGGCTGTAGAGGCTGACGCGCCATTTCACGCATTAGCGTTTACTTTTTGCGTTAAGTACAACTGATTTGTGGAAATACTCGGTGGGTACAGTGCAGGGCTTGTTAGCAACTGTATATTGCGTGAGTATCGAACCCTAATCACCGCCTTTTTTAGAAAAGATACTTTCGGTTTCTAATAAGACAAGTGCCAAATCTTCAAAGTGTGTTATGAGTATTTTGCGAAAAAATAATTGTTAGCCGTTTACTCATTTGTTTTTTTTGTCAAGATAGAGTGATATAGAGACGGATATGTGTAGGATAAGTATTAACCTGGTCTGCTGTGATGCTTGAGATATCTTCGTTTTATACGTCTGCACGAAAAATATCATAGCACTCGGAATGAGCTAACATCAAAATACTGTGAAGGGTCATGTGTTTTCATAAGTAGCCTATAGCATGATTAGCACAGTGGTACGGATGGTGATTCTTCGTGGTAATAAGTGTTGCTGATGAAAATCAACATTGACATCAGCTGTTTTCACATTTTTAATGCCAGTCTATCGTTAGAGGACACAATTCTCGACAATTACAACAAAACAGATTCTTCCCTGCCAGACTGCATGACCGCGCGAAAATTCTAAATTACTGAAATTTGAAACAGGCGACGTTAACATGAGATTTTCAGAAATTCATTTTGAAGTTCGAAGTTTGAAGTTTGAAGTTAAATTTATTTCTATTTGATACAGAAAGAGGAGTAAGAGCTAAAGGCCGTATTGCCTGACAGAGGCTCTCACTTCCATGCGCATTCGGCATGCGTGTACATGTTTGCATGCGATGCCAGTATAAAAACAATAAAGCAACCAGAAAAATCAAAACATGCATATACATAATTGTCACTGCAAATAAAGCATTACACGTAGACATCATACATGAAAACTCTTCATGAAAACAAACATATCATACAGACACTCAAAGAATATATACCTATTCGCATTAAGCTATGAATTTTAAATTGTAGCACAAACTGTATATGCGGTACACGTAGAAAATTAGACAGATATATTTTATTGATAAGTTATCGTGGAATGTAACAGAAAGTTCTCAGATATAGTTTTCATATATTGTGTCTGCTTACGTTTTCCTTTCTAGTGTAAATAGGGTAGTTTCGGCGTTTTATTGTCTTTCTGAACTTAGCTACGCGATTCTCAATTTCGCACTGCTAAAACACTCTCCACAGGGCATGCTGCTCTTTTCATGCCATGTTGGTAGTGAAGCCAGTGAAGCTACATATTTTGCATTTTTCATTCTGTCATCCTCTTCCCCCCCCCCCCCCGATTAGTAAATGTTCGCTTTCCTACAAATGTACCTACCTGGGGAAAATAAACCAAATCTTAAATCTCATAGGTTAGCTGGTTTAGTTGTCCCACAAACTTCTACTCACAATTTACATGTAGACAGCGTGCTGTTAACAAAATGTTTTGAAATACTCGTGTTGTTCTCGCAAACCGATATGATAAGGCAGAATATGAGGCAGTTTAGAGAAGTGCACTGTATTTTATTTTTTCACCGCAACAGCTGCCAACTTTCTCGTGATGTCCAAGGGAGTAATGGACAGTCAAAGTGGCTCGCAGCTAGTGGTCTACTATCCTTATGTGCGCTGCTTTCCAAAGAGCAAGGCATCACAGTTCTGCCGCTGTGCATGGCTCTCAGGATAAGCACACTAGTGCGTGAATCTATGCACCCAGGAAAAGAGATGCGACGCCGCAAAGCTGAATGCTGGACGTGGTAAGTTCTTTCACTATTTACGGTTTCTTGTACTGTAACACTTCATGATACTTTCTTTACCGTATATAGCGCACTGTGATTACTCATTGGTCATTTCTTACGCTCAAGCATGCAACCTTAATTACGGTATTCATAGCTTCACGAAAGTCTGTACAAATCATTCGCTGCTCCTTAACTATTTCGTGCATTCAATCTAGTGTTCAGAGTTCACTTCGAATTGACTGAAAAAAAGTGTTTACGTATGAGATGACAGAAAAAACCTTCATAAGAATGCATTAGTGTTAGTGGGGTTCCAATTTGGAACTTAATCAAACAGTGCATCAGAGAACGTTTGGAAAAGACAGCAAGGTGAGACTAATTGACAAGGTCATTGATTGATTGATTGATTGAGTGATTGATTGATTGATTGATTGATTGATATGTGGGATTTAACGTTCTAAAACCACCATATGATTATGAGAGACGCCGTAGTGGAGGGCTCCGGAAATTTTGACCACCTGGGGTTCTTTAACGTGCGCCCAAATCTGAGCACACGGGCCTACAACGTTTCCGCCTTTATCGGAAACGCAGCCGCCGCAGCCGCGATTTAATCCTGCGACCTGCGGGTCAGCAGCCGAGCACCTTAGCCACTAGACCACCGCGGCGGGGCGATCGACGAGGTCGTTCTCTCTTTTGTCCTATCTGATTCACTGCCTGATTAAGCTTTATCACAAAGCTTAGCATAATGTTTTCCGTGCCGTTTTCGCACTGTGGTAGCTATATTCTTGGGCAACAGAAGACAACCCTCGTGTTGATGTAGCTTTGTTTCAGAGTTGTAAAAACAGATTAGTTGCCTTTGTTTCATACTGAACAGGCAGGCCTAAACTTCTGGTTGGCAGATTTTGCAGCCTCATATTTTATGGAGATAAATCGCGTTTCCGTCAAACCCTCGACTTCAAGGCAAGTCATAGTACTTCCAATCGAAGTAGATATAATTGGTGATGTCAAGCAGTGTTTTTCTATTGTATTACACCAGCATCATTGAGCGTATCTTTGAGAAAGTGCAAGACATGTACATATAAAGTTTAACGACCACACTTTCGAAACCTGAAAAAGTACGTGTAATTTACTTTCAGGCCAGTCTGCAGGCACTGCATACGAGGTATAGCCTACCGATGCATCACCGATTCAGAGCTTGTGGCTCTCACGACACTGGTAAGTGATCTATTGCTTCACATTTACCTGCGTGGTATAAAATTTCTCAACGTAGATATCCGGACATCTGTAATTATGTGGTAACTATCAAACTAGCCTGAGACATTTTGAAGTGTTCGACGAAGAACCATTACGCTTTTCTTGCCTTACACTTGAAAAACGTGAAAAGTTTTATCTATATTTACAACTGACATATCCAATGAAGTGCTGAAGGTTATAGGTCAAGTGAAGCATACCCATATTACTTGTGCCTATAACTAGTTCGTGCGTAGAGTGGTGTACTTGCAGCTATGGTGCAGAAAAATATGTAGTATAAACGTGTGCACGCGAGCACTGCTAGACAATACGAAGAAGATGAAACCATGAACGGCGTTTGGTCTTGTTTCCTTGCCGATCGATAGGTTTCTTTACTGTGTGGTGCCGAAACCGGGGACCACAGTGGGACGGCAAGAAAAAAGAGATCGAGCAACACCAGCTATCAGCGTTTCGAAATCTACCTCACGTAAAGTATGAAAGTGGCGTACACGGCCTCCGGCCACTTTACGATACCAGTCAGCTCAACGTATGCTATCTCACTGCACTAAACGTACCAACGGTCACTTTTTCTTAATTGCTCATTGACATTCTACGAGAATCTTCGCCACATGATATCGTACTGGCGTGCACATGAGCAAAGCGCGGCCACGTTTTAAGACACGAGCCTTCTATGAATGCCTTAGACGTAGCACTAACAGCTGCAACCTCTAATTCAAAATTGAAAGAGCTGCTTACCTTCACACGCATTGAAACAGATATAAAGCCGGATCAGTGCCAGCCATTTTCAGAATTACCTCTCATTGACTACACTCTTAGTCATCATAAAGGTCAAGCCGGCAGCACTGCTTCGGTACCGGACAGCACATCAAACAGCTGGAGCTAGTGTTTTTTCTGCAAATCGAAAAAAAAACACGGCACACGCACCTGTGATGTGAGCCTCTCGCTCGACTATAAGAAAGGAATACTGACGAAAGAAAACCGCTGCTATCAATGCACGTCCCGAGGCCATCAGGCACGTTCTTTCCACGTCAAACTTACGTGCTCAGCTTATCACAGAAGGCGCACATCGAGTAAGTGGGACCCTCACTGCGTAAGTAAATTGGCTACAGCAGAAACGTCGTTACAAGCAGAGGTTTCAGGATGCACACGAGGGACGTCACACTCAGTGATGCTATGCGACAAGAATTCTTCAAGTGGTTGCGCGAAGACAGACATAGGAGTACACCGGAAGATCTTTCACGCCTTTGTCGTCAACGGTAACAGATGCAGCTACATCCGAAAGATTCTCGTTGGAGGAAGCTAGAGATCATACATCACTGAAGTTCTAGCTGAAAAAAATTGCAACTCAATCTGCTGGGAAAAACTAGATCTTTATTTAACACGTTTGACATCGTTTCTCCAACTTCTGCGGGGCAACGAAATATTTTTTTAAGTTCTCTTGCGTAGCCTACACCATTCTCAAAGACACACCATTCGGGTTATTGTCGTACCGTTTATCTGTGACGACATTATTTTCCCGACTTGTCATAGCTAACACAGAAGTCGCGTCACAAAGAAAAAGGTATTGCTGATAAAAATAACTCAACTGAGGTGGAGACTGTGACTTGCATCAGTTTGTTGATTTGAGCTGACCATCTGTGGATAATGATTACACGAGAAAAATGAGAAGCAAGGATATTACAGGTTTTTTGACAATAACGCGGCACTTGGCTGGACAATTAATGCAAAGGCCCAGTCATTAAAGTAACTATCTCAGTGATTTGATTTCATATGTGGGGCTCAACGTCCCAAACCCACCAAATAAGGATGAGAGACGCTGTAGTGGACGGCTCCGGAAATTTAGAAAACCAGAAATTCTTTAACGTGCACCCAAATCTGAGCACACGGGCCTATAGCCTTTTCGCCTCCACTGAAAATGCAGCTGCCGTAGCCAGGATTCAATTCCGTTACCTGCAGGTCAACAGCCGATTACCTTAGGCACTAGACCACCGAGGTGGGAAAAGTACCACTTTTGACGGTGACACTAAACCCGTAGTTTGTGTACTAAGAGTCGAAACGATAAGCGTCAATGAATCAACACCACGCATTTCTCAATAATTCTGGCAGCTTGTTGCAGTGGGCATCAGAAATTCTGGAGAACAACACTGATAATAGCTCACTGCAGGCATCCGAAAAATGACCTGCACAGAAAAAGTGTCACAATTTTGCCAAAAGGGCAAAGCAATGAATGCGATAGCAACACATTGAAATGTTTTACGAAGCAAGGCTAGCATTTTCAGGAGCAATAATATTTGTAGTAAACATGCGCTTGCCAAGTAACCAAGTTTTTTGTGGCGAGGTCACAGTAGATGATAACGACAAGAACCATGCGTAGTGACGGCGTTGGTGAGGAGCGCCTCCCGTGGGCAGCGCATGCTGCCGCTAAGGGCCGTACGTCGCGTGTCCCTGCTGGTGGCAGTTTGTTATGTGCCGAGCGCATCTATATGGCCACTCCTGGTACACTTTTGGCACCGTTGTTTCGTGTTGATCAAGGTGGACGATTGAACCAGTTGGTGATACATAATCTAAGAGTACTACGCGATAGAAAACACGGATGGTAAAAACACGCTTGTCCTTGTATTTTTTCCCGTCCGTGTTTTCTACCGTGCAGTACTCTTACTTCGTGTTGATGATTATTACTGAGGGGAACACTCACTGTCGCTGTCGCTGTTGACAGTTATTACTGAGGGGAACAGTGCAAAAATCGGGACGGCGAACGATTAAACACACGACACAGCGCTTGTGTCGTGTGTTCAAATTTTCTCCATCCCGTTGTTTTGCGCTGTTTTTCTCGGTATCATGTACCAACTCGCCCTTCAAGAAAAGAAAGCCCTTCTGCAACGTCTACTTTCATACTTATACCCTTGCGGCAACACCGAAGTTATTCCTCTGCATATAAGCCCTATATATATATATATATATATATATATATATATATATATATATATATATATATATATATATATATATTGTGGGCATTTGTTACTCACATCGTCCCCATCCCTGCATGATCACAATCACCATCATCCGCTTGTCTTTTTGTCCTCATTCCACTCTGGGTCATCATCATCGTCATGGTCTGTGTACTAGCTCTGCCCGTTCGTTTTGCGAGGTCTTTTCTCAATTAAACGCCGTCGCAACCAAGACTACCTAGACTTCATACGTGGTGGAGGTGGATTTTCGGTCCTCTTACCTCCCGCAGCCCGCTCTACCCGCTGGAGCTTCGTTCAGGCCGCCGATTGCGCCCACTGTCAGGCAGCATGTCCCCGACCGAGCCTACCGGAGCTGATGCCATCAACCACGCATCGACGCAAGCTGCCCCACCTATTTACATACACGGAAATCAGCGTGAACCCCCGCTCTTCGCTGATCTTCGTGGAGAAGACGTAGAAGACTGGCTCGACAACTACGACCACGTAAGTGTCGCTAATTGGTGGGACGAGGCCACCAAACTGCGTTACGTCCCTTTTTATTTGACCGGAGTCACAAAGACATGGTATTTTAATCACGTCATTGACCTACCCGACTGGGCTATCTTCCAGCAGCAGATGCGACACGTTTTTGGGACCCCGGACATTCGATGCGCCGTCGCGAAGAGGACACTTGATACTCGCCGACAACATCCCGGTGAATCATACACTTCATACATCGAGGATGTCCTCGCACTGTGCCGGCGTGTCAATCAACCATGCCGGAATCAGACAAAGTGCGCCACATATTGAAAGGCATTGGGCCTGTTCCCTTTAATGCACTTGCTGTGCAAAACCCAGCTACCATCGCTGATGCCGTGATGACATGCCAGCGCCTTGATACGCTGGACTCTGTTCGGCTCCAACCGGACATTGACGACCACCACTCTACGTCTCATGGCCACCTGCGTGACCTCATCCGGGACATTATACGTGAAGAATTGTGGCCTATCTCCACGGCCGTCACTTCACAATCGTTACGGACCACCATGCCTTATGCTGGCTTTCTACACTGAAGAACTTGTCCGGACTATGGGTCGGTGGATACTACGCTTGCAGGAGTACGACTTTGACATAACTTACAAGTCAGGCAGAAAACATCGAGACGCCGATGCTTTATCTCGTTGCCCGCTTCCAACTACACATATCAGCGTTGGTGAGAACTCAACCGCCACATCTACCAAAGTTCATACGCTCACATCAATAACGCAACCCTTTTCGGACGACAATCCAACATTCATCTCCTGCCAGCGGTCCGATTCATACTGCAGACGCATGATGGACCACCTTTCGGGAGTTTCTCATCCACCAAACGCGCGACTCCGTCGTCAAGTCCTGCACTTTAAGTTGGACAATGGGGTTCTCTACCGCCACGTCTACCACCGTGACGGTCAGCGCTGGGTTCCTGTACTGCCACGCTCTCTTCGACTTCAGGTGCTCGAAGCCTCCCACGACGACTTGACTGCTGGTCATCTTGATTTTAAAAAAACTCTTGACCGCATTCGATATCGTTATTACTGGCCTGGCCTTTCTTCTAGTCTAGCTCGGTTCATCGGTTCCTCCTACCCATGCCAGCATCGTAAACTCCCCACGTCTGCACCTGCTGGCCCTCTACAGCCACTTCCTTGCCCTTCAATGCCTTTCCAAATTGTAGATGTTGACCTTTATGGGCATCTCCCCGTCACATCTGCTGGCAAACAATGGATAGTGACCGCCGTTCACCACCTGACACGCTACGCTGAGACTTCCTCTGTTATTACAGGCTCAGCTGTGGAAGTTGCAGACTTTATTCTTCACGCCATAATCGTGCGTCATGAGCTCCTCGTGTGCTGCTTAGTGATCGCGGCAAAGTGTTCCTGTCACAAATGGTAAATGAAGTACTGCGCGCTTCTGGAGCTACTCACAAGACAGCTTCAAGTTACCACCCTCAGACAAATGGTCTCACAAAAAGATTTCACCGAACCCTTGCAGACATGATAGCCGTTTACGTCCGACCCAACCACAAAAACTGAGATACCCTTTTACCATTCCTGACATTCGCTTACAACACCGCCGTTCAGCGAACACTTTGCTACTCACCGTTTTACCTCGTGTACGGACGCACCCCGACTACCTTTTTCGACGCCTCCTTCTTTAGCAGCCTTGGGAATTCATGTCAGTCTTCTAGCGAAGAATACAATTCCCGCCTGGCCCAGTCTCGCCATCAGGCTCGCATCAATACTGAAGCGAGACAGCACGAGCGGAAGATCATCTATGACGAATCCCACCGCGTGTGTCTTTCCAACCTGGTGACGAGGTGCTGCTTTTGACACCTATTCGCACTTCTGGTCTCTGTGACAAATTCCAACAACGCTTCATCGGGCCATACATTGTTTTAGAACAGACTTCGCCGGTTTATTATCGTGTGACACCACTCGTCGCCCCAACAGACCGCCGCTACCGCAGCACAGAGATTGTCCCCGTTTGTGAAATGAAACCTTTCACGCGACGTTCCCCGTCACTTTGACTTACGGCGGCCAAGGTGTCCGCTTAAAGTGGGGGGAATTAGTGTAGGCATTTGTTACTTACATCGTCCTCATCCCTGCATGATCACCATCATCCACTTGTCTCTTTGGCTTCGTTGCCACTCTGAGTCATCGTCATCGTCATCGTCTGTGTACTGGCTCTGCCCGTTCGTTTTGCGAGGTCTTTCCTCAATTAAATGCGGTCGCAAGCAAGACTATCACGACTTCATACAATATATATATATATATATATATATATATATATATATTTGGGGGTAATATTTCAATAGGCCAGTTAGTCTTCTTGAAGGTATGGGATATGGCACAACGGGAGCATTGTCAACAAGAATAAATATATTTATTTATCCTTGTTGGCAGACATATTCAAATATATATTTAGATAATATTTAAATATATATATATATATATATTGTCACGCAGTTTATTTACGTACAGACCTACTGGAAGGCCGAGGAACGCCAACAGGCCGAAAATACAAAACAAACGCAAGCTCGGGTCGTGCGTGTGCACCAACGCTGTCGCTTGCCGTTTCTTGCTGCTTCGTCGTCGTTCGCATAGTTCCCTACATTGGCCCCCGGTGAATAGCGTAGCCAACCTGGCGACTCAAGGCGTAGTCACTATAGCTGGGTCGTAATACGGCTTCAGGCGGCTCACATGCACAATTCCTCGGCCACGACGGCGTAAGTCATGAGACTGTGTCAAAGGCTCAGTCTCATAATTGACTGGTGACGTATGGGCGAAAATGCGGTAGGGCCCGTGGTATTGTGCCAGTAATTTGGACAAAAGGCCAGGAGTGCTTCGTGGAATCCAGAGCCAAACGAGAGCACCAGTCTTGAAAGTAGAGAGATGTCAGTCGGTGTCATGCCGTAGCTTCTGGTGGCCTTAGTCCTCGGTTGTCAGTGAATGGGCCAATCGTCTGCAATCTTCTGCGTGCTTCGCAACATCAGAAATTGCAGTGTACTCAGAAGAGTCTGGCGTGTATGGGAGGATAGTGTCCAGCGTGCACGATGGTTCGCATCCGTACAACAGAAAGAAAGGGGAGAACCCTGTTGTCGCGTGCGTAGCGGTGTTATACGCATACGTGACGAATGGAAGGACATTGTCCCAATTGGTCTGGTCTGAAGCTGTGTACATCGTCAACATATCACCGAGAAAGCGATTAAATCGTTCTGTGAGGCCATTCGTCTGCGGGTGAAATGCTGTCCTCATGCGATGAATCATGTTGCACTGAGCGAGCAATGCATGAATGGCGTCAGACAAGAAAACACGCCCCCAGTCACTCAAAAGTTCGCGGGGAGCACCATGGCGAAAAACAAAGTTGCGCAAGATGAAAAACGTAACTTCCCTCGCGGTTGCTGCGGGTAGTGCTGCCGTCTCCACGTAATGCGTGAGGTGGTCCACGCCAACAATTATCCACCAATTTCCAGAAGACTACGTGGGAAGTGGATACCGACGCGGTCAAACGGACGCGCTGGACAAGGCAGAGGCTGAAGTGTACCGGCAGGGCGTTGAGGTGAGACTTTACGTCGCTGGCATGCAGGAGAAGCACGTACGTACTTGCGGACAAATGTGTACATGCCACGCCAGTGGTACCGCTGACGTAGACGGTTGTACGTTTTGAGAGTGCCAGCGTGAGCGCTTTGCGGGTCGTTGTGGAAAGCAGTACAGATTTTCGAGCGCATGTGGTTGGGTATCACTAACAGCCACCTCTGACCTTCAGACGTGTAATTCTGCCAATAGAAGAGGTCGTCTCGACTAGCGAAATGTGTGGCTTGACGGCAGATAGTTCTTGAGACCAAATTAGCTAATGGATCAGTCAGAAAAACAAGGAGTTGGGAAATCCACACATCTTTGCGTTGTTCCGATGCCATGTCTGTGAAGTCGATTGGTGTTATGACAGCTGAAGAAGGTGACGAGGAGGTTGGGTCAGCCGCTAGCGGCGAGCGGGATAGCGCATCAGCGTCGGAGTGCTTGCGGCCGGATCGGTATACAACACGAATGTCGTATTCCTGTAGGCAAAACGTGCAACGACCAAGGCGCCCCGATGGGTCTTTGAGCGATGATAGCCAGCATAGAGCGTGGTGGTCCGTGACGACTTCGAAAAGGTGGCCATAAAGGTATGGGCGGAACTTCGTCAAAGCCCAGACAATTGCGAGGCACTCTTTTTCCGTGACAGAATAATTACACTCGGCTTTCCTGAGGGTTCGACTCACGTAAGCGACCCCGTATTCTTGGTATCCCCACACCCTCTTTGCAGACACCCTCTTTGCAGACGACGTGACCCAGTATAGTGAGCTAACGTGCGGCAAAAGGGCACTTTTGTATGTTAAGTTGAAGGCCAGCAGAAGTGAGACACGTGAGAATAGCACGAAGGCGACCAAGGTGAGTCGAAAAGTCGCGAAAAAAAACGACGATGTCGTCTAGGTAGCAGAGGCACGTGTTCCCCTTGTAGCCGCGAAGGATGGCGTCCATCATCCGTTCGAAGGTTGCTGGGGCGTTGCAGAGTCCAAACAGCATGACGTTAAACTCATACAGCCCATCAGGTGTTACAAATGCAGTCTTCGATAAGTCAGGATCAGCCATTGGAACTTGCCAATATCCCGAGCGTAAATCTAAAGACGAGAAATGTTCTGCTCCTTGCAAGCAATGGAGAGCATCGTCGATGCATGGCAATGGGTACACAACCTTCCGATTTGTCTTATTGAGCCGGCGGTAGTCGACACAGAATAGGATAGACCCATCCCTTTTGCGCACAAGTACAACAGAGGACGACCAAGGGCTCTGCGATGGCTGGATGCCACCACGCTTGAGCATATCGTCGACTTGTTTGTTGATAATACTGCCACCAGCACGTAGTGGGTCGACAGCAAGAGCGGCTCTCAATCTGGAGGAAAAAGAAAATCGCGTGCTTTCGTATCTGCTCGAGAGCCAGCCACGACTTACGCATCGTCCCAGAGCTAGCAACCCGGTCATTCAATAAATCCCCCAGTACTTCTGACTCATCGTGACAAACTGGTGGAAGTGCTGGGTATTGGGCGTGCGTCCTCGTACGTGATGATCCTGTGTTGAGTGATGGACGTCTGGCGAATCTTTGAGCAACTTGCGAAGCAAGACCTGGTTTCGAACAAGAGCGCTCGCAGCGCAGTTTGGTTATCGGTGGTCAGATCAGGATTGATGTCAATGTTGCTCATTGATGCGTCTGCGTTATCCACTATGTCTGACGTGAGACAGTTGGTTACGTTTGCTACTTCGTGGGCAGACGCTATCGAAGTGCCACGGAAAAGGTGTCGATGCTCATTTCTAAAGTTGGTAACGAGCAATTCAGATCGGCCGTCACGAACGTGTATTACACTTCTCGCTACTTATATGCCTTGCTGCAGGAGGTGTTCTAAATTTGTCTCGGCCACCACATCGCCTTCGCTCAAACCGCAGCATGTTACGTCGACTAGAACACTGGCTCGGGCAGGAAGCGTCACGCTCTGTTCAGAAATACGGAGTACGTCGACACGCATTCCGTCATCCTGCACGTTGATTGCTCGCTGGGCTGAGAACGTGACGCGGCGCTCTTGCAGATCAATGATAGCTCCATTTTCCTGTAGAAAATCAACTCCCAAAATGACGTCACGGGAGCATTCACGTAGAACAAGGCAGCTTGCTACGAATGTGTACCCTTGAATCTGTACTCTAGTTGTGCAGGCGCCCAGTGGAGTAACGACATGGCCACCAGCTGTCCGAATCTGCGAGTTATGCCACGGCGTGATTACTTTCTTCAGCTGCGTTGTCAGTTTCCCGCTCAGTATGGAATAGTCTGCGCCGGTGTCCACTAACGCATTAACTACACAACCATCCATTGTTACTGCTATGTAGAGTGAAAGCCGGCTATCCTTTGCAGCAGCAGGTGATGTCGGACCAGTTTCTGTACGGTTATGCGTCAATAGGAGCTCTTCAACGCTTCGACGTTCAGCGACCCCGCCCCCAGAGGTCGCTTCGGCTAGTTTTCCCGGCGGGGGCTGGGAGATCATGCGGTAGAATACCGCTGGGGCGTTGATGAAAATCGCCTCGGTGATGGCGAGCGCGACTGGCGCCCAGCAGACGGTGGTGCATGCTGCTGGGAGAGGTAGGTTTGGATGACGCGTGGTCTCTGACCGTAACGGGGAGGCGGCGAGTACGCAGAGAAGCCACGAAGCCCAAGACGGCGATAAGGGCACTGGCGGTACAAGTGATCAGCTTCTCCGCAGTGAAAGCATAGAGGCCGATGATTGGGTGTGCGCCAGACATCAGACTTCCGAGGAGACGAGTGGCGATCTTCGATATACTGGACCGGTTGCACCGAACGATGGGCGACAGAAGCACCACGGACAAATGGCAGGGGCGGTGGCGTGTACGTGCGTTCGTAGTGTGGTATGTGCTGCGCTGACTCGAGTGAAACTGCAGGGACAGGATAAACAAAAAATGGCGGCGATGCAGCAGGGCGTTTCAAGGCTTCCGCGTAGGTTGTCCCACGGTGGTATTCAGCAGGAGCTGACGCAGCTGTATCAGGAGGCAAGGTGTCCCGGAGGGCCTGGTGCAGCTCATCCTTGATCACAGTTGCAATAGAGCTAACCGTAGGATGAGGTGTTACACCAGCCTTTTGCAACTCTTCACGTACGATATTACGGATGAGTTCACGTAAGGAGTCATTGCTGGTCCCAGCGGCGGCGAAAATGTCAGCAGTGGACATGCCACTGACTTGCCTGTCGTATAGGTTTGATCGCTGCTGCAGCATTTTTTCCATTGTCACGGCTTCAGACAAGAACTCCGCGACCGTCTTCGGAGGGCTGCGCACGAGGCCGGCGAAAAGCTGGTCCTTGACACCGCGCATCAAGTGACGCAACTTCTTGTCCTCCGTCATTCTTCAATTTGCCCGTCGGGAGAGACGCGTCATGTCTTCGACGTACGTGGTCACAGTTTCGTTTGGCGACTGGACGCGGGCAAGAATAACTCGTTCAGCTCTTTCTTGGCGGTCAGCGCTGGTATATGTCTGCAGAAGTCTACGAGAGAATTCGGGCCACGTCGTCAGCTGCTCCTCTCGATTTTGATACCACGTGCGAGCCCCGTCTTCGAGATAGAAGTAGACACGACCCAGTTTCGCCGCGTCGTCCCACTGATTCGAGTTGGCTACGCGCTCGAAGTCCGCCAACCAGTCCTCAACGTCTTCGCGCTCCGTACCATGGAACGTCGTCGGGGCCCGTGGGCTTTCCAACGTATAGCGCTTCGACGACGTGCTTCCCGTGCCGGTTGGCAAGGTTTGTACCGTAGTGCTGGTCATGTTTGTTGACGTGGTGGGAGCAGTATCGTTGACTTCCGGAGGCGATCCCCTGATTCGGTGGCTGATCCGATGCACGGGAGTATTGACTGGCACTGGACTCGTATTACGGCTTCCTGGGGGGGGGGGGGGGTCTGCAGCATCCGTGAGACTACCCAGCACCTTACACCAGTTTGTGACGCTCTTCCGCTGAAACTCGATATGGTCGTTGGCGTAAGGGAGCATGGGTACCTGTGTCAATGTGGTGCGTGATGTTCGCTGTGCGACCTAAAGACGGTTGAGCGCAATCGAAGGCAGAACGAAACTCTCGAAGAAGGGACAAGAGTTCCCTTCTTTGTGTCGGCGATAGCTCAGCGGCAACAGAGGGCTGAAAGGAGTCTGGCGCGGGCAGTGTGGCCACAGGTGGCGTCATAGCATTGCGCTGGAGGTGAAGTGGGTGTTCGGCGAACTCCAGAGGGCGCAAGAGGTCAACGCCTCGTATGTTACCCGAACATTCTCCGCGAAGTAAGGCAACTGGCGACGATAGCGAGTTCGGGACGAGCATGGCGGTAGCACCGGATTCCATGGCGAGTACGGCAAATGGCAGGTGTAGGCTACGGTGGCGGGTAAATATGTCAGACGGAGTGAACAAAACAGTTCTGGCAGGAGCGGCCGTACAGGTCAGGGCTACAAGGGTGGATGTTCTCGGTGCTATTTCCGCGTCTGCAACAATCACAAGTTTGTAAGCTTCAGAAAGAGAATCAACCAAACAAGAGGTTGGCAGCGGTGTAAGGGCAACTTCTGCACGTTAGCAATCTATGATGGCCCGATGACGCGAAAGAAAGTCCCATTCAAGAATGACTTCATGGAAGCATGATGCCAGCACAAAAAAATTCAATGGCATAAAGTTCACCTTGGATAATGACACGTGCAGTGCACAGAGCTGTAGGCTGTATGCACTGCGAGTTGGCCGTGCGGAGCACCAGGCCCGAAAGAGGCGTCGTCACCTTTTTCAACATGCGGCATAAGGTCTCACAGAATATGGAAACGGCGGCCCCTGTGTCGATAAGCGCTTGTGCGCCGGTCCCCTCAACATTGACGTCAATAATGTTTTGCGGCGAGAAAGAAGGAGGCCTTAAGCAGTTCGAAATTTATGCAGCTGTTGCCTCCGGAGCTGCAGCGATCGATTTCCCTCTTCCGTAGCAGGTCGGCGACGCATAGGTGACAGGGAGTGTCGTCGGGGCGATGGTGACCGATGGTTGGCGTAGGGTCGAGGGCCATCAGTGGTGTACCTTGATGGCGTCCTAGACGACGACGCCATTGGCTTGCCCACGGTGTCGACTGGAGGGGAATCTCGGCGACAGTGGCGGGCGACGTGTCCAGCGATACCACAGGCGAAACAGACGGTTCTATTATCTGGCGTCCTCCAAGCGTCTGAGCGACGGTAAAATAGAGCTCAAGATCTCGCGTAGGGATACGGCGCAGCAACTGGGGTTGTATGCACGACATAGGGTGGCGTGGCAGGTTGAGCATATGGCATACGCTGTTGCGTAGGCCGAGCAGCGACGGCGGCGTACGTGAGAGGCGTAGTGACTGGTGGTTGGTGATGCATTGGCGGAAGGGCCTCAGCGACTTGGGTCCGAATGACGTGTTGGAGGTCTGGTACCAAAGCTTGCGCGGGCTCTTGTGTCAGTGGCAGCAGTGACAGCTGGCGCGCTACCTTTTCGCGGACGAAGTCCTTGATTGTCGAAAGCAGTGGCTTCTAATCGGTAGGATGGGCAGCTAGGTGCAAGCATGCGAGCGTGTCCGGAGTCGTGAGGGCTTGACGAGCAATTGCGCACTGCCTACGCAATTCATCGAAGCATTGACAGAGGAAAATGAGGACAGCAATTGTGAGGGAATTTCTCGCGAGCAACATCTGAAAGGCGCCGTAGTCAATGCCTTTCAAAATGTGCCTGATTTTTTATTCCTCAGGCATGGTAGAGTTGATGCGGTTGCATAGATGCAACACATCTTCAATGTAGCCCGTGTAGGTCTCGCTTGGTTGCTGCGCACGGTGACGTAAACGGTGCTCGGCTTGAAGCTTGCGTGCCGCAGGTCATCCAAAGACGTCCGTAATAAGTCTTGAATGCAGACCACGTAGTAATGTCAGCTGCGTGGTTATTAAACCACAGTTGCACGCTGTCTGCAAGGTAGAACGTGACGTAACCCAGCTTACTTGGGTCGTCCCATTTGTTACTTGCGCCAACTTTGTCGTACCTCGCCAACCAATCTTCGAAGTCCGACTCAGTGAAGCCCGTGAAGATAGGAGGGTCTCGTTGAGGATACATGGCGCCACAAGTGACATGAACGGTCGAAGGTCCCACCTGGAGAGGCGTCTCGGTGTCCATGTTCGTGTCACGTAGAGGGGGAAGCTTAGGGGAGCGAAGTTCCAGGTTTGTACGGAAGTCCACACACCTCCACCAGATGTCACGCAGTTTATTTAGGTACAGACCTACTGGAAGGCCGAGGAACGCCAGAAGAGCGACGGACGCCAACAGGCCGAAAATACAAAACAAACGCAAGCTCGGGTCGCGCATGTGCACCAACGCTATGGCTTGCCGTTTCTTGCTGCTTCGTCGTCGTTCGCATAAATCCCTACAATATATATATATATGCAAACCGCGTCATATTTTTATTGTGCTATAACGCTTTGTAACGCGTGAATTAAATTTGTGTGATCTGTAAAACTTCACCAATTACCCCCCCTTACTCAATGCCCTGTAAAGGGCCTGTAAGGAATTTTAAATAAATAAATAAATATATATATATAATGAGATCGAACAGACAGTAGTGCCAAGGAATGTACAGGAGAAGTTATTACAACCAATGGAATTTAAGTAAGGAAGAAAAGTGGATGGAAAAAAAACCAGCCGTGAGCAGGAATCAAACCTACGACCTTCGAATAAGGCGTTCGATGCTCTAACTACTGAGCTAGCACAGCGGCCTTTCCTCCATCCACATTTTTGGGTTTATATGTGAATTTAGAAGTAGGAGTGACAGTCAGCGCCATCTATAAGCCAAGCGACACGTGTGAAAACACTCTTTTACGCACACGTTTGGCGTCACGTAGCACGTGAACTTATTATGAGCGGGCAGCTGATTAATAGTCCCTCGTATACACCTAATGACACCAAGTCTGCCAGTACGAGACCCTCGTTTAATGAGATAAGGGAAAGAAATGTATACCTAAGGGCTCGTTTTCTCGTGTTTTAACACAATAATAATGAGATCTAACAGACAGTAATCCCAAGGAATGTACAGGGGAAGTTATTAGAACCAATGGAATGTAAGTAAGAAGAAAGAAAAGTGGATGAAAAAATAACCAGCCGTGAGCAGGAATCGAACCTACGATCTTCGAATAACGCGTTCGATGCTCTAACCACTGAGCTACCACAGCGGCTTTCCCTCCATCCACTTTTTTGGGTTTATATGTGAATTTAGACGTAGGAGTGACAGTCAGCGCCATCTATAAGCCAAGCGACGAGTGTGAAAACACTCTTTTATGGGCATGTTTGGCGTCACGTAGCGCGTGAACCTATTATGAGCGGGCAGCTGATTAATAGTCCCTCGTGTACAGCCTCGTATATATATATATATATATATATATATATATATATATATATATATATATATATATATATATATATATATATATATATATATATATATATATATATATATATATATATATACGTGGATGATGGTGGTGGCAACGACGGAAAAATCCAGTCGAGACTGTCCATTTAATTGCTATCGCAATAAAATGGGTGTACTGTGGAACTACCTCGAATAGACAGCTCGGAACAGCCACTTGAAACAAATTAAGTTGGCATGCTCAGACGTCCCCAAAAACTGGCAGATCAAGCGCTTATTCATGGAAGGATTATTGGTGCAACACGACACAGCTCCTCAGCAATGTTTCAAGTTAAGACATGCTGAAGTGGTACCTTTAATTGATCACGCTATATTTTATATGCTACATCGCAGAGTTATAGGAGAACAATCTCTGACTGCGAAGTTCAACTTATGGTCGACACATCGTCACAAGTTCAAGGCATCCCATTCATCAACGACTACCTTGATGAAAGGCTGATTCTTAATCCAAAGTTGGACGTTTCCGTCCGTGTGAACCTGAAAGCTCACGGAACATTTGAACCTACCGAAGCAGTGTACTATGAATTATCAAGTGGGATTTCTGCCAACACCTTCTGGTTGCAATTGCGCAGTAGAAATACACCCGCTACATTGTGCTTTAATAAAGCACTCCTACCTGAAGCAGGAACAATATATTTCCAAGACATTCTGAATTGCCAACAAACTCTCCAATTGCATATTTTACTGCTCGTGACGCATCGTAAATATTTGAAGACTACTTGATACACCTTGCTAACATTGTTGGTCGAACATACTCTTCCAATCCAACTCATTCTTAAGCAAGGGGCTGGGAAAATTAAAGTTCAAAAGTAATACAACTAGGACTGTACAACTTGCGGGCAACTTCGGAGCTCCAAGTGCGCAGACTGCTTGACGTGACAGGAAGAAGCTGAGTTACCGTCAAAAGTAGCTAGATCACCGATGTATGGTGGAAAAAAAACAATGCCTACTGGTGTTCATCTTTGCTCAGCATATCCTAAAGCGGCCTTCAAGCGTATCGTGTGGTGATAATCGAGGAGTCTGGCAGCTGTACAAGTTTATGTTCTCTAGTCTAGTCTCTCTGGATTTCGGTTGAGGTGGAATTATCCAAGCTTGACGATGACAACTCGAGCACGAATGTTTTTTTAGAAGACCTATACATTTTACAAGCTCTAGTTGTGACTGGGAGGTGGGAGTATTTTTAAAAAGATGTAGCAGTATAAACGTGTGCAGACGTGCACTAGCTGCTAGTGAAGAAATTGAAACCGTGAACGTCGTTTGGTGTAATTTCGTCGCAAATCGATAGCTTTCGTTACACGTGGTATGGGCGATACGCAAATTACCATCGCTGTACCACTATACAGATTATATTTGAAGATGAAATATATATATATATATATATATATATATATATTATATATATATATATATATATATATATATATATATGTATATATGTATATATATTGTATGAAATCTTGGTAGTCTTGCTAGCGACAGCGTTTAATTGAAGAAAGACCTCGCAAAACGAACGGGCAGAGCCAGTACACAGACGATGACGATGACGATGACCCAAAGTGGCAATGAGGCCAAAAAGACAAGTGGATGATGGTGATCATGCAGGGATGAGGACGATGTAAGTAACAAATGCCCACACTAATTCCCCCCACTTGGAAGCGGACACCTTGGCGATCGATAAACGGCGCAGTTTGGAACCATCCGCGAATACGTCTGCCTCGCATCAGAACAATAGCGTTGCCACGCTGTGCAGGAGTGATAGAACAAAGCGAACCAGTCGCTATTGTTTTCGTCAAGCTTCCCTCGATGAGTACGCGTCTACGCGCACTTATATGCTCTGGATCTTGCTTTCTTGTATGACCAGTATGCGCTAGTTATGCGCAGTCACTTCCTGAAATTTGTAAGGATAGCATGGCGATATCACAATTTTCGATCCTGTCTAGCTCGCCATATTTTCCCGTGTTTGCTCGCTTTCCACTAACTCTACAGCGGGAACAAGATTGTTTCGCATTAAATCCCGTGTGTTGCCGGCGTCATTAGTTATAAAAAAACCGTGTCTTAGGTAATGAAAACTTCAGAAAGATGCAGGTGAACGAAACAATGAAAATAATGATGGGAAGGAGGAAGCAACAAAAAGGAAGAAGGCGGGGAGGTTAACCAGAAAGACATCCGGTTGGCTACCCTACACTGGGGGATTAAGGAAGGGGACAAGAAAGACGAGAAAGAGGGAAAAGAGGAAAAAATTGGGGTGGGGGAGAGACTGACAGTTTTAACTGCAGCGCGTAGAACTCTACCGCATGTCAGAGGCGTTCACACAAGCCTTTCTCAGGAAACACAGCAGGGCTTTCACTGCCTTGTGGGCTGTCGAGGCATGTGTACGTTGCTGTAATAGCACCTGCACAGAAAGAGGCCGAGCATCCAGTTGCCGCATAGCGTTGGCAAGTACTTGTCTATCTGAGGCAAATCGAGGACAATGACACAGCACGTGTTCGATATTTTTGTCGGTGCCGCAAACATCGCACGCCGCACTGTCAGTAATTCCGATTAACGTGGTATAAGCTTTCGTAAGGCGATAGAGAAGCGAAGCTGCACGTCGATGTAGGCCGGGTGGAGGCCGGAGTTGTAGTGAAGGGTCGAGCTCGTGCAGTCGTGTACGTCGTATGCTTGGTTTGTTCCACTCAGTCAGTGTGAGACTGCGGGCCAGTTGACGAATGTGTCTCACCGCATCCGCTCCTGAAAGCGGTATCGGAACGCTGTTCGCTCCTTTATGTGACGTTCGAGCAGCATGATCTGCAGAATCATTGCCGCCTATACCACTATGCCCAGGTAACCACTGAAAGACGATGTCATGGCCTTTTTGTATGGTAGGTCAATTGGTCGTGGCATCCGCATCGGAGAACTGATATCAGGCACTGTAACGCTAGTTTTGAGTCAGAAAACACAGCCCATTTACCTCGTCTTTCTTCTGAATTGATGTGTTGCAGTGCATTACACCGAGCCTCGAGTTCTGCCGTCGTTAAAGTTGTCACATGTGAAGTCTTAAAACGCCGAGTTACCCCTTGTAATGGCATAACAACTGCTCCACCTGAATTAGACAGCGTAGTAGAGCCATCCGTGTAAATGTGCACGTGGTTACTGTAGTTTTCTTCCAGTAGGAATAGACTCAGTTGTTTCAAGGCATGTGTCGGTAAGTCCGATTTTCTCGTCATTCCTGGAATCAATAAGTGAACTCGCGGCCGGCTCAAGCTTCAAGGAGGAAGCAGTGGCTTTGATGCCGGTGCGTATGTCTCAGCAAACGATGAACGATGCTTGTAGACAATAGTGCCGTATGTCGTGCGGGGCCTTTCAGCAGCTAGGCTCGCCAGGTGGTGAGAAAGGTCCTGGCATAATGTCTGAGGTGCATGCGCATTGTCTCGGTAATAATATGCGTATTTATTGAGTGATCTTGAGCGATGGCAATGGTTTCAGCCGTTGAAGCAATGCGGGGTACTCCGATGCATATCTTACGTGCTTGGGCTTGAATGCTCTGAATTGCGCGCAGGTTGGTCTTGCCGGTGTTAGATATTGCAGGTAAGCTGTACCGTAAGAATCCGATAAACAGCACTCTGTACAGTTGTAGCGCGGATGGTATGGGCACTCCCCAATTCTTTCCTGCATAGAATTTGAACATGTGGCATGTTGCGATCAGCCGCTTCTTCGCATAGTTCACGTGTGGAGTCCACGACAGGTTTCTATCTATTATGACTCCCAAGAACCTGTGGCTTCTGCTGAACGATATGTATTCTTCATTAATCGATATACTGTAAGCAGACATTGGTTTCCTCGTGAACGCTACCACTGCACATTTTCCGCAGGACACCTCGAGGCCTTGTTTACGAAGATAGCATGACGTCGTTGTAGCAGCCTTCTGAAGACGGGCGCGAAGCTGAGGCCTTGTCACACCTGATGTCCAAATGCAGATGTCATCAGCATATACAGAAAATTCTACAGTGCTAGGTAGCTGCTCGACTAGACCAATGAGAGTTAGGTTGAAAAGGGTAGGGCTTAGCACTCCTCCCTCGGCTGCTGTAATAATCAGGTGTTGGGCCATTCGCTGTCATCACGTAAAATGATCTCAGCTGTGTGTAGCTGTACACCCACATATATATCTTGCCACCAAGACCTACTGTTTCCAAAGCACTAAGGATGGCTTCATGGATGACATTGTCCTAAGCCCCCTTAACGTCTAGAAACAGGGTGGCGCACAGTCTCTTACAGGCTTTCTGGTGTTGAACATATGTCACTAGATCAACAACGTTGTCGATTGACGAATGGCCGCGACTGAATCCGGTCATGGATACTGGATAGATTTCGTAGTGCTCTAAATACCACTGCATTCGTGTTAGAATCATTCAATTCATCGTTTTTCCTACACAACTGGCAAGTGCGATGGGACGGTATGAGGCAATATCCAAAGGAGTTTTACCAGCCTTTAGAAGTGGAATGAGGCGACTTGACTTCCATGCCTGGGGAACCGTACCAGTCTGCCAGAAGTCGTTGTATAGGCGTAAGAGTGCCTTCCGAGCTTCGTCTCCAAAATTACAAAATGCACGATAGGTAATGCCATCAGGACCGGGTGCTGAAGAACGTCTGCACAGAGCCAGTGCCGCCTCTAGCTCATCCATAGAAAACTGGAATTCAATACGGGGATCACGTGAGGGCGGTGGGTTGTCAAATGTTCCCGTTCTTGATACTGTGAAATTGGAATCACCGGCAATTGTTCTACAGAAAGATTCTGCGACGTCAATCTCTCTGCATCGAAAGTGAAGTGCCAGAAATGTAAACGGGTGTCGCTGACCCAAGGTTGTGCTAAGACCCCGGACAGTTCGCCATATCAGTGATAGGGGCTTTCGTGGATCCAACGACTCGCAAAAGGATGTCGAACGTCGCCTTGCCAGTTTATTCATGTGCCGCTGCATTTTCTTTTGAATGCGTCTAGCCAGCCTAAAATCATCCATGCACTTTGTCCGTCGGTACCTTCGTTCTGCACGACGGCGTATTGCGCGAAGTTTCTCAAGCTCGATGTCGAAATCGGTGCGCTTGTGACTAGTCAAGTGTGTATGCGTGGTATTCTGCAGGACATCTATTATCGAGTACTTTAAGTTATATGATGAGCCGTCGGTACAGCAGTCTTGCATTAACATTTTGAATTTCGGCCAATCGGTGTACTTGAGGCCTCTTGAGGACTTAGAGCTGGTGAAACCTTCTATACACAGGTAAGTTGGTATATGGTCGCTGCCCCGCGTTTCCAGATCTTAAAACCAGTGCACTTTCCTGGTAAGTGAGCGATAAACCAATATAAGGTACAGGCAGCTGCTATAGGCTGATCCGCGTAATTATGTAGGGCTTCCATCGTTACAAACGCAGAGTCCGTACTCCGAGGCTAAGGACACCAATTTTCTTCCTCTAGAGTTGTCCCTGGAGCTTCCCCATAGGATATGGTGGGTATTGAAGTCGCCAGTGATCACCCATGACCTTGGAGTCGATGTCAGAATACCGCGTGAGCACTCGCAGTCAAGGCGGCTTGATGGAGATAAGTAAGTTTCGATAATCGTGAATGCAACCTTATCCTTCTTCACAGTAAGGCACACATACTGATTCCCTTCATCAGGCGAGACTCTGTGGTGAACGTAAGTGAGGTCATGGCGCATGAATACAATAACTTTGCTGCAGTCTCTGTGAGTACGTAAAGCACTCTTGTCCTGACAGCTTGATTGAAGCACACAGGTTGGGTTCACAAATCACGATATTGGGGAAGTGGTTCACAAATACAAACTGTCTAAAATCAGACATGCGCGACTTCTGTCCTCTGGCGCTCCACTGAAAGACAGATGCATTCTTGACTTCCGCTCGAAACGACGGTGCCTCACTGGCCATGGTTTTACCTTAGAGCTCCAAGCACCGGACTCAGGGTGTCCAGCACATGCAGTGTGGTCTGCGCAGCTGAAGTCTTCATATTACTCAGTAGGACACGCATGGTACTCATCAGCGATTGCAGCAAGCTTATCACTTGATCTTCATTCATCGCATCACTGGTTTGAGGGGTCGTCGAGGGCGGCGGGATTTGATGCAGCTCCGAAGTAGGTTGACGTCGTGGAAGAGAGGGCCACTGTTCGGAAGGTGCGACTGCTGTCCCTTTCTTCTGTTTGGTAGTATCCGTCTTCAGTGAGCTCGGTGTTTGTGGGTCAGCCTCTTTGATAGAGAATGACATCTCTCTATCGGTAAAGCAGTTTTTCCGTGATGGTCATCGCCCACGACGCCGTCGTCGGCGTAGTGTAGCGGCAGCTTCCCTCTGCGTTGAATTGTCCCGCACCATGCGCCTGAGTACCGCGTGCTCGTTTCGCACCCGCGAGCAATCTTTGGATGAGGCCTCTTGAGCGCCGTGGCAGTTTGGACATCGTAGCATGGTGGAACTGCAGGCGCCTTTTGAGTGAGACTCAGCGCACCGCGGACACACAACTTTGTTCTCACAGACACCTTTTACGTGTCCCATCTTGAAGCACTTGTAGCATTGCAGTGGCTTCGGTATGTAAGGACGCACTGAGTGGCGAACATGGCCAACTTTGACATACGAGGGAAGGCTGTCTCCCTCGAACACAAGCCTCAAGCAGCGTGAGTTGCCGAGTCTGGTGATGTGCGTGATGCGGGTGCCTTCAGTCGCTGGCTTTATTAGTATTGGCAGGTCATTAGCTGAGATGGAAAGATCCACATCATAAATGACGCCTACAGTGCCATTACAACCTGCAGCGACCATTGGCCGAACTTTCACGTTGCCGATTTCTGTTGTGTGCCGAAGGCTTTGCAGTGCGCTATGGTGCATAACGTCTACAGCAAGGACATTCTTTGGTGCATTGATCCTCACGTATTTGATCTCATTTGGTGCGGCTTCCTCGAGAAGCACAGAAAGAACTTGCTTGTTGAGGAGTCGCAAGTTAGATGCAGGGTCTTCGGGCATAAACAGCATGGTGTGCGGCCACCGCTGTGGTGCAGTCTTAACGGTGGAAACACTTGCCGACGATGCCGTCCGCAGCAGTCTTCGTTTTGTAGATCGATTCATGACGACTGTGAAGTCATCATCCGATGACTCAAAGCCGTCCGAGTACAAATCGGTTGCTTCACTGTCGGTGTCGCTCGACGCGTTGCTACGCTTCCTGGACGACGAAGTCCGGCGCGACGGTTGCACGCCTGGAACATTCTCAGGTGTATCCTGAAGCATCACCGCAAAGGAGGGAGCGCCAGCTCCCAGGATTTCCAGGAAAACAAATTGAAAATACTGAGACACGGGCACAAGCGTTCTGTGATAATCACAGAAAATAATGATAATCACAGTGATTCCTATACACGTGCTGCCCCATAAAGTGCAATGTTGTCAGAACCAAAATGTGACTGAAGTGTCGGCGAATAGACGTAGAAGGTTTACTGTTTTTTTGTTCTTTAAAAGACATCATTAGGTTCTCTCAAAAAGAAATTAAGTATACCAGCAAGCAAAAAATTTCTGCCGTATAACTCATGGCTTCCGACCGAATAGCGTCCAACAAACCGAGGCTCTGTACCTTTTTTAATTCCTTCACATGACATATATTTATCAACTGCCTCCCTTTGCAATGTGAGAAATGTCTACTAGTTTAGTCCATAGACTGGCGCAACTACCCGGTGGATGGAAATTGTTGTCTTGAATGAACCCAGAAAATTTATGACGTTTTCGGAGAAATTACTGGCAGAAACTGAAGCAAGGAAAGCACTAGGCAATAACATCTATTGCGCTAACATGTTGTTTTTTATTTCTATGTGCAGACGATATTGCTCCTATGCTTCAGGATATGCATTCTGCAAGGAAGCTTTCCTGAGTTTTCTGAGATGGACAACCCTGCAGCCTTCTCCTCGAAGCGTACAACCAGGTGAACGTACCTTTCAAATATGGCTAGTGACAGTAAGAAAGTATCCTAAATCATTAGGTTTCATTACAAATGCAATACCGGCTTATAACTATTATTTTACCGTTTTATTATCAGCAAGTGCACTTTTCCGCACTGTACACAGTAAAAATTTTTACACCCAGAAGGGTGTAAATGAGCTTGTTCCGTGGACGACACCCTAAGGGTGTTAATTCAGCACCTTCCAAAAAGGGTGCTTTTTCATGCACCCTTAGAATAGGGTGTACATGTAAAAAAACTTTAGGGTGTTACAAAAACACCCTTATGGAAGGGTGCCTTTGATGTCCATCACTTTTTTAGCAACCTCTGAGGAGGGTGCGAGAAGGGTGCACAAGGGTGTTCAGTGCCCATGGCAGGGGTGCCAGTATTCTTTTAAAGTGCACTAATAGATATCGGAATGCACTGATTACACACTACTTGAAGAAAGTGGTCCTGATATTAATGGTGCGCCACCTGTCGAGCTCCATTCATTGCGTCTGGGCAAAAATATAAACGCGTAGTATCGTATATGAAATTGTGCTGGATCTATATATACTTCACAGTATATGCAGAATGCGCGTTACAGAAAATGAAGCCTTGCTGGCCTTGCATATTGCATTTATTTAATAGGCAAATAAAACAAACTTATCTTCTGCCACACAACTTTTTCACCAGATATACGTTCACGTATACGTACACTACACATGCAACACCTCAAACGTTTATTATATTTATTCAGTTTCACTTCATTGACAATTCTTTGCAACATACAATTACACTGGTTTCAGTTTAGTATACTGCTTCAAGTACATAGAGACTACAAATAAAATATACGCTAATATATTCC
Source organism: Rhipicephalus microplus (assembly GCF_043290135.1). Taxonomy (NCBI): domain Eukaryota; kingdom Metazoa; phylum Arthropoda; class Arachnida; order Ixodida; family Ixodidae; genus Rhipicephalus; species Rhipicephalus microplus. Next base: position 71,728,473 of record NC_134709.1, on the reverse strand, counting down.
TATAATTCTTTCAAGTATCTACAATCCCAGTGGTTTCCAGTTTAATACTCCTTCATGTACACAATCGGTTAATAGGAATGAAATACTGGCAAATATATACTTACGATTCTTTCAAATATATACAATCACCATGATTTCACTATATACGCCTTCATGTACACAATCGTTCCCAAGAAGTGATGCACACAAAAATATATATGGATAGTGTTTTCAAATGCATACAATCACAGTGCATTAAGCTTTGTATTCCTGGATGTATAACAATTGGTTATGAGAAATGATGTACATGCAAACATACGGGTTTTCGCACATATAACTTTAGCAAATACTTAAGAAACCAATACATTAATCAGAAATACAATGAGCTAAAGACGAACACAAAACTGTGTCAAAACACACAAAAAACAAAAGAGGTAATGCATAATTATGCCTAATGACACAGCTGGGTCAATTTATGCCAAATGTCCCAGCCATTTTGGCAACCATCTCAAATGTATTCGAAAAACTCGTGCTGCATTGAAAATAGAGAACTTCTGGAATATTTAGGAGAGGAAAAATATTTGGTCACGTGGCTGCCCTCTGAACTTCCTGGAATGCCGTCTAGGTGTTGTATGTGAAAAATTTTATTTTAAAAGCACCGCTACTTCTTTTCATACGAAACTCGGTCTACATGTTACATAACAAGAGCTTAATTTGGGAGAGTTGGTTCATCGTGGTTGTGTGCTAGTCACAGCGCGACAACTTTAGAAAGAGACAGAAAGGACAGGAAAGAGCACAGACTGTCAACTGAATTTAATGAATGTGCTACGAGCGCTTTTATACGGAGTACAAGAACCGTGTTCATGCGCGACGACACGTGTGAGCACTACAAAATAATCTTAACTGTGAAAAGAATACTCCCTCTCAGAAAGGATAAGTGAACGTGTAGTGATGCACTGATCATTGGTTTACCTGATAAAAAATACTTCTAGAAACGTTAAATTGGCATTAAGTAAACCTATTCTCGTGACGAATGGGGCAAGGTTGACTATTCCTGTTGCTGTTTAGTACACACGCATTTGAAAGCTTGCAAGGGGTGGAAAACAACACGCTAATATCATATCTGCTGGCTATTTTTTTAATTGTGAGACACATGATGTGGTATAACATGCAAAGGTTTTGGTCATTGTTTTTTCTTGGTCCTGTCTTCTTTAACTTTACTTTCTGCAGGAGGGTTTTGCAAACGGGTGTGATGATTCTGTTGGGATACCCAGCATCTTTTAGTCTTTTAATCTGGTTTTTAAACCTGACCTCACCCTTGTGCTAACATGACTTCTGAAGGGTGGCCTGAGTACATGTGGTATCAATTCCTCTTTCTACTAATTTTGAATGCCCGCTATGAAAAGGCAGGACATTCTTAGCACTCCTGGGCTGATAGCACCAGCCAATACCCCAACAGCATCATCACACTTGTTTGCGAAACCCTCCTGCAGAAAGTAAAGTTAAAGGAAACAGGACCAAAAGAAAAAGAGAATGACCAATCACCTTTGCATGTCACACGGTACTAAGTACATAAGGTGTCTCACAATTTTAGGAAAAGAGCCAGCAGATATGACATTGTTGTTTTCCACCCCTTGCAAGCTTTCAAAAGTGCATGTACTTACAGCAACAGGAATAGTCAATCTTGCACCATTCGTCACTAGAATAGGTTTACTGAATGCCAATCTAATGTGTATAAGATTCCGCTAACATGTGGAAAAGTAAACATAGGACAAACTGGGCAATGCTTCAATGATCAAGCAAGACAGTATGCTTTAAATGTTAAGAAAGGCTATAGTAGTCTCATGGCCAGGCACCGTAAAGAATGTAAGTGTAGTCCTAGGTTTCATAAAACACGGTTTTTGAAAAAAAAGCAAGCAGAAAAATGAGAGATTTTAGAACTCTTTATCAGGAAGGCCAAGGATCCATGCATCAGTACACCTTCACTTATCTTTCCGAAAAAGAGTATTCTTTTCTCGGTTAAAATTATTTTGTCATGGTCACACATGTGTTGTTGCAGATGAGCCCTGGTCTTGTGCTCAGTATAAAAACGCTCGTAGCACCTTCAATAAAATTCAGTTGACAGTGCTCTTTACTGTCCTTTTTTCGATAAGATTTTTATTACAGAGAAAATTTCATTTTCTTACAATTTAGGTATAATGATGAGTTTTCATTGTATCGCAACATGGAGCAAATTGCATCTCAATACGGACAAAAATCACAATTTTGTGAAATTCGTGATATTTTCTCGTACATTTCAGCAGCTTGAGAGGTCTAAAGATATTTTTTCCTCATAATATACCTTCTGTGGAGTAAGTATTCACTGCTCAGATATTCATACAAAGTGCATTATTGCAATAAAAATGCAAACATAACACATTTTGGCTTTATTCTTGGAAGCGAATGTGGCAAAAAAATTGCACTATTATTATTGAGCTTCAAATACCTTACAGAAGCACATTTACTTAACAGGTAGACCGAATTTGCTTTAGAAAAAATAAGCGGTAGTTTTAAAACGAAATTTTCCACAAACAGCACACAGACGGCATTATGCCAGGAAGTTATAAGCCAGCCACATGAACAAAACTTTTTTTCTCACTGAAATATTCTAGCAGTTCACTGTTTTCAACGCAGTAAGTCAGCACTTTTTTTTTCAAATATAATTCAGATGGTCGCCAAAGTGGCTGGGACGTTTGGCATGGAATGGTCCAGCTATATTTAAGCAAAATAACTTACACAAATAACAATGTTCATCTACCATGACCACACTAGAAAAAGTTGTTCAGGCATTGTGACACTAAAATTTTCAGCGTCGTACTGCCTGAACAACTTCTTTGATAAACTCCAAACTCACGCCGAGAAAAAGCCGCTCAATCACGGTGGATGTTAAAGGCCTTGCGGCCGTAGACAATGTTGAAAATAAAAAAAATCAACTCATCAGTGCTGTCACTCCTTCTTCGTCATTACTGACACGGAAGATTTTTTGGTTATCCATGTGGAGGTTCAGGAAGTAGGCTTGCTCTAGGCTGGGGCCGGGTGGTAGACTACGCAGGACGTCAGTGGCACCCTCTAATCCTGTAATAAGAGCAAATATGACTTCTCATAAAAGGATGTTCGTGCTGTTCTGGCAGCACCATACATAAAGAATGTGTAGTGTGTATCCTTCGAAATGGCGTGTAATTGACATTACACTGAACTTGAAGCATACAACCCATACATTCCAATAATTTCGTATGATAAAGATAAGAGTTTTCCAGCATACAGCAAATTCCCGAAATGAGGTGAAGTGTAAGACTACAGCTCAAAAATGGCACTTACGAAAGCCTGAGCTCACCTAAGAATCAAATTCCTTCTAGGGTAGTGAGCCAGTGTGAAAAACAATTCCTAAAGTACAACGTTCAGAACATGTAACATTAATCAAAATGCACAAGAAACTTACCTCTTCATGTACAAACAGTGAACACATCTCTGCTTTCTCTTTTACATGAGAACAAATGATCTTGGGCGTGGCACTAGCGAAGAGGTCTGCAAAAAAAAGTAAAAGATTTACTGACACTAATCACGCCTCTAACAATCTGAGGAATTGTTACAAGTCACCAATCAGTGCAATTCTGACAGCCTCTATAAGGGCATCAAAAATGAACAATTTTCTCGTTCTTTCTACTCTCACAAGACGTTCCGTCAATGGAATCTAATCCACATTTGACGCTGTGCTTCCTATTTGCCTGCTTTCTAGACGTAGGGCTGCGAACATGTGTTTTGTGCACCTAATCTAGCACAGAAATTCGTCATCTATAATTCAATCATCTTAATTCATTGTAATTTGATAAAAGATGTGATAGCTCATCCAGTTTTTAAAGAGTTGCGGGCCTGCAATAGGCACTACCTTGCACGTATGAAAATACATCTTTTTAAAAAAAAATTCAAAGCTTGCTTTCAGAAAAAGCGTCTGGCATACTTCGACAACCAAGCCCATCCTCTGATGGCAATCAGGGGCACGCTATTAGCGAATATTGACTACGGTATTTACAAACGTAACCCGTGCCTAAATACTCAGTTAAACACAATCACGCAAGTAAGAGCGCTCGAACGACACCAACGCGCGCGGACGCCGACTACGTTGCAGCAGCCATGGCTTATGTTAGAGCTACCGCACATAGCTCCCACAGTCACGTATACTCTCTCGATTCTGTTATAACACCGAACATTATCGCAGATGAAAGCGAAGCACGAAAACAGCAAACAGAAACGAGGGAAAACAACGCACGGCGATGGCCACAACAACGCGCCTTTGGAAGTCTGCTAGATCTTTCCCTGTTGTTGGTGGCACTTGTCCTAAATAGCTTAAAAGACCGAGGCGCACGTGCTGGGAGCGTCGCGGCATATCAGCACCTCCAACTATACTGTCTTTAAAGCAAAAAAAAAAAAGCCATTCCGTACAGTGCGCCTCTGTACATAATTTTTGCTTTTTCTTTTTTTGCGCTTACACCCACAGAAGCACGTTGCACATTTGAGTATTATTTGAAATGTTATTACGATGTAGCCCAAAGCACATCTTAAAACAATATCAATCACTTTGTGCACTGTAGAGACAATGTGCGATCAGCAACTAATCCCGCCCTTGTTAAGTGATCACATCACTTACTGTATGAGTGATGCAGGTACTTACACAACATCGCGCATAGCAGTGTGCACTCGTTAAGTCACACGTTTAATCGGGCATCTGCAACAGGCCCGCGAACGCATGCTGTTGTAAATGGCTGGCAGCCTACTTCGGCAGAGCTGCTGCAGGCGCCCAGCTAGTGCTGTATGATTACGTTTTACGAAAACAGTACACTCACCGTTAGCAGGCCCACGTTGTCCGTGTCCGCCACTCCATGAATATTCCTTAATCCGAGCGTCACTTCGAACACGGTGTCATGCGTGACCACCATTGAATATGCGCCTGTTCGCTAGAACACACACAGCGACCAAGACCCCAGACCAACGCAACGCATTTGAAAGACAATGAGACAGAGAGAGCGACGTTGAGGGAGAGAAGGAATAGGCACTGGCGACGGCTAAAGCCCCGCGGCGGCGCCGCAGCTGTCGACGCAGGTGTTCGGTGACGCAACTATTCGCTTATCTACGCCGCCGATGTGGGAGCAACGCTGGCCGGTGTGAACGGAGGGGGGGAGGAGTGGAAAACCCGCCAGGACGGCGCCGAAGAGCAAACGCTATGGCGCATACGGTGGACGGCCGTTCCTCGCGCAATGACTCCTTGTAAATGGCAACTCTCCTTACAGCCAGTCGCACAGCGACGCAGGGGTTTTACCAGCCTCGGGTTCTTGGAGTATTTTGACGGAATGCGATTGCAGTGGGCGAAAAATAGTGAAGCAAAACTTGCGGAAAACAAAATGCACCATGGAATGGCCAGAAACAATAATTATTTTGTCCTCGGTGGCATTAGCGGGAGAGCATCGCTACACCTTTTTCCAAAGAAATTTCTTTTTGCATTGTCTGTGTCTGGCACTTCCGCGTATGGTGCCGCAAACACTGAATGCGTAGTCGAAGCTGGAACAAAATAATCCACAGTCGCGGATGTTTAGAAGGCTTGTCACGCACCACGAAACGTGCCGAGGTTGTTATAATAAACTTTTTGCTGACCACATGATCAGCACATACTTCCATATGGTTACCCATTGAGCTAGCTAAGCACCTGTAACAAAGGCAGGGCACGTTCTTGTTAAACGTTGTTAATATAAACGATGGTTGTGCATAAGTGCAGTGACAGCTTTCCGTGTGAATTGGTCATAACCCACGTTTTCGAGCGTAGAAGCGCCTCAGCGGACCTAATCAGCTACCACAGCAAGTTCGTAAGCAACGATCAGGTACGAAAATGTGCAGCTGTTTTCCATGTACTGAATAGTCCATGTACAGTGCGTTGACAACCGCCATTCCTTAAGCCACCTCCCATATAGACTCCCAGTCTGAACAGGTGTGGGACCTTAAACAATAAGAAGCAGTGCCTCCCCCCCCCGCACACACACACACACGCAATTCGAGGGCGCACGGGCTGATACACACGCATACTTATTCACAGGCGCACACACATACACGTATACACACATACGGCCAAACACACACGTTACCGTAAACGCACGCATGCATGGGCGTACACATGTGCACAGGCACGCTTAACACAAGCACGGACTCGCACATACACGCGCACGCACACATGCACGGGTGTACACACAATCGCGCTTACACGCACACACACCCATACTCGGGCGAACCTTATTTGTGTGTATATAATCTATAGCAAACATGCAGCTTATAACCAACGCTAAGGAAAGCTTTCGTAACATGGATTGCAGTTATTTGCCATTATAGATGAAACGCGATTTGCTTCTGCTGACATTCTGCTGTATTCGGAGAGCACCTTCACACATTCTAAGTCAATTAGGCCGTCATTTAACGCAAGGTACTCATATTCGTGCAGTAGCTGCGCTGCTCGGCCGCCAATCCGAAGGTCGCGGGTTCGATGCCGGCCGTGGCAGTCGAATTAAGGCGGAGGCGAAAAGGTAGAAGCCTTTGCACTGTGCGATATGAGCGCTCAATAAAGAACACCAAATGGTGAAAATCTCTGCAGCTTTCCACTACGACGACCCTCATAATCATATCGAGGTTTTTGAAACGTAAAATCCCAAATATTATAACTATGTGTTCTTATTATGCTGCATATTCCATCTGATGAATCGGCACCTACACCCTTCTCAGGCACAGAAGCACCCTTAGAGCCTATTTTAGGGTGCTATTGAGGCAAGCACCCAAACAAAGGGGTGCTTTTATTTATTTATTTATTTATTTATTTATCACATACTGCGGACCAAGTATGGTCCATGCAGGACCATACTTGGTCCTGCATGGTTTTTTTTTCTTGCAGGTTTTTTTTCAATCGACCATTTATGGGTGTTAAAGGGTGTTGCAAAGGGTGCTTTCTCGTAAAAGCACTCTTTTTACACCCTTTTGGCTGCAAAAATTTTTACTGTGTACATACCCTCAACTAGTGCCGGCATCTTTCAGGTCAAGACTAACTCCTAGTTGCACGCGCCGGAGCTTGTCGGTAACGCCTGTATACGTCAAGAGAGGAAAGTCAATATTTTTGATGTCTTAGCGCAATTATACTTTACACAAAGAACCTTTTTGCAGTAACTGCCTATCCACCATTAGTTTTGATAGCTTGCTTTACAGTTATGAAAAGTGTCTATTGTATCACCATATCGCAGACCCCCTCACTTATTAAAATATTTGAGATCGGCGATCTTTATTTGGGGGCAAGCGGTTCCTTGTATAAAAAAGAACAAGATTGCATTAGTGTCAATAGTCGAAAACTGAATTCTCACAATGTTTTCTCTCTTAGTCATTATGAAGTCTCGTATCCTGTGTCTCTAACTTGCAGAACATACATAAAAACTCGCGAAACGTCACAGAGATAAAGTTAAGATTTTCAAACGCAAGTCTTGCTTTACTTGGTATAAGACGTCACTTTCAAATGATAAAGAGAAACAGCATTATAAAAAGACAGGCATTTTAAAATGCTCATCTTGAAAAATGTTTTATTAGTCCACTGTTGATTCCACGATGGCGTACATGATGTTTCAAAATAAAAGAATCAGTGAGAAAATGTCACGCAAAAAAAACCAAACAAACGAAGTCGGGTATGGAGAAACGCGATAAAATGTAGTGCAGAACATTTAAGCACGCTTAAATATTAAATACACAGTTCCGAGTAAAATTTCATTCCTCAGTAAACAATTTTATATATGCCGCAGCTTTTATTACTTCTCTATTGTATATGTCTAGTGTATAAAGTTTTGAGTAGTAAAATTACTATAGAGTAATTTCATTTCTAACAACTCCAAAAAACAATACTCCAGGAAAACGGTATACTCAATTACTGGCACCTACATAAAAGAATCGAGCACCTGCTAACATCCTACTTTCACTTCACAAAAAGTACAGAGCGTGTTGGCAGCACTGAACAAACAATATTAGGTGAATATGCTTATTTTATGATAAGCCTTGCGAAATCACGTCGCCCATCCTGACTCCTTCTTTTTCTTTACGACAGGCTACTGACTTACAGCTACTTGTGTGCCTTCAATGCCTGGCTCTTGCTGTGTCCACGCACCCTGTCATACGATTGGCAGATGGGCAGTATATCTCTCGTGACATCACCGTGCGACTGCAGAAATCTGGCTACACTGGCGTTACTCACTTCGCTATTGGCTCTTGGCTGGCGGATTTTGAGGAGATTGAAAAGAAAAAGCAGCGTGAGTTGCCCTTACGTTTTATGATTCTCATTCTGCGGCCCTTGCCTAGAAACGGAGTAGCAATGAGTCAACTTCAATTTCATGTATGTTTTTTTGGAGGGGGGGGGGCATTGGAATGGCAAATTTTGTGATGATCATGGTGCTACTAAGATCATGCCTTCACGTAACTGTTGTTTTATATTTCCTTCATGAAAACGTTTAATTATTATGTTTGTTTCGCTAGGTCGAACAAACCCAAATTTCAAATACGTAAAGCACTATATGGCGTCGCGTCGGTTTACGAGAAACCTTCACGAGATCAACCACCATTACCATCACGAGGTCAACGTGTATTCGGTCTTGTAGCGAGCGTGTAGCCAACATGCATTCAGTCCAGCTGGCCAGTTTGCTTATTCTGCTCACAACTGAGGGCAATGGCGTTTAAGCCTGCTTGCGCGAATTTTCTGTATGGTATGTTCCAGGGAAACTCGACAATGCTATATTTATTCGCAGATGGTTCTTTGAAACTTGTCCTTCTAGAGGGTCACGAGATAAATCGTCTATCAGGTGAGTTTTTTTGTAAAACCAGAGAACAGGCTTCCCTATAACGGGACTAGTAGTCTCAAGAGTACACTTATACACTGGTTCACTCTTCTGGCTTGAAGAAAATAAATCAATGAAGGCGAATGGCCATGCACATACATTTGTAATGGGGGAACTTTTGTGTCCTTGTTTTTTTCACTATTTCATGCCTCTACTCTGAAAAAATCGAAGTAGCAGAATTTTCTCAAAAAGGATACATTGGCCATTCTGGCAGTAACACAGTCAGTGTTTTCAACAAGACCGAATAAACTTTCACAATCATAAACTTATAGCGGGCTTGCTCATTATAAAAGCAAGAACGACACTTTTACTAGTTGACACGAAAGCAAGGTTCACAGGCCAAAGTAATCATGAAGGTAGAGTGTGCAAACAAAAACGCAAATAATGGGAACAAGACAACACAAACGCCATTTGGTCCCTTTTGTTGCGTCGCAGTCTACACGCGTTACCTTCTTTTATGATGAGTCTTTACTGATTAGTTTGAGTTTCTGCCACTTTAAGCGTTACCTTTACCATTTGTACACATGTGCGTAAGTGTATTTGTGTTCTTGCATGTGTGTGTCTTCAGGCGAAACATTTAAGGGGCGAAGATCCTTAAGGCGTGTTTAGGTCGTCACCCGTATGTATGCATGTATGTAGTAACCACCGCACAGCATATCCACGAAGTGAATGATGATGAGTGGGGTGAAGCTTCGAAGGGTTTTATCGGCAAATAGTGAATTATCCGCCGCCAGCGTATGTCGTCTGTTTGTCTGTTTGACACATGGACGGACGTATGGATGGACGCATGGCCGGACGCACAGACTGGCACATGGAGGAAGGAGCACACGCACGGATGAATGCATGGACGGAGGGATAGACAGACGTAAAGAAGAACACACGGAAAGACGTACCAATGTACACGCGGACAGGCGGACGCATGGACAGACGAATGGATGCACGAATGGACACACGGACGGACGGAAGCAAGAACGAACGGATGAACGAAAGCGCGGACAGACTGATGGACGCTTCGCCCCACTAATCACCATTCACTCCGTGAATATGCTGTGACTTTTCGAATCATACACTGCGCAAAATTGTCACCAATATCTGTTGATAGGATTGTTTGAGGACTTTAAGCGATTTATATCATTTTATGTGACGCATGAAGCCTGCCAGTGGATCAAGAGAACAACTATATTACTACAACAACACTGAGCAACTGCATGACCCTTCCGTAAGACTACTGGTGCCCCTGCTCCTGACTGTGCTGCCATTCCTTCCGGCGTCCAACCTGTTCGTGACCGTCGGCTTCGTCGTAGCTGAGAGAGTCCTCTATATTCCCAGGTACGCAATACTTTTTAACAGCGCACATGATAGTAATTGTATGTGTACCTATGATAGCGGATAACGAATGATGTTCAAAAGGCGCAATGATTTGATTGATTCCGATATGTGAAAAATAACTATTATATATGAATTGAACCGCGCAAACACATCTTTCAAGAAGACGTTGCAGCCTTTACCTAGTGGCGAAAGGCTGCAACTATCAGTGGAGCTACTTTTTTACCTAGCTTATGCTAGTAATGCCAAATATTTGCCAGATATCCTATGTTTTCGCTAGTAGTACTAAGTATGCCCAGGCATGCCTAGACATGTCCCATTTCTATCTGATGTCGATTTTAGTCAGGTCACTCTACTATTACGTGGTTTATGAAGGTAACATGCAACGTGACCAGCGATTACGAGGTTTATTTATGACGGCAACATGTGACATAACTGGCTGTGATGCGATGCAGCCTGATATCAGCCACCCGACTAATTGATACGTCTTTTTAGTCATGCGACTAGGTGTAGCATGATTTAGGGTGACGCGAGTGTTTTTCATTAAATGCAGATAAAGAGAGGTGACGTGAGCGTTTTGTGATGTTCAGTCATGTGACTTTGCTACGTGGTTATAGTTAGGTGAGCAACGTTTCGTGATCTTACGTAATTTTAGTCACATGGGAGAATAATTGTGACGGTATATATTATTCTGTCACCTAAGAGACTCACCCGTCCTAGATTTTGCATTCCACGCCAGAAAAGAAATCAGCGATCGTGTTATGGGAGCGAAGCGAACGGTATAGGAGATTATGCAAGCTTGTACCTGTTCAGTGTGATCATTCCTGTTCGCACTATCTGGACAAGGAAAATCTAAAAAGCTCCACGCTGGAAAATAGAAAGTATCTTGCCGTATAGTTCACTTTCATTTTCGGCGTAGTCATCTCACTCTGTGAACAATTTGACACCGCATTCACTAAGAAGCGCGTGGATAATAGCAAAGCATAAAAAACAATAATTAAAATAAATAGCGGAATTGAAAACTTTTAACTCTGGCAAATGAGTTCATTTCATGTGGTGTGTGTACACCATCGCCGGTGGGCACTTTATTTAATCCCTATATACCTTCAAAAGGTTTTTTTCGGGCAGTGAGTACCTTTGCCACAATAACACTAAAAAGACAACAAAGCATCCTTTACAGGCAACTCCACAACGATCACAATTATAGAGAAAACTCCCAAGCATTTTCCCGAGGGTGATCATGGTTAAGTGCGAATACACGGGGTGATGCTATGAGGGGTATTTATTAATTCGCACTATTATATTTATTAATCTCACTATAAAGCCTTTATGGTGTAATGGTTCCTGAGAATTGCAATTTGATCACACGGGGGAGTTTACGTTAACTCACTGGCGAATGCCAACGGATTTTAACTTTCCTCCCCCTCACGACACGCTCTCGACAGCAGACTGAGAGAGAAGGTGGGCGCGAGAGAGAGAGGGGTGCGCGCGCAGCTGCAGCGAGCGAGGAGAGCGGAGGAACGAGCGAAGGGGGAGGGGGTATAAGGCGTGTTACTGACACCGATATCAGCGTCGCGTTCGTGGCTTATTCGGTAGAGCGTCGCGCTGCGGCCCGCCAAGTCCTCTTTCTTTTAAAAATAAAGAGAAGACTGCGGACGCCGCCGACGGCGGTGAATGGTTTGGGGTCGCTTTTAAAGTGTATTTACACTTAAAAGCTTGTGAAGAAGGGGCAACACTAAACTGTTGTCATATTACTCTCACGCGGAAGAGCTAAGTAACAGTTTAAAATGGCGTCTTTATTCGTGAAAAATTTAGGAATGCGGCAAGGTGTACTTCAAAACAAGAGACAAACAAAATAACAGTCCTCAATTTTATTCGCCGCTTTGATGCATTGCTGGACCCATCGTAATTCACGTTTCGTAAGAAACTGACATTTTAATTGAATCTTTTTAGAACCTATGCAAAAGTATAAGTATTTTGTTTTTCATTTTATATGATCTTTTCTTTGGTGAGTGCAACTGTTTCTTACGGGCAGCTGACGCGGAATTTTCCTGCTCTCTTCTCGCAATACGATGCTTCTCATGATCCAGCAAACAAAGTGGGGAACATAGCGTTTGTCTTTTGCGAACTAGCTTGTTGACCTACTTGTCGTATATATCAGTGTACACTTTTCTAAAACTTCCCACCATACGTTTTAAGTTAAGCGTTTGCGTCGAAGCCTTGTACCCCGCGTTAACATAAACAGCGCAAGTTAAAAACACACGTACACATGAGATGAAAGACGTCTAAACAGTAAGTATCACTGCAGCGATACCTCTGCTCAAGCACTCTTTCATCACTCGATATTACTATGTTGCCCTGTGCTTCTAAAGTTCAGAGCAACTTGGCAACTTCGCATGTTCACGGGAGGTGTCTATGAGGCAATAGAATTGCCTCTCTTGGACGTGCACAAGAAGAAAAATGAAGAGAAGACGGACGCTGCTCAGTCAATTGAGATTGCTTTAACATACAGACAAGAACTCGTATAATATTTCTGCGTCTTCAGTCGAACAACTGTCATACGAACACCTGCATCGTGCCTTGTTTTTTGACGCTTTATTAGACGTCTTTGTTCCTAAATCAATATCAAGGAAACGTTTTACGTTTCACGAGCACGAACTGCGCTAAATTTTATTCCGCGGTAGTCTGTTGACATATTAGAACTTTCGATACGTTCTTTGACGTGGTCGTGTTTTTCCATTCTGTACGATGTTCAACCAGCGATTTCACTGCCGCAATTTGTTGTGTACACGCACGCACAAGTAGCTTCATAGCTTCTTCAAAGATAGTGAAAGTGCAAATGACTCTTTCACTAAAATATATATCCAGCGGTTTCTTTCTTCATATCCGGAAAAAAGAAGCTAAACCTTTTTTTTTCTTCATGATGTTGATTCCTAGGTAATTGCATCTCCAGTTGTCTTAGTCTATTCCCGGTACGATCGTTCGGCGCCCTCACTGTCTTAGCATAGTACGTTGAATAGCACACAGAAACTGGTTGAAATAACATGTGAATGCACAGTTTTCTTGCAGCAGTTCACACTGTCATATCATGTTCACATGCAAATCTTTCTATTTCTGCTCTATTTATTACACTAACAATTCATTTCATATATGATAACCCCTGGCCTATCACAAGCGATCATTCATCCCGGTTTCTTCTAAGTAGCCTGTCAGGACTATATAGGTTGTGTTGGCGTGGTGTATATATCATGTTGCTCATGCATTCTGGCATGACAAACATGTGATACACTGAACGTCCAAAGTCAAGCTTAATGTTTTTCTTAAAATTCAGCACTGGGAAGAACATAACATCACTCTTTTCTAATAACTTACGTATCCAGGGGGACACAAAGTGATACAATAATGGTGGCTGTCAGTGGCCCAATTCATTAGGATTCAATAATTACCTTTTCAGGGATTGCAGTGAGCGGACATATTTGTATTGCGAAGTGGGAGACAGTTGCGTTTCTAAACATTTACACGTTGAAAAAATTCTTCTAGCATTCCTGTGCTCCGAGATATCGCGTGGAAACCTCATTGTGCTTAGCGTGACTACACGTGCAAGACAGTCAGCACTAGCGCGAACGTACTTTTCGATTGGCCATGGTAGTTACGTGTAATCTGACAATGGGTAGAGGGCATTGGTAAAGATGACAACGGTCGCCCTTTTAATACAGGCGGGCGATCAAAAGTTACGGCTGTTTGTCACATTGGGGAGAAACATTACACCGATATTTACAGCCCTGCATGCGTAATGATTCAAGGTAAAATTAAACCTTACCGTGGCATACCTCGGAGACAGAAATGCTAGAGGAATTCCTCCCCGTGTAGATGTTTCGAAACGCAACTGCCTCCAACTTTTCAATGCAAAAATGTCTGCTTACTGTAGTCATTGAAAAGCTAATTACTAATGGCATCTTCGAGAAAGCGCACCGATGTGCACCAGTGTGCGCCAGTGGGTCTGTACGTATTCGATATATCGCACCGATGCCCACAAACCATCTTCGGTAACCAGGGCGCACCCTTTCGAGGAACTTCTTTTTTGCGTTGTTCCGAGGTGCTCCGAGAAAATTGGTGGGGCGACGCTGTGTAATCCCTGCATTCGCTGCGTGCCACGCTCGTAGCAGACGATCAGCAGGCGAAGCGCAACGGCTGGTATGGCGACAGCAAGAAAGATAGCGTGCCTCAAATTTTAGGAAGCTTCTTTGTCCAGTTCATTTGATGACGACAGTGAAGATGAAATTTCGCTGAGATTGGGGACAAGGCACACCGATGAAGTACCGAAAGTGTGCAATTTCGTAGCGGAAACTGTCAAGCTCTACTTCGACGTCGACGTGAGTACTTTTATGTATACATATACTTTGAAAGTGTTTGGACTTGAGCTTATGGGCTCTATTCATAGCGCAAAACAGCGCTCATCGTGTAGCAGACGATGCAAAAAGCCGGACAGAGCACAGGGGGGTGCAAATTCAAAGCGCGCGCGTTACGCTAGGCGGCGCTAGCAGTCCGCACCAAAGCAGTGGATTTTCTCTTGGGTATTTTCGTTTGCCCCTCCACATAACCGGGGCGTTTTGCCTCTTTTTCTTCTTGGGGAAATTCTAGACTGCTCAGGGGCACAATTCCTGAAGACAATATAAATCCTAGTTGATTGGGACACTGAAAGCTACAATTATTGTCTCCCTTTTAGTCCTCAGGATACATAGGTGTTCTCCAAAGGTGTTTTTCATGTTCTTCCTAGTGCTGAGACTTAAGAAACCATGAAGGAAAACTTCAAACACCGGGTATAGTGAACTAAATCTCAAAACATGTATGACTTCATTTGCAACCAAATACAAAATAAACTATGTATGCGACTCTTTTCTGGCTGCTTCCCATATCATTGATTCCCAGCCGGATTTGTTCTTTGCACAAAACGTTGCGTATGATTCAGCTTGCCACGTTACGCTTGGCTCGTCAAGCATTCATTTGCTTTCAGGGACATGAATGCGAGCTTCTCGTGTAACGAAGTTCACATAGACATGACACAACTGTTGGCTTTCATTCGTTTGCCGTCATAATGTGAGCTTTTTTGTTTGATGTTCCATTTATATAATAGATGCTGCAAAGTTTGCTGCACTGTCATTCTCCTTATTACAGCATCGGCATGTCTCTGTTGGTGGCCGAAGGGCTGTGCCGCCTTCACATGCGGTGCTCTAGAGTGCTCCGGATGTGTTCTACGACCATCTGCTTCATTCTGGTGCTGCTGTTTGCTGTACGCACCTGGAACAGGAACGGCGTGTGGGCATCAAGGGAGGCCCTATTCGAGTGGGTTAAATTCGTATTGTGTTCACGTGCAGTTCATCTTTTGTTTCACACTCATTGTTCATCAAACGTAGAACGCAAATCAACATTGCACGCTTTCTTTTTTCTCTTTCGTTCATTATATTTACATTAGGTGAATGATGCATTTTGTTTGTTTCAGATCCGGTGTAAGGGACCTTCCAGGAAACGCAAAGGTGCATTACAATTACGCTAATCTGCAGAAGGACATTGGTAACTCGGATTTGGCCATCAAACACTACCGGCTAGCAATTGCGTGAGTTCTCGGTCGCTGAAATCTTTGCTCAACGTTTCTTACATGCAGTGTTCTTGTCCAGATACATTCTTCATTTAGTGTTATTTGTTTTTTATGTATGAAGTGTTTTTCACTCTTTTTGTCAAGAAACGCCGCGTGACATTGAGAGGAAAAAGAGAGCAACAGAAACCGTGTACTCAAACGATACCACCCGAACCATAAAATGAGGCATGCAGGTTTTTTATACGACGTAACCCGGGCATTTGCACTAGGTCTACCAGCGAAAGAAGCTATCTTTTTTTTTATTATGGTTTGTGGCCAATGAACCTTTGAGGGGATTGCATTACCTACGCTTGTTCAGGCCCAGACAAGCGAGAAAGAATATTTATTTTTACTGCGATTACTGAAGCCTTCGCTTGCGCTGGTGAGGACGTGGCATACTGTAGCAGGTGATGGGGCGTAATGCGATAAGGTGATCTTTGAACACTTTTTCCGCTTCCCGCAGGTTGTGGCCAAATCACGCCAGCGCTCACAATAACTTGGGCACTGTGCTGACGTCAGCGGAGGAATCTGAACACCACTTCCGGTACGCCTTGAAACTGAATGCAAACCACCCAGGGGCTCATTTTAACCTGGCGAATATCTACAGGTACGTGTGACTTTTCTAGCAAAGTGTGGGTGTAGTGAGGTTAAAAACTGACAGGAAAAAGGCACACTTGAAACGAAACATTATTTTTCGTTGATTGTAAATATAAAGCCAATAAACAAAATTCACAGCATATTTACGGAATAAATGAGGATGAGTGGGCTGAAGCGTCCGTCAATCTGTCCGTGCTTCCGTCAGTGTGTCCATACGTCCTTACGTGTGCCCGTTCGTTCATACGTTCTTGCACCCGTCCGGACGTCAGTCCATCCGTTCGTGCGTCCGTTCTTCTGTTCGTCCGTGTGTCTGTCTGTCTGTCCACCTCCTTGTCTGTCCGTCCGTCCGTGCATACGTCCGTCCATCTAGTGAGCACTTCAAGCGCCGCCATCTCGCTTCTTTTCATCATATATTCATCTTATTCAAATAACGCCATCCAGCGGATAATTCAAGAACTAAACAAGAGTATGTACCACATTTCTGCTCTCAGCGCTTTGTTAGCACCGAGCGCGTGACAACGACGCCATGCTACGTTTTTCGTAACATGTGGACACGCGGATATGATCCCAAGGGCAGATAAGTGCCACTGGTATGCGGGTGTCTCAAGGAGAATAATCCTTCTTCGTGTATGCGCCACAGGTTACGTGCTGCAACAACGGGACGCACAAGTTACACCATAAGGAGCTTCGCCCCTAAAACACTTTGTCATATAGCGAAAAAAAATGACCGCGTATTTGTCTGCTTCACTGCTAACGGCGTCGAAAGAGAATAGTCCTCTGCTTGCCTTGCTACATGAATCTTGGTCTCAATCTTGGCTACCTGTGATGCTCTGTTCTTGTACCATTTCTGTACGGCTTCGGTACTGCTCCAGCTAAGGTGCGCAATAGCTTGACGCGCACTTTATGCTTTATTGAAGTGCCAAGTTGCTTCCCGTGCCACTATTTAAAGCACGCTTACGTTCGTTCTGACGCTTGTTCAGGTGCCGTCCAGTTTGACTGACGTACACCAGTCATGCAGTGTGCGTCAACCGACAGCACACGTAAGCTGGAGAAGACGCCCGAGCTTTGAAGATATCGCAAAAAGACAAAAACGAGAGTTATTTGAAATTATTGCTACAAGAAATTGGGCATAAAACACACCAGCAAGCCGTCTCTTCCTTTATTCTACTGCGAGATAGGCTATCTTCACGACTAGTGCGATGCGGTTGTGTGTTATCTGTTTTTGATTTTTTTTCTATATGTGGGAATGTTATTGGTAACACGTGATGTTTCCGTTGCTTGATATTGGCAATTTACTCAAAGTGTGGTTAAGTTAGAGTCTACTAAAAGAGAGGAGTGCCCGGTCCCAGCTTCAAAAAATGAAGCCCAAACAGGATCAACCCGCTTGTGGCACTGTCGGTAGTCTGCGTTGTGCCGTCGATTTAAAAGTTGCGGGTGGAACTGAAGGGGTAAAATTCCCGCTTCCCACTCAAAAGACCCAAGTTAGAATCGCAGTTGTAGATGGCGCATTTTTTATTGTAAGTGTCACTTGTACAGCTGTATTGGTTTGGCTTTGTTTCTTGAATCTCACTTCAGTGCGCTACGCACTGCAAAAAAATGCGAAAAATTTGAAGTAATGAAAATGAGGGTGATAAGTGGAGTTTGACGTCCCAAAACCATCATATGGTTCAGAGAGACGCGTAGTGTAGGCCTCCGAAAATTCCGACCACCTGGGGTTCTTTAACGTGCACCCAAGTCTGAGCACACGCGGCTGCACCATTTTCGCCTCCATCGAAAATGCAGTCGCCGCTGCCGGGACTCGTTCCCGCAACCTGCGGCTCAGCAGCCAAGTACCTTTGTCACTGGATTACCATGGTGGGGCGAAAAAGGAGAAACTTGACAGTTAGCGTTCTTTTCCCACGTGCAGCAAGCAAGGCCAAAAGGACGTCGCAAGAGCCCTGCTGGAACGTGCGGTGGAGCTTGATCCAGACTTCTGCGAGGCGTATTCGTCACTTGCGGCCCTCATGGCTGAAAAAGGTGACCTGGCTGAAGCGGAGAGGTTGCACCAGATGGCGTTGCGCAGTGATGACCGAAATGCGGATGCCCGCAACAACTACGGCACATTCCTTCAGTCACACGGTGAGGCCGGCTGTACTGTGACTTCTATTCAATTATAATAAATTCATAGTCATGCTACGCATAAAAGGTGTTAAGTACTTCTTCAATAGCTAAATAACTGGTAACTCGTCTGGTAAACTGTATCTAAGCCAAATTAGGCAAACACTTGAAAATTGTTACTGCAACGTGTGACAAGATTTGATATTGATTGATGTATGTGTGGTTTAACGTCCCAAAACCACTATATAGTTTAGAGAGACGCTGTAGAGTAGGCTTCCGAAAGTTCCGACCACCTGGGGTTCTTTTACGTGCACTCAAATCTGAGCACACAGGCCTACACTATTTTCGCCTCCATTGAAAATGCATTCACTGTTGCCGGGATTTAATCCCGCGACCTGTGGGTCAAGATCCGAGTACCTTAGCCACTAGACCACAACGGCGAGGCAACGTATGACAAGTTTCCCGAGGTCCTATTTCAACGTATAGGTGACAATTCGACCCCAGCACAGTGTAGCCAGCTGATCTTAGAACTGGCTAACCTAATAAACTGTTGCTGGAATGATTTCCTAATTCAATATTCAGAAGTTACAATTTTAGCACGTCCTCCGACATTTCTTACGGTATAAATATGATATGGTGCCGGAGAGGTCAAATAATGAAGCGTTCGGAAGCGCTGATACATGGCACGTTTGTCGATGATAATTTCAAACAGCAAACTTGGAAATTCTTAGCGAGCAGAAATTCCTGAAAAGACAGATCGTAAAGTTGTTCAATGAAAATGGCTGCTGGTACTGAAGTATATACCTGCCGCTTCGCACAAATGACACCCTGGTTCTATAATTTGTCATCTCTGATATAATTATAATTACTTCTTGCAATACTCTGCCTTTTTATGTTTTTATTCAAGTAATCATGGATGTGCTCTTTTGTGCAGGCCGTGCTGAAGAGGCCATGGCACAGTATGAGCAAGCTCTCGACATCCAGCAAAACCACACCGTGGCACTATTTAACGCAGCTAGAAGCCTTCACAGCATGAACCTCAACATGCAGACTGAGAGTCTCTACAAGAGGTCAGACAGTATACCAACAGCCGACCTTGGTGCATAGAACTAAATTAACCTATCAATTTCCCGGTTGTTGTGACAACATACTGACCACATGTCATAACAGCTGACCTAAATATAGGATGAATTGATTAAATTTCCTGGCAGGTTTTTTTGCAACACATACATATTACTGATGCCACTGAACCATCAGAACCACGCCCTGTGCCTCAAATCAATAGTTTCTTACGTTTTCGATTCAGCGGGCCAAGCCGCGGTAGAGCTTTAAGAAAGGTGAGCGTTGGTTGAAAACGTCGTAAGCCAAATATTCTCAGCATAGACCGATGTTATTGAAGGCCACTAGCTGGTCCATGTTGTTAGGGGGAAAATCTGAACAAGATACCGTCACTGAGTGTTCGTGTTCCAATGACGGCTTTCTTACAAGACGCTTCCTCGTAGTTAACATAACGTAATGTATTACTCGTGTTTTACGTAATACTTTCCTTGACGTGTCTTTGTAGGAATTCCGCATCGATGCCCCCAAGTGCGTTCTAGCCTTTCAGATAGCACTAGTGTTACAATTAGTGCTTCAGATGTATTTAGTAGGTAACACTGATGTTGCCTAATATTCACGTTGTCAATTTGAATGAATGAGCTGCTGAGTGACATCTACCATAGCATCACATCACGAGTATCAGGGAGTGAGTTTTCCAACCATGTTTCAAAAGCTTGGCTTCCTACAAAATAACTTTTGACACATCGTATCATAGTTGTTTTTCATCGTATATACAAATGATTGTGTAGAGCAAATGTGGGACGGTCGCTCAAGAAGCCTCACTAAACGTACGTTGCCGTTAAGCCAGCACCATGCACGCTATACGTGAATCTGCCATACTGGTCGAATTTTTGCAGTTTCAGTTTCCCTGATATCATGTGTTCTTCTTTAACGACAGGGCCCTCGCTGTTGAGCCGGATCCACAGGTGATGGACAACCTGGCTGTGTTCTACGTCAACGCTGGCCGCCTGGCTGAAGCAAGAGAGCTGTTTGAAGATATTCACAGGCGTTTCCCGGAGCACCGTGAAAGCAAGGTTCACCATGTGAGTCACGGACACCCAGCGGAACTTCAATTCTACCAAATAAATATTCGTAGCACCTAGTATGTGGCATCGTTTGGCAACGCGCACTGCTCCTTTTCACAAGAGAGAAACATCAGACTAGAAATGGCAGACCATTTCCGTTCTATTTTTCATGACTAACTTACGCAAATAAGATCTTTTGTCTTTTTTGCTATTTAGTTTCAGGCGAAATGGCTGTAATAAATATTAAGCACAGTTTTTAAGTACAGGCTATAGTTCATTGCCTCTTAAATACAGAAGAGCCGCCAGAATTGTAAACTTATTTCCAATAAACTGACCCAACTTTCTCTGTTGATGTCTGCGACACACCGCACACGGCTGAAAGCATTGGTGTTTTAGTGCGACTTTCATGCAAAAATCTAGTTTATGAAGGTAGTGACGTTATACCAGCAAAGGTGGTACAAGAGTACGGGACGCGTGTGCATGCATTTAAATCAACTTACATCCTCGCAAGGTGCGTGCTTGAGAAAAAAGAATAATGAATTCTTCAAAATATAGAATACATTCTCGAGAGTGTGTGCAATAAAAGAAGGGGTATATTTGTCACTGTGTGAGGTTGAAGTTAAAGTAATTTTGAATTATGTGTTACGGGAGGTGAAAGGCGTGGTGATGTTCGTTGCTGCAGTAGCTGTTTAGGCACTGCTGCATTCATACGTGTTAAACATCTGCATTTGTATGAGCGAACGTGTTTGTGTTCGTGCTCCATTTTGTAAAGGCATTAAATAAGTACTGTAGCTGATTTAGCGTGCTGTGTAAAGGAGCTTATGGTGTATTACTTTAACTTTATTTTCAGGCTCAGCTCCTGATTCAGCTCAGAAGTTTTCGAGCAGCTGAAGACCTCCTACTGGATGTGATTGAACACAACAGCACCGACAGAGGAGCGTTGCATATGGCTGCCCTTTTATACAACCACATCAACCGCACAGTCGAGGTACTTGTTACCTTATACCGAATTGGACAACCAATTTGTTTTGTTAGTGTGCGAACCAAGCATTTATTTCTGCGCGGCATATTACTTGCTTGTCAATGTTTGACCTGCGTGCGCGTACTTAAAACCATCGCTCTTTATTTGTCCCTCAGCATTTTCCACAGGTAGATATCACTGGCCTTCGTCCAATATATTACTTCACCTAATGTAATAGCGCGGGTAAATCTGCACTCCCTGTAATAGTGTTTCCCGTTATCCCTATAACTCAGGTCACTTGATTTTTCTGCGAGAAATTAATGGTTCCATTTCTTGCACTACATCACTGTAAAGAAAATGGCGAGCAAGCATGCGATTTTGTTTTTATTGTCACATATGCTTCAGGCAGCAAGCAGTTACTGGTGATTAACATCTCAAGATAATTGAAGTGCCTAGCAAGTAGCCGAATTGTTGGCTGGGGTGTGGAGTGGCCAAGGTTTGTATCTAGAGGGCGAATCGAGATGTGATTCAGTACTTTTCTCAGATCTGCTTACCAATTATTTGTAGAAGGCGACTTATTGGTCGTTAAATTACAATTGCAAATTCCACACAGGGTGCTCTATAACTACGGTACTGTTGAAGAGACCATAAAAAGCGCCCGAATTGAAATTAACGCCTGAAAAATACGTAAAAAATTTGTGTGATTTTACGAGAACTTGTCTTATAAATCTTTATTTTAGGTAAGTAAACAATATGCCAATTGTATACAGCAAATTAGGTTGCCCACACTGTCCTGAATACAATTAGTGATTGTCCGAACCATTATGTCTTCTCGCACTGACGTTTATGATTAGTGGATTAGTCATCACCTTGTTTATGCTTCTCTCTAATATTTCAGGCACTGGACTACATTTTGAAGGCTCTAAAGCTATGCGATGTTGATGACCTGCGTTGTGCGAAAATACACAGCGATCACGGTGACATACTGAAGGACTTGGGTGACCTCAGCTCGTCGGCAAAGGTTGGTTCTTTGAATGAGGTATTTTTTTACTGAATTAGCATATGTTTCTAACTCGAACTATCTTGAACCGATTAATTCTGTTGAGAGAGCTTTAAGTTTTTATAATGTCTGAGATTTCGTTTCAGTAAGTTCAGCCAAAGTTGATAGTTATGCGGTAATTTGGAGATACTTTTGCGTGGGCAGAAAGGTGTGCATACAAAGTAACAAAATTAGCAAAAATATTGTAAAAGTATAATTTTAGGTCAAGAAGCAGCTGTTTCACAAAAACAGAGTTTTTTTTTAAATGTGGCTACATTTTCACTCGGAGCTAATAAACATTTTAAAGATAGTAGTGTGAAAACGTTTCAACCCAAACCAAACAGTAACATAATGCAATATCGCTGTAAAAAGCTATATTATTACTCATACATTTTTGGTTTTTCCGAATACAAAAATATTTTATCCATGAACAACATTTCATATGGTTACGTCTATGATCATTCACTCAATATTTTTGTTCGTTTATTATCTATAGATGTGCTGTGTCGTCAAGGGCAGAATTAAAGCTGAAAAATTTCTGTGCAAATGTTTCAGGGAAAATAAAACATGAGTGCCATGGAATTGTGGATTTCTTTTGAATTGATTTCCTAAGAGACTGTCATCAGGCATGCATCTAGAGATGGCCACTTAAGTTATGTCATTATTATGCCCCCTACGTGTTCTTCATATAATAACATAGATAAAAACAGAAAAGGCCATTTTGTTTTCTGTTTCAGAGTTACGAAGTGGCCATTCGTCTGGATTCTGGTCTTGCTCACGCTCATCTGAATCTCGCTGTAATCAGACACTTGGAGGTGAGCATTGAAGTTGCGTTATTCGGTAAAACATTTCTAAAATTTGTTTTTTCATGCTTCAATATTCATTTTCTTCGCCAAAACACACAATACTTGTTTGCTTGTTCCTTGCGTTCTCTCTTACAAGAGCTGCACTTGTGCATAAACAACTCATTATCCGACGCAAAAAATTTCATGTGCAATCTACTGGCTAACATTTTATGTTAACCATTGTCTCACAGAGTGACTACCAAGGTGCCTTTCGACACTATCAAGTTGCCCACTCATTAGACCCAGAGAACAAGCTCATTACAGACAACATGGCCAAGTTGAGGCGACGAATCACCAGGCCACTCACGCCTTTCCACGACTGTGTATAGGGCGGATACTTCAAGCCGGAGTGCGGTTACCGTGCAGCTTTTCGGCATATGAACATTGACGCTTTGGGCGGTGCCTCTTGAACTGGATTTACGGTGTCGCGCTTTGTAGATTCCGAAAACTTTGCCAGTGAGCATGCAGATGTTCTCGGACTAATAATTAGTAATTCAAGCGTATAGGTGTATTTATTTTATCAACTGTGCTTCAAACATTATGTCCTCTTTCACAGTGCTGAGATGTCCCCCCCCCCCATATTGTGACATTTCATATTTGTAATAGAAGGGCTAATAACTATTGAACGGGCTTTTTTTTTTCATTATACACAGCGCAATTCTTTCAAATTGACGAGGCTTGATGCAGTACTTAGCCTCCTTGAATGTCCACAGTGTCACACAGTGATTTTCATGGAGTGATTACGGGCTCACCACACCATGTTTCTTTGCAAAGTTCATGCGTTAATTAAATTGATTGATTGAAATATCGGGTTTCACGTCCCAAAGCCAGCATATGATTTTGAAAGACGCTTATGAAAGATTATGGGCCTACAGCATTTTCGCCTCCATCGGAAATGTAGCCCCCGCAGCCCGGATTCAGCAGCCGGGTACCTTAGTTACTAGATCACTTCGGTGGGGCTACGCTAATCAGGTTTCTCCTGCTTTCATAGATGATTGCAGAAGTACTCATATTCAATATTGTTTTTTTTGCGTGCAAAGCAGATAAACTTGCACAGGAGATTCGCACACAAATTTCCTATACACGAAAACTTTTAAATTGTTCTTGTGGAATTTTAAAATTAACACGAACAAAAGTGAAGGACGACTATAATTTTTGTCACGTATTTTGGTCTTTACACTATTTCAAAAAGAAATTAAAAAACAAGAACCTTGATTACCAATTGTGCCGGCTGTGCCAAACCTATTTATCTTCCACCTTCTTGTCAGTACTTCTGTAGTTTGCTGTTGAGAAACGTACCACTTCTTTGAGCAGTGTCACAAAACTATGCAACAACGTGCCTATATTTCCGACTGTCAGTGTTGCTGGTGGGGGAGCCATTGCAACGTAACTCTCTCAAAGTGCGACAGATTTGCTCACGCCTTGTTGCTCTGACTGGATCGTCATGTGCGTCGTCAATCACGGAGGCTTACGAATTGAGTGAAGTCCGAATGCAGCAGTGGTAGGACACAGGAAGACTTCGCGCGAAAAGTCTGACGTCATCACCAGATTGCAGCGCGCGTATACATTGATCTTGTTTGTGTGACCTACAACGAATGTGCAAAATCTGTGTATGTCCTGCTTTACAGGACGCAATGCAGGCGAACGTCCTTTGCTGCTGAGTGTCTGCTAGTGTAAATTGGTAGTTGTTCTTTTTTGTTGTGCTGAGAACAACAGAGAGTTCAACTGGCTGATGAGCATTTACGATAACCGAAATGGAGGCATGTACACACAAACACAAGAGGAGCGATCAAGACAACACAAACACCATGTTTCTGTTGCCTTTGCCTGTTCTGTCGTCGCATTGCTCCTTTTGCCACCGAGTTGTTGCCTCGTGAAGGAACTCCGTAAAATAATTTTACGAATATTTTCGTAACTTTTACTAATTCGCAATAGACTATTTTTTGGTGTGTTTGCATTATTTTCAGGTCAGTGGAAACAGGGCGGCACAGAAGCAGACGCAGATCAAAATGTTGCGAGTTCATCTGTTCCCGAGTTCCTTCGGCCTTCTTCTTAGGACAGCAGTGCCACACCCGCTGAATGCTGTTCGTAACGCTCAACGCTATCTATCCGCCATCGCACCAGTGGTATATAGTAGCGCATACGCAGTCTGTTTTTCAGCGGCAGCATACAGTTGTGTAATAGCGTGCAACAACAGCTGTTAAATCGTGGTAAAGCTCGAAGCAACGCAAAGCACTGAGTACGTATGATGAAAGAAGGTGTATAAAATCGCCGTCACCACAAAGAGAAGTGAACGATTGCTCAAGTGCATAGGTGTTATACGAATGGACTAATAGCCCCCCCCCCCGCCACATATGCCTCTAGTTTTTGGTCAGTTGCTCCTAAGGATCGTGATAAAGTGCACTGTCTCTTAGTCTATCTGCACCGGAGACAACGCGAATGACATTTCTCGTCTGATTGCGAGAAAATCGTGACCCGCGTTACTTTATCAGCGTAATTATGTGCACGTGGCTTATGTAGAAAGTAAAAATGCTGTCCAAGAATACAGGTGAGCTTTAAGGGGCTTTCGCACAGCTTACGGGGCAGTAACCAAAAGTGGGTGTTGATGGCGTACCATAGGTGTTATTCATATCCAAAATGTTTCAAACGCTTAATATGCTGCCTTCCTTCCACTATAGCTGCATAACGAAGTCCTAAAGGCCCGATGACCTTGCAGGAGCCGTTATTTGCGTCGCCTTACTTCACCAGAGCCTGGCAAAGGTAGATCTTTTTCCAGGAAGCTGCTTCACTGTGTGAATTATATTGTCAATTCTAGCATATTCTCGGCGTTCATCGATATTATTGCCAACTGACGTGCAATGATCCGAATTGATGTGTTCATATAGTCCACGATAAGTGATGTCATCGAGCTGTGGGAGTTTTCATGTATAGCTGTGGTCTAGGAGATAAGTCAAAGTTTTTTTAACGTCGAATAACTTAATCTACGTTTCGTAGACCTATTTTCAATATTGCCCATTGGGAGAAATTCGCACACTCCTTTGTCCCATGTGTGCGCTTGTTTGTCACCGCAGGTAATAGAGTGTCAGTGTTAGAATTGTTATCTCATGCCTGTCTGACTGAGTGTTTTCATCCGTAGCAAGTTTGTAAAAGACTTCTTGTTGTCATGTCTCACAAAAAAAATGTGATGTCTTCATGAAACTCTGTCTCTTTTTCAGTGAGTATTCTGATAACCGTATTGTTGTTTTATTTTTTGTTTCGCAAGAGCGGGCGTCATCACGTTTAGTCCAGCCCTCCGTCTGTACACGGCCTCAAAATTTACCTCTACTGCATGCTCTTCTACATATTATGTGTAGATTAACCAGCCTGTCATGGTTAATAACTGTCACTTCATTACAGTGATCTCGAAAGAAACTTATGAAGATAAGCACTGATGATGTAAACATGAAACTGATGGTGTCAAAAAAAACTAGACACAATTCAACTCGGTGCGTGATCATTCGATCACACATGTTCAGTTGTACGGTATTCGCACTTTTTTAGACCTTCAGCACCTGTTTTATTTAGCGTATTTCCACACTAACCTGCCATAGGTACAATAGGCACAATAAAAACATTGCTGAATCACCTTCTCACATGCAATCAGTGCTCACAGACAAGGCAGCCTCGTTACCATTCGCGCAAAAATGGAGCAAACAAACTACAGTAAATTAATAATCTCAATTCTTCAAAAAAAATCAGATGACCTATGATATGAATACGTCTTACTTTTTTGTTTTTTATCTGGCCTGTTGCACACTTAAAAAATAGAAACACTGGCATCAGCAAATTACCTAACCTCGGCATGAACACTAAGTTGTGGATGAACAAGCGGGTGCTGTGGTAGGCGATGCCTCAAGTCGAAGAACATCCTGAGTAATGTGGCTACTAAATCAGTTGGCTACAATGGCAGCTGTAACGCGCGCAGCGCTTTCGCATGGACTGTTGCTACAGCTTCAGACGAACAATCTTCCGGGTATTCCGATTACGCGCCCCACTCAACCTCTTCCGTTTTCCCATTTCCATATCACAAAATATCGCAGTATACTCATACGTATACCAGCAACAACAATACCTTGCCTAGTGTATGAGCAGGCGCCGAAAAAAGAAACATAAAAATCCTGACACGGGAAAGCAGCGAAGCGAGCAGAAGTGAGATTGCCGTATTCTTTGGCCCCCCACTTTGGTCTCCCGAGGGAGCACACGCTGCAGACTCGTCTATTCTTTTCCGAGAAGCCACTTTCACTGCACCACTTTTTCTTCGGATTACATCTTTCCGGCAATCTTGATTTTCTGGGGACGATAGCAGTTATACTGACACTCTTGATGAAATTTTGCCGTTACTGTCACAGTCATGTTCTCTATTAAGTTTGTATCGATAACATCATCGACACATAGAATGTTCTATACCCGTGGGTAAAAGCATGTGAGCAGGGGCGATGAAGGTTGGTAAAGAGAGAGAGAATAAAATGAGGGAAAGGCAGGAAGGTTAACCAGAAAATGCAGCATCCGGTTTGCTACCCTGCACTAGGGGAAGGGAGAATGGGGAAGAAAGATGGGACAGAAAGCAAAGAGAGAAACAGACGCGCGCAATAAAAGTGGGGGGGGGGGAGCTGGGGTGCTATAGTTTATACAATAGGCCACTGCCACGCAAAAAGTTCAGTAAGACCTTCACTGATTTTCTGTGAGCACACAAATCATGTCGCCTTTCAAACACTCATTGTTCAGACAAAGATCTGTCGTCAAGGCGAGCTAACGCAGCAGCTAGTTGTCGTCTTTGCACGCTGTAACGAGGGCAGAGACAGAGAACGTGCTCTATAGTTTTATCGCTGCCGCAATGACCGCAAGCAGCGCTGTCTTCCATGCCGATTCGGAAGTCGAAAGCTATATGGTGAAGGCGACACCAAGCCATAGTCGGCAAAGCACTGTTGTCTCGAGTCGAGAGAGCCCAGGCGGGGGCTGGAGTTGACGAGACGTGTCCAGTCTATGCAGTCACATGTGCCGTAAGCACTCGGCGTTCCACAGCAAAGAAATGTGACCAGCCCATCTATGTTGCATGGAGAGCGAACGCGCAAACGTCCTCCATAGTTTGAAGCTTACCGTCGATCGGTACTCAAGCAGACAACAAAAGGCCCACTCATCTTGAAGGTGCACGAACAAACGACAGGAGAGGGGAGTCACTAGAGCAGCTGAAAACTTTGATTCTAAAGGCGAAGTCGCCATCACTGCCACGTGCGCTAGCTCGGCTAGCGTCAGCATACGGCTATCACTAAGTGCGGCGTATCATTACGTGTGCTGCGCTGTCAACCGGAAGAGATGCTAACTCCTTTAAGTGACCGTATCTTCTTACACCAAGGTTTTGTAGAGTTACGCGAGTGTGGATCTAAAAGTGTTCGTGGCCAGCCCTGCTTCTTGAAATAATTTCTTATCATCGCATGCATTCATTTGCTCTTGCAGGGAAGCGTGGTTCTTCTACTGCTTGCATGCGACTGCGGCGAACTCCGAGACATTGTCTATCATCTTCCCCATCTCGAGATTGTAGTTTTTGACATTCTGGAAGTAATATGGAATCCAAGGTTCGTCAGTTGGATGCACAGCCGCTTACAGAAGAGAAGATCCTGGCACCTTGGCCGCCGGTCTCCCATGCACGCAAAGCCACGAAAACCCTTTTGCACTTCTTAAGAACCACCAGACTTCACGACCATTTGTGAAAGAACAGTGTGACACCATGCTGTGTAGTCTCGAGCTGACCATTCATTCTTCTCTTTCTTACTCCTCTTCTTTTCTATCTCTTTCTTTTCTATTATTCTCTCTTTCCACCACCCCAAGTGTAGGGTAGCCAACAGAAGCAAGCTTGGTTAACCTCCCTGCTTTTCCTCTCTATTTATCTCTCTCTCACTCCCTCTCTCTTGACATTCTCTGCATGGTCTATTTGAAATCTGAGGTATTTGGGCTGCACGTGGCAGATGCTGCGTGTTTTTAGCTGTACAGCCTTATAAAGATTCTTGTAACACGTTTCTTTTTCAAATACGTAAAGAACGAGAAAATAAAAGGCATCGCCTTGCCCAATGTCATAGCGGAAGCTTAATGCAGGCATCACTCGGAAAGATATTGCTGAGTTATTGGCAGGTACTACAAAAATATACTAAGGTGCTTACTTTGTTGTCCGCTCTAATGGCGTAAACCGTAAGTGGAAGTGGCGAAGTCGAAATGGCGAAACTTCAAATAAAATATACTTAATTCTGTGTGCACACAAAGGCATTGTACAGGATATAGAAGTAGTTGGCAAGATCCGATGCAGTCACCACCGAATGATAAGAGGTCGTATTCACCTAGATTTAAAAAAAGCGGACAAAAACTGGTACGAAAAAAAATCGGTTCCAAATCTGCATGTTACACCGCAAATGTCGCCGAAACATGATAGTCTTGCGTCTGGAGAGAGTGAACAAAACGTTTATTTGATGTTCTGCGCAAGAAAATTGGTGAGTGGTATTCTGAAGACGCTGCGTTAGAGTGCCTCGAGCATGTAGCGGGGGCGAACGAGTGCACCGAGGCACATGATACACAAGCGCGATCTGGCAGTTATCTTCGTAAACGAAGGCGTGCAACCCACGGAGAAAGATGCGCGCCACTCTCGGAGGTGATAAGTTGTAGAACTCAGAGCGATGGGCAGATGCCGCCTTCGTGACGTCGTAGCAAAGCGTTGGAAAGATCTTTCTGAGCATCGTGTTGCACTGTCAGCGCAGCGCGATAAAACGCTACTATCCTTAGAGTTACTTGTGTGTGCCTTTTCTAGTATAAGGGCAGACATATAAAACATCGAAGCGTTGTTGTGGCGCCTCAGATATGCGCAATAATTCCTTTTTAATTGAGAATCACACAGCTATGAACGCAAAACCTTGAGCAATATTGGTGGGCGCTGCTAATAGGGTTGGCCGTTTGGTGCCGTTTGAGGTATCGTTAGGGTGGACAAACAGACAAATGCACAGACCGACAGAATGACCAAAAATGTTTTCTTAAAGGTCCCCAAGAAAGACTATCGTCTTATAAAGCCAATAATGAACTAGCCGTGAAAGCGAAAGTAAGGAAATCCAGAGTTTCACTATAGAATAGATTCGAGGCACTGAACGAGGTAACCGACGTTAGGGTTGACACCATGAACGATAATCTTTCTAGTATTATCAAATATTGTGCAATGCAAGTTGAAGGTACAGCCGTTACACAGGACACTGGCAAGCTATCTGAGGAGACGAAAAAAACTTACCAAGGGACGACAAATCACGAATTCCCCAAATGCAACCGACAAAATAGAGGTAGTGGAGTTTTCGAACTTAATCAATAGACGCAAGGTAGATGACGTCTGAAGGTACAACATGTAGAGAATTGAGCAGGCTGTAAAAAGTGGCATAAGCCTAAAAGCTTCGGCGTAGACAAAAATGAGATATATGCATTAAGGAACAAGGAAGGCAATGCCGCAACCAATATAAATAGGATGGTGGAGGTGCCGGAGTAGTTCTACAGAGAGGTGTACCGAAGAAAAACAGCCAGGAAGATGTCATGAGAAACAATAATAGTCCGGAGGAATTCGACATCCAACCAGTAACCACAAAAAAAGTAAGCAAAGTCCTAAAGAGAATTCAAAGAGAAAAGTCCGCTGGTGAGGATAAGGTAACAATTGACATCCTGAAAGATGGTGGAGAAATTTATTAGAAAAAATTGACAGATCCCACGCACAGAAGAAAACGGTCATATGCGAAGCACGAATGAGAAATGTTGATAAGTCACTTTAAAATTCGCAAAAAGTTACTGGGTGGAGGTATATAATGCCGTACATACCTTCCGTGTCATGATTATCGTGTTTGGATGTGTCGTTTACCTTCGTGATCAATTCACGTCACGTAATACCAAATTTAGTATATGTGGAGCTAGCAAAATGGCCGCGAGCACGCTGTGAGCGTGGCATGTTGTCATGTTCTTACATGACACGCGTGTCAGTAGTATCAAGTTTGCACCAGTCAAATATTTCGGTATGTATTGACATCACGTATACAGGCACCATAGAGTTTCATACAATAATACCTAGAGGAGAATCTGGCGCTAGTGTCTACGTGGGCTCCTTCAGCGGCGCTTGTACCCCAATGGGAATTATGGGAAATACAGGCTTCAGAGGCGCTTTGGATGGATTACGTTCTTGAGATTTGCGACGCTTATTTTTTGGGGTGTAAAACAAAATGATATGAGCTCAAATTTAATTTAAGCTTGCTTCAGTTATTTGTGCGAGAACTTTATTGCGAGAGGTTTTTGGGACCAGATCGCAAATGTGAAACCTGGGCGAATTCAACCATGGGGGTTTGCATCGCTGTGCCATGGCGTTTCAGATTTGGCATCAAGGTTTAATGAAGTAATTTTTTACAACACTTGAAAACAATCATGATTTTTTTCTCAAAAGTATGTAAGATTTATTTATAGAAATAACAGTACAGTATTAAGTGTGAAACACTTAACATTTCGTCTTCTGCGACGCTTGGTGCGTGTGTCCCAGTGGTCCCAGTGGTATGCCCTCAACGCACCTCTGGATTTGTTGTGAAGTCGAGCAACGCACTCGTGAAAAATATAAACTCGAGGCAATATCCTGCCTTTGCATGAGATGCTACATCTATGTGCAGTGGTGAGTGGACGACACTGAGTTTAAACTGTCAAATATGAGTCGTAAAGCTCCAATATCGCAGCAAATCAGAAGATCCAGTGGTCGTCAGCCTCTTAGAAAAACTAAGGCACTGTTTCAGCTTCTTTCACCGCACCCCTATACCCGCGCTGCGCGAAGAACGAAACTGAAACTGTAGAAAAAAGTTCAGACACTTCGCCAGTTCACCCTATCCAATCCGAAGCCTGTACTTTCCATGATTCCCATGGAGCTTCCCGATCGCAGCGCCAGATTCCTCTCTAGTTATTGTCTGAAACTCTAGGATAGGCACCATTCAGTCAAGTTTTCTAGTCTGGCTACTGCGCCAGAATACATAGCCTAGCGGGTAAAAAAAATGACAGCACATCCACGGAGTGAATGATGATTGGTGGGCGAAGCGTTAGTCAGTCAATCCATGGTTCCGTCCGTCCATTCAATCTTGTTTCCGTCCGTCCATGCGTCCGTCCATGCGTCCGTCCATGCGTCCGTCCATACGTCCATCCATGCGTCCGCACATGTGTTCGTTAATTCGTGTAACCATCGGTGCGTCTCGCCGTCCGTGCGTCCATGCGTCTGTTCTTGCATCTGTCTGTCCGATGGTCTGCCTGTCCGTCTCTCCGTCCGCCCGTGCGTCTATTCGTGCGGTCGTCCCTTTGTCTGTCCATCCATTCATTCGTCCGTCCGTGCGTCCGCCCCTATGTCTGTCTGTCCATTCATCCATCTCTATGTCCGTCCATCCGTCCACTTAGTGACCACTCAAAGTACCGCCATCTCACATCTTTTCATCATCTATTCGTCATATACAAGTACCGCCGTCTAGCGGACATTCCAAGGACCACTCTTTCGGGTATGTGCCACCGGTGGTTACGCACTACGACGAGGGACGCGAAAGCCACGCCATAAGGAGATTCCCTCCTAAAATACCTTGAGACGGCATCGGTGAAAAGGGAACGCGACGCGCGCGTTTTGCGCACTGTATCTGTCAGCGGATTGTACCCGGGATAGATTGGGGACGCGAGCACGCGTCTCTTTTCTTAGTGCCCCTAACGGCTAATGTTTGACACTTCGAGATGGGGCAGTGTGAGCAACGAAGATTCCTCTGGTCACTGTACGGTGCTTATATGTGGAGCTAGCGAAACAGCCACGAGCGCTATATGAGTAGTGCATGTAGTCATGTTGTTGCATGACACGCATCTCATGCTGATTATATTTGAATCAGTATCATACGTTCTGCCATTCACGTCGCGTAATATTAAAGTTCGTATAGGCGAAGCTAGCGAAACGGCCACCAGTGCATCACGAGCGGGGCATGTAGTCATGTTGTTACATGACACGCATTTAATGATTATCACGTTTGCACCAGTCACATACCTTCGTCACGTACCGTAATACCAAATTTGGCACATGTGATGCTAGCGAAATGGCCGCGAGCGCATCAATAACGTGGAATATATTCATGTTGTTACATGACACGCATATCATGATTTTCATGTTAGGGTCTGTCGCTTGTGTTCGCCATGCGATCATGCCTTAACATACCACTTTTCCAACATGC
Source organism: Rhipicephalus microplus (assembly GCF_043290135.1). NCBI lineage: Eukaryota > Metazoa > Arthropoda > Arachnida > Ixodida > Ixodidae > Rhipicephalus > Rhipicephalus microplus. The sequence goes on along the minus strand of NC_134709.1, from coordinate 71,694,661 downwards.
CATGTGAACGAAACCACCGCAAGAACTGGAGGACCATGAAATGTAGATCATGACATTCATGACATACATTTCATGATTTTCATGTCATGACTAGTGAGATATGTTCATCATAGAGTCGCGTTATGTCATACTAAGTATGGTATCGATATTATTATCGAAACGGCCAGGAAAGGTAAAAGCCGTAGGCGGCCAGAGAGATAGATACGCTCATAGTCGCTGAAGTTGGCTAAGAAATGCTTCGCATTTAAAAGGCAATTATTTTTAAAATACAGGTTCTAAGAATTGCTAAACCGTTTACGTCAGGGAAGGTTAACGGGTTTTAATTGTCACTTGTATGTACACAAAATAGCTCTAAAGTTTGCTTCAATTTATTTTGGGCATCTGCTCATGTAGTAGAATGTTTGGTTGTGTAAACCATTTATTCGTCATATCTAAAGTTCATTAATGCGTTTATTGATTCTTCATTAAAATCACTTCTTCTATCAACTCCTGACAAAAAAGAAGAGAGGGGGGTGGCAGCTGCCTAGAAAAGTTCTGTAAACAAGCCTGCAATAAACGTTGGTGCCTTGTTGTGAATGAGATGCCAGTGGTGATTTTTTGAGAAACTTAACAGCTAGAAGGATTTCAATTCAAAACTGCGCAACAACATTCTAGAAACACTCGCACAACGTTTGATCTGTACAATGAATGAGTAACAGAACACATATATTTATATATTAGTAATGGCGTATCAAGCTTGACAACTGCTCCAATTCCCTGTCCGGAACTCGCTTTTGGTCATTTTCCACGAAACGTCGCATACACGACGTGCCACTGCTGCGCTAAACGCACAATCTATAATAATTGGGCTCGGAGAAGTCCGGGAAAGAATTGGCGGATCGCCAAGACCAGCGATCCGGGACAATCGTCAAGCTGTCGCCATCTCGACGGCTATACACGTCACAGCGGCTTTGTGTCTGCCGCGTCTACGCGCCTTTCTATGGGCTTTGTTGTCTTCCGGCCCTGCCAGAAAACATCACACGCCAGATCGTCTTCTATGAAGAAGGCGCGTTGCTTCGACAGCGGCTGCCGTGGCGATGGAAATAATCGTCGAGCTCCCATAACAAACTTGTCAACGACAAATTGGTAATCGTTTCGAAGTTCTCGTCAACAAAGCACTACCTCCTTCATTACTCCACGACATTTGCTTTTCAACTTTGTGAAAGGAACTTTTCTCGACGTGTTCTTTATCCAGATTCTCAATACGACTAATTGCGTTTGTTTCTCTACGACACCATTATTTCTGTAGACTCCACAATCTTCTGCTGACTGAAACGCCATGCGTCTAAGCTCCCACAAAACTAGCACCACAGTTCCGTCTAGTGTATTTATAGGAAACTTTTATTGTTTGTTGGTGTGTCGCCTGGAATGACGTCAGGCAGTTGCACGGATGCTGAATTGAGAATGCGTGCGCCTTTTCTTCCGGTGGCCGTGACTGTTGCGTGGCAACGATTATTTTCGGCTGTCTGTCTGCGACAGTGCGGTCACTTAGTTTTATGTGAACGTGCGTAAGTTCGCTCAAATAAAGCTTTTCCTTTTGTCGCTGCTCTCAAGCTACTCGTACCTGCTTCCTGAAACCATTTACTGGTATATGACAATATTGTTACAACCCATGATGAACAACAAGAAATGTTTAATAAACACGATGAAGATGGCAATTAGAAAAGAGATCATGTTGTTTCTTCTCTGACATCTTGGCCGTTGAACTGCGTACTCTTTGTACATTCTGTAAATATAGTGCTTTGTGCATTTTGGTTTCTCTCAACTCGTCACAATAAGTTTCTCGAATGATTTTCATGAACACAGCGCATATTCATTGCAGTGACACGCGGTCTATACTCATTAGGCATTTGAATGGTGTTGTGAAGGCAAAATCATATCTAGTGAATAGATTTGAATGGACTTGGCTTTGGTATATGACATTTTTGCAGCCACAAACCTTCACATTAAAACATCACGGCTGTTTAATGTTGCAAACGTGCGTTTCACTGTTCTCCATATGTAAATCTTTATATACGTGGCTTACACGTTTATTAGGTACGCTGCCCAACTAATGATCTTTCAGAATGAGACCTTCGGCTTCCTTGATTACAGTCATCTGAAGAAAGATAGGGCAAAACGAGTCCTAGCGCATTGTTCTAATCGCATAGCGCAAATAGATGGGGGGCCGTGGCTTTACGCATCTATATACGTTTCTGGGCGTCTTCCGTATTTGGACTGAGTGGGGTTGAATGCTGGCAACCATTAACGCCAGAAGATGTGGCCCAATAGCATTTAACGTGCGGATGCAGTGACCAGTAGACGTCCGAGGCAAATGGTGCCGGAGGCTGTACTGCCGAAATACCAGAGGTAGCCGAGTGACGATGCCGCCACCAGAGTTGCCTTCTACAGTCCATTTTTTTAACTACTGGCTTATATTTGTACCAGCTAAGGTGCCGTGTGTATTTAGCAAGGCTTATTGATATTGCCTGTTACTATTAGTTTATGTACACTTTACTTCATCAGTGAGCCCATATGAGCACTTTTGAACTGAACTCTGATGATCTCATTAAATGAACTTGCAGTTTGCACTTTCATAAGTGGCAGTGCAAACCCGCTACTGGGCCGTATGGACACGCCTCTGTCTTAGCCCTTTCGGTGTCCTTGTCTCACCAGATAATCATAAGGTGCGTGCTATGTAAGCAGCCACCCAGAAAATACTGCTGTGGAAGAACATCAGTGGAAGAAAAAGGTACCCAATCATCACCATCATCATCATCATCATCATCATCAGCCTGACTACGTCCACTGCAGGACAAAGGCCTCTCCCATGTTCCGCCAGTTAACCCGGTCCTCTGCTTGCTGCTGCCAATTTATACCTGCAAACTTCTTAATCTCATCTGCCCACCTAAACTTCTGACTCCCCCTAACCCGCTTCCCTTCTCTGGGAATCCAGTTAGTTACCCTTAATGACCAGCGGTTATCCTGTCTACGCGCTACATGCCCGGCTCATGTCCATTTCTTCTTCTTTATTTCAACTATGATATCCTTAACCCCCGTTTGTCCCCTAATCCACTCTGCTCTCTTCTTGTCTCTTAAGGTTACACCTACCATTTTTCTTTCCATTGCTCGTTGCGTCGTCCTCAATTTGAGCTGAACCCTCTTTGTAAGTCTCCAGGTTTCTGCTCCGTAGCTAAGTACCGACAAGATACAGCTATTATATACCTTCCTCTTCAGGGATAGTGGCAAAATACCTGTAATTATTTGAGAGTGCTTGCCGAATGTGCTCCACCCCATTCATATTCATCTAGTTACTTCAACCTCGTGGTTAGGCTCTACGGTTATTACCTGCCCTAAGTAGACATAGTCTTTTACAACTTCAAGTGCACTATTACCTATCTCGAAGCGCTGCTCCTTTCCGAGGTTGTTGTACATTACTTTCTATTTCTGCAGATTAATTTTAAGACCCACCTTTCTGCTCTCCTTGTCTAACTCCGTAATCATGAGTTGCAATTCGTCCCCTGAGTTACTCAGCAATGCAATGTCATCGGCAAAGCGCAAGTTACTAAGGTATTCTTCATTAACTCTTATCCCTAACTGTTCCCAATCTAGGCTTCTGAATACCTCCTGTAAGCACGCGGTAAATAGCATTGGGAAGATTGTGTCTCCCTGCCTTACACCCTTCTTGATTGGTATTCTGTTGCTTTCTTTATGAAGCACTATGGTAGCAGTTGATCCCCTGTAGATTTCTTCCAGAATGTTTATATATACGTCATCTACGCCCTGATTCCGTAGTGTCTGCATGACGGCTGATATTTCTACTGAATCAAACGCCTTCTCGTAATCTATGAAGGCTATGTATAGTGGCTGGTTATACTCTGAGCATTTCTCTATTACCTGATTGATAGTATGAATGTGATCAATTGTTGAGTAGCCTGTTCTAAATCCTGCTTGTTCCTTCGGTTGATTGAATTCTAATGTTTTTTTTTTACTCGGTTAGCAATTACCTTTCTAAATAGCTTGTATACTACAGAGAGCGATCTGATCGGCCTGTAATTCTTCAAGTCCTTGTCATCTCCTTTCTTATGTATTAAGATTATGTTAGCGTTCTTCCAGGACTCTGGTACCCTTCCCGTCCGGAGACACCTCGTAAACAGGGTGGCTAGTTTTTCTAACACAATCTGTCCTCCATCTTTCAGCAGGTCTGATGTTACCTGATGCTCACCAGCAGCTTTGCCTCTTTGCATGCTCTCCAAAGCTTTTCTGACTTCTATCATTACTGGTGGGGTGTCATCTGGGTTACTGCTAGTTCTTATAGTATTAAGGTCGTGGTTGTCTCGGCTACCGTATAGATCTCTGTAAAACTCCTCTGCTATTTCAACTATCCTATCCATATTGGTAGTTATTTTGCCTTCTTTGTCCCTTAGTGCATACATCCGACTTTTGCCTATCCCAAGTTTTCTCTTCACTGCTTTGACGCTTCCTCCGTTTTTCAGAGCATGTTCAATTCTCTCCATGTTATACCTTCTTACATCGCATACCTTACGCCTATTAATCAACTTCGAAAGCTATGCCAGTTCTATTTTGTCTGTTGTACTTGAGACTTTCATGATTTGGCGCTTCTTAATTAGGTTCTTCGTTTCCTGGGAAAGCTTGCCAGTGTCCTGTCTAACTACCCTGCCTCCAACTTCCAGTCTGCTCACTCTGTAAAGATACTCGTCAGATTATCATTCATTGTATCTATGCTAAGGTTCTGTCGTTCCTTCTTTAAGTCTAGGTGAATTCGAGACCATACCATTCTATGGTCACTGCATCGTACCTTGCCAACCACTTCCACATCCTTCACGATTCCTGGGTGTGCAGTCATTATAAAGTCTATTTCGTTCTTATTTTCGCCATTAGGGCTCCTCCATGTCCACTTGCGATTTTCTCGTTTTCGGTAGAAGGTATTCAAAATCCGCAAAATATTGCGTTCTGCGAATTCTACTAGTAGCTCTCCTCTGGCGTTTCTAGTGCCAATGCCATAATCTCCTCCTGCCTGGTCTCCAGCCTGCTTCTTCCCTACCTTTGCATCAAAGTCGCCCATCACTATAGTATACTGTGTTTTTTCCTTACTCATTGCTGATTCCACGTCTTCATAGAAGCTTTCAACTGAAGCGTCATCATGGCTGGATGTAGGCGCGTAAGCCTGTACTACCTTCATCTTGTATCTTTTATTCAGTTTAATTACAATACCTACCACGCTTTCATTAATGCTATAGTATTCCTCTATGTTGTCAGCTATGTTTCTGTGAATTAGGAACCCCACTCCCAGTTCTCTTCTGTCTGCCAAGCCCCGATAGCAAAGGACGTGCCCATTCTGTAGCACAGTATACGCCTCATGTGTCCTCCTAACCTCACTGAGCCCTATTATATCCCATTTAACACCCTCTAGCTCCTCAAATAGTACAGCTAGACTTCCCTCACTAGATAAGGTTCTAGTGTTAAACGTTGCCAAGTTCAGGTTCCAATGGCGGCCTGTCCGGATCCAGAGATTCTTAGCACCCTCTGCTGCGTTGCAGATCTGACCGCCACCGTGGTCAGTTGCTTCGCAGCTGCTGGGGACTGAGGGCCGTGAGTTATTTGACGTATGCATGTGGGAGGTAGTGGCCAGATACTGCACCAGGGTGGCCAATCCTCTCTGGTGAGGGACTGCGTTCCCGGCGGTGGTTACCGGTGAGGCCGCACCCCAGGCCTCTTAATGCAGTTCCATCAACACGCGGATTTTTTTTTTTAAATCCGGTTGGGAACTGCGCGCCACCGGGATTTGAACCGTGGACCTCTTGCATGCGAGGCGGATGCTCTAACCACTACGCCATCACCGCAACCTCAGGTACCCAATAAGCCCATCTAAATGTCCATTGCTCATTATTTATGTGTACCCTCTTAGCAATGTCTTGCCTAGATACGTGGAAGGGGATCACTCACTGTTGAATATGCATTCGAGGGTGAGGAGCACTAAGTGTGGGCACTTGGTGCTCACACTTAGTGCCCTCACTAAGTGTACCCTGTTAGCAATGTGTTGCCTAGATAGGTGCAAGGGGATCCCCCACTGTTGAATATTCATTCTAGGGTGAGGAGCACCAAGTGTGGGCAGGAGAGGAGAGCGCACGCATTGAATCGAATGTTTTCTTAGCACGAACGTGTTTCTCATCTGTCTGACTTATTAGGCTTTTGTTTTGCTACACTCTACAGGTGAAGACACCTTTATTCTACACGTAATGTCGCATATATGACGTCTTCAGTAGCTGAGTACGGTAAGTAGAGAATAATTCTAGCTAATGTATATTTCAATTAGTAGACATGAATTTGCGCTAAAACAACCACCTTGAACTTCCTATCTTTCTGAAAAACGCACCAATACCAAGGTGAATTCATGATTTCATAAGAGCATCGAGAGATATCACATTTGAAAACAAATACACATTATGAACTTAGTTCATTTTGTGTATTTGTGTATTTGTTTTGTAGTTCCATTACACAATGTCAATAGAAGCAGACAGAACCGGAGAACAATTGTATTCTTCGCAGCGATCACTCTCGAGGCTTTGCGCTTATGTTAGCACATTCAGAGAAGCAAATATGACCTCATTCTTATTTGGCATTATTTCTATTTGATGCATTTAACGTCCCCACACCACCATATGATTATGAGAGACGCCATAGCAGAGAAATCCGAAAATTTCGACCAACTGAGGTTCTTTACAGTGCACTGAAATGTGGGCATGTTAACCTACAGCATTTTCGCCTTCATCAAAAATGCAGCCGATGCAGCCGGGGTTCAATCCCGCGACCTGCGGGTCAGCAGTGATTTACCCTAGCCACTAGTCCACCGCGGCGGGGCCTTATTTGCAATAATCGCAACTATATGCCATATGTTATTGGAGGTGTAAGAAAGCAAAAAAGGTGGAGGGGCCAACCTGTAAACGTTACTTCTTATTAAGAAAACCATACGACTGCGGCATTCCGTGGAACAGTGCTTTCAGCTGGAATCCGCCCTGCATCTTTTCTTGTTCTTTCTGAAGTTCATTGGCGTCCGGAACGGTCCAACCAGAGGTGCATCTCGCAACTACTGAAAGTTGCCTTTAGCATTATGCTTTCACAAATTAGAAGTTTTCTTGGTGCACTCGGCATTCGTGTTGGGTGTGCGTCGTGCGACCAGGGAATATTAAAGATGATAGTCTTTCTTGGGGACCTTCGACGCAAAAATTTTGGTCGGTCTGCGTGTACATTTGTCTGTGTGTCTGCCCTTAACGGTGCCCTAAGCGGCACCAAAATGACCAAGTGATACTCCAAATGGCCGACCCCATCCGCAGCGCCCAAATTCTTGTTCGGGACGCACGGCATACCGAACTACTTCTTATAGTGTTACTTATGCAAAAGCTTCGCCCTCGTAGCTTTCCTTTCGTTGCATATAAATGTTCTTTGCGAGTATATTATTATGGAAGCATTTAGTCAATGCCAGCTAGCCCAAATAAATGCATTACCGTGTCATGTCAAGGTTGGACTCGTCGTATCTTATGGAACACCACCGCGGAGCTTGGCAAAAGATATGGGTAATTATGTACTAATATTAAATGCGAAGCATTTCTTAACGAACTTCGGCGACTTTCAACGTATCTATCTATCTATCTATCTATCTATCTATCTATCTATCTATCTATCTATCTATCTATCTATCTATCTATCTATCTATCTATCTATCTATCTGTCTATCTATCTATCTATCTATCTATCTATCTATCTATCTATCTATCTATCTATCTATCTATCTATCCACCAACAACTTTTAGCTCTCTGGCTGTTTTTACATGGCATTCGCATGAACGAAAATCAAAGAGAGGGTCAAAAACATTAACTCCTCCAAATCTCACACATCTGTTCGGCTGGTCCATGAAGGCTACTGCAGTTATGAGTGAGTAGACGAATAATATAAATGTGAGCTCGCCGGTTCGAATCCCGGCTGGGGCGGCTGCATTTCTAATGGAGGCGAAAATGTTGAAGGCCCGTGTGCTGAGATTTGGGTGCACGTTGGTCGAAATTTCCGGAGCCCTCCACTACGGCATCTCTCATTATCATATGGTGGATTTGGGACGTTAAACCCCACATATCAATCAATCATTAGGGACGCAGCAAGGTTGAAGTTGAGTAGATAAGACGAATAAGTTGAGTATATAAGTATCTATCTATCCATCTATTTATCTATCTATATATATATCTATCTATATCTATCTATATCTATCTATCTATCTGTTTATCTATCTATCTATCTATCTATCTATCTATCTATCTATCTATCTAGCCACCTACGACCTTTAGATCTAGCAATTTCGACACTGGTCTCGATACCAAATTTGGTATGGCGTAACATGACTGTATGAAGAACATATTTGACTAGTCATGACATAAAAATCATGATATGTATGTCATCAATGTCATGATTTACATTTCGTGGTCCTGAAGCTCTTCTGGTGGTCTTGTTCACATGGTATGTTACAAAACTCGTATGGTATGACATGATTGCATAGCGAACACAAGTTACAGACCCTAACATGAAACTCGTGACATGCGTGTCATGTAACAACATGACTACATGCCACGCTTGTGATGCGCTCGCGGTCGTTTCGATAGCATCACATATACCAAATTTGGTATGACAGTACGTGAATGGTTGACGAAGGTATGTGACTGGTGCAAACATGGTAATCACGACATGCGTGTCATGTAACAACATGACTACATGCCACACTCATGATGCGCTCTCGGCCGTTTCGCTAGCTTCACATGTACTAAACTCGGTATTACGTGACGAGATTGGACGACATAGGTGAATGGCACATCCAAACATGATATTCACGACATGCATTTCATGTAACAACATGACTACATGCCATGCTCATGATGCACCCGCGGCCGTTTCGCTAGCTGCACATATGCCAAAATTGGTATTACGTGACGCCAATGGATGACGAAGGTATGTGACTGGTACAAACACGATAATTATGAGATGCGTGTCATGTGAGAACATGACCACATGCCACTGTCAAGGTGCCAATACATTCCGACTTGACGCGGTGCGCGTGCTCGCCGGCGTTCATTTCGTCCCGTCGCGCCGGCGTTGCCACGCCAGGCGCCGGTCCTGCCTTATACTGGCAGGCACGCGCTTCGCTGCGTTGCTTTGACGCATGCGCGTTTCAGCGCGTCCGGCATCCCTTCGTCATGAAAAGAGGGAGACGCAGTGTATTCTGGGTAACGCATCGGCGCGAATTTCACGCCGGTTGCTGTCGGGCCACGCTGACAGACGCTGGTCGCGTCGGTCGCGCCTAGCGTCAGACTCTAGATTGGATTGGATTGGATAAACTTTTATTTGGTCCTCCAAAACACAGATCACTGTGTTGCGGGCAGCTTCCACGTGGGGACTGAGATGCCAAGCTCCTCAGCCGCCTCGCGGGCTTGGTGGACAGCCCAGAGCTGATCTGCCAAGGACGAGCTGCGGATTGCCGCCTCCTATCTGGCAGAGGTAATGTGCGATAAATGAGCGAATTTGGTGCACTGCCAGAGCATGTGTTCTAATGAAGCTATTTCCCCACAATGTGGACAAAGATTACTTGGGTATAGGTCAGGGTACATGATGTGTAACATTTTCAAAGTAGGGTACATCCGCGTTTGCAAAAGCCTTAATGTAAGTGCTTGGGGCCGGGTTAGATTTTTGTGAGGTGGAGGAAAAATCCTTCTAGACAGGTAGAAATGTTTAGTGAGCTCGTTATATGTTGTAAGAATTTCCCGGTTATCCCCTTCACCGGTAGAACGCATCCCCGGGGAGGCGCGGTTGGAGAGTTCTCGCGCCACCTCGTGTGCTGCTTTGTTGAGATTGGGAGGCGAATCGTTGATTTGTCCAAGGTGTGCTGGAAACCAACTCAGAAGATGATGTGTTATGTTCTTGCCTTGCAGTATTTTCAGCGTTTGTTCACAGACCATCCCCTTGGCGAACACCCGTAGTGCTGCCATGGAATCACTGTACACGACTTCAATGTTATTCATCTTGAGTGCTAAGGCGATGGCCACCTGTTCCGCAATGATTGGGTCTTTCGTCTTGACCGTCGCTGAGTTGACGACATGGCCAGCCCCATCGACTACCACTGCCACAAACGCTTTCCTATTGGCGTAGGAAGCCGCGTCAACAAATACGACCCCTCGTTCCTCGTTTGAGACTTGACGAAGTATAGTCCTGGCCCTCGCTACTCTTCTTCCGACGTTGTGTTCTGGATGCATGTTTCTTGGTATAGGAGATACCGTGATAGTCTCCCTGATGTTGTCACGGATATCATTGTAATTGCGTCTGATTGCTATTGGGTGTTGGCCCAGCTCCTGCAGGATCATTCTCCCCGACCTTGTAGTAGATAACCTTGCAAACTGTGCTCTCTCTTGGGCTTCTGCTATTTCTTCGAGCGTGTTGTGTATGCCAAGCTCCAGCAGACGCTCGGTGCTGGTATGTATGGGTAGGCCCAGGACCTTCTTGATAACTTTCCTGAGGAGCACATTCAGTGTCTCGGACTCTGCTCTTGACCAGTTGTGCATTGCTGCCTCGTATGTGAAGTGACTTAAAACAAACGCATGCATCAACCTGGTGAGGTTGTCTTCCTTGATCCCATTTCTTTTGTTGGCCACTCTGCGTATGAGGTGCACCGCACTGTACGTTTTCCGAGTTCACTTGGCTATAGATTTGCTGTTGTTGGCGGTAGACTCTATCAGCATTCCCAGGACTTTGATGGAGTCGACCCTCTGGATGGCATCCCCTTGATTTGTACGAAGATGGATGTCTATCTGGTTTAACGGCTTCCATTCCCTGGGCTTCGGTCCCCGGCGTGCAGTCCGATAAAGCAAAAGTTCTGACTTACTCGAGGAGCACTTGAGTCCGGAAGGGCGAAGGTAGTCTTCTACGGTGTCAATCGCCTCTTGCAGAGCGCTCTCAATCTGCCCCTCGCTTCCACCTGTGCACCAGATGGTAATGTCATCTGCGTAGATGCTGTGCTTCAATCCTTCAATGCTCGATAATTTCTTTGACAGTCCAATCATGGCAATGTTGAACAGCATTGGTGAAATCACTGCCCCTTGTGGCGTGCCCCTTGCTTCTAGTTCGATTGCTGCGGTCTCGATATCTGCAATCTTCATCACGGCTTTCCGATCTGTAAGAAAGGACCATACGTAGTCATAGAAGGCTTTCCCTAGACCAAGCTTGGAAATTGCTTCGAGTATGAATGAGTGGTGGATGTTGTCAAACGCTTTTTCTAGATCTAGGCACAGAATGGCTCTCACGTCTCTGGTTTCATTGTCAATGACCTGGTGTTTGATAAGCTTCAATGCATCTTGTGTGGATAGCCCTGCCCTGAATCCGACCATATTGTGTGTATATATGTTGTTATCTTCCAAGTACTTGTTTATCCTGTGCAGTATGGCATGTTCTGCCACCTTGCCGATACATGATGTCAAGGATATTGGCCTCATGTTTTCCAAGTTAGGGGGCTTTCCTGGCTTAAGAATAAGGATCGTGCTGGCCAGCTTCCACTGCTCTGGCACCCTGCCTTCTTTCCATGCTGAATTGATCATATCCCTCAGGGTTTCAATTGAATCGTCATCAAGGTTACGCAGGGCCTTGTTTGATATACCTTCCGGGCCAGGGGCCGACCTGCCGTTGAGATCATGCAAGGCTCTTCTGATCTCCTCGATGTTAAAGTCACCCTCAAGACCTGGATTTGGCGTGCCCTGGTACTGTCTACTTGGTGGTGCCAATCCTCTTTTGATTGGGAGATACTTATGCACGAGCTGCTGGACAACTTGCTGTTCTGTAGTGTGCCCTATCTTTTTATGCAAACTTCGAGCGATAACATGTTTTTGATTTGTTTTGGTGGTGTTTTCGTTGAGGAGATGCTTTAACATATTCCATGTCTTGCCATTGCGCATCTGACCATCGACGGAGTTGCAGATTTCGTCCCTTTGCTGCCTCGATAGTGCGCGACAATGTTCCTCGACTGATCTGTTTACCTCAGCTATCTTCTTCCTCAGTCTTCGGTTCAGGCGCTGACCCTTCCAACGGTTCAGTAGAGCTTGCTTTGCCTCAGGAAGATGAGCAAGCCGGCTATCCATTCTTTCAACCGGAAGATCTGTGGTAATGGTGGAGGAGACGGATTTGATGTCATCTTTAATCTGTTTGACCCACTGCTCCAAGCCTTGTCTGTGGCCATCTTGTTCACTTTCCATCCTTATCTTCCGGAACTTATCCCAGTCTGTGAAGTGGAATTCTCTCTGCTTTTTACGCTCCACGGAGAAGGTAGTGGCAAGAATGCAGTGGTCACTCCCTAGGTCTACAGCAAGGTTCATCCACTGGGCCTTCTTGATGTTCCTTACAAATGTAAGATCCGGGGTGGAATCCCTGCAGCAAGATGTACCAAGCCTTGTTGGTAGGCTGGGGTCTGTGATTAGGGTGAGATCAAGTTCATAGGCACTTTGCCAAAGTCGATTTCCTTTCCCAGTGTTGTACTTGTAACCCCATGTATGATGAGGGGCGTTGAAATCACCTGCTATGACGAGTGTACATTCCCCGGCGATATTAAAAGCTTTCTTTAGAACCGTCTTGAACCCTTGCTTTTGTTCCTTTGGACTGCTGTATATATTAAGAATGAAAATGCTCTGACGGTTGCTGGTACCCGGCACGATCTCTACCAAGACGTGTTCCAATCGGCTTGCTTCTATCTGGAGGTCATGGGTTACGTGCATTAGTTTGTTGCATACGAAGGTGCAGACTCCCCTGCCTTCAGTATCCCCTATTACAGGCCGGAATCCAGGCAACGTTGCTTGCGGTGAAAGGGTCTCTCATAATAATATAATATGAGGCTTTTCTTGGCTGCTTCTGATATACTGCTGCAAGGTTGCCTTCTTTTTAAGGTAACCTCTACAGTTCCATTGCCAGATACGAAATGCTTCACGTAGCGCTGCCATCATGGTTATTACATGGGCGGCCAGAGCCTGACGCTGCACCTGTCGACAGGTTTGGTACCACTAGTATTGGTGGCCGAAGGGGTGAGCTTGGTGCATAAGGAGGCCTTGCTGTGTTATGCAGATATGCTTCAACCTTTGTAATGCGAAAGTCAGATGCTCTTCCAGTGCCGCCACGCGTGATTGCAGCCTACCCATCTGCTCGCTAAGATTGGCTACTACTTTGCTGAGCGTGTCAAACACCTCTTTCATATCTGACATGGTCGTTTGGTTGGCTTCCACGTGTTCTGCGTAAGACTCTAGAGTGCTCGCGTTTTGTTAACATATCGTCGCTCTGCCCAGCGTGTGCGCGCGTCAACGCAGCATTAAAGTATATTATGCCCTTCATGATGCGCCCGCGGCCGCTTTGCTAGCTCCACATATACCTAATTTAGTGTTACATGACGTCAATGCAAGACGAAATATATGACTGGTGCAAACATGATAATCTTGACACGCGTGTCATGTAAGAACATGACAACATACCACGCTAATAGCGTGCTTACGGCCGTTTCGCTAGCTCTACATTTACTAAATGTGGTATCACGTGACCTGAATAAATGGCGAAGGTAAACGATACGTCCAAAAGTGATAACTATGACATGGAGGTCATGTACAGCATCATTTCCCTCCACTTCTTAACGTTGCGCTCATTTCAAAGTGACATATGGACATTTCTCATTCGTGCTTCGCATATCATCGATTGCCGCTGTTCGTGGGACCTGCCAATTTTTCACCTGAAATATTATAAAGTAAGTAAAAGTCACCCTCAGAATATAAAACACACCTACAATATTAGATTTGGGTCTGAATTCAGTGAGTGCTAGAGGCAAGATATTTCGATAATCAAGATATTAGAACATGTACACTGAACTATCAAAAGGTTTCTCCCATTCCCGTTTTCGTGTATATAACCCTGTTAACGTCTTAACGATGCGAGCGAGCAAAATAAAAATCATCAACTGGACATTAGGACGCGCGGAAGCCCCGTCGCCGTAGCCCTCGCTCCAGTGTCAAGATAAGTTGTTGCTGAGTATAATAAGCTGAGCGAGAGAGAACAAGAACCGCACACTGCGAGCGAGTACCGCAAAAACCACCGCTCAGTGAGCGGTGGTTATCTCTTTTCTCTGTCTCCCAATAAGCGGCCTTGCTTTCTTGCTCCGGGAGTGGCGATTTTCTCGCTCTCCCCCTGGGTGAGGCAAACGAGAGCAATAGAGCTTATTCAACGAGAGAGACTTGTCGCTCAGAGAGCGAGGGGGAGGGGACGAGAGAACCACGAAGCATTGGGCGAATGAGAACCACCGCTGAGTGAGTCGCTCAGCGAGCCATCTTCCAGAGATCTCTTGGCCACTTCAAGTGAGCCGGAGATCACTCGTTCCTGAAACAAACAAGAAAAGCCACTTCAGAGATCTGCTAAGCTCCTGAACGACTCATCTCTTATTTATTCCAGAATAGCGGATACGCACAAGTCTTCACCAATGAGCTCCAACTCCTTCCTGACGTCATGAGGCGGACTGCTGATTACCCCGTCTTTCGCCAACAATGCCGACTGATTGAGTGCGGCTATATTTATTTATTTTTCATCGCAGAGGTGATAAATTGTTGCGCTTCGGTAGCCTGGGCTGGGCCTCTTTAAGCGAGCGACTGTAGGCGAATTGATACAGTATTCGCTGCATTGAGTCGTGAGGATGAAAACTGCAGCAAAAAAAAGAACTAATGAGACGGCAAAATTTGTTGGACGACACTTACCAAAAGGGAGAGAGAGATGAGTTGCGACTCACTCACCTGGTGTTTACGCCGCCTGTGTGGCTACGATACGAGTTCAAGAGCCTGACAGCAAGGTTCTTCGTCCTACGTACAGAAAACAGCAAGAAGTTTGCAAGTTACTTATTTTCCCGCATAAGAAAGTTTGTTCGCGCTTCGTTCTCCCGTCAGTGCCTCCTTGACGTACTACGCCGCTCTGTACCATAGCGTGCCACGAGGAATAAGGAGTCTGGCATGCTAGCCGGAGCTGGAAAGGCGTCGTTCGCGTGATCGGAGCCTTAATGAAGTGGCACGAAACGTTAATTAAGGAGAAGGCAACAAAGAAGGCGTCTCAGTAATCCCCAAAGGGGTAAGAAAGCCAAAGGTACTTGGCGTTTCTCTTCTCACGCCATCGACCTCCGCCATAGTCATCCGCCTCCGCCCTGACATGAGAAGGAACTTTATTTCGCTGACAGTTCTTTATTTTAAGCGAATAAATGCAAATACAAGAAACTAGTACATGCAATGGGTTGGTGCACGGCTGTTCCTAAACAATATCTGGTAGAATAATGTACGTCTGACTGCCTACCTTGTCGTGAAAGATATGCAGCTGCAGTGGTTGCTTATTATTCTATAACGAATAAATATTATGACTGGTGGCAGTTGCTGTAGTAAATCGTGGTATTTGTCCCATATGTTATGTGGCTCAACCAGAACTAGGCACGTGACATTAACTTCGTATTGGCTTCATCTGTATGAAAATGTATTATTATGGGTAAGTGGTCGCTCCCGATTGAATCATCCTGCCCCTCCCGCTGAAATAGCTGCGAACGTGTGCCCCAGATAAGGTTTAGTGATGCGTCTGCTTAGTAAACTGTGTGTTTGGGGCGTATTCAGAATCGTAAGCCCATATTCCGAGGCACCCTGCCTCATGCGCCTGCTGTGAGGGCTGCATTTGTCATGTCCCCATGCCGACATGCTGAAAATTGGAGTCTCGGCACAACACGATGGCATCTTGAGGATTAATCTTCCTGACGTGCGAGAGATCAAGCTGAGATCAACCAGAGCCTTATCGGCTTTATTTCTGGTGTATTTAGGAACCACGCATAAACACAGAAAAATTGTACGCTGCGATGGGACTTCCAGCCAGGAACCGACAACGCTAAGAACCGTTCTGCACTACGTTTACATATCTTCTGACTTCATGTGCGCAGTTCCCCGTCCCAGCTATAATACCGTCTTCGTGGATGTAGCTAGTTCTTGAATCTGGGCGTAGCCGTCATAGACCATTATATTGAGCGTAGGATCGTTGTCTTCTTGAAGGTAATTACCAATGGACTTCCCATAGTAGGATACCAAGCGCTCTAAATCGTTAACCACCTTTTCTAAACACCAATGGACTGGTGTCGTCTGTCTTGCTGAAAAGCCAAGTTTTAATTTCTGACTCCTTGCTACGAAGTGAATGGCGATTCCATTGCAAGACAGTTGTCCGTGGCGATGGTTTTCAAAAAATAGCCATGGTAAGATTTTGTTGCATGAGGAGCGATGAAGTTTGACAGTACCGAAGGTACAGATGTTAATCACAAGTGCTAATACGTTTGTCGTCGAAGTTGTGCCAAGAGAGAGCATGCCGAAAAGCGTGATGTGCTCTGTCGTAGTTCGGACGCATTTTTCAATGACCCGGCTGTTGAGCTGTTCAACTCTTTCATGAATAGACTTCCTTGAGTCATACGGTGTTCTAGTCACGACTACAGAGTTCTTGGAGTGTCCTTGGGCGAGAGGACGAGAATGTTCAATTGTTATCAGAAGTCCACGCTGACTGAGCTACGACCCTTCGAAGATGCTACGCCCCTCCACCAGAGGAAGGCTGCTGCAGCGCGCAGGTGTTGAGCTTGAGGGACGTGTTATAACATTGCTAGAACCAGTAGGCTGTCCGTTCGCTCGTTTAGGTACATCCGCGAGTGTTATGATCCCGCTGTCTTCTGACTGTGCAGCTAGAGGGGGCTGCTGGCCCGGTGTAAAAACACTGGTGTGTTGGTTTGATTATCGATGTAGGAAAACCTTCTGTCACCAAAGAGTGCCACTGATGCTCTTGCATGTTCCTTTTGTGCCGTGACGTTCTGGCAGCCGGCTTGCCTTCTTGTTCAATTTCTTGTGTACTTGTCTTTCTAGAACACCTGAGGCACTTCTGTGCTCGGGCATTGCTTGAACTCTTCGTGTTGCCACAGAGCAACACGAAGAAAAAACGGGACAAAGAAAAGCTAACGGCATATATCAAAGTATTTTCAGAACAACATTCAGTGTAACTTGGCTAAACATCAAAATATTATAGTTTGCAGGATATACTGACGCATATGTAAAGTCAGAAAAACAGATCCTCACCCTCCCGCTCCTAATACTCCTATGATCAAGTGCAAAACATAGAAAGCTGGCACTTGAAGAGAAAAATCAAGCGAAAAGCTGTCCTTGAAGTATTTGGGGTCTGTAAATACAGTATCTGCAATTTATGATGTAACGCGTACTGCATTAAAACCATAAAAGACGACGAAATAAAAAATCGAAGCAAAGAAAAAGAGACAGAAGCAGTCACGTGAACAATCTATAGTTTAGTGCATTTCTAAATGGGAAAGTACCGCACTTTCAAAGTACTTGCAGATTCTAAAGAAACAATAAATTTTGGCAGTGGATGCCAATCAGAAAGGATTTACGGGAAAATAAAAAAAAAAACTTGAAAAAATCAGTCTATGTTTGATACGAAAGCAGCTTACGTACATATAGATTTGGAGACGTGCGTGACAAAATTGTCTGCAGATACGCACGCGCATTTGCACGAAGGCTGCTGTAATGAAGGAAAATAAAAATTCAAGTCTTGATATTTTACTTCGGAGCTCTAAGGTTGGAATCTTATTTGCAAGCATTGTTAATGGCGGTGAATCTGTTTTTATATTTGTTGATTATGAAGCGTACTGCCCGCCTCTGCGCCATCTCGAGCCTATGCTTATCATTTTATGGTGTGGAGACTGCAAACTCTGCTCGCGTATTCAACTTCAGGCCAACGATAGGTTTTGCAGGGGAGCAACTTTGCATCAGGGGGCGCGTGGCTGAAATATTCGGGCATTGCTCCTTGTGATGTCCTATCTTCTGTCACGTGTGTCAAACGGCCACTTATGCACGATACGGAAAATACGTATCGTAAATAACCCAAATGTGAACATGGCAATGCCATTGTCACAAAGTAGACATGCCTATCACATTTTTTTCTGTGATTCTTAAAAGGAAAAGAAGAGAAAAGTGAGCCCTGTAACTGTCTGCGTCAGAGTGCGACACCTCAACAGTAGCTAACGAACAACAGTAGCTAACGAACTAACGCATGCATACGAACAAGTGCGTATGGCCAGCACTGCCGCTTTCTCCCCTTATGTCCCCCCTTTGCATCGGCGCGCGTTTGAGCAGCGGAGTTCCAATTTTCGAGTTACGTAGCGTTTTATCCCAAACAGTACAGGTTTCGATTATTCAGAAAACAGCGAGTTTGCGTTTAGCATTCGCAATACGTTCTCTTCGTGTGTGCAGATGTGCGCAAAGGAAAAAAAGCGGCCTAGGTGTTGTTGTCCGTCTGTTTGCGTACCTTGTATTGGCTTGCCGGATGAGGTTTATTAGTGCGTCTATTCTTACAAAAAAAGTAAGAACTAAGTTTGCAATTCCAATTACGGTGGAAGCCCATGTTTGTTCGACGCACGCACGTCTTTCTAGTGTTTAGTGTACCAACTGCCCTGAACGCAATCAATTAATGGTAACATTTAAAAAAAAACTATTTGAATTGAATGGGAGTAATAATTTACAGTTTCTTTCAGTTGAAAATGCACATGGGCAGTGTTGATTACTAAAGCTTGTTGACGAACGGGGCTACGATGCGTGGGGGTAAATAAAAAAATAGAATATCGAAATAGTTTAGCATGTTTACCATGCCCCGGCTGATGAAAACAGGCTACCGTATTTCCATTTGCTCTTCTGTTTTCAATTTGTTTTACGTGCGGGGAACTTTAGACCACCATACTGATTGATGTATACAGTCGTCGTCTCTTGGCCTAATGAAGGCAAGACCACCTAATGTCCAGACCCAGCATTTCTCCTTGCTTGCGCCATGTTCGCATCCAGGCACCTATAGGATCCTAGCGGCATATTCTCGCATCAAGACCCCATTTTGTCTTCCTTTGCCAAGGCTTGTATCTATTGCGCCAGGTCAACTTTGTAAGTGACCCTTCTAGGATTTTAATGTGCAAAAAAGCACTTGTTCACGCCGCTCTGGCTTGCAAGAAGTCGTCTCGGTCGAAAAGCTGAAACAGAGATACCGAGATACATTCGCTTTTGAAGTAACAAGTAACAGGGTATTTCTGAGGTACTTTCGTAAATATACAAAATAGTATTTCGCAATACACATACAGAAATACAGACACTGGAATGATTTCTTTAATATATTTCGGATATCAAGTACTCAACAGAAATTTTAAGTGCTGCATAATATTGTGTGTAAAGTCGTAGCGCATCGAAGGTTCCAGTTTACTAATATATTAAGGTATAACAGGCGGGGAAGGTTACTACGGTTGAAATGGTAATTTCAAGTGTCACGCAATGAGAAATTAAAGCACGCGAAGTGTTCCGAATCGTCTGTTTTAAGGCGGTATCCGCGTGACAGGTGAAAAAGTGCCGCCATATCCACGAAGTGAATGATGAAGAGTGGGCGAAGCTCTGGAGGAAAACCTGGTAAACCATGAATCTTCCGTACCTTTTGCCCACTCGATTTTATTACAATGCTCCCACTAGCGTACGTCGCCGCACTAAATCGAACGATTGCCTTTCACCAATCATGACACGTGCCGTATGTGACATTATTCCTATTTTATAACATCTCGCATCTTTCATCATCAACTACAAGTACCACCGTCTAGTTTATAACATCTTGCATCTCTTCATCATCAGTTACAAGTCCCGCCATCTAGTGGACACTGAAAGAACTAAATGAGAGGTGGCTACATGCAGGAGATGGTGCCGCCATCTAGTGAACACTGCAAGAACTAAACGAGAGGAGACGACATACAGGAGACGGTACCGCCATCTAGTGGACACTGCAAGAACTAAACGAGAGGTGGCTACATACAGGGGACGCACAGCCCACGCCTTAAGGAGCTTCGCCCCTAAAAAGAATTTCTTAAGTGCCACCCGAAATAATTTAAGCGTGCAGCACTGGTCCAGAGAAAAAGGGACTTTTGTCGGAAGAGGTCGTCAACGCTGGTTCCGCGAATCTGTCAACAGCGACGTCACAAGTATAACACGTAGTTCATTCTGGTTCGAGGGAAAATTGTCACCTACCTTGTTACATCACCCATGGACGGCGCACTTTAACTTGTTTTGACACAAATAAGAAGCTGCAGTCCACCTTTTGAAACGCGTCTCAGCTCATTTCCGACGTAATACGATAACAAGATTTTCGTGTCCTGCATGGTATCGCGATACGATCGATACATCGTAGAAGTATTTTACTACCGAGATACAAATGCATTTTTTTTCAAATGTATCTCGGTATAGAATTACCGATACTGAAAATATGTCTGAAATACTACCGTAATTCTCTTGTATTATGCCTCGCCGTGGTGGTCCAGTGGCTAAGGTACTCGGCTGCTGACCCGCAGGTCACGCGATCAAATCTCAAAGGCGGCGGCTACATTTTCGATGGAGGCGAAAATGCTGTAGGCCCGTGTGTTCAGATTTGCGTGCACGTTAAAGAACCCCAAATGGTAGAAAAGTTCGAAGCCCTCTACTACGGCGTCTCTCATAATCATAGGGTTGTTTTGGGACCTTCAACCCCACATATCCATCAATTACTCTTGTACTGTGATACTGCCAAGCCCTACAAAGCGTTATCTTTATTTTTTCACTAAGGAAGCCCAGCGTCCGAAACCCACACTTGATAGCAAACTGTACTTACAAAAAAAAGCATGAAAAAATAGGCAGAAAAATTTCTACGCATTTATGGTGCACGCTTTCGGGCTGTCATTGATGGAATGATGTTGTCGACGTCTCCACGTGGAACGCTTCACTGTGTAGATGGCGTGCTGAGTCGACACGCAACCATATCATAGTGGATCGATTGCAATAACCTAGGAAGATTTGCGATCCTATGTAGCGCACTCGTTATTTTATTCGGTTGTTTATATGAACGTTGTCTCGAACATTATGTTGAAAGTGTCCATTCTTATGAGGACTTCCTGTGGTGTTATTATATTAGATCGCCTTCGTCTATATCGATAGCTGCTGTCAGGCCATGCTTCCCAACACGTACCGATCTTCTACATGGGTATGATCAGGATAAAAAACAACTGAAAAAAATATATAAATAAATATATATATATATATATATATATATCATTTGAATGTACTCACTTTTTTTCTCAAGTTTGTGTATTGTGTCTTTACAAGAAGAAAAATGTCAGTACCGGCCACGCTGAAACGAAAGTTGATCTGTGCTATAGAACACGCTTCAGTTCCTTTTGACGGGTGGAGGTTACACGCTTTCGTAAGAAATGAATGCCAGTCAATACGCTTCTTTGAAACAGCTTTAAACAGTGAAATAGCCTTGTGAGAGAACACCTTATGGCACGCTGGCGGCCTGGCTTCGATTCGAGCGTGTAGCGGTCATTTTTATATTTATTTAATTAGAATCTTTCCCGACTTTTCACTCACAGACCAAATAACAATTTTCCGCTCACAACCAACGATGCCCCCACCAAGGCCGATAGCTGAATTTCTGTGAAAGGAGCTTTTTAGTACATTTGTGAGCAAACAATACGATATATTGACATTTTTGCACTGCTAACAGATATAATTACATGTTAATAAAATACTATGAGGACAGCACTGCCCACTACTAATATTAAGCCTAACTTTGTGTATCCACAGGTTCGCACAGCCCGATATTGCTATTAGTTACAGAATAACAAACGGAAGGAAGAGACACGGGCAGGAAAGTGCGCTGACTTCAACAAAAACTACTTTCTTTAAAAAAAAAAACGCTGATTCCAAATCTCTAATTAGACAGCTTATCAAGTTATATCTTCACTATCAAGTTATATGCGTCCACAGTAGGCGGAAAACGTCCCCGAACGTTCTCCAATTTAATCAATATTTCATGAAATGTTTTCATTTTATTCCTGTAAACGTTTTATTTCACTACCCCTCTCAGATCTGTGGCACAACTATCAGCGTTATCTATCGCATGGCATATCTTCCTGTAATACGTTCGGTGTAACAAATGCGAACCGTTACTTTGCGTACTGCAGGCATTTTGACTATCTATCTATCTATCTATCTATCTATCTATCTATCTATCTATCTATCTATCTATCTATCTATCTATCTATCTATCTATCTATCTATCTATCTATCTATCTATATATCTATCTATCTATCTATATATCTATCTATCTATCCACTTATCTATCTATCTATCTATCTATCTATCTATCTATCTATCTATCTATGTCTCTATCTATCTATCCACTTATCTATCTATCTATCTATCTATCTATCTGTCTACCTATCTATCTATCTATCTATCTATCTATCTATCTATCTATCTATCTATCTATCTATCTATCTATCTATCTATCTATCTATCTATCTATCTATCTAGCCGCCTACGTCTCGCTGGTCTCGTGATCACCCCATCGATTGGAGTACACCAAAAAGAAATAGTACGGGAGGGTAAGATTTTTTGACGAATACGGCTCACTGGTCATGAACAAAATAATGTGACAATCTGGTTGCGTACATCGTCAAAGAGAGAGAGAGATAAAGATGCAAGGAAAGGCAGGGAGGTTAACCAGACGCACATTCAATTTGCTACCCTGCATTGGAAAAGAGATAAAGGGGAGAAAAGAGGTTGCAGAGAGATGAGAAGGTACACACAATCACAAGCACACTCGGGGAGCACACACAGTCTACAGGCGGTCGCTCAGGTTTGTTGACTTTAGGTAAAGTAGCAGTGCTTTAGTCGCTTTCTGCGCAACTGAGGCAGATGCCCAAGGTCCTAATATCTTTTGCACACAAAATGGTCTGGGGTCAAGTTGATTCAAAACCATCCGGAGCTGGCATCGCTGTGTCGTAGCAAGCGCAGCTGCAGAGGACGTGTTCGATGGTCTCTTCAGCTCCGCAGTAGTCGCATGTAGGAGTGTCTGCCATACCAATGCGAAAGGAGTACACCTTTGTAAATGCAACACCCAACCAAAGGCGGCATAACAGTGTCGCATCGGGCGGGAAAGTTGTGATGGTAGCTTTAGCTTGAGCGAAGGATCCAGTTCATAAAATTGACACATTTGGAAGCTGGTAGAAACCAGAACGTGCGTGTGAGATCTCGAGCCAGCAGGTAAAGTTGTCTTGCTGCATCATTCCTTGATAGAGGAATCGGGACTACACGGGTTTCTTCATGGGCTGAGCGGGCTGCATCATCGGCTAACTGATTTCCGGTAATACCGATATGTCCAGGCAGCCATTGATATAAAATATCATGCCCTCGTGCTAGAGCTTCATGATGGCAATGTCTTAATTCTTGTACCAATTGGTCATGACTCCTCCTACACATGGCAGACTGCAAACTCTGAAGTGCTGCCTTCGAATCACAGAATATGACCCATTTTCCTGGACGTTCTTGAACGAGATATTGTAAAGCAGCCCTTATAGCAGCAAGCTCTGATGCCGTAGATGTAGTCATATGCGACAACTTAAACTTGATTGTCATTGCTGCAGCCGGAATTACAGCGGCACCTACTTTCCAAAAACATTGGCGGATCCCACGTACAGTGGTAATCGATGATATACGAAGCACTAATGAGAAAGGTTGATATGTCACTTTATAGAGAGAGAGACAGAGAGTGAGAAAGGAAAGGCCGGGAGGTTAACCTGATATTGGCATCTGATATGCTACTCAGCGCGGGGGGCGGGGAAGTAGGGGCAAGAAAGAGGGGGTAGATAGAGAAAAAAAACGCACGTGCACTCATAAAAAAACAAAAACATAAGTCACTTTCCATTCAGCACAAACTTACGAGGTGGAGGTAATGATGCCGTACATGACTTCAGTGTCACGACTATCATGTTTAGATGTGTCGTTTACTTCCATCTATTCACGTCGCGTGATACCAAATTTAGTATAAGTGAAGCTAGCGTAGCGGCCGCCAGCGCATCCCGAGCGTGGCATGTGGTCATGTTGTTACATGACACGGCATCTCATGATTATCATGTTTGCACCATTCACATACTTTCGTCATCAGTCACGTACCGTAATACCAAATTTGGTATATGTGACGCTAGCGAAAAGGTCGGGAGAAAATCATGAGCTCGCCATGTAGTCATGTTATTTCATGACACGCATTTCATGATTTTCATGTTATGGTACGTCGCTTGTGTTTTCCATGCAATTATGTCATACCATACGAGTTTTGCAACATGCCATGTGAACGAAACCACGATGAGCTGCAAGACCATGAAATGTAAATCATGACATTCATGATTGATTTGTGGGGTTTAACGTCCCAAAACCACAATATGATTGACATACATGTCAAGATTTTTATGTTACGGCTAGTCAAATATGTTTTTCATGCAGTCATGTTATGTCCTACCAAGTTTGGTATCGATAGCATTATCGAAACGGCCAGGAGAGCTAAAATTCGTGGGTGGCTAGATAGATAGATAGATAGATAGATAGATAAATAGATAGATAGATAGATAGATAGATAGATAGATAGATAGATAGATAGATACGCTCAATGTCGCTGAAGTTGGCTAAGAAATGCTTCTCATTTAAAACGGTGGCACATGCGCGGGGGTAAGTATGTGCCGATGTTGTGCGAGTATGTGTCACAGGTGATTGAGACTTTATTGTTTACCTGGGAACGGCGAGAATGCACATGGGCACTTTTAACGCGTGAACGTTAAGGAAAAGCTCACATCGACAGCGTTGACCCGTTGCATGCAAATAATAAATGTGAGGGTCCCAGCAGGAATCGAGCTCCGGCATTCAGCGTAGCAATCACGCCTTCTACCCCACAATCACAGCATGTTTGAAAACTGCTTTTAAAAGAGAGTCTAATGATCGCGAAACGTGTAATATTATTGCGGTGCTGGCTATCCAATTTTATAAACTTTATCTATGTACTCCTAGGATGCAGCTGTCACGTGTGTGTAAAGGAACTTTAATTAGGTGCCATTCGCTCAAGTTGATCCGCTGAGACACCTATTATTTTGTTCTTCGTATAGGCTCCCACACAGGATTGCTAACTTTTCTCGTGCCCTCCATGACATTATGAACCAGCTTACATCGAAGTATTTTGAAGATCCGCATCGACAAAAGCTACGCTCGTGCCCGGTCTGGGTTTCGTGAAGTCACTGTTAGTGCGTGCAGGGTTGTTCGCTGCTATTGGAGCCAAATTAGCGACGCCAAAGCGGGCCCTTCATCAAGCATAGCCGAACCAAGCACTCCAAAAGGTTCCAAGAGTGTTTGTCGTGTGCTTCCCCGCTACATGACTGACAGTGTAGGCAAGGACAGTGCACTTGAATCTTTTCGCCACGAAAACAGATATGTTATTTTAAATTAGTCAAAAGCACTTTGTATGGAAAAATTATGGGACAATATCATGAGTCTTGTTTTTCTTCAAAGCATCTCTTTGCTCCAAATTCTACATCTTCATTTTATCAATGTTTGCTTCCTGTGGACAGTATTTTCTACATAGGCAGAGCGTAGTAGCCCGGCTGCTGAACCAGAAGAGCCCCGCCGCGGTGGTCCAGTGGCTAAGGTTCTCGGTTGCGGAGCTGCAGGCCGCAGGATCGAATCCCGACCGTGGTGGCCGCATTTTCTATGGAGGTGAAAATGCTTGAGGGCCGTGTGCCCAGATTTAGGTGCAAGTTGAAGAATGCCAGGATGTAGAAATTTCTTGAGCCCTCCACTACGGCGTCTCTCATGAACATATGGTGGTTTCGGGACGTTAAACCGAAACAATTATTATTAATATTATTATGTTCAACGTATGTCTGTGCATTCATTTGTACGTATCTTTGGTGCCACTTAGTACCGTTTCGCTCAATAAAAAAAACTACAACACGGCCATTTTCATTCCGCATGCTTCGCGTATACCATTGATTATTTTAGTGCGATGGATATGCCATACTTTTATTTATTTAATTTTGATAGAGCTGGATATATCGGCTTAAGAGCGAACGATAAAACACAGTTGTCCGAGGTAGAACGCGCGTCCCTGAACGTCAGCCGAAGCACTGATATTCGCCACACCTTCCAAAGCATTGTGTACTTTTTTTTTACATTGCCGCGCGTATGTTCCAGACGCTACGAAGTACACACAGTTGGAAAGTTCTAAGTCAACCGTAGAGATGAAGCTGACACAATTTGTGCTGTATTTCATTGTACACTCTAAAAAAAGAGCGAGTAAAAAGGGTGTCTTTTTGTCCTACAACAATAATCGTCATCTATATTGCATTCTATCCTCACGCTATCGCCCCTCGCCCGGTAAATTCCGGTCCCGACCCGATCGACATGCCCATTATCAGGGTTACATTGCATTCTTGATAGGAACGTGGCCAGCGCCGAGTTTTCAAGAAAGTAAGCGCACGCAAGCCTGATGGTGATTATTGCTGTGGGACAAAAAGACACCCTTTTTACTCGATATTTTTTTAGAGTGTAGGGCTCCGCATCTTAGTGTCTTCTATGTTGTTACAACTGTACATAGATTGCGTAGACAATTCTGTGCACTCATTTGATGTATAAGCACATGCTTGAAGCACTTCTTGACGATTATCATCTAAGTAAATTGTAGTAAGGAATGGTTACTTCCCGATTATTGGACTTTCGAAAAAAAGGGCGTGTCCCCCGCCCTTTTTTTTAGTTTTCCTTTACTCTATTCTTCTTTTTTCCCTTATTTCCTCTATGCCTCTCCTTCCCTTAAGGGCAGGCAGGCTTTGTGCCCCTTAGGTGGCAGTTGTCGGCTTGTTACCTTCCTATTTCTTCTGTCTTCGCGTTCTCTATGCACTCAAACCAAATAAATAAATACATTTCTGCGAATTGAGGCGTGATTACATGTACGCAGCAGCGAAATGACAGAACGCTCGTGCGGTGCCATAGCTGCAATTTCTCTCTCGCGAACCACTGCCGAACGTTTGCTCTTCACGCGTTCTGTGTAGCCTCGCTAATAAGTTATTCGGTAGCAAAAAGCACCCGACATATGATTGTTTTGCAGATAAAGCTGTTATGAGACCACAACACGAGTCACGCGCGGCGCCGTAACTGTCCGCCGCCGCCGGTGTCCGTAACCACTATCACACTGGATGTGAAGATAAAACTCATAGAAGAAAACAGAACCATGGACACAGTGCGACTCGAACCTGAGTCCGCAGCGTGTGAGCCCAGTGTTTTACCTATGAGCCACGCCTTTGCACTTTTTCTTCTTCTTGGTATTTAATAAAGTATTTGCGCAATAAAGACAAAATCAAGCGAACAAAAATTACAATCAAATCGCGAAAGCAAGCGCTCAAGCGTTACTCATAAACACTAAATGGCTAACACAGCGTGAGTTCCTCACATAGAGAGTTCTTCACATCATGTTATACAAACAAAAAAGGGGTGAGGTGCATGAAACTTGATCGCAAGCTTGCCTGAAGTAAGCTTGACGTCGGGAAAGGAATCATGTTAACTTGAGCAACAAAGCAATGTAAAACAGAAAAGAACAACCAGGCGTCATACAGTGCTAACAGCGTAACGAGTGGGTCGTCCAATGCTCCAACCCATTACAAAAGCTCGTTCTTGATCTCCCATTGACTGTGGCACATATCCACTTCAGGTATAATTCCTGATCGTCGTAACACACAATTTTTTGCAAGTGTTTCCTGGATACCACGCTTCCCCGAAAAATGACGGAGGATAGCATAGTGAATATTGGCCTACTACTCAGAAATTATGAATAATAATTGCGTAGTGCTTACTCAGCAAATGTGCTTGTAGCAGTTACCCAAAGAGTGTTAAAAAAGTATATGAAAGGCCGCTCTTCTACCTTTCGCTGCGACTGTGCTGCGCCTTCCGCGCAGACCTGGCGTTTTTCGAATTGATTTTTGGTAGCACAACAAGAACAATAAACAAAAAAAGCTTTCTGTGGCATTTTCAAAGACACAAGTCCGCTCGTAACCTTCCTCGAACAATGGCAGACTCAATAGAACAATTCAATGCCATTCATGGAATTTATTTTAAAATATTTCTTGGGGACCTTCAACGCCCAGAATTTGGTCTGTCTGTCTGTACATTTGTTTGTCTGCCATAACGTTACTACAAGCGGCATCCAACGATACCCCAAACGGCTAACCCCACCCCCAGCACCCACCAATAATGCTCAAGTTTCAGCGTTCATACTTGTGCGCTTGTCAATTAAAAAGCAATTATCGCGCATATCTGAGGCACCACGACAACACGTCAATATTCTGCATGTGTATCTCTGTACTAGAAACGACATACATAAGTAATTCTAAGGACCGTAGCGTTTACCACGCTGCGCTGACAATGCCATGCGATGCTCAAAAAGGCATTTCCAACGCTTTGCTAAGACGACACGGTGGTGGCACCTGCGCGTCGCTTTGCGTTCTACACCTTATCGCCTCCGAGACAGGCGCGCACCTTTCTCTGTAGGCGCGCACGCCTTCCTTCATTTTGGAAGATAACTGCCAGATAGCGCTCGTGTCTAACGTGCCTCAATGCGCTCGCTCGCCTTCGCTGCACGGGTCGAGACTAACGCAGAGCTTCCAGAATACCATTCACCAATTTTCTCTCGCAGAACATCAAGGAAACGTTTCGTTCATTCTCTCCACTTGCAAGACTATTGTCTTTCGAGAAAATTTGCTGTGAAACACGCAGATACGGGGCCAATTTGTTTTTACAAAGTTGTTCTAGACTACATTCATTATTGCGTTTGGCGCCGCTTTGTAAACACTTATTTCCCACTCCCGTGTTCTATTCTCTCCACTGCTCCGTTCTCATTGGTTGCACAAAAAATCACTCACAGCGTTGTTTCCTTATTCAGAAACTAGCTCAAAATGCATGAGCATTTTTATACTCCTGCCTAGTTGCTCTTCTTTTCTTCGTCTGGAAACAGCGGGTCTGTTGGCCTAGTGGCTTTTAAATTACCATGGCGCTCTCAGGATTCAGCTTCTGAAGTGAAAGCCATAGGTGCTTCATGAAATCTCAATGGTGGCCGTCGGGGGCGTCGGCGTCAACACCAACAATCCAAGAGCTTTTGTAATAACAGCTAATGTTAAGACGGCGTTCACGATGACATCACTTCTTATTTGGTGAAAGCTCCATGGTCACGGAGGATGTGAAACACTACGTAGAGTGCAGTAAGCCTAAAGGCAGGAGTAGGCGGGGAGGCTATGACTTTTGCCTAACATGGCTTTTACCTTCGAATCTTCTTAAAGGGCTACTCACCAGGCCCCGTACTGAGTTTTAGTTAGACAGTGGAAGTTGTTGGGTGTCCGATGAGGAACGTTTTTCCACAAACATTTTTCGAATCGGTTCATTACGAGCGGAGAAAACAGGTTTTTCGAAGCGGCGCGAAACGAGGGTGAGAGGAGGTGAGCTTGAAACCCTTGCCGCTCCTCCGCGTAGCCTTCGCAAGCCAAATCTCTTCCCCACCCTCTCTGCCATCCGACCAAGAGGTGACGTGCGCATGACGTGCCCGAACAAGCCCTGCCCCCGTGCACGCGAGCGGCGTTGCTTTGTTGACCAGCGTTATTTTGTTGTCTTCTGCCTGTTTCTGCGGGATTGTTTTGAAACGCTGGTTTAGACGCGATAGAGTAGATGAGCACAATGAGTGCGCGAACGCGTAGGAGCGTTCCACGGCGGTCGTCTGCTCAATGCACTGACCACAGGGACCCGAACGCATGGGAAACGCTGTCACATTAGCCCTGCATCTCGTAGTATTTCACGGAAAAGAAATGTAAGAAAAGTGCACACAATTTTTTATTGCGTCTCATTATTTATTTCAAGCTTTATTCATCTCTTAAAGCAACAAATACATAAACTACACATGTTGTGGTAAATAATTTTTTTCATGTCACGTGGTATACTGTTGACAACGTCCGAGCAGAGTCGTCTACGTAGAGGACCAACGTCACTGCAGTGCCGTGTACGTAGGGCCATTCCTACGCCCACGTCATGCCCTCATTCTCTACGCGTGCGCCGGCAGAGGGGAGGGGGAGCAGCCTTCATCTTGAAATTTGACCCATTTCCGCGGCGCATAGCGTGGTAAATTTTTGCACACGTGATCATGAACGCCTCGTCTATGCATTGCGTTTGTCAGCTCAAAATTGTCAAACCTGGTGAATGGCCCTTTAAGCGAATGTATAAGAGACTGTGTAGTGTTACGTTTCAGTGCAATATATTCCAATTGAAGTTATTCGTTAGGTTCTTTATAAAACAGTAGTTTATAAACAGAAAGAGAAGCTTCCCGTAATAGGTATAATATGCCACAAGGATTTTGAAGCAATAATATAACTCGTAGTCTCCTTGATTTGGGCATATAAAACATGCTTTACGTGCTGTGGATAGAAATATGCATAGAAGTCAAAATATACTACCATCAGCTTTGGTTCTCCTGGGTAAACGTAGCACCATTTAGGGTAATCTTAAAGACGCGACATTGCTGTTGCAGGAACGATTAATTGATAATCTTGACATATCAGACTTCACTAAAGCTTTGGCACAAAGTAAGAGTTAAATTAAGCCATGCTGGCCTTGTCATTACAGAGCTCGGCTGCTGATTCGAAAGATGCTTGAACCAGGCATCTGCGGCAGCATTATCGCAGAAGTTAAACGCTAGAAGCCAGTGTACTCGTAATATGAGGCATGTAAAAAAATAGGTGGCCAGTATTGTAGTGAGGTGCAGAAAGCATGGAATCTCGCCCCGCCGCGGTGGTCTTGCGGCTGAGGTACTCGACTACTGACCCGCCGCGGGATCAAATCCTGGCTGCGGCTTTCCCGATGGAGGCGCAAATGTTGTGGGCCCGTGTGCTCAAATTTGGGTGCACGTTAAAGAACCCCAGGTGGTCGAAATTTCCGGAGCCCTCCACTACGGCGTTTCTCATAATCATAAGGTGGTTTTGGGACGATAAACGCCACAAATCAATCAAATCATCAAAGCATAGAATCTCCCCGATTCCAGATGCTATGCAAAAGCATGTCTGGTGCAGAAAGTTTGCTAAAAGGAGGAATACAATCCACTAAGATTAAATACAAACTGGTTTTAAACATCTAGTATCCGAAAGTGTTTTATGCCGGGATCCACGAAAACTTCAGTGACGTATTTCGTGCAAGGAAATAAGTCATTGAAGGCGATACAATAAGTGAGCTCAAACTCATAAATAAAACCGCCTCTTTCCACCTTCACCCCAGGCCACCGCCATTCTGATAAAGCCCGCGCTGTTTACAAACAGTCAGTGCGA
Organism: Rhipicephalus microplus; assembly: GCF_043290135.1. Classification (NCBI taxonomy): domain Eukaryota; kingdom Metazoa; phylum Arthropoda; class Arachnida; order Ixodida; family Ixodidae; genus Rhipicephalus; species Rhipicephalus microplus. Next base: position 71,663,284 of record NC_134709.1, on the reverse strand, counting down.
CAGTTGCGATGGCGTGAAAATAGCTGGTGGCTATTATTGTGCCCACGCAGAGGTTTACCGTCAAACCCGGCACCTCTTTGAAGAACCTCTAGCACAAATTCGAGGCACCCCATAACGGGTATTCCTCGTTTACATGATACGCATTATTATAGCTTTCCCTACACCGCATCCAGATAACAAGTATTGTAGGCGGGTTGGCCCAGAACCCCGCAAAGAAGACGTGGAGTCGGACCAGGAACCTTCCTTATTAACCGGAACTGACTGCGAGCAAGGTACAAGGCACGTCAGTAACATCTAAGTACTTGCGTCGTCAGGGCCTGGAACTTTCAATAGCAAAATGTGCTGGATTGGCATTTACAAAGAAATCAATGGCGCGGTACCCAATCTTCACTGACGGAGCAGTGATTTTCGCGGTCAAGCACCACCGCATTTAGGGGTCGTCATTGATCGCAACCTGTCCTGGTAGAAGCATGTGGCTGTGCTGCGGAACAAACAAATGAGTTTTGTGTATGTTCTTCGTGTTATAGCAGGACTGACATGGGGCCCTTCAGAGGAAAGTCTTGTGCAGTTGTACAAGGCATTGTTTGTGGGCTATATACGGTACAGCTCACCTGTACTTTCCGGCATGCGTGCAACGTGCCTTCGTACTTTAGAGAGCCTTCAGGCACGAGCACTAAGAACATGCCTAGGCCTGCCACGGTGCACGTCAACGTCTGGCACTAAAGAGAAGTCCCGCACCTACCCTATACAGATTTACACGTCTTGCGATCCTCTTCGAGTGCACATTCGTCTGCTGACCTGACATGCACAGCACCCGTTGTCTTCGGTACAAATGGACCGACAAGGCTGTACCTATTCGCGATGCCTGGATACGCATAGACACATCATTCCTTCAGGCTTTGTACCTGCCGTAATCCCTGCAGTCCCTCTATGGACATTGACTAAATCACTGGTGTGCCTTTACATTCGTGGAATTTCGTATAAGTTGCATGTTTCTTATATTGCCCTCAAGCAACTCACCTTGGCACATTTGGATGACCAATGCAGCGACTCCGTGCACATTTACACCGATGGATCCGTAACTTCGTCCGCCTCAGCTTCAGCCTTCGTGATCCCTCAACTCGGTATTGTCCGGCAGTACAAATTAGATCACAGGTCGTCTTCGACAGCTCCAGAACTTGTTGCTATACAGGAAGCCATAAAATTTGTGAATGATAGCACTGCGTAAATGGACGATTCTGTCCGCTGCAAAATCAGCGCTTCGAGCTATCCCTTCTTGCTCAAGAAGAGGCCAACTTTATGCGTTAGCGTTAGGAATCGTCCAAGAATATGACCTAACACACAGGAGTGGTCACTTGATTACACTCCAATGGATCGCGGGACACTGTGGCTTGGTTGGCAACGAAATAGCCGATAGCAAAGCAAGAGCGGCAGTATACAATCCTCCTATAGACGTCAAAGTACCATATTCGCGAAGTAACGTCAACACATTGTTGAGATGACTTATGCGCGAATGCGCTGCCACTTACTTGTCGCTACCATATCATCGGAACAAGCGTCTGCGAGAAACAGACCCCAGTATGACTTTTCGTCTTCCAGCTGAAATCAGCCGAAGACATGCTATTATACTGCACCGGATTTGCCTGGGCGTCACCTTCACTCGTCACTACACCCACCAAATCGGCCGCGTGGACAGCCTGAATTGTGAGCGCTGCCAAGTGCGCGAAACTTCAGCTCACATATTTTGTGACGGCGCATTATACGTGGCACAAAGAAAAATGCTAACTGCAACGTTGTCAAGCATCGCATGAACGTATTCAGTGAAAGTCACATATTGTCCGCAATGAACGACTAAACAGTGTCAAAAACTGCTACAAAGGTTGTTTCGGACTTCACCAAAAGCACTGGACTAGATACTAGACTGTAGGGTACTATGCTAAGTGGCTACTGTACGTGCGCACCACCTCTTCTTGCCCCCATCATCACCCTTCATCCCTCTTTCCTTCCCCCTTCCCTTATCCCCTGTGTAGAGTAGCAGGCTAGAGCGAACTAGCTCAGGCCGACCTCTCTGCCTTCTAATAAATTCTGACTCACTACCGGAACCCGGACTGCAACTGCCCGCTTTCAGCTGCTGCCATGTGCCACGATCACGATTGTCGTCGTCATCTGCGATCGTCGTCCTTCTCTTTTTTGTGTAATCGGCAGAATCACGACCACCGCTCTCATAGTATGAAATATTTTACTTCTATGGTACAGTTTTAGTCAAGCAGCATGAGCAAGAAAGGAGGAGGATGAGGAATGAATGAGGAAGGACAGGGAGGTTAGCCAGTTCTCAGACCGGCTGGCTACCCTGTACTAGGGAAGGGGGTAAGGGGGATAAAGGATGAGAGAAAAGAGACGTTGTAAAAAAAAGAGAGAGAAGGTCATCAGACGATCTAGGACGCTGTTTACAGTCTGTCTCTAAGACCACTTGCCTGCAGAAAGCGCAACAACGCTCTCAGTGCCTTGCGTGCAGAGAACGATCTCGGCCCTTTCTTCCGACAATTGGCGATTGTCTATTCTATCTAAAGCTTTTGACAGTTCTTTTCTTGGCACGCTGAAGCGGGGACACTCGCAGAGAAGATGGGAGAAAGTCTCTGCGCAGCCACAGTTGTCACATGTCGGGCTTCTGGCCATTCCGATTCGAAACGAATAAGCATTCGTAAAGGCCACCCCAATCCACAGACGGCACAAAAGCGTCTCCTCTGCTCTGGTTATTCCTGATGGAAGACGGAGCTGTAGGTGTGGGTCCAAATTATGAAGGCGGACGTTGGTGAATGTCGGTGAATTCCACTGAGCGAGTGTCAGTTCTCGTGCAAGTGATCGAAGCCTCGCAGCGGCGTCCGTTCTTGATAATGGTATAGCTACACAAGGGGCATCAGCAAGAGCAGTTCGGGCTGCTTCATCTGCACGGTCGTTTGCATCAATGCTGCGGTGGCCTGGTATCCATTGATACGCTATGTCATGTTTCTCTATAGCCCGGTGATGAAGCAGTCGTATTTCAGTAATTAGCTGTTCGTTTGGTCCATGACGATATGGCGAGGCAATGCCCTGGAGAGCTGCTTTGGAGTCGGAGAATATTGATCATGTCTGTTGCGGTTCTTCAACTAGGAACTCCAGAGCGGCACGAATGGCGGCGAGTTCTGCCGCCGTGGATGATGTCAGATGCGAGGTACTGAACTTTATCCTGATGGATTTCTCCGGAATTACCACTGCGCCTGTTGAACTTGTTGAAGTGACCGACCCATCCGTGTAAATGTGAATGCGTCCACTGTGTTTCTCATGCAGAAACAGTATTGTTGTTTGTTTTAGGGCCAACTTTGACAAATTTTTCTTCTTTTGCATTCCGGGGAAGCTTATCAGGGCTTCCAGTGGATGTAGACACCACAATGGTAACGACGGTCTTGCTGCGTGCGTGAAGTTCGTGGGAATCACCGTGCGATGTGGGGCAATAATAGAGCAGAACGCAGAGCATGGCCTGGAAGTTGGAGGGGAGGCGAGGTGATGCGATTGAATCCGGGTGGCATGTCTTATGTGCGTTCTTAAAGCATCGACACGAATGTAGGTTGTGATAGGTTGTTCATGAGCGATTGCGACAGTCGCTGCTGAGGATGCACATCTCGGTAGTCCGAGGCATATTCTCAGTGCTTGAGCTTGTAATGACTGGAGGACGTGTACGTTTGTTATGCCGGCCTTGCCAAGCACAGGTAGGCTGTAGCGCATGAAGCCACGAAAACGTGCAGCATACAGTTGAAGCATGGCTCGTACCGATGCACCCCATGATTTTCCCGCAAGAAACCTTTGGACGTGGGTGAATATGGTCAGTTTCTTCTTCATGTAAGTGATATGAAGGCTCCAAGACAAATCACGATCTATTATTACTCCCTGGAAACGGTGAGTCTTTTGATAACTGATTGTGTGTCCATTATTTCTGATGCGGTATGGCGTCATTGTCTTGCGCGTAAACGCGACTAGTGAGCATTTCTCATATGACAGCTCCAGTTCTCGTCCTTGAAAGTAAATTGACGTCAGTGTAGCCGCTGTCTGAAGCCTGGCTCGTACGTGTAGACGCGTGACCCCTGATGCCCAGATGCAGATGTCATCCGCGTATATCGACAGATGTACGGAGTGTGGCAGGACGTCAACGAGGCCGATGAGCGCAAGGTTGAAAAGTATGGGGCTTAGGACCCCACCTTGAGGTACGCCGCGATAAGTATGATGTTGCCTTGTTGCGCCATCTTCTGTTTGAACGAAGAAGGTTCTGTCCTTCAAATAGCTGTAGATCCATTGGTAAACGCGGCCTCCCAATCAAATGCTGCCTAAGGCGTCCAGGATGGTTCCATGTAATACATTTCCGTATGCAGCCTTAATCTCCAAGAAAAGTGCCGCTGATAATTTCTTTAGGCTCTTCTGCTGTTGTATAGACGTGACAAGATCAACAACATTGTCTATGGAAGACCGTCCACGTCGAAAGCCGGTCAAAGCATCGGGGTATATATTGTTATGTATCAAGTACCACTCCAGGCGAGTCAGCACCATTCTCTCCATCACCTTTCCAAAACAGCTGGCAAGCGCGATGGGGCGATAGGAGGCCATGTCCAGAGGCGATTTGCCTAGTTTGAGCAGGGGCACAAGGCGGCTGCACTTCCACGAAGGAGGAACCAAACCGTTGCTCCACGAGTCATTGTATACAGCTAGAAGGGCACGCCGAGCTGTTCGTCCTAGGTTAGCAAGGGCCATGTAAGTGACTCCATCGGGTCCAGGCGATGACGAGCGCTTGCATGCTGCCAATGATGCCTGAAGCTCCTCTAGAGAAAACATATTGTCCATCCGAGTGTCTCTGGACGCCGGCGCGTTTCGTAGGTTACTCATGTTGATCCCGGACCCCTTGTTTGCAACCCTGGCACAGAAGTCTTCCGCTACATCAATTTCACGCCGGCCTTGGTGGAGAGCAAGGCATTTGAACGGACGATGCTGTTGTGGCAATGTTCGTAGGCCGCGGAATATTCTCCATATTTGCGAAAGAGGTTTGTGGGTATCGAGTGACTCGCATAGTGACTTCCATCGTTGCGACTGTAGTGCATTGATTCGACGTTGAATCTTTTTTTGTAGACGTCTCGCTTCCCTCAAGTCGTAGATGGATTTCGTGCGCCTATGACGTCGTTCGGCGCGACGACGGATTGCGCGAAATTGCTCCAACTCCACCTCATATTTGCAAAACTCTGGCGAAGGTTCACAATTAAACGTCGCCTCTTGAATAGCGGCCTTCACTACACCTTCTAGGCTTTCAAGAGAACCTTCTTGGTTTCTCTCGCAATGTTTCTCTGTGGATGATCTATACTTTGACCAGTCTATCCGTGAAGTGGGCGCGATTTGCGACTTGCTTAGCCCCTTGATTTTTATATAGGTGGGGATGTGGTCACTGCCATGCGTTTAATTGTCCGCAAACCACTGCATCTTGGTGTTTAGGCTACTTGACACAAAAGTTAGGTCGAGACAGCTACTTTATGTCAGACCCCGTAAAAACGTGGGAGCGTTGTCATTTAAACAATATAGTTGGTGGTCAGATGCAAAGGAGGACACACCTCTTCCCCAACGGTCCATCTTCTGGCTACCCCACAGGGGGTGATGAGCGTTAAAATCACCGGTGATAATCCATGGCCCAGGTGTCTCTGATATAATGGCGCTTAATGTGGCTGGGTCAAAGCGGCCTGAAGGCGAAATATATACTGCCACTAGCGTGAAGTTCACGTTCTTACGCTTAACTGTCAGGCACACGTATTGGTTGCTGTCGTCCAGTGTTACTGGATGCTCAATATATGCGAGTTTGCACCTGATGTAAACAATGACCTTACTGGTTTCGTTATGGGTTGCAGATCTGAAAGCTTGGTATTTAGAAATTCGTATAGCATTGTGAAGACGTGGTTCACAAATTACGATAATTGGAAACTGATTCTTGAAAACATATGGTCAAAAATCCGAAATGCGTGGTTTAAGACCTCGGGCATTCCATTGGAAAATTGATGCCTCTTGCACTTGTTTACGGAAGGGCTGCAGAGAAAGAGCCATGGTGCTTCTCCAGATTTGATAGCACCGGATTCAAAGCGTCCAATATTTGAAGAGCGCTGTGGGCAGCCGGAGTCTGAATATTATTCAGGAGTGCTCGAATTATCTTCATGAGGGTCCTAATCACGTCTATTTTTTCGTTATCTTGACTGTCATGACTTACTCGCTCTGAAGTAGCTTTCAGTGGGCGATGCTGCTGCTTTACTGGGGGTGTCACTGACGGCAGCGGTGGCCACGCGTCAGGGTCAATGTTTCTTGCGTCTTTCTGAGGATGCTTGTTGTTGGCACTTGTTGGTGCTTGTAGTGGTGAGTGCGTGATATAGGGTAGCGGTGTATCCCTGGCCTTGGCAGAGGATGTCCTAGGAGTTTTCCTATGGCGCGAACGCCGACGTCGCACTTTGGCAGCAGCCTCCCTGTAGGTAGAACCATCTCTGGCCATCTGCCTCAGCACTTGCATCTCCTTCTTCACATTTGGGCGCTGCTTTGATGACGCCTCGTGAGGACCTTGGCAATTGCCGCATTTGCGATGTTCTGCCTGGCAGGCTTCCGTGTTGTTCGACTCCGAGCATCGAGAGCACACAGCAGAACTTGTGCAAACAGCACTCACGTGTCCTATTTTACAGCACTTCCGACACTGAAGAGGTTTCGGCACGAACGGCCGTACTGTGTGTCGAAAATGACCAACTCTTACTTGAGTTGGGAGGCTGTCACCCTTAAAAACTAGTTTCGCGCATCGTGAGTTCCCGAGACGGTGGCCTTGCAAGATTATAGTAGCTTCCGTCACTGGTTTGATTAGAGTGGGAAAATCAATATCGCTGATAGAGGTGTCGACGTCGTAGATAACGCCTGTCCTAGAGTCTTTGCCATCTGGTATGAAAGAACGCACGTTGATGTTCCCGAGCACATTCACCTTGGTCAATACGTCAAGAGCAGTACGTTGCGTAACGACTATCGCCAGAACGTTCTTGCGGCCATTGATTCTCACGTCTGTTATTTGTCCCGGAACGAGCGCCTTAAGTGACATAGACATGACCTGGCGATTAAGTCGGTTCATGTTGTCAGCGGCATTGAGCAGGACAAACAAAATAGTGTGAACCGGTGGCTCTTGAATATTCATGGTGGCCTTACTTTGGGAAGGAGATGTCGTAAGCAGCCTCCTTTTCGCCAGGTGCCTTGCCATGGGCACAAAGTCACTTTCATCGGATCTCTCATCACTGGCCGTAGAGTACATGAGCGTGTCCTCACTGTCGACGTCACTTGGGTGGCTGGAGCGCTTTCTTAGAGTGGCCACAGACGACGCGGAACGTATGGGTGGAGGCTCTGGTGATTCTACGTCCATTTCCGCAGGCAGAAGAGCGGCGTCTTCCACTATCACCAAAGAAAACGAGAAAAAATAACAGAGACTGAAACCAGCGTTCCACTCGGGAAAAACTTCGTCTTCTTCCGTCCATAAATCAAGGAAGCTTCATCGCAATGAACGGTATCACTGTGGGTTACACGCAATTCACTGGGTTTGCGAAGTCTGCATGCAGGAATAAATGCAGAAATTGCTGTCCCATTCATTGTATAAGACAATTGACTGATCATTGTTGACGTGAAACTACACGTGCGGCTGACAAATCACAGAGATAGTGCAATTATTCCGCGATATGCCGTCTTTCTGCGAAGTCAGAGTTGTGTTGACATGTCGATGCGAAGCCTCCTTATCGATATCGAAAGCGAAAGTGCTCTAATAAAGTACCGATGTTGAAGTATAAATATTGCATTTGCAACCTACATGATTGTTATTTGGGTCTATAGGGATCGATGTTTCTACTTGGAGCAACTAAACAAAAATATTTGAATTTCACGCCACTGTTATGTTTTAATTTGGCATCACTATGTTATTAAGCTAACATTGAGATAACGGCGGGCTGTTGCATTATTTTTTTTCTATGACAGCCTCGTTTTATAGCTTTGGAACATTTTCCCACCACATTACCGAGCACTGGTCAAGTTCGTTGTTTCGAGAAAAAAAAAGCATGAAGTGCAAAGAGCAAACGACTCAATGGCTCTGAAAACTTGAAGATCACACTTACGGCGCTCAGTGGAGAAGTCGATATTGTGGAAGCTGCATTTTTTGAGGCTTCTTTTTTTACTGCCAAAACTTCCAAACTTCATGACCAGATAAAGTATAAAACTTAGTGGGTTGCCTTTCGTTTGTGTTAGCGAGCTTTTTCTCATAATTTAGCTATCAGCATTCTCACCCACGCCGGTGGTCACCTTGGGCCCATTCAAAGAGCCAACATTATTTATACCATTTTATGGCACATTTCGAGCGCTCTGTGCAATTCCTACATTTTTTTCTTCTTTGGTGTTTACCGTTGCCCAATTATTTCTGAGTAGATGGGTTGGCGGTGTGCCTGCCAAAGATTTCCCTCACAACTGCGAATTATTTCCAGACCTATACTGTACCGTGTTTTTACGCGCAATCATGAACGATGGGAACGTAAAATTTCCAGGATTTTTGTACGCCTTCAGGGTGAGCCCCAGAAAATTTTAGTACCATTTGAGCTGCGAAACAGCGATCTTTGTTTTTTGTGCAATCTACACAATAGAATGTTAAAAAAAGAAATGTGTTGAATTGTAGCAATTTTTAACGCTTCTCCAGTCGCTCTTCTAGGTTGGGTCCAATCGTAGTTGTCGTACGACAAGATACCTCAAGTGGGTGGCCTTTTTTCCTAATGAAACAAAATGCAAATATGTGGAAGGCTAGAGATTTGGTGAAGCCAATGACGGCCGCCTTGTTAGTGCTGCGAAAACAACACAAAGCTAAGAGGAGTAGGTGTTTTGAAAGGACACTGTGAGCTCAACGATTGAAAAAAATAACAAAACAAAGGAATGTAACACCTCGAAAGTTTATTGCAAGAATAACAGACGGGGAATATTTTCCTAGTGTACGACCAATGTTGACGCTGCGAATTGGGCCTGTTCGCACAATTTCGCACAATTTGACACAATTTCAAGGCACGTCGTTGTACAGAAGTCATATTCCTGGTAAAACTCGACACAGAAGCACATATGTTGGTTATTCTTCAAGAAAGTTGAAAGATATGCGATCTTTTGTCATTTCTAACACCTGCCATACTTCGCAGGTCCTCTGTAAGCAGTTAAAACAAAGAGAGATATGATCAAGGTATACATATTAATCTTTACATGAACCGTTACAAACGACGTGAACCTAGAAACGATTAAAGAAACTTCAGCTGCAAACTTTATGCAAGCTTTTCGGCGCTTCATTGCAAGAGAGGTGTGCTCAGTGATCTACAGCGACAATGCGAATGTTATAAAGAAAGCTAACAAAGAATTGAACCTAGTCACGATGCTGCCAAGTGAGACAACGAGAAATTTCACAGCCAATCAGCTTATCGAGTGGAAATTCATTCTCTAAAATGCACCATGATGGGTGGCTTTTATGATCGGCAAATACGCAGCTTAAAGTCAGCTCTGCCAGAAATGATTGGTCGGAGTTTAATACGTATTGAGGAGTAGCATACCCTAGTCTGTGAAGTTGAAGGCATAATGAACAATCGACCACTTACGAATGTTTGGAAGGAACCTGACAGCCCACTCCTTTGACCTCATGAGATCTTATCGGCGAAAAGCGAAAGCTTGGAGCAGACATCACCGAAAAATGGGACCACAACCTTCAGCAGGTGTGGAGACTTCACGAAAAAGTTGCTAAAGTAATGAAATTCTACGTATATCAAAAATATAAAGAGCGAAATAATGAAACCTACCATAACAAAAACTTATAAGAAACTTAAAAAAATAGTGATATCGTTTTACTAGAACAATAAAATCCAAAAGCTTTTTTGGAAAATACGCTCGCTAAAGGACGTTTTCACAGGCCGAAGCCAACTCTCAATAGTCTGCGCTTTGAACACTCTTGACAACAGGCTTCGAAGAAAAATTCACTGCTGCTTTGTTCTTTTCTTTTTTCCTATAATTTCTTTCTTTGTCTTCTTTTCTCTTTTTTCCTTCTTTTTTTCTTTTTTTCTTCTTTTTCCCGTATTTTTTCGTTTCTTATCATTGTGCGTTGATTGTTTTAAATGTTATGTCATGTGACAGGTGTATATACTTGGTGCTTTGTAATAAAACTTTAATTCTAAGTTAGAGCTTGTCGTCGTTGTTCTCTTAGTCCGTGGTTCCTTTTTTTGCGCTTCAGCTGCTTAGGACATAGTATACCAACTATCCCGCTCCCCCACCTTGCTTCAATGAAGACCCATAAAGTCGGTTTATCCACTAGAAGAATGATTATAATTGTGGACACGTAAGGCCTCGGGAAGATGTAGCAACAAAAAGAGCAAGGAGAAAACGATAACAAACTTAAGAAAAAAAAGACATTTCAACATTTCTCGATTTACGCTCTGATAGTCTGAGTAAATGGTTCTGACGATCATGGCCCTTCGGTGTGTTCGTTCACAAGATCAGAAAAAAGGAAAATGTCACAAGGACTTGAATAAGGTGAATAGCAGAATGAGGAAAAGTAGTATTGTATTTTTAGGTAAAATTCACACCATATCTACGGAGTGAATGTTGATCATTGGGGCGAAGCGTCATCAGTCCGTCCGTTTGTTATTGCTTATGTTCGTCCGTGCGTTCATCCGTCTGACCAGCCGTGCGACCATTCGTGCAATCCGCCCGTCCGTGCGTTCGTTCTGCATCCGTTCTCCGGAGCATCGGCCTGTCCGTGCGTCCATCCATTCTTCCGTTTGTGCATTCGTCCATTCTTCCGTCCGTGCATTCGTCCATTCTTCCGTGCGTTCGTCCATCCGCCCATCTAGTGAACACTCCAAGTATTGCCATCTCGCATCTTTTCGTCATTTATTCATCATACAGAAGTACCGCCATTGGCAGACATTCCAAGGTCTAAACGAGAGGTGGCTACCTACTACTACCTGCATCGCGGACGCACGACCCACGGCTTAAGGAGCTTCGCCCCTAGAACTAAATGACAGTAAGGGCTGTTGCACACGCTTCATTGTCATGATGAAACAGCCACTTGTTTACAATGTTTCCCTGAGAGTGGTCAGTCTTCAACGACTTCTTGGTCTTCAAAAAAAAAAAACCCGAGCCAGCAAAAAAACTTGTGCTCTTGATAAAAAATGTTTCTCATACGCTTGTTTTAACTTTTGAAAAGTGATACTCGAGCATTTACCAAGTTTAACATGAAGCACCATTGCACAACGCAGATCTAAATTACGATGCTCCATTTCTGTAACGCTCTACAAAAACAAAACTCTACTTATGTTACAGTCGAAACTACTGTATGAGATTCACGAAGTTGTACCACAGAGTGAGAAATTCGAAGAAATGAACAAACTGGTCTAGCCCAGGTCGTTAGATGCGTCACAAGATTGCCTGCGGCATGGCCTATCTCATGACGTTTCTAACACACGTCGAATGCATCGTTGAAAGCTTTCAATAAAGTTGAAGAAAAAGAAAAAAACTGGAAGGTAAGATGGGAAGATGGGCCCGTCCTGACACAGAGATATGAATCTCATAAATTGGGTATGATCTTAGCCCAGAGAATAACAACCACTTCCAGTGGTAGCCTCCAACCGAAAACTCAGTTATCCCTGCGTGTGTCCTGGTACCATTGCCGCTGAGCATGAAACTGAACGGAACTTGTTGAAGGCACCTTTCACGACCGAAAGAATAACGGAGCAAAAATGTCACTTTACAGACGTTCACTGTATTATTTCTTAAACTGATTGTCACATGCAGCTCGGCCAGACCGGGGTCGCTGGCTACATCTTCGATCGCACGGTCGCGATTGCCAAAATGCCAGCCTATCTCGCGACGCTTTTGGCTTTAACACAATTGTTGAGCTTTGTAGGCACGCTGGCTTTTGTAAAAAGTGTACCGCGCTGCCGCCACAGTTGATATCGACGGGCATGTGAACAAGCTCAAAGATTACGGTGGTTCAAAGATGTTCAAGGCTACAAGTTACGACTACAAGGCTACAAGGCTACAAGGCTACAAGGAATGCGACGAGCCATTCTTAAACGCAGGCCTCGGCATGCATTTGGCTGCGTGCAGGGCAGTTCAATGAAGCCTGGAAACAAGGTTGGCGTTCTGTTGAAGTGGAAGAGCGCCAGCGCTCGAGCCATATGTAGACAAAGTAGCCATGTTATTTAATATCGTCAAATTTGGGCCAAATAGAACATGAGTGCTATTACTCATCAATCAATGAAACCGCATTGAATGAGTAAAACCGGAAACCTAAATTTAGCCAGTACCTAGCTATGGCGCAAACAGGGAAATTTTCATCGGCAAACGGGTCTAAACTTAGCCAAATTGGTGCAAACTAGCCACCAATGGCAACCCTACCAGTGAGCAAGACGATGCCAATGTCACCCTTGTTTCGTGAATAAAGATGTTTCATTTCTGTCAAGCAAGTGAAAGGTGTACTTATTTCGTGTTTTTTTACGCTGTTTGAGGTGTTAGCCTTGAATGTGTTTCCACAGTTGTTGCAGTTATTTATATCACACTGAATAATACACGCTTGGTCAAAGTGAAGAATTGAGAATGTGCCGATGAAGAAACCCTCAAGTGTAGAATAAATTTTCCTGTGAGTTATTAACCATGCTAATACCTTATCATTTAACGTTCGGCAAGGTGTGATCTGTTCCTCAGCTAGCTGGCGTTTTAAAGGTATGTACTTGCGTCAGCACTAGCAAAGGTAACATGGAATTCGTGTTTACTGCACGTTTAATTTAAATGAATCCCCATGAAAGTCGCTTGTTTTCACCTAATTGAGAGTCAAGTGGTATAAGCTCTTTCGCACTTGGTAAGTGCGCTTAGTCTTTTTGAATGAAATATAGTTTCTTGGTGTGCGGGGAATGTTTTAAAAAGAAGACGGATAAGAGAGAGCGCACACTTTCAAATGTGCGTTCTGCCCCATCTATCTTCTTTCCGAAACGTTCCCACCCATAGCCACGGTGACTTTTCAAAGGCTATTCGAGTGTTCCCTCCCATATTCTTTAAATCATACTCAATCCTCTGCTTCTTAAACTACTGAAGGGGTTAGGTAAGCATATTTCCATTTCGTTGAAACCAAATCATTTACCAATAAGTAAACAATCGATTGGTACCTTTCCTATGAGAAGGAATGAGCATATGTCAATCTTTCCTAAAGAATGTTTGTTCCTACGTAACGTGGCCATCTTCTAGCTTGTTTATTCTGTTTATTCTTCTCTACATTTCTCCGTTTCTTTCTCTTACCTTTTTCTTCTTTCTCTCTCTTTCAAGTATGTCACGAGCTCCAGTTTGCCAAAGAGAATTTTCGTTTAACGCTAGCATGTGGAATAGCTTCACAAAATTATATCGCCAAAGAAACAGGGGCGCTATTTCTGGGGAGCATAACCAACTTAAGAGTTTTTAACGATGGAGTGAAAGTTACCGATAGTTTAAACAGCATCGGTGTTGAAATAGGGATTGCATCATGCAATATTAGGTCGGTCTTCACGTCCTTCATTTTCCGTAAGTCTAAGTATTCAAACCGCCTTCCCTAAGATGTCGCAACAATCACTGACTGCTTGTTTTCCCACGAAATACTCGCAAACATTGCGTAACCTGGATAATCTCTTACCTGTGCTAATTGCTTTGTTCATTTTATTTCGCTTTCTAGAAATAAACACTACTGTTTTTATAATCTGAAGAAGAAAAAATGGAAGGACACTTTGTAAATTTCAAAGTGTGCACGGCAGTGAGAGGCACACGCTGTGAGAGGCACACGCTGCGTGCCTCTCCCTTTTTTGCACGAGCGGGCAGATTGTGGCCACGCTACACAGGCGACATGTTCGCGTGGTAGCCATCCCACTAACTCGACTGCTACAGCATGCCTTCTGACGATGGAGTTGCCGCATGGGCAGCTGTGCCATCACGTGACTGTTGAGGCAGTGTAAAGGGGTTGAGGGCGTTGTTAGCCTCATCACTCAAACATTCCGTACTCACAATTAAACCAGTGAGCTTTGAACATGTCACCAATTTGTTTATCGCACTGTGACCTTGCCAGATGCCTTCCATTGCTGCTTTTGATTTTTTGTCAAGATATTTAGGAAATTGTGGTTCATGCCAAGCATGAGGAGGCGTTATCTTAAAGGATAGTGTGCCCACCTTAAGGCTCTCTTAGAAGCTGCTTCATGCTGCGGTTGTTGTCATGCCAAGGTATTTGTGCTGAAAAAATCTTAACCGAAGCTTGTGCTTGTGTGTTGACTTTTCGGAGTGGCATATGTGTGCCAGCATCCACGTTATCTATTGGTTACACCAGAAATTCACTCCAATTTTGCTTACGGGACGGCTTTCTGTTCTCCCATAGTAGAGTACCTCGTACTCTAAATCGTTAACAACTTCTTTTCTAAACACATGTAAAGACTGAGCCTTACTGCACTCTTGTCAGCTCGGGACGGCTTTAAGCTCTCCCTTAGTAGAATACCCTGTGCTCTAAATTGTTACCCCCTTTTTCTAACCCCCCACTTCGGTAAGAGGTCCACGGGACGGCTTTCAGCTTTCCAATTGCAGAGTATTAAGTACTCTAAATCGCTAACCTGTTTTTCTAAACACACTGCTCTTCAGTAGCACTCTGGGCAAGGAACTCTGAATCGTCAATAATTTTTCTAAACACACACATTAAATCTAGAACACCTTATTTCTCTTCCATTTGTCGAACGTTTATTCTCAGAACATTTGATAAAAATAACCTCTCCACTCCTAAAAACCAGTTGGCTCTGAGAGTATTATAAAAAATAAATTAATAAAAAATCAGCAGATCTTACGCACCCTGGAAATCGACTTCATGAGAAGCATGCACATGGAAGGTTACTGTGTTGTATATTTCAACTCAGCTAAACGTTACGTACGGTTGCTGAAAATATGATGTGCAAATGCGCGCACCGACATATGTTAAATGGCCGCATATGGCTTCCATAACCAGATGTTCAGAGGTGCCTTACCATGTCACCTTACCATAAGCAAGTAAGCTGATATGAAACGGTGGTGCTCGCAGGGATGGTAGGCCTGGAATAGATTTCAGCGGATGGGCGCCTAACTACTATTGACATTAACCCGACGTGACGACTGAATCAAAGGAATACATAGGTAATGTTTATAAAATTTTACAGCCAGCACTGCAACAACAATTCACGCTTCATGAACACCAGGGATGTCTTCAAAAGTAGTTCCGAGACTTGGCAGGGCTGTGTGGCGGAATACTTGATTGCCTGGCCGAATGCTAGGGTACGATTTCTGCTGGGAAGCTGAAATTTATTCTGCGCATTCATCGCGTCAATGCTAACGGATTTCAGCTTTCAGGGGCGAAGCACGTTGGGATGGGGCCTTGTCCCTGTGATGTCGATGGCATTCACGGTGCATGAGCACGCCAATCGTAGGTGGAAGAGGAGAACGATGACCGCGGTTGCGCTCGTGGCACGCTGTTTCTTTCACTGTATCGCCCAAGGCGGTTTAAAAGATAATGTTTTTAAACAGTCTTGGTGGCGCCTCAAGATCTATCAAACGCTGTCACCCCCGGCTATCTCTCTCTCTCTTTCATGGTAATGAAATACCTTTCGTTAAGAGAGAAAAACAATTACGTGGGTTAGTGATCCCCCGAAGCTTCGCCCACTCGCCATCGTTCACTTCAAGGGCACGCTGTGATTTTTCACTAACGCTCACGCGTTAACCCTTTCAGCCCTGGATTTTTTATTTTGTTTGGATACACTTTTTGTGCGCGTTTTTCTCGTAGGTAGGGCCTCAGAAGACCACAAACAAAAATTGAGCCACTGGTATAAGAATTTTTTTTATTATTTAACGTGGCATAAAATTAGGTGATTAGGGCCCAGTAATTGGAAAATGAAAAACAATGACTTCTTTTTTCCTGCTAATCAATGGTGTGCAAAAAATGGCAACCACCGTCTTACTTTTCAGCCTAATACTCACTGAAACAGCTTCGGTACGCCGTCCCAAAAATGGCGCTTACCCGCCTAAACTTACGCGCCTCGGCTTCTTGGAAGACCTCGGTCGCGCTTCTTCTTTGTGGCTGCTACCTCCACAAACGTGCCACAATATTGGTGTCGATTGCAGTGGCGATCATTGGAAAACTATGCCCCCAAGAATGAGCCTCATTGGTTACGTTTCCGAGATACTAGGAGAAATGTGTGATGGTGTCAATTGACACCGCCAGGGCCAAAAGGGTTAAAATTATTTGAGTGTGTTCTCGCCGTTCCTAGGTAGATATAAACTGTCAATCACGTGTGAAACAAAATCGACCACGGGTGGTTTGACAAGACACACGGCGTGATTGTGACATTATCAATGCCATGACCGGCGACTTCAATTACCACCATCTTACCATCACATTGTAATTCTGGTTTAATCAAGGGGATGGTGAGAACATCCAGACGTAGCCGGCTACATGTATGTATGTATGTATGTATGTATGTATGTATGTATGTATGTATGTATGTATGTATGTATGTATGTATGTATGTATGTATGTATGTATGTATGTATGTATGTATGTACGGACGGACGGAGGGACGGACGGACGGACGGACGGATAGATAGATCCTTAAAGTGCTTGCAATACGCAAAAATCTCCGCTTCTCATCGCCCTTCTCGCATGGAACGTTCCCCCTACTGACATCGCGCTCACTGTAAATTGTAACTGATTCATTTTTAAGTGCATGAATTTTGCTTGCTTTTCTTTAGCTAATGTTCAATCTTTATTTTTACTTACTCTTGTTCTTGTATTGCTAATATATTGTTTGGTGTTTATTCTGTCTAATATTTTCTCCACTTATTGTTACCCCCCATGTAGTACCTTCAGGGCCTTTAGGGAATCTGAATAAATAATAAAAACGTTTTTAGAAACAAACATGGACAACATGAATTGTAACAGATACTTGCTTATCAAACGGGTGTGTTTTTCGTACCATTAACAGTTAAGTTACAGTTACATGCGTGCCATACGTTACCAGCTAATTAGTAATGCAGAAGTCATTCTCAACATTCGCGTTTCTTTTCAGATTGTCTGCAGATTGTTAACCCTATTTGAATGTGGCAGAACTACGAGGCCACTCACAATAAATTGTGATAATTTTTGCCTTTGTTATTGACAGATATCTCTTCAGCAGTTAGTGAAGAATTGCACGAATTTCACGGAAAAATTAACGGAAAATTTATACATACGCTGACAAGAACAGTCAGTGTCGGAGGTTGAAGAAACACGCGACCTGCAAAAAATAAAGTAAACGTTTTTACTGCTTCGAAGGTTGTTTCGAAATTTCATTTCCAGCCCGTTCTAAAGTTGCTGTCATGTACTGTTCGGTATGACCTATTCGAACAAAATTTCCTGGGTGATTCAAAGTTTTCTCACCGGGTACAGTCTCCAAACTTTCGATATCCTCCGAATATAAACTACAAACAGGAAGTTAATGTAGACAACGCCGCTTAATATTTTCCCGGAGTTGGTGCTGTCGTCATGACATAAGCCAGCTCATTAGCTTCATTCGTTTTGAACCATACAGCACCTGCAGAGCAACCAAAAAATATTTCATAACCATCATACGCGGTGGGTGAACGTTCATGCTGAAAACTGCTTTATTATTTTTATAACTTTTAGTTCAGTCAGGTGCCAAATGGAATAATTGTTTCATGACTAAATTGTGAGGGCAAGATAGCTCTCTCTAAAAGGGGTAAGTGTAACATTGGTCACAATCATACTCATTACATTTTAAACAAGATTGCACCATCAAGGGTGCTTTTTTTGTGTTTATAACCAACGCCCTACGATAGGGAGTTCTTTAGTCCCTACGATAAGGGTTTTTTGGCAAACCAATACATCGATAGTATGGACGTTTTGGTATTTCAGAATATCTAAGGCATTAGTGATTTGGTTTGTCAAAACACCTTTATCGTATACTTTTATAGACACGGCGAATCCCCCTAATGATGGGTACAAAGTGGTTAACATTGGCTCCACGGAAATGAAGGAAACAAAAAGCAAAATTGCTACTCAGGAATACACTTGATAGCAATCAGACATCGAGTCTGTACCAGTCAATTCAACCCCTACCAGGGTCTCTGGTATTCCTGCCACTGCAATTATCAGGAAGCGTGAAACAATATGTTGCGAGAGAAGTAAAAGGCGATGTACCCGCTCGATAAACGTAAGCCTCTTCGTACATGGGCATCCTCCGGTTTCGACGTGGTCAAGCAATTACTCCGGCTGCAATTTCCAGCTCAGCGAAAGAGCCACACGGTTCGATTACTCAGTCAATCTCATAATAAACGGCGCCGCCGACTCTTGCCAAAACGCCACAAAGGTATTGGATAAGGAGCACCGCGGTCTTTTTACGCTACAGTAAACTGCAAGCCAGGGCTAAATTTGCGCTGGAAAAGAACACTAGCAGCTCTTCTTCCATCCAGAGATTTGTTGTGCTGCTGACCGTGCAATGGTACACAGGCCGAAGTATTCCCGTGATGTACGGCTTCTTCTTTCTGCTACTGAATACACAATGATGTGGCATCACGTCCACGGGTTTCTAGCTCAAAACCTTGCCGTAGCTTCAGATATCTGGATGTACAAGTGTAAACGATCAGCAGCATCGGGTCTTCTCAGAAATTTTGAAAAGACCATCAATATATGAAAGGCAAGACTGCCAGCTTTCCTAATACTGTAATGATGCAGACCAGTAAATATCAAATTATGACGTACATGACAAAGTGAATATTGCTATAGTAAATTTACATATTGTCAATATTGAGTACATTGAGCGAATAAAGAGACATACATCAAAATACTTCCTGTTTCTTGTGCACATCGCCCTTATCATCTCGTCATCGTCGCACGACAGCGGTATCAAAATGAGATCATATAGTTCACGGCAAGCCCTGTCATTTCGAAAATACTAAAACGGCTTGATTGATTTGATTGATAAGTGGGGTTTAACGTCCCAAAACCACTATATGATTATGAGAGACGCCGTAGTGGAGGGCTCCGGAAATTTAGACCACCTGGGGTTCTTTAACGTGCACCCAAATCTGAGCACACGGGCCTACAACATTTCCGCCTCCATCGGAAATGCAGCCGCCGCAGCCGGGATTCGAACCCGCGCCCTGCGGGTCAGCAGCCGAGTACCTTAGCCACTAGACCACCGCGGCGGGGCACGTTTGTTGCTAATGCAAGTGTTCGTCTATGAAGGGAAATTGTTCAAGTGATTATGACATGCGGAAAAACTCGTACACCTTGTGTACTTATTAGTATCTATTTGTTTTCATCTAATCTGCTGGAATAGTCGAGTTATTAGGTTCCCCGGAAACTGTTGTTTCTCGCGGTTTTTAGCCGCTGATGCTATCCGCAAGAGAGTAGCCGTAGACAACTTCGCTCTAAAAAAGTTAATGCGCAGTATATTCAGAGGCTTTCAATGCCTGAACCGTCATATGCTTCAGACAAGCTGGTTTTTTTTTTTCGGGGCGGGGCGGAGCAGATAAGTTTTCTCGGACTTCTTGACGTGCAAGTCAGTATGCACAGTCATAAACTTTTGAACTTCGTACCGATTTAAAAGACTTCAAATTATCAAGTGTGGCCAAGAACAAAAACTATGTCACTGTCATAGATGTGGCTGCCACCCGCTTTTTAATAGTGTCACTTATCTTGTGAGTGGAAAGGACCAAGAAGTACAAGAAATAGTGGAGCATACTACATCAGGAACAGCGCAGATTAGCACACCATGAATTTGCCACCTTGACAAGGAATCGAGTGTTGCAACGACGGAAAGAGAGATAATTGTGTACTCTTTCTTTCAACTGGTGATGTGTCTGGCGATACTTACGTGCTGCACATGCATTGGTAAGTGTCCATCAAGATAGCGCCTCTTCACCGCAGTCAAAGTTTCTGTGCTTTTTGCTCGCATGCTTCAACAATGGTAAAAAAACTGGTCCAAAAACTGGTCCAACTCTTTGAGAGAACGAAATTTCTTCAAGCGAAGAACTCAGTGCAGCTTTGAGATAGAGAAAAAGCGGCCTCCTGTATTTTTTTTTGCAGCTCAGAAGAATTCAACCAAATCGATGGGTGAGACTAAATTCAAAACAAGAACGAGTTCGACAAGCAGATCACCGAAATGATGCCACTGTTTACACATTTAAATTATTCCACTTATGTTAATGCGTGTGTGCTATGCTGGGTATAAGTGTGTAAGCGCAACTTGCAAACGCACACACGACAAAGTCGGTTGATGGTCGGCATAACGACGCTTATTAATTCAGAATATTTTGTAATATGACATCTGCGCTCTTCAGCGTTCCTCTTTCGGTTTAGCCGCTGAAGTTGGGTGAATGTCACTGCTTCCCATCTTCAATGAAGGCCGTTTTGTGGAAATTTCTACAATGCAAGTGGTTGTTATCATGAAGGACGTCGATTTTCTCTTTTGGCACAACCACTTTACTCCTATAAATAAAACGTAAGGTCTTCATATTTTCTACGGGCGAAGCTCCTTATGGCGTCGCCCGTTCGTCTTTTGTCATCGCTTGTAACCACCGGTGGCACATACCCGAGAAAGTGGTCCTTATAATGTCTGCTGGATGGTGGTACTTGTATATGATGAGTACACGATGAAAAGAAACATGAGATGGCGGTTCTTGTGCTATACACTGAAAAATGCAAATGGTACGACACTGGAGGGCGTTACTTGTAGAAAAGAAGGAATGACATCACACGGACAGAAGGAGAAAGAGACCATCGCGTGTTCTTCGTGGCACCGAACGCCAGGGGGTGCTCTATAGTATAATTAAAGCGCCGTTATGGCACGCGCGCGCATTCACAGGCTCGACGACAGAGGATGAACAAAGCTGCTGAGCGATGGGCGCGCAAGACGGCGGTGGCTCGTGCTCGAAGAAGAGACTCCAACGTGCGGGCGTGCGAGGCAGAAGCACGCCGTGAAGCTGTGCGGGAGTGCCACGAGGACCCTGCAGTACAACAAAGAGAGGCCTAAGTGGCACGGCAGCGACGTGCGAACCCAGCTTCAACCCACTCTTTATTATTCACCCCGTAGATATGCTGTCATTTTTTTAATTAGTGTGAAAAATCCTGTTTTTAGACATCTTTATATGCTGGCGCTACAGAAAAAGCAGCTGAGAAGGCATCGAACAACTATCACACTTTGGTTATTTTTCAAGGATTTTTGCACATTTCTTGAAGCACCCGGTCTATTTTTCAGCAACAGAACACACAAAGGCGGAGTATACCACCAAAAAAGGCCGGATGGCGCGACTCTTCAATGCAGCAACGAAACGAGCTTACTGCGAGCACACATAGCCAAAAATTTTGAATGACCAAGAGGCAGCGACCAAGTGGAGTGGACAAAGAGAAATCAAAAAGAAACATTAAAGCGGATGTAGCGAGGGTGTTATTTATCATGGCCTCTGCCACCAGCGCGAGCAATAGCTGTTGCTGCTCTGTAGGACTAAAAGCCCAGTGCTTTTAAAGGCCAATTTTAGCTCTCTGAAAAAGTTGAATTAGACAGAACAGTAAATACAAACTGCAATGGCACTGCCATGTCGGTCTGTATTTCCTGTGCGGTCTATTCGCGTCTGCCAGGAAGCCGTATGAACGAAATCAAGTAGAAAACATGTTTTAACCACATCCTATATGTTTGCGCTGTTACAAAGAACAGAGGCACGAAAGGTGTAGGAACTAAAAACTTGAGCCAATCCCTCCACAAAGCTCACGTGCTATCTGGCACAGTGTTCATGCATTATTTTCGACAGTATGCACTAAACATAAATCCAAAGTTTGGCACATAACAAATTTGTGTTACTTCGTCCTTGCAGAAAGCTTTCGCATTATAAGCTGAATGGAGGTGGCTAAACAATAAAGTTCTGTTATTCGTCTCTATAGAACTCAGACTAGTACGTACGTAGGCTGTATGACTAAAACTGGCGCCTCTTTCACACTTTACCACTTTTTTTTGTCTGGCTGGCGATGCCCTCTCAGTAACTGGCAATGCTATCTCAGTAACCTTCCCGTCTTTTCATTGCCTTTAACACTTCTTGCTCGATAGTTCCCCGTCATTCACTGCATAGAACGGCTTGGATTGATAAGATTACGTCTTTTTTTTTTGCTAGCAACGCTAACACTTGAAGAAATGGTGCAAGGCAACAATGACCCAGTCGAGCACATGAGGGCGTATCGATCAGTCTGAACCATATGGTTCCGGGCGCCTAAAGACGGCTCCCCTGGCTATAAGGTTTTACACCTCGGTGCACATGCAAGGTACGCAGTAGAGAGTACGGCCCGACTGAAGGGCAGAAGTTTACGAGGTAGAGAAGGTGGTGGATAGGGCACAGTAGTAAAGACAGCAATCGCGAGGCGTTACTCACGGCTGCGGTGCAGGGAAAGCCGCACTAGCGCACTGAAATTAGAAAAAACTGGTGGTATATGAGATTAGGGGGAAGATAATTTTGACTTGCATAAGCTATCAGTGCTGCTTCATTGCACCTGCTCTCGTTTGCAAAAAAAAAAGTTAGCCAATGCGACTGAGAACTGTGGCTTGCCACTGTTGCTGCCTTTCAGGTTCGCGTATTTTCCTTACCTCGTCTGACTCTAAACACGGCATTTTTTTTCTTTTGCTGTTTGCTGCCACAGGCTATGAGAGCTCTTTTTTTTTTTGAAGTCTTGACTACGTACGTGGCAATGTTTGTCATTCTATTTTTCTTAGTTCGTTGACCTAATTATCCATGCTGTTCGGCTTATACTCTCTCCGTGTGAATATTTTAAATGCTATTGAGAACAATTCTCCAGCGAGGGATGACGCAATCACATAGTAAAAGATTGTTAGTCACGTTTCTTTATATTATCAAAACCTGAGTTCGTTAAACGCAATACGGTTTTAGGTCGCAAGGCAATGTACAGCCGCACCATTACTGTTTTTGTTGCATTAAACATTATTGTCATAAGTTTTTATAGACACGACCCTGTACTAGCAAGAGCATTTGAACTATTACGTAGCACACTTTCTAAATTTTGTTTCCTTGATGCCCGCAGCAAAAGTTTATGACCTTGAATCATAAAATCTAGGGTGTGCGTTTTGTTTTGTCTAGCCCCCAACTTTACTTAACAACTTCGGTGATTGAACTATTTATTATTTGCTGCTAAATTTTCTGAACCGAAGCCGATTGGCAGACCAAGTCCAAACGGTCTCTATGTGAAGCCTTCAGCAAGTACGTGGCATCAACATTGAACCAAATCCATCTTTGCATATGAAAACTTAGATGCTGCGTCGGTAGCCGTGAAATGGTACATTGTTGCAACCTCCCCTTCATATTAGGTTTCTGGACACTTATTCAACGTCCAAACAATTCTCATAATTTTGCTGAAGCTTCCTCTGTAGCTAACGTTTTGCGCTTAGTCGGTTCCATGTGCGTGCACAACGAAATGAGGCACTGCACACAAAAAACCACTGCCTCGTCTTTACAATTTTTAGTGTTCGCACTAGAGAATGCGGTTAAGTCCCTTTGAAGACTGATTTCACAAATCAGTGAGGCATGTAAGACTCTCCCAAAGAGGTGTGTCTTAAGGGCATGAACATTCTAGGTGTTAGTTCACTGCAAGAAGTCTATTCGTTGATCCCGAGTTCGGGTGAGACTGAGACAATCAAGGCCACTATATTACAGAATCGTCAAGGGAGCGCAGTCACAAAATAAGTGCCCCTTTCCTTCATTTCCCTTAGTACTTCATCATACTCGATGAATTGTACGTGATACCGCACGAAAAAGTGCGAAACGCTGCATAGTATTGACCAGGTGGGATAATTCTCACGGCAAGTATGCACGAAACGTAGACGAAGGCATTAGCATTTTAGATGAGACAGGCGGCCGTGTTTCGCGGTCCCTTTTCACGGGCGGTCGGTCTCTCAAAGGAGAGGAGGGGGATAAGAAATAGTAGACGGAGGGAAAGAAGCAAGAGCACGATAAATCTGCTGAGTCTTACGTAGGCGCTGCGGTATACGCAAGTCTATAAGGGGATCCCACAGGCTGATCGTCCCGGAGAAGCACAAACGTGTATTCGCTACCTTGTGGGCCGACGAGCCATGGCGATGCTTTTACGTCATACAAGGTCTCACAATATTTCGTGAGGAGCGCTCCCTTTATAGACTCTTGTAGCATATTCCACTGCCTTCAAAAGGAGGGCAAAGAAGGCACATTTCCGTAGCACCCTATTCGAATGGAGCTTGAACCAAAGCAGGCGCAAGATGACTGATCGTCGAGGGGTGATGAGTAATTCCGTGCAGGCTGTCGCCCGCGCTTGCTTCGTGAGACAAGCTTGCGCGGAGCGCATCACACGAAGTTATAAAAAATTACACCATGTTCCGCAAAAGGGGATCGTTAGGCGATGCGAAGCAGCGCGGGGTGTGCATACCACGTTTGCACACCACGGCTCCTATATTGGCCTCGAGGACATATGGTGACGCCGCCTACGTGATGACGTCACTCGTAGGGTGCTGGGTTGGGTTGTCGGCTAGAACATCGAATCCCCTGCGTTTTTTGCTGTGGACACCATGCGTGCTTCCTTTTGTTTTGAAGCTCAGTGCTTAAAGAAGCGGTAAGATCTGATAATACGCCAGGCAAACTACGAATAGGTGCCCCTGGTGGAACTTTCATGTCTAATTTGCATCGTACAATCGCGACTAAGAACCGGTGCAGCCATGGGGGCGATGCAAGTGGTGTCGCGAAAGCAAAGCTGCCGTATTCCACAACTACTATCCTCTCTGTTACGTCAAAACGATCGCAGCGCTGACCTCTTTAGTGGAGACCCTCGCAGCCAATAGCCACGCGCGTGCCAGCGTGTTCTAACTGTATGACACAACGCGTTGGTTCATCGCGCGTCTGGAGAATCTCGTTCCCCGACGTCATCACCTGTTGTCTGGGAGAGTGTAAGGGGGAGGGGCCACGTCTCACGCAGCCGCTTACGCAGGCCAGAATGCGCTGGCGCACGAGCGCGTTCTGGCACTGATTGGGCCAGCTGTTGCGCACGTACAGCAAGGGCGAGCACGCAGACTCGATTGAACTTCGCCATCAGCTGCTTCGAATTTTAAAGCACATCTTACAGCACAGTACAAAGGACTCTGACAGGCCTCAGTGAGCGTCCGGCTGCACGCTCACAACAACGGTTATAAATTTCCATCTGTGCCTTAATAATTGGCCTAAAGAGATAACGTTCTATGGGCACATTTGATTTATAATAATACCATTGACGTCTATTGCTCACACTTCCGATTTTCAATTATGGGGCAAGACTACGTCCAGCGAAGAGATTCGTCTTTAATGTCGGCTGATTTCTTGTTTGTCAGCGCGCCCTGGTAATCTGGGGGCTATGGCGCTCGACTGCTGCCCCGTTGGACGCGTGATTGAATACCGGCTGCGGCGGCTGCACTTTCGATGGCGACGAAAAGACTCGACGCCAGTGTACTTAGATTTATGTGCATGTAAATATATCTAAATGGTAAAAATACTTAGAGCCGTCCACTATGATGTCTCTCATAATCATATTATATGCGAAACATTTCTTAGGGAAATGCACCGACTTTATGCGTATCCATCCATCCATCCATCCATCCATCCATCGATCCATCCATCCATCCATCCATCCATCCATCCATCCATCCATCCATCCATCCATCCATCCGTCCATCCATCCATCCGTCCGTCCGTCCGTCCGTCCGTCCGTCCATCCGTCCATCCGTCCATCCATCCATCCATCCATCCATCCATCCATCCATCCATCCATCCATCCATCCAACCATCCATCTATGTAGCCGCCTACGACATTTAGTTGCCTTGGCCGTTTCAATGATGAGATCGATACAAAAATTTTTATGGCATAACCTGATTGTATGGCGAGAATAACTGACTAGTCATACCATGAAAGTCACGACATGTATGTCATGAATGCCATGATTGACATTTCATGGTCTTGCTGTTCTTGCGGGGATTTCATTCGCATGACATGTTGCAAAACTAGTATGGTATGACATGTTTGCATGGCGAACACAATTGACAGGCCCTAACATGGAAATCATGATATGCATGTCATAGAAGTGATGACTCATGACTACACGCCACGCTATTGGTGCGCTTGTGGTCGTCTCACTAGCTTCACATATACCAAATATGGTATTATGGTACGTAAATGTATGACGAAAGTATGTGATTGGTACAAACATAATAATCATGAGATGCGCGTCTAGCAACAACATGACTACATGCCACGCTCATGATGCACTCACGGCTGCTTGGCTAGCGCCACATATCCTAAATTTGGTACCACGTGACGCGAATAGCCGAAGAAGGTAAATGACACGTCCAACCATGATAATCATAACATGGAAGTCATGTACGGCACAATTTACGTGCGTCTTGTAACGTTTTACTGATTTGAAAGTAACATATCGACCTTCCTAATTTGCGCTTTGTATATCATAGATTCCCACTGTACGTGGGATTGATCATTTTTTTTACTTTTTGGACTTTAAAGGTTTTTGAACGGTAAACCTCACATATCAACATTATTTTATTAATAATATTTTCACAATTGCATTGCATATGCAAGGAAACGCATGATAGAAAATAGAGAACATACCGACTGACAACTGTCACCTAAAACACCACAACGCCTCGCGAAGCATGATACCACAGGCGTGACGCATTTTACACGGCGTCACGCCTGTTAAGGTTCTTCGGTTCTGCTGCACAACAATAAATCTTTTAAGCGCTTTCTCTACATGTATGATGCTACCATATAATTGTCTTTCCAATAATGATTAACGCGCTAGAATGGCCGTACGGTAATCTACCTGCTATCTACACCGAAAGCTTGGGCTGCATTCATTTCGAAACCCAATTTTTGCACTAAATGTGCGCGATAGTTGTGACGCCCACAGGGGGAGGCGACATTGGGCAGCAGCAGCCAACTATGCCGCCAGAAACCGATGAAGTTGTGAGAAACAGCTCCCACTACAAACGTGAGCACTATCATTTGCATCAAATTCGAACTTTGAATGACCTTGTGCCAAACACAAGTGTCGTTATACCGGCACTGAAACGAGAACAATCGTGCGCTAAAAAGAGACCATTCGTGCACTCACACGACAATAAATTGGTGTTTCTTGGCAACCGGTGGAAATGTTTTTAGCATGCAGCTGTAGCCGTTCTTCAAATGAAGACGCGACCTTGCATGTGGCACCACAGTCTATGTGGCGCGTCAGCCTCCATCAAGCGCATGCTGAGGCCTGCGTAGAATAGTCACCGCAAACGTAAAGCCAAACAATAATTCCCTACTATCTGAGGAAACATTGGTGCCCATGTTGACAAGGACATGGTGTCACATAATGTGTGGAGTTAGGTAAATACCTTAGGTAAATAAACTTCAGGATAAAAGCTTGTCAAGAATGGCAGGGTTAGCGTGCGTTTCCTCTTGAAGAACCACTGTGCCAGCGCCTGAGCTCTATTTAGCTTCCTATGTGCAGGTGCAAAGTTCCTTTTATTTATAGCGAAATTCTCGGTTATTTCATGACATGTAGTTGGTGGATCCCTCTTTACAAAACCTCGAGGTCGATCCAAAAATCCTTCATGGCCACGGACAGCTAACCCTCGTGCCCTGGAGTGGGCCAACTCGTAGCGATTATTAATCCCTCCGTCTATGTTACCCATATGAGCCGGGAACCATGCAAGCGTTAGGCTTGTAAGCGATTTCTTGCCGAGTATGTTTTTTGGCCTCTTCGCACACAGCTCCTACACTGAACGAGTGAATGGCAGCTCTAGAATCACTAAATATATTTGCATAACGGTGATTTAAAAGACCCAAGCCATTGACAACCTGCGCGGTCTAGGCAATATACATTGAGCTATTGCTTGCCGAATATACTAAATAAATTAGAAATTATGAAAATGTTCGTATGCTCTTTAATATTTTTATTTTAAATATGCTTTACTATTTGTGCAGTATTATTTTCTGTTTGATTACTTCTTTCTTTAGAAGTATAGCATGTCCGTTTTTGGTTAGTATAGTCTGTTTAAAATTTTTGTTCTGATGCGAAGCATATGCATTGCTGGTTTAAACTGTCCTGTGTTTAATTTGATTTTGCCATTCTTGTTGCCACAGTTGCAATGGGGATATGGGGCTTTGTCAAGCTGTTTTATACATCTTTTTTCCTCTGTCCCTGTCACTTACTGTACAACTGTACGTGGTAAGTAAACTAAACGCGACTCAACGGCTCCATTGGCAGTTTTGGCGCATACCAGCACCACATTATTGGTAACCCTTTTGTAGTTGATTGCCACGACCGTAAAGTGATTCCTGTGGTCATGTAACTGCATCGCGTTTACGAAAAAGGCACCCCCGACGATTATAGATGCCTTTGTATTATCCCTTACTATATTTCCGAACTTCACATTTTGCATTAGGCTGTATTGTAATCGCCAGATAGTTGAATATTTGATTCACTAATTTATTTTTCATTTCTTCATTGTTACGTATATCAGTGTTTCTTTTTGATTTATGATTTATTCATATGTGAAGTTTAACATCCCATAATCACCATATGATTATGAGAGAAGCCGTAGTGGAGAGCTCCGGAAATTTGGTCACCTGACGTTCTTTAGCCTGCACCCAAATTTCAGCACACGGGCCCACAGCATTTTCGCCTCCATCGAAAATGCAGCTACCACAGCCGGGATTTTATCCCGCTACCTGCGGGACAGCAGCCGAATACCTTAGCCGCTAGACCACCGTGTGGGGCGGTTTCTTTCTGGTCGAACCAGGGCTTTCTTTTGTTAGGAACTCGTAGCCAACATCGTCAATCTAATGTGTCAATCCACGCATTTTTATTATACTGTAGTCGATCAGTTAAAGGACAAAATTAAAATGTATTTCTTCACAGAGATATTTTTTATTCTATGGTTCACGAATAAAGCTTTTCTAGTAGGCAGCACAGCCCTAGTGTTATAACCAGAATCAACAAGAAGGGTTCTAACCATCACTGAAAGTAAGGCTGCCATGCCACTATTTACTTGGCTTCATGAACGGTACGTAGGAGGTGCTGTTACGTTACCTTCTCGGGACGGCTTTAAGCTCTCCCATAGTAGAGTACCCTGTGCTCTAAATCGTTACCCCCTTTTTCTAACCCTTCGTTAACCTCTTCTTCTAAACACATCAGTTTTGCAGTGCTGCAAGTTTCATCGTGTCTACGTTCTCTTGTTTGTACGTGCCACTCGGGTGACTTTGTTACACTAGACAGTTGCATCCTCACAGAGAAATATACTTGCATAAAGAGCGGACACTCCCGTAGGGCCCTGTGGCCAAGCAACCATGGTGTTCTCTTGAAGTGCTGTTACTATAGTATGTATTGAACTTGCCTGTCTCAACAAGGTTGGCTCACTACTTTCCCATAGTTGAATGCGAAGTACTCAAAATTGGTAAACACTTCCTCTAAACAAATTGCAAGCCTGAATAGTATATGTACCGGGACAGTTCGTGCTGCAACATAATGATCCTTCAGTCTTCTGCTAGCTTTGACTAACTGAAAGGGTAGTGCTGATAGGCATTGGTCAACATACTCACTTATGAGCCGACTCACACAGACTCACCCAGACTCAGATCAAGCCGTCAGTAATGGGCTGAGTGAGTCCGCGTAAGTAATATTTTGGCGGGTGTGATTCCTAGTGAGTACGACTGAGAAGAATTTCAGTGCAGGTGAAGAAAAGTTTTATGCGTGCGAGTACGACTGGGCCTTATAGGAGCGCTGTAACACTTTTTGATCAAGGTCAGAAAGCGCTGCCGATCAGTAGTAGAGGCTCCCTAAAACACGTGACCCAAATATAATAGCGCAGCACGTGCCCTGGAAATCATAATAATTTATCAAAGTCAGCTAACAATAATTCTATCTTCTCTCGACAAATCACGAAATGAAGCCCAGTAAGCACATCTATCAGCCATTAGCTGATTTGAACATGGTGCGTTCGGTTGTTACAGAGGTCATCGAGACAGGCCGTCACTTGTCCACGCGTGCACGCGCGATCGCACTGAAAAAGCCAAGTATTCAAAAAAAAAAGAAATAAATGCTTGAGGTTCCGAGCCGTGAGTGACGTTTTTTGTTTGCCCCTCCCATCCCTCCCTGCTATGTTCCAGCACTTTCGTCGGGACGAGACAAGAGAGAATGTGATTGCAGCGTGTGACAAATCATTGTAACTCCACTCTTACTGGGCGGATTCTCAAAATTTTGCGGCGTTCAATTAGTGGGGTAATACGCTTTTCCAGTGAATTAATTCTATGGTTACTGAAGAAAGTGCTTCAGGGCCCCTTTAAGGGCGAGATATATATTATGAGCGTGTCTTAGTGAGCTCTAAATACTTTGCCGACAATTCGTCTCATCTACTCAACCTCAACATTGCTGTGATCCGTATGTAGGCTTACATTCATATTATTCGTCTACTCACACATAACTGTAGTGGCCTTCATGGACCAGCCAAACAGATGTGGGATATTTGGAGGAGTAAATGTTTTTTGACCCCCTCTTTGACTTTCGTTCTTGCGAATGCCATCTAAAAAAGACCAGGAGAGCTAAAAGTCGTAGGCGGCTAGATAGATAGATAGATAGATTGATAGATAGATAGATAGATAGATAGATAGATAGATAGATAGATAGATAGATAGATAGATACGCATAGATAGATAGATAGATAGATAGATAGATAGATAGATAGATAGATAGATAGATAGATAGATAGATACGCTCAAAGTCGCCGAAGCTCGCTAAGAAATGCTTCATATTTAAATGTCTTATGTGAGTCATCACTTTTGGACACCGCAAGTTGGCTTTGATGTTGATGGGGTTCAAGAAAGTTCGAAGGTAACCTCAATGGCTGCCTAGTAGTTGTTTTGAAAAAGTTAGTCTGTTCGCAATATGGGACTTGATACTGACATATCACTCGCTTTGTGGGTACCTGAATTCAAGGATATGAAATAAATATCGGGAAAGAACAAGAGTGCGATTTACCATCCTTCTAAAGAACGTTATAAGCACACACTGCATTTGCTGCCATGCGTGTTTCATTTTCCTTGTTGTACAACCCTCAATGCAAGTAACTAGGTTGTTGCAATCCCTTCACGGCTCCTTTTAAATTAAAAGCATTTTTTAGCGAACTTCAGCGACTTTGAGCGTATCTATCTATCTATCTATCTATCTATCTATCTATCTATCTATCTATCTATCTATCTATCTATCTATCTAGCCGCCTACGACTTTTAGCTCTCCTGGCCGTTTCGATAATGATATCGATACCAAACTTGGTATGGCATAACATGACTGTATGAACTTACTTGACTAGTCATAACATGAAAATCATGACACGTGTTTCATGAATGTCATGATTTACATTTCATGCTCCTGCAGCTTTTGCGGTGGTGTCCTTCACATGGCGTGTTGCAAAACTGGTATAGTTATGAGATGATTGCATGGCGAACACAAGCGACAAACCCTAACAAGAAAATCTTGACATGCCTGTCATATAACAACATGACTACATGCCACGCTCATGGTGCGCTCGCAGCCATTTTGCTAGCGTCACTTATACCAAATTGGGTGTTACGGTACGTGATTGAATGAAGAAGAAATGTAACTGGTGCAAACATGATAATGATGAGATGCGCGTCATGTAACAACTTGACTACATGCTACGCTCATGATGCGCTCGCGGCCGTCTTGCTAGTTTCACGTGTACCAAACTCGGTATTACGTGACACGAACGAACGACATAGGTAAATGACACATGATAATGACGACATGCGTGTCTGTAACAACATGACTATATGTATACATGCCACACTGATGATGCGCTCGAGCCCATTTTGCTCGCTTCACATCATCGAAATTTGGTAATACGTGACGCCAATAGATGACAAAGGTATGTGACTGGTGCAAATATGATAATCATGAGATGCATGTCAAGTGAAAACATGACTACATGCCGCAGTCAAGGCACCAATACATTTCGACGTGACGCGGTGCGCATGCTCACTGGCATTCATTTCGTCGCGTCACGCCGGCGTTGCCATGCAGGCGCCGTTGCTGCCATATACTCGCAGGCGCGCGCCCCGCGCTGCGTTGCTATGACGCATGCGCGTTTCAGCGCGTTCGCCGTCCCTCCGCCACGAAAAGAGGGAGACGCAGCGTTTTCTGGGTAACGCATCGGCGCTAAATGCAGCATGTCGCATTTCGTGCCAGTTGCCATTGGGCCACGCCGACGTACGCTGGTCGTGCCTGTCGCGCCTGGCGTCAGACTATACTATAGTGCCTAGATTATTCTAGGCACTATAGTCAGACTATAGAGTGCTTGCGTTTTGCTAACATAGCGTCGCTGTGCCGAGCGTGCGCCCGCGTCAACGCTACATTAGAGTATATTGGGCCCTTCATGATGCACTCACGGCCATTTAGCTAGCTCCACATATATCAACTTGAGTGTTACGTGACTTCAATGGATGACGAAAGTATGTGACTGGTGCAAACATGATAATCCCGACACGCGTGTGATGTAAGGACATAACAACATACCACGCTTATAGCGTGCTCGCGGCTGTTTCACTAGCGCCGCATATACTAAATGTGGTATCACGTGACGTGAATAGAAGGCAAAGGTAAATGACACATCCAAACACGATCATCATCACACGGAAGTCATGTACGGCATCATTTATCTCCATCTCGTAACGTTCTACTGACTTCAAAGTGACATGTAAACCTTTATCATTCGTGTTTCGCATATCATCGATTCCCACTCTTTTTGGGTTCTGCCAGTTTTTTTTTTCGGTCAGGTCGCACTGGGCTGGCTTTCCGTGCTCCGCCTGGGCAAAGAAGTAACAGTGGTGGATTCACCGTTCCTGCCCGCAACTGTACCAAACCAGATAGTTAAATTAAGTTCCCAATTATTACAATAAATGTCTGTTTTGAAGATAAAGGAAGCCAGCTGTGGTGCATCGAGGACACGATTGCACCAAAAGAATACATCTTTCTCTTGTTATTCGAGCACCACGAAGATCATATTAAGTGCGCACAATAATACAAGGGCTAGAGAAACACGGGAAGAAAAAGGTATAAAAACTAACACAAAAAGCAACTTAAATATAGAAAGAAAAAAAGTAAAAACAGGAAAAAACAGAAATACATAAAATAAAGAAGAAAAGTGCAGGAAACTAGAAAAAAAGAAACGAAAGAAAAGGAAAACTGAGAATAAAGCAAGAAGGCTGTTCAGCTCTGCACTCGCCCTTCCTTCATGCTTGACATAACGAGTGTGAAGCTGCCTTGCTTTTTATTATTTTTGATTACGTTCAATTGCTGCGTATTGCTACAAAAAGTAGCATGAAATAGCATTTAAAATACCAAAATGTAAGACGAAACACATTGGCAGCGCCACAACGCACGATTCAGCAATAACAGCTAGTTCCCATGTTTCTTGTTATTTTTGTTTGATTGTTTTTGAGCACTTGTGGCCAGCGAGCTACAGCAGTATATCGATCAGTCGGTGAAAGAGTTTCCCTTTGTAAGAATCTTGGAGCCTACTAGTCATGTTTTTGTGGAATCTGCTGAAAACGCCGCTAAGCTGATGCTCAGTATGATTTTTTTCAAGTTATTTCACATTTCACGTGTTCATTTGAGACAATGCACAACTAACGAAGCTAGTTTAATGAATTAACATTGAAGAAAGCTGATGGAGCTTTAGCAAGTCATACTATATATAGATGGTATTAAGGTTATTGATTGTTGAGTAGCCAGTTAGAAATCCTGCTTATTTATTCCTTTGGTTAATTGAATTCCACTGTTGTCCTTACTCTTTAAGGAATTACCTTTGTAAATAGCTTCTATACGATGGAGAGCAAGCTTCGGCCCGTAATTTTTCAGGTTCTTGTCGTTTCCTTTTTTATAAGCTAAATTATTGTTGGTTTTCTTCCAAGACTCTGGCACCTTCCCCGTCAGAAGGCACTTCGTAAACAGGATTACTAGTTTTTATAACCCATTTTCTCCTCTGTCTTTCAGCAGACCAAATGTTACCTGATCGTCATCACCAGCTTTGCCTCTTTGCATTGCCTCCAAGGCTTTACTGACTTATTCTGCCATTACTGTTGGGATTTC
Organism: Rhipicephalus microplus; assembly: GCF_043290135.1. Lineage (NCBI taxonomy): Eukaryota > Metazoa > Arthropoda > Arachnida > Ixodida > Ixodidae > Rhipicephalus > Rhipicephalus microplus. The sequence goes on along the minus strand of NC_134709.1, from coordinate 71,628,956 downwards.
ATCTGGGATACTGTTGGTTCTTGCGCTATGATCGTGGTTGTGCCGGCTACTGTACAGATCTCTCGACTCCTCCGCTACCTTACGTATCCTACACATATTCGTAGTTCTTTTGCCTCCCTTAGTTCTTAGTTCATACATCTGGTTTTTGCCTACTCCAATTAGGTTTCCCCCTCTTTAATTTGACGCCTCCTCGGTTTTTCGGACCTTGTTCAATTCTCTCTATCTTATAGCTTCTTACGTCGGCTACCATACTCCTATTAACCAACTTCGAAAGCTCTGCCAGTTCTATTTTGCCTGTTGCGTTTAAGGGTATCATGCTTTAACCTTACGCAATTGGCAATGCGTAACGGTAAATCATAAAACTCTCAAGCACAACAGACAAGAGAAAACTGTTATGCGACCCCTGCTTAAGGATCTCACTACAGCTTTCACTGTAAATGTAAAACACTCATAGTGACGGCGTAACAACAAAGGTTACATAAGGTATAGATACATCATGGAGCCGAAGGAGCAATAGAAGAAAGGAAAAACGTGTAGGTCAATCAGACGCACATCTTACTTGGTCTTTTATATTCATTAAGGTGATTAGGGCAAAGAAAGAAAAGGAGAAAGAACGCAGCATACAAAAATTGATGAAACTTTAAGCGATGCTGCAGCGTTCCATAATATGGTTGCAGATGTGCACTACATACTTTCATGTCGCTGGGACTTCCGCAACGTGGACCAAGCTGCCTTAGTTGTGCCCGTGCCTTCCTTGGTCTTTTGCTTTACTGAAGTCGATGATTCTGGTCGTTGTGGCATCAGCATTAAAGACTATGTGTAATCCCCTGCAACTGTGTGTTTTAGGGCATTTTGTTTCGTACCAACTGGGAATGATCTGGGTGAGAAGGAACTTGCTGAAGCAAGCCTAAATTTGGCAATTAATTTTTACATTGCGATAGTTTAGCCCACTAAAGAGTACTGTATTATGAGTAAGTCCAAGTGGTTCGAAAAATTCTATTAGTTTCTTTCATTTCTTTCTCTTTTTTGTGCCGATTTTCCATAGTCTGTTACATATTCACAGCATATCCACGGAGTGAATTATGATGAGTTGGGCAAAAGGTTCGTCAGCCCGTCCGCGCTTCCATTCATGCGACCGTCCATGCGTCCGTCCATGTGTTTGTTCACATGTGCGTCCATCCGTCTGGTTCTCTGTCTGTCCATCCATGCGTGCGTCCGTGCGCCTAGAGAACGCTCCAAGTTCCACCATCTCGCATCTTTCCATCAAATATTCATCATATAGAAGTACTGCCATTCAGCGGACATTCCAAGGACTAAGCGAGAGGTGGCTACCTACCACCACCACGACGATGACGGCTACTACTACTACTACTACTACTACTACTACCACTACTACTACTACTACATACATCGCGGACACACGACCCATGGCTGAAAGAGCTTCGCCCCTAAAACAAAATCAATTTTTCTTTTACCCTGCATAGTCCTAAATTGTTCTTCAATTAACCAGCAAGAGCCAGAACATAGGAACAAGCAAGCAAGCAAGCTGCAGATGCCTAGCGTTTTGTTTTATGAACTTTGGCACTGTCATCAGCAAGAGAGAATCTCGGCAAAAGAGCCCAAAGTGATGCAGCGCTAGCGTGAATGAAACTCCCTCAGGCCACGCTGCGGAGCTTATGTGTTTAGCTTGCTGACCACTGTAGATGATTAATAATTTTCTCTTACTATATTGTCGCAATGAAACACACGCAAAGACGCGTCAGCCTTTTGCACTAGGCCGTAGTGTAATCACGAGATATTTCATTCATTCGTTCATTTAAAATTCATTATGTCATTTATTCTTTGTCACATCTATTGGTGTTTTTTTCTTCCTATGAAACTGGTCGTTTCCTTTGTAGGGAGCTGGTAGCAACTATTAAAACTGCGTCAATCTAAATATTTGTGTTCTGCTGCCGTCGTTTAGTTAAACGATCAAATCAAACCTTATTCCTTCACAGAGGTACGTTTTCTTGTGAAGACTATGAGTAAAGCTGTTTTTATAGGCAGCAGAACACTGCTGTGTAACCAGACTCAGTAAGATGGATTCTGACCACCACTTAATGTAAGAGTGCCATTTCTGCACTTGGCTCCATTGACGGTAGACCAACGGAATATTACTTTGAAATATTTGTATCTTTGTCATGCTTTAAAACCCCCCGCCCCACGTCTCCAACAAACTTCAAAGTAGCATCAGTTCATTACTCTGCTCTCACGGCACAGAATAGTAATCTCGTCCGGAGCTGGCTGAACGTAAAGATCAAGGCGTGATGAAGTTCTTTAGGATAAATAGCGTGCTAAGAGTACGTAGCATCGGCGACAGCAATGCTTCATATAGAAATGGCACGGCCAGTTTCTGTTTTTCTCACTTTATCCAAACAACACACGCACATAAAACACACAACTCACACTAGTGGTAACAAAACATCTTACAATCTTTGTTAGAAGCTGTAAGCGGTCACAAAAACAAGCCTAGTCCAAACATAACCGAAAGAGCCTCACCGTTGAGTACTACAACTAAGCCGTCAGGGATGTCTACAGCGAGTACAGACGAGAACGGGGATGCTGTCGTCTGAGAAATCCGGCGAAGAGCAGAACGACGCTCAGACACGACGGTTCAGGCACGACGGAGCAGGTAGGTGCCAAAGACCGGGCTAACGAAGTCAGGCAGTCTTCTCCTCGTACACGCGAACCAGGGACCACAGCCAAGCACTCGGAACGAACCACGACAGTGACCTGGGAGCTGCAGTAGCTTTCCGCTGGCTCCATGTGCCATCGAACGTTACGGTCAAGCGAAGCTGGCCTCTCCGACTCTACCTACCTCAGCCAGGCACTCAAGGCAAACCACGGCCATGACACTGGCGAACTGCCTCGTCCTGCTGCCACCCGAATGGACACTACTTTGCCAACTCCGTGTACCTGCTGGAGTAGACTCTTCGGATTCTCATTGGGGCTTTTTGGGTTGCCGTGATCACAAGTAACTGGCCCCTGAAATCTCCGAGGTAACTGCTGATTAGCCCACTTTCTTTTTATGTTGTTGGCGCAGCGCCCTCGTGCTGATGTTCCTCGTCATCTTCACCCTGTTTGTCTTTGCGCTTGCACTGCTTGTCTCCTTACTTTCAGTGTAGTTGACTATACCGAGGCGCTTAAACCGCGCACTGCACTCATCGCACGAAGTGGTTTCACATTCCTTGACATTTCCGTCACGACTTCTACTTTTGGCCTCCACATATTTTGAATTTTAAGCAATTGGTGGTACGCCCGCTCCAACGCTAGCTCGCTACCATCAGGGACAATTATTACGTATATATTTACCGGATAGCCAAATTAACCATGCTCCCGACCACTGAATTGTTCTCTTTGTATTGATCCCTCTTGACATTTCCCCGACGTTGAGAGGCTACGTGCCCAGAAATAAATGTCACCGAATCAAAACCGTTAGAATAGCCGCCCTTTTTACGATTCTTGGTGTCCGAGCATCGTCAAACTATAATGAACCATCCAGGAAACGCATAGAAGTAGCTGTGTAGCCAGGTCATCTGCGTCACTTTGGCGGTTGGGCTGGGGCTTGCTCCTGTTATGCCTGCGAGTCTACAGCGAACGTCCATGCCTCGGAAAAAGGCAATCTGTGTCAAGGCTAGCCCGCGAGCCCGCCTGACGCGAACAACTCAACGGCGTCATCACGCGGTGGTGCCTCTCTGCCGCGCACGCACTGTGAGTCATCTCAGCCAACGAGCCCGTCGAGCAAGCAATCGGCGCCTTCCTGTCTGGCGAGTCTGACGCAATGCGTGGTGACGTCACTCGTCCTTGGGTGCAGCCACGTGCAGCGCAGCGGCTCCAGATTCGATGAGAATGACGCGGCCCAGCGGCGACCCCATTGGAGGATTCTGACCTCACGACCGGCGGCGCTTCTGGTTGGACATTTGGTTACTCAAAGGTTCCACCCGGTGCATATAAAAAAAGCCCTGCGGCGCGTCGCGAGCAGTAGACATATGTGTCAGAGAAGAGAGCTCGGCTCTTCGAGTCTCTGTCGGCCCCAGTGCCGAATTTGTAACGCCTCTGTATATATGCTGTACAAAAACCTTGTTTAACTCACCGTCGTCTCGTCCGCTCGCCTATCAGCTCTGCGCAGAAGCAGTCGCGAGCTGACAAACCTACGCTACCAAACGGCTGGTGACCTTCCCGGTGGAATTCGAAGCAGTGGCGCCTTCGGGACCGTGTTGGCGTCGCCGTCTATCGAAACATTTGTTGCAGTGGTAAGATTCGTGGCGCCCTTCGTAACGTCGTCGGAGGCGCGCTTCGTAACACTCCCCACTCGAGATCGGTTTCAGTTATGGCAGCTGGTTCCCACTTCCACTTGCCCAAATTGCGTCATGGTAGAGACCAATCGGCATGCGACGATTAAATGTGTGGTCTCACGTCTTTTGTCGCGTGAGGTCCATGCTGGTTTTCGAGGGCAGGGAGTGCGAACATTCCTTTCCGGCAGCCGACTTTCACGTGGGCACTTCTCGGCTCCTTTTATATTTTGGGGGCTGCTCCGCCTTTGGCGGAACCAATGCAAGGCCATGGCTGGGAATCGCCCCCGGTATGCCATTTGGCTGGTACTCGGGCAAATGAGACGAGAAATTCTCACGTTCTTCTCTGAGGAGCTTTTCTTCTTAGCGTAGTGCGAGTTCTTCCGGCATTGGTTGTGCCCTGTCGTCCATGTAAAATGCGATAGCGTACAACGTGTTTTTTGACCCATTTCATGCTTAACAGCACCCGTCCACTATTTGTTCATACTTCGTTTGTAACAAACTGTTTAATTGTATCTATTGTATTGTTGTATGAATTTTGTCATGGCATCCCATAGTCCTCTCTTGTACACGCATGCCGCATCTGCCATGTAATTAGGAGTAATGGTTTTTTCACTACGAGGTAGTCCTGTTTTGTGGCACGTATATGTGCCGATGACTTTGGGCTCTTTGATCATACAATGTTATGCAATATTGGTTTTGCTGCATAGTGCAAACAAAATTTTTCCAAAAAGTTCTGTGTCGACACTTATGTCCGGATACCTGCGCACTTCGTCAGGAATTCATGTGGGTCGGCTTTCTGATTCCCTATACGAGAGTTTCAAGTACTCTGAATCGTGAAACACTTTTTTTAAACGCACAGCGTACTTCAAATTGTCGAACGTTTGTTTTAAACACCCCCAAGTGTTATTCTTGCAACGTACCGCGAGTATTTTGCACTAATAGAGTCGGCTTACTGCTCTCCCATAGTTGAGAACCAAGTACTCTGGATCATTAAACATGCAAGTCTTGTGTATTCAAACTTTAAAAGTCATGTTTCCATGAAATACTAGCTACAAAGCGGCACATTGCAGTGTCCTGAGACGTGGAAAGATATAGCCTTGCGTCACGCAAAAATCCCAAAGGAACCGTCTTTGACAAGGTGCGTTCAGAAGCACGTTCTTTTTTTGTCAAGGCTCGGCGAAAGAATCCGTAAAAATAAGAGAAATAATTATCTTATGTATTTTTATTTACGCTACAACAGATTCTCGTTGAGCGTTGTGCGAGCTTTGTCGCTTCGAAAGTGCGGTGCTAGCAGACATAGTTCGGCATACTCACTCATGGCATGCGTCAACACACTCAGGCTCACCCAGCTTCAAATCGAGCCGTAAGTCATAGCCTTAGTCAGTATTAGTAATATTATTGTGACGGGTTTGTGTCCCAGTGACTACGGATGAGAAACATTTCAGTGAATCTGAGAACGAGCAAGTCCGGTTTAGAAAACATTTGATGAGTGTGAGTTCAAGTGACCTTTAAGGGCGAGGTACATTCCATGAAGGAATTTCAGGGAGCTCCACATTGTTTTGTTCACGTCTCGCTTTATCTACTGAACTTCAGCCTTACTATCAACCTTATGGTGACTCACGTTTAAATAATTTGTTTATACTGACACTTCAGTGTGGTAGCATTGCAAGAGCAGCCTAATGTCATATGAACAGATCTGAGAGTTTCAGAGGAGAGGATATTTTTTGACCTTCACCCTCAAGGTCTTTCAAACAAATGCCTTGTAAAAACATCTCATGTGAGACATCACTTTCTATAAAATGTTTTACTAGATTTAAAGCACCGATAGCTTGTATTAAAAGATTGAAGATTAAAAGTACCATGTAGAGCACTGATTATGCAAGAAATAAAGAATCTCTGTATTAGAAAAACAGATAATTTTGCCGGCGTTATATCACTGGCATAATGTTCTGTAAAGATTAGAGAATAGAACTAAACAGTTAAAAAAAGAGCGTAGAAAATCTTAAAAACAAAAATAACAGAAGGAAATGTGAAATGTGCAAGTGAACATAAGAAAAGTATTTATTGTGCGGGTGACAAATTGGTGAAGATTTTTGTGTGAATTGTTATATATTTAGAACCTTATGATAAGGTCAATTTCGTACAGTTAATTAACTAATGCCTTTACTCCTAGAGTAAGTTCTGAAGGTCCGGCCACTGGCCCTAACTTGTGGTGCAACGTTAACTGGTCGTTGCATAACATATCCGTTTGTCGTTCAGTGACTTGCCACTTGTAGCAGTACGCGGGGTCAATATGTGTCAACGTCAATATGTGCTCCACCGTCTACACGCTGCCACAGTTATCACAACGTGGACAGCTTCACAGAAACAGCCAATTGTCAGCTAACGGACTCATGAGTCGACACACTCACGCTCGGGTGAGTGTAAGTCAGGTGAGGAAAGCATGGGTCAGAGTAAGTCTGCGTGAGACCTAGGGGTGAAGTACGTTTCATGAGTTTGTCTAACTGAGCTGTAAAGATTTTGCCACACTATTCTGGTAAGTTGGAAAGTCAAGACTACTGGAATTGCAACCACTTGATGCAGGGTGTCCTAAGACTTATCGATAGAACGGCGTGTTCGATCCAGCTCGGCCCTTAGTCCTACCGAGCAAAATTCTTACAATTGTACCTAGTTTTAAACTTATGCACAAATAGTAATGTTGAATGTATGTACATAGCAGAACCATATGCGCACAACCATTGCTCTTGAAAACTGTGCTACAAATGCATATAGCGAACGCCATGGTCTGACTTCTATACTCGTGGCGTATGCCCAAGTCATAGAAAAATGTTTGCAGAACATGGAAAACACGTTATCACTGGAACCTAGCAAACTTCTCACGTCGATGGTTCTGATAGGCAATCGCAAATACTGACACCTCATATACGACCTATCTCCTGTAAATGAGCAAAATTCTTCACGGTTTGTTAAACTAATAATGCTGTATCAGGCTTGTCTTGCTGCGTATTCCATGTGTTGCGCACTACGCACAACTAATAAAAGTGTCTAATATGATTGGACTTCCCAGCGGGGCTCATAGTGTATCTTCGACGTACGAAGTGCAGTAGCTTCGGGACTGCTGCGACCATATGGGATGCGGAGCCTCACATGTTCTAGTACTTGCACCACCTTACTGCTCTAGAGTGCGCCGTACTCAAAATCATCGAAGGGGACTCGCTCGCTGGATTTTGTCGACGATTTCGTCGCTCGCTGGATCTCCGACGACAGCACAGCTCTGGTCAACTGGGCTCGCCCTGCGCCACCTCCTGACGCCTATCTCCGACGACAGTGCAGCTCTGGCCGACTGGACTCGCCCTACGCCATCTCCTGACGCCGACAAGAGCTCTCGTTGAGTGCTGCCCCATCCTCGGGCGTCCGGCTCCACCTTTTCTATCTTCTCTTTCATCACTCGCTGTCCCTGCACCTCGCTCTCTCCTTCCTATCTCTGTATACACCTTTTAATCCTATCTTTTTGATCCCTCCTTCCCCAATCTTTTGTGAGCTATTGTTGAGGTGTCGCACTCTGATGCAGGTAGTTACACGGCTCACTTTTCACCACATAAGAAAGAAGAACATTGAACAATTCTTTTAAACACATACCAATACAGCCATTCCTGTTTACATCTCTGACCATCGATGAGCGACTTTTCAAGCTTACTTTCCTTTTTCTTTGTTAGTGATGCCATGGCGTCGTGACATCCACGCTCTCATGACACGTGCTTTGTCCTCCAGTTTATCTTTTCTTGTGTGCCTTCCTGTTGGTATCAAGGCCAGAGTCGTGGCACGCAATCAAAGTACAATGGTCTAAGCGCCACTCTGTCAAAAAGCGTGCCCTTATACTCTGCAGGCTAAATAATCCAGTGGTAAACCACCACAAAGCTACGCATGCTTTTGAGACCGATTGACTCACTTTTTTTTATCACATTGCAATGACAACCGTGGGGATGTTCCCAACGCCATATCGCAACATCTTTGTTGCAGGCGACTGATTGGCACTGCATGCGCTCACTGCGAGTTTTTGCATTTTAGCACGGAAGAGGAGAAGGAAGAACGTTTAAGCGGAAAAACAGGGACGTTAGCCAGTTCTCTCAGACCGGCTGTCTACCCTGTGCTGGGGAAAGGGGTGAGGGGAATGAAAGTTGTTAAAAAGAAATGTTGCACGAAAATGTTTTATGTGGGGGTCAACCACGGCTCCGCTAACGTCATAAATATGACATTGTAAAATATTTGCTAAGAGGTTACAAAGAGAGTCTTCTGTCACCGGGTGGCGAACCTAAGACCTCTTGTTTCATAGCACGTGGGACAAAAACCACTTGGCCTTAGAGCATGCGTTGGCTAGCATGCGAATGACGAGCTATTTATACATACCGTATAACGTAAGTGCTGCTCAGAGCTCAGCAACTTCAGAGCGTTGCCTTCATCAGTAAAGGGATGGCGCGAAAAGCGTGCCTTGGTCAAAGTTTAAAAAGGTTGACATCCCACACATTTCGGCGCACACGTGCTGCCTCAGGGCGTGGTGCCTCGTGCAAGAACGTTTATCTCGTGATTTGGACACTTTGTCGATGCGGATTTTCGCAGTAAAATGTTAGCGTCTTGCGTCAAACGAGCGCAAATTGTTCTTTTCGAAGATCCCACTCATTGAGATGTGTGCCAATAAGTGACGCCTATAGTGCTCGCCTCAAACCCTGGGCCGTGGGAGAGTCATGGAAGACGCGACAATCCAGACGCCATGGCCTCTGAACCATTGGGGTCCCTGCAGGTAGGTGTAGCGCTAGCGCAGCCGGGTTGTGGTCACTTATGTACACGTGTGTAGGTGGTAGCGACAGCACTTTGATAGCGAGTGCAAAGGCCATGAGGCTGGGGGATACATGCTCACGATTAAGCCGACTGCTCGACGACGCTTGACGCCAGCTATAAAATACCATAACCATAAGCATGGTTATGTACACCTGTCAGTGATAATTTTCGCAAAAGACGCTCAAGTTTTTTACTTAGACCAGCCGCAACCTAGACCCCCGGACGTTAGCGTAGGAGCTGCGCGTTTAGAAAAAGCGGTTAATGATTTTGAGTACTTGGTACTGTACTATGGGAGAGCATAAAGCTGTCCCGTGGGTCACAAACTTGATGAGACCCTGTTTACGAAAATCACCACGTGAACCAGCTCACGCCTGGTAATTTGGGCGACCCACAGTCAAGCGGTGGAACTGGTGGTGCTTAGAAAAAGTTGTTAGCGATTTGAGCACTCCATACACTACTATGGGACAGCATGAAGCCGTCAGACTCACACTTGACAAGGCCGACTAGAACGGAAGAACACGAGCTGGTTGTGCTTAGAATACATCGCGAACACTTTAGAGCACTATAAGCACTATATTATGCGGAAGCCATAAGCTGTCTCGCATGATACCCTAGTAGATAATTCCCACCATTCACGGATTCATGTTTGAAAAAACAAGTGGTAACAATTTAGAGTACTAGGTACTCTACTCAGCGATATCTGTGCTTAGAAAAAAATGTTTGATAATTCATAGCACTATGATATGCACTCTATAGAGTACATAGTGCTCTAAATCATCATTCATTAACCAACTACGGAAGAGCGCTATGCTCTACCAGACCCATGTTAGGCTTAGCATACGAACAAGTGACAAGTGACCCAACCAACACAGCTTGCGAATACAGAGACCAGAATTGTTACGTTGAACGAGAAGAACTAGAACGTGCGACATCTTCCGTACGTCACTATACATATCCTCAAGAAACATGATAGTGACAACAGTTTATGTCATAGAAGCAACTAACCCAACCAACACAGCTCGCGAATGTGTTTCTGGAAAAAGGTGCTTAACGATTTAGTGTACTCGGTACTTTAGTATGGGAGAGCTGAAAGCCGTCCCTTGGGCGTGTTTGGAAATAGTGGTTAAACAATTTAGCGCACTGGGTACTCTGCTATACAGAGACAAGCATTGTTACGTGGAACGAAAAGAACTCGAATGTGCGACATCTTCCGTACGTCACTATACATATCGTCAAAAAAATGTGATAGTGACTATGTCATTCAGATGTTGCACCTGATTTTGATAGAATAAGTTTTTGATCAAAATATTTGATGGGAGTATTGAGTGCTCAATCCGCCTTTTTTTCTCAGATCGTGTCTTTTTACGCTGGCACATCTACTCGCTGGGCTAGTTCACACACCACTTCCTCTAACAAGCGGCCTGACTGCGTTTCACAAGTAGGTACACTATCAAAGTGCCGTAATCGGTTGGGTAGTTTCTACCTAACAAGAATGCGTACGTGCGTATTCGTCTTTCCAGACACAAAGAAGTGTCCGATAAATCGATTACATAAGTACTTCGTTCAAGCCCTGCAGTATTACGTGTCTTTTTTTTTAGGGGCGAAGCTTCTTAAGCCATGGGTCATGCGCCCGCGATCTATACATATATTTATTTATTTATTCAAAATACCTTACAGTCCACTGAAGGGCGTTGAGTAAGGGGGGCATCAGTATACAAACGAAATAGCAATAAAGGAGAAAAGCAGACGAAAAAATATATACATATATAACAGATTAAAAAAATCAAGGTGCAACAGCGTTATACAATGCTAGAGTGCAACGAGATCAGGTTGTCACGAAAAATTTCACGGTTACAAATGAATACAACATGATCCGGAAGGCCGTTCCAATAAGCAATGGCTCGAGGTAGTGATGATAAGTTAAATGCCTGCGTGTGACCATGAATGCGCATAAAACTACGGGCATTGTGAATGCGCTGGGAAATGCGCGCAGGAGAATAAAGTGGCAAACAGTGAATTTCGTTACTATAAATCTACCTATGAAATAGACATAAAAGAGCAATGTTGCGGCGTATTTCTAGTGACTGAAATGCAAGGTCTTGTTTTATTAAGTTAATACTTGAGTGATAGTCGTAGTTTCCGGAGATGAATCTTGCTGCCCTATTCTGGACGGCTTCCAACATACGTACCAAGTAATCTTGATATGGTGACCATGTGGATGATGGATACTCTAGCTGTGGGCGAACATAAGTAATATATGATAATGCGCGTACGTTGGAAGGAGCGTTGCGCAAGTTTCTGCGGAGATATCCGAGAGATTGAGATGCTTTCGATGAGACAGCTGCTATATGCGTAGTCCAGGATAGATCCGATGTAAGGTGAACGCCAAAATATTTGTAAGATGGTGTAGCTGACACAACGGCGTTATTAATCTTATAGTGAAATGCTGAATTATTATGCTTTCGAGTGAACGAGATTAACTTGCATTTAGAGGCGTTAAGGGGCATCTGCCAAGTTTCGCAGCACCGGAAGGTTAGGTCAAGGTGATTTTGGAGAGCGGAATGATCATTAAAACATTTATAGTTGTGGTATATGGCGCAATCGTCAGCGAACAACCTAACTGTGGATGAAAGGTTATCGGGCAAATCATTAATGTATATTAGAAAAAGTAACGGACCTATTACACTGCCTTGGGGAACACCGGATGTGATGTCGCAAAGGTTAGATGAAATGTCGTTGATCACCGTAAGTTGCTGACGCGAAGAGAGGGAGCTTCGTAGCCAAGACAGGATTAATGAATCAATACGGAGTGTGGCTAATTTAGACATTAAACGACAATGAGTGAGAGCATCGAATGCCTTGGCGAAATCAAAGAAGAGGCAATCAGTTTGTTCGTTAGCGTTCATATTAAAGTGAAGGTCAGTCGCGAATTCGAATAACTGGGTGTCACATGAGTAGCCTTTTCTAAAGCCATGCTGATGGGAGAAGAAGAAGTCGTGCGATTCAAGGTGATCGTAGATATGAGAAGCCACGATATGTTCCAGTAGTTTGCAAGAGATGCGTGTAAGTGAAATGGGTCGATAATTACGGGGCGAGTGCCTGTCACCGGACTTAAATACGGGAATCACCTTACCAATCTTCCAATCCTTGGGCAGTTCGCCTGATGATAGCGACTGTTTAAATAGGAGCCAGAGGAAGCGGCTCAAAATATCTGTGGTGTTCTTCAGTATTTTAGAGTTAATGTTATCAATACCTGATGACGTACAAACCTTAAGATTAGTGATGAGTTGGCTATACCTTCGGCAGTGACAATGATTGGGGCCATTAAAGCGAAAGGGCGATCTGGAACAAATGGCACGTTGGAACAATCTTCCTGTGTAAAAACAGACGCGAAGTACTCATTGAAAGCAATAGCGGAAGCTTCGTCACAAAGCGGCGTTAGTTCACTATTGTGTATTGTAATGTGATTAGGAGACTTTTTGTAGGGTGAAATTATTTGCCAGAACTTTTTGGGGTTATTTTTGAGAAGTGACGGCAAGTCCTGCGAATAATATTTCTTCTTAGCTGTGTCTAAGGCTTTACAATAGTCTTGTAAGCAGACCTTGTATTTATCCCAGTAGGACACAGAGCCAATGCGTTTTGCGGTATCATGGAAACGTTTCTTTTTATTTCGTAATGTTCGAAAATGTTTAGTAAAGCAAGGGTTAGTTTTATCGTTGGAAGCTGAGATCAGCGGCACAAGCTGGTCAACTAACTCTAATATTTTTTCTTTAAAAAGAATCCAGTTTTCGTTTACGGTTCGAGAGGCAAACGACGGCAAAAAAAAGTTCCTGATAAAAATCTTCTAGCTCCGTCCGGAATTGATGAAAATTAGCAAGGTTATAATCCCGGATTGTTTTTCACACTGAGCCTGTGAAAGTTACAGGTAGGTTGATTTGGAAGTTAAGGAGCTTGTGGTCGCTAAATCCTTCTATGTAAGAAATCGCTCCAGTGGTTTCTGGTGCATTAGGGAAAACAAGGTCAAGTATGTTAGTACCACGGGTGCATTGGTGAACAACTTGTGGTAAGTTGTAATTGAGGGTTACTTCGAGAAAATTTGATGAGGCGTGACATTTGGCAGTCATGATAGACCAATCAATGAGCGGGTAGTTGAAATCGCCAAAAGGGTATATAATGTCAGCTGAATAGAGTTGCGTAGCTCGTTTTATGTTGTCACGTAGATCTTTGGGGAAAGAGGAATGGGCATCCGGTGGACGATAACATGCTCCTATAAGTATTTTTGCATAAGTTGTAACGCATGCTGTTCAAGTTATCTCTGTAGAGGGGTTAGTACCAAGGGGAACTGATGACACTGTCTTTTTTACTGCTAATAGGACGCCTCCTCCTCTTCTATCGACACGGTCACGTCAATATATGTTATAGTTGTGTTTATCTGGGAACAGTTCCTCGTTGGTTACGTCAGGATAGAGCCAAGACTCCGTGAGTCTTAATATGTCGGCATCACTATCATCTCAGTAAGAACTCAACTCATCCCTCTTGGGAAGTAGGCTTCGAATGTTAGTAAAAGACACAGATAAAGATGGTGACTTAAACTGGCTCCGCTTACGCGTGCTCGTGTTAGCCTCTAGCTATCTCGTAGACAGCACAACTACGTTGCTAGAGTGATCGAAAACGTAGGTGTTATTGTCATTGCGAAGTTTATCAACGGATAGCTTAAAGCGTTTGTTTTGAGCCTTTGCGTATTCCAGAAGTTTTTGGCAAGCTTGTCTCGTTTTCATGGAAAAATCTTCGCGTATGTAAAAATTAGTTCCCTTAAGCTTACGCGAATTTGACAAAATTTGCTCTTTGTCCTTAAAAAATGTGAACTTGACAATAATTGGCCTTCGTCTATCTTTGTTAAATCTGCCCAGCCTGTGCACGCGCTTTAATTGTGAACTACATATGGAAGTGCCTAGGTGGTCTGAACAAAACTTCACTTTTTTATCTTCTGAGACTGCCCAGTTCTCATTGGGGTCATCTTCGATGCCGAAAAATAGAAGGTTAGACCGACGTAACCTATTTTCTGCAACGTCGCACCTATTCGTGATTTTTGACAGTTGGTTCGTCACATCGCGCAAAGCGTCAACAGAGCCAGAAGGGGCGGTCACAGACCGAGTAGCGGCGATTTCTTCTAGTGAATTCACCTTGGTACTCAAACTTTTAATTTCGCTGACTGCTGCTTTCATTTTGTCCGACATGGCACGAAGGGCATCAGCATCTGCACCAGCCCCATCATCAATTCGAACAGCGTTGGCTTTTTCAAGCGTTTCTACTTTGCGCTTTAGCTGTTTAATTTCAATCTCGGCGGTAGCATGTTTTGAGAGCAAAGCTTCGTAACTTTCCTTCAGATCGCGTATTTCAGTAAGGGCTAGAGTGAATGCGTCGGCCTCTGTCTTGTTCATAGGACCGGGGTTCGATTCCGCATCACCGGCCAGGATTAATAAAAGTTCACGCATGGCACCACATACATACATGCAAGATAATAATCGCTTCAAAACACTCCTAAGTTCAGGTGGGCACGACACCGCAAGAAAGCAACGGTTGCTACTTCTTATGAAAGAAGCGTTATTTAAGTAACCAACCTGAAACAGCAAAGGCCGTAAGCATGGCATCCTTCCAGTGGTGTCGAGCCCAAACCAGCAAGTCGTAGACTGACGCTTAAATATTGCACTGCGCTGTCCAGCCATCGTGACAGATGAGCCACGTTGCCAGGCGAGAAGGTCGTTTTCATCCATGTTTGGAAAACCGAACGTGACCGGTCGCCATTCCAGAAGCCAGGAATTGGGTACCAGCCAAGACGAGCCAGAAACTCCCCTGTGCGCAGCACAGCTGAGGTCAGTCAGCCAAGAGGCGTTTCCCTTTCGCGAGCAGGTGAAATCATTCACTGCGCGAGGAATGGGCGTCGAACACGGTGAAGTTGGACTGGAGCAAGGCGCAACAACCGAAGCAGGCCAGGAGGCGCCAAGCAGCCCACAGCATGTTGCCCAGGTAACAGTGACCTGAAACAGCAAAGGCCGTAAGCATGGCATCCTTCCAGCGGTGTCGAGCCCAAACCAGCAAGTCGTAAACTGACGCTTGAATAGAGCACTGCGCTGTCCAGCCATCGTGACAGATGAGCCACGTTGCCAGGCGAGAAGGTCGTTTCCATCCATGTTTGGAAAACCGAACGTGACCGGTCGCCATTCCAGAAGCCAGGAATCGGGTACCAGCCAAGACGAGCCAGAAACTCCCCTGTGCGCAGCACAGCTGAGGTCAGTCAGCCAAGAGGCGTTTCCCTTTCGCGAGCAGGTGAAATCATTCACTGCGCGAGGAATGGGCGTCGAACACGGTGAAGTTGGACTGGAGCAAGGCGCAACAACCGAAGCAGGCCAGGAGGCGCCAAGCAGCCCACAGCATGTTGCCCAGGTAACAGTGACCTGAAACAGCAAAGGCCGTAAGCATGGCATCCTTCCAGCGGTGTCGAGCCCCTGTAGTAGTCATTGTAGTAGTCATATGTAGTAGTCATTGTTGTCGTAGTATTAGTAGCCATGCACATATAGTTTTGTCCTTGGAATGTCTGCTGAATTGCGGTCCTTCTATATGAATATATAATGAAAAAATTGCCAGATTCTACGTAAAGAGGGAATCGATGATATGCGAAGCACGAATGAAAAAGGTTGATTTGTCACTTTAAAATCAGCACAATGTTACGAGGTTGAGGTATATGATTCCGCCCATGGCTTACGTGTCATAATTATGTTTGAGTGTGTCGTTTACCTTCGTCATTTATTCACGTCATTTATTCATCATTTATTCATGTGGAGCGAGCATCATTTATTCATGTGGAGCATCATTTATTCACTCATCATTTATTCATGTGGAGCTAGCGAAACGAACGCGGTACGCCACGAGCCTGGTATGTTGACATGTTCTTGCATGACACGCTTGTCAGTATTATCATGTTTGCACCAGTCATATAATTTCGTCATTCATAGACGTCACGTAACACCAAATTTGGTACATGTGGAGCTAGCAAAATAGCCGCGAGCGCATCGTGAAGGGCCCAATACACTCCAATGTAGCGTTGACGCGTGCGCACGCTGGGCACAGTGACGCTACGTTAGCAAAACGCGAACACTCTTTGGTCTGACGCCAGGCGCGACCAGTGTCCATCATGGGAACACGGGGTACCCCACAGGGAGCAGTGTTATCACCACTCCTTTTCAACATTGCTATGATGCGCCTTCCAAGCGAATTGGCCAGGGTGGAAGGCACACAACGCGCAGTATATGCCGACGATATTACAATCTGGACCACTGAAGGGAGCCTTGGTGAAATGCAGGAACGCCTTCAGCAGGCCGCATCCATAGTCGAGGCGTATGCCAACGATTGTGGACTCCAATGTGCTCCAAACAAATCAGAGCTTCTGCACGTTAGAGCGAAGCCAAGAGATAAGTCAGCCATACACATCTCCCTGTCTGGGGTTCCCATCAGAGAGGTGGAGGAGCTCCGGATTCTGGGCCTGTTCATTCACCACAGACTCAGACCAGACTCCACTATAGCGAAACTCAAGAGAATAGGCGAACAGGTAGGGCGCATGATCCACCGCGTTTCCAACAAGCGGGGTGGTCTGCGGGGCAGGGACGCGCTTCGGCTCGCGCATGCCTTCGTGACTAGCCGGATCCTCTACGCCGTCCCATACCTTCGCACTAACAAGCAAGAAGACGAAAGAATAGATGCCATCATTCGTAAGGCTACTAAACGAGCTCTGGATCTCCCGGTGGCCACTTCCAACGCCAAACTGAAGGCGTTAGGTGTGCTCAACTCCTACCAGGAGTTGCGGAAGGCCCACCTTATGAATCAATATACGCGGCTCGTGCAGACGGCTCCCGGGCGCCGCCTGCTAAACCGCTTACATATACAACACACTTGCACTGCAGAGGAGGCGGAGCGTATTCCGGAACTGTGGCGGCATAAGCTCTCGGTCGCTCCACTCCCCAGTAACATGGATAAGCACACGCACGAAAGCAGAAGACAGGCGCGGACTCGGACGCTTGAGAGGCAACACGGCTCCCGACCTGGTGTATTCTACGTAGATATAGCAGGGCCTTCGCCCACGGGATTTTACACGGCCTCTGTAGTTCACCGGGAAAAGCATGTCAATGGGCTCTCGTTCCGAGCACAAAATCCAGAGCGCGCTGAGGAAGTCGCGATAGCGCTTGCTGCTGAAGACCCCAACTCGAAAGTTATCATCACGGACTCCAGGAAAACATGTACTCATTACTTGGTAGGAGAGATATCCCCCCTAGCCAGCCAAATTCTAAAACGGGCTCTCGCTGATCCAGCCCCGAAACGCATCGTATGGGCTCCTGGCCATCAGGGCCTACGAGGTAATGAGGCTGCTGACGCGGCCGCCCGAGCGCTTACCCACCGGGCTCCTCACCTTGGCTCTTATGACTCGGAGGCCAATACACCGCTGCTGCGGTTCAAAGAAATTCTCACCTATTATCGTGACACTCACCGTCTTTACCCGGCTCCTGCAAAGGGGCTGAGTAAGGCGGAAGAGCGAACTCTAAGGCGCCTGCAGACAGGTACTGTACTCTGTCCTGCAATCCTAAAGCATTTCGATGCGAACACAGATGGGCGGTGCCCACACTGTGGGGAGACGTGTGATATCTTCCACATGGTATGGGCATGTACGAAAAATCCCCACCTACCCCCTTCCCCTACCCCTTCCCGAGAGGCATGGGAGACTGCCCTCCTCAACTGCTCATCACTAGAGTCTCAACGGGCTCTGGTGAGACGGGCGCGAGTAGGGGCCTCGTCATGCGGTGTCCCGGACTAAGGACGCCGACCATGTAGCAGGGTCATGCTTTGGCCCCGTACCTCTCTCTTTTGTAATAAATGTTTTTCATCATCATCATCAGTGTCCATCGCCGCAGACCGAAGTAAACCGGCGTGAAATGCTACAGGAAGCATTTCGCGCCGATGCGTTACCCAGACGCCACTGCGTCTCCCTCTTTTCGTAACGAACGGACGCCAGACGCGCTGAAATGCACATGCGTCAAAGCAACGCAGCGCGGCGCGCGCCTGCGAGTATATGGCAGGACTGGTGCGTGGCGTGGCAATGACGGTGTGACGCGACGAAATGAACGCCGACGAGCACGCGCACCGCGTCACCTCGAAATGTATTGGCGCCTTGACTGTGGAGTGTAGTTATGGTCTCACACGTGGCGCATCTCATGATTATCATGTCTTCACCAGTCATACCATCGTCCTTTATTGACGTCCCGTAATACCAAATTTGATGTGTGTGAAGCTAGCGAAACGGCAGCGAGCGCATTATGAGTGTAGCATGCAGTCACGTTCTTACATGACACGCATGTCGGGATTACTATGTTTGGATGTGTCATTTACCTATGTCGTCCGCTCATGTCGCGTAATACCGACATTGGTACATGGCAAGCTAGCGAACTGGCCATGAGCGCATCATGAGCGTAACATGTAATCAAGTCGCTAGATGACACACATCTCATGTTTATCACGTTTGCACCAGTATCACACCTTCGTCATCCATTCACGTCCCGTAATACCAAATTTGGTATAAGTGAAGCTAGCGAAACAGCCACCAGCGCATCATGAGTGTGGCAGGTAGTCATGTTGTTACATGCCGCGCATGTCATGATTTTCATGTTAGGGTCTGTCGCTTGTGTTCGCCATGAAGTCATGTCATACCGTACCAGTTTTGCAACATGCCATGTGAACGAAACCACCGCAAGAGCAGTGGGACCAGGAATTGTAAATGAGGACATTCATGACAAACATGTCATGATTTTCATGTCATGACAAGTCAAATGTGTTTTCCATACAGTCATGTTATGCTATACTAAGTTTCATATTGATATTATTATCGTAACGGCTAGGAGAGCTAAATGTCGTAGGCGGCTGAATAGATAGATAGATAGATAGATAGATAGATAGATAGATAGATAGATAGATAGATAGATAGATAGATAGATAGATAGATAGATAGATAGATAGATAGATAGACAGACAGACAGACAGACAGACAGACAGACAGACAGACAGACAGACAGACATATAGACAGATAGATAGATAGATAGATAGATAGATAGATAGATAGATAGATACGCTCAAAGTCGCCGAAGTTCGCTAAGAATTGCTTCGTATTTAAAAGATGCACGATGGCGGTACTTGGAGTGTTCACTAGATGGGCGGACGGACGTACGGGCGCACAGACAGTCGCACGGACGGACGCATGAACGGAGGAAGTGAGAACGAACGGACGGACGGAAGTGCAAATGAACTGGCAGACGCTTCGCCCCACTTATCAACATTCACTCCGTAGATATGTTGTGATTTTTTCCCAGTTTTTTAAGCAACACACAGGAATACAGATCGTTGCTGTTTTTGTGTGTTTTGACTTCATCGAGTCGACGGACGTGGGACGTAGGCTCGCAAAAAGGATTTGTAGAATTTGCATTGAGCAAAAGCCGAGGGCAGCCCGGACACCAAGGGTACTAAACTGTACCTCTGGGCGTGCCGAGCGCTACGAAAGATCCAATCTTCCACCGAGCAATTGGTCTCAGCACGCTCAGCGTGTGCGTTCAGGGGAATCAAACCTAACACGCTTCTCTATCGATCTTCTTTACCGCACCGGTGCGTGCTGCGAACTTCACTCTGGACATGAGTATAGTGGGGGCCAATTTTTTTTCTCAGTGTGCCTAGAAACCCGAAAAGGTGCGTTTACTAGAGCATGAGCTGACGCTATCAGTTGCTGCAATCACGACACTTTTGGAAACTCATTGTAGATCATGCGGTTGTGAGCCCACTTGCAGAAAACAGCTCTAAAATACAGATACGTTGTTCAGAGCACGCGTAAAATAGCGGAAGCAATTCCATTACATCCAATAACAAGTGCACAAGCCATCTACCTATGAATATTTAAGATGACTATAACTACCTGTTAGACAAGACATGAATCATGTTGCGTTGTAACGCATAAACGCATGCGCACAGTTTTGATGAGCCATTGCTTTTTATATATATACGTTCTGTCCTTTTCCAAATAAATTTCAGTTGTGAGTTCAGTGCTGTGTTCCTTCTCTGTCCAAATCCAATTCGTTGCGCTGTAAAATATTCTGTAATGAGCGAGAAAGATGAAACAAGACCATAACTTTCTCATCTTTCCTGTATCGCATTGTTTGGTACTATGAATATCTACCAAGAAGCTCAAGTTCGTGTACTTTTCTAACGTATACTTCAAATGCCTAATAATGACGCGACTACAGTGAAGAAAAATTGAGAAATAGACTCAAGACGTCTGGAAGGTAATTTCATCAACGAGCAATGAGGAAGTAAAGATTCAGTTCACAAAAACGTACGTATGAAGAGTGTAGCCAGACCATTCTGTTTGTTAGAAGGTCTGATGGTTCCTTACACGCTTTCGTGTGCGTATTCGTATGTCTGCACGTATACAGTATACAAACTGGCAAACGTTTCCGGCAGATGGTGCTGAATACCATTTCTATCAACTATAAAAAATAGCAGCAAAAAAACACATCAAACACAGATGTTCAGAAACATTACAATAAAATGGAATAATATTTTTTCAATCTCGTCTTTATTTTATTCACATTGAATTTGATGGTAATGTTTCTGCGGTCAATTTTGAGTCCAGTCTTCTAATACACAGCCCATCATCTGGCTTCAGACCGGCGGCTAAATTGGTTCGCCAAGTGCCCTACTCCTAGGAAATGCAGAAAAAAATTGCCCGCAGCTTCCCTCGGGGGAACACTGAGGTGGATGCGGACCATATAATTGGTTAACGGGGTGTTAAAGTGCGACTTACTTGGGTCGATGGCTAAATTGGTTAACGTGGTTGTGAAATGGGGTGTTAAATTGCGACTTACTTGGGTCGATGGCTAAATTGGTTAACGTGGTTGTAGGAGGGGGTGTTAAATGAGTGAACACGTACACACGTATGCGAAAGGGCGGCGCTGGTCGAAGGGACGTCGATCATTGTGTTTGTGGATTCGTTGGAATTCATTTCACCGCGACCTTGAACGTCGACGCGCCGTACAAACCAACCGATGAGCGGCAACTGAGCGAGCGAGCGCCGACCTTGAGTATATATACAGCACGACGGCGCATGCACTGTCAGCTGTTGAATGTTCTCGAAGCGCGACGCCACATGCGCGTCCACTGGAGAATAAGGAGAATTGTAGATGTCGAACGCGGTGTGTAGAGGAGGAAGGGTGCACAGATGGTGGAGGAGTGAAGCGCGCGCGGTGTGTAGAGGAGGAAGGGATGCACAGATGGTGGAAGAGTGGGCGACGGCGCGACGGCGCATGCGCGCGCGTCAGCTGTCGAATGTTCGAGAAGCGGTGCGGACGGCGCACTACAAGGCGCGAGTATAAGATGCTCCGCATCTAAAAACCTGAATAGGACGCATCAATTTGAAACTGCGCAGACGTGCACAGCTCTAGCAGTGTGCCGAAGCCAGCGTTTGCTTTGCAGTATAGGCTTCGACAAGGAGAAGGTGCCATTCGTTCGCGCCCATCGCCTCGGGCTACGCCGAAAGCCAATCTCGTGATTGGCGAAGAGCGCACGAAAATAAAAAAGTGAAACGATTGAAGCCTTTTTTTCACGCTTTCGTGCGCCTAACTCTGTCCATTCCTTTTCCTTCTTACCTCGGCACCCCTTCGTTCTATTTGCAGAACATTTTGAGACTTCCGAAGAAGGACTGGTAATCACAACTTCGGGCATCGTGATGTCGTTACCGAGGAAGCCGACATCATCGTACAGCGATGAACTGAACGGCCTGTACTTTCTTGTACCACTGTTCGCCTCGGTGGTACAGCAACAAAAGCTTTGGGCTGCTTACTCGAATGTGGCGGGTCTGATCCTCGCTATGGCAGCGAATTCTAATGGAGCTGTGATTCTCGAAGCCCATGCATTGTGTATCATTACTACACGTTGAATAACACCAGATGGTTGAAATCTCTGAAGCTTCCCACAGGGGCGCACTTGATAATCCCGTGAATTTATCTTATAAGCTCCAGTTGATCACTTTTCTCTTCGCCTTCTTTGTCAATTTAGTACTTGAAAGGTTCAGAGCTGTTCAGAGGTTTCGGCCTAGATGTCATTGAAGGGTATGGTTATTATGTGCAGTACTCACGGGTTGAAATGGGGTAATTCAGTGATAAGTAGGTCACATTGTTTTCTTTCCAACGCCTTTAGTTTTTGTCAGCTCGGTGCCATTTTGACTGGAACGCGTACATCAAAGCCAAGAACATGTACGTGAGAGACAACATCACGAGACACAGCGCATAGCAGTCGTTATACTAAACAAAATGTGATATCCGATTTGAATACGTGACTACTAAACACTTTGGTGCAAAACTGAAAGCGCATTTGAGAAATTTTTGTTGTGGAATACACACTATGATGTCCTATCCTGAATCGATGCTGTGGCTTTGTAGTTCCATTTGAAATGATTTGTGGTGGTTAAAATATTTACTAATTCACAGTATTTTTTTCAGGGAGATACATGCTACTGCTTAGTCATCTTAATAAGCTCAGCTTCAGAAGTTTGTAGAAGAACTGAAGCCTTGTCATTGAAAAGATGGAAAATGGGGCGACTTCATGGCCCAGAGCCCTGTTGAAACGCGTCCATTCCTGGCCGTTCGAAATGTCAAGTCCGAGAACACACGCCCGACGCTCCACATGCTGGTCACTTCATCGTTCTTTTCCTCTAATATTTACCAAAGTTTACTGTCCGCATCAAACTAACTATTCTAGGGCGTTAACATTGTATAGACAATTAATATTACATGAGAACGGGCACGTTTGCAGTATTTAATTTACGCCTTTCTTGTTCTAGCTTTTAAGTACAATTCTCAGCCTTTTTTTGATCTGTTATCCCAGCAGAAATTGCAGCGTATGAAAATACCTCGAGTTGGCTGCACTATTGATCTAGTGTACAACTGCACTGCCACGTGGCAGTGCTGCATCCACTGATATTTATAATGAGGGGTGCGAATAAACATGGCATCACTAGTCTGTCTGGATACTTGGCTATCCGAGTCACTTACTCACCTGAATGGGCTCGACATGTCAAAAGCGGGCTGGATACACGTGCGCTGATTCCATGCATTCATCCTTCTGGCACGGCCCCGCCACCACCTACGTCGCGGCTCGGCCATGATGACTATCGGAGTGGAGGGCTCCACAGGGACGTCAAATTCGTGGGCTGCTTCGTTTCTAGCAGACATGGCTCAGCTGCGTTCACCGTCACCGTTGGGCTTCGACAACCCCAGATCCTGTCCCACATGGTCACTGCCATTCGAGGACTTCTTGTTCACTACCGGACTTCACGTCACTCCAACTGAGGTACAAGTGCACTCCATGCTCTTCTTTAAGGAGCCGCCAACCAAGGCTGTCCTCGCGTCAACCACGCAATATGAGGCGGACATAAAGGTCGTCACCGCCGTGAAAAAGGCGTTCACCGACCACTTTTTCAACGAGCCTAACGAGCTATATGATTTGGCACGCTTCCACCTCCATTCGCAGCAACCAGATGATACGGTCGGCGCATTTTCACTGCGTTCAGGACAGTGCATGGTCGGGTCCTGCAACTATCCGTCACCCGACAAAGAAGAGCAACTCGTCCGAGGCCATTTCCTCGTGCGCTTGCTCGAGCGCAAGTTTTCGGACAAGCTCTATTGGAAACCGAAAATGACGTTGCAAGAAGCTACTTCCTCTGGCAACAAGAAGATGTAGATAACGAGCGCAGAGCTTGTGAGTTGGCCGAGGCATCGTAGTTTAGTGTCGACACCACTCGCAAAGGAAAGGGATCACCGGCTGATAAGACAGCGCAATGGCGGCAGTAATCTGCGGGTGCGTGTCGCACCCTCGTGCCCACTGTCCGGCTCTCCGAGCGTCTTGCAAATTTATCCACAATAGTGACTATTTCGCGAACGGGAAAGAAAAAAGAAAGTAGGCAGTACACACAGAAACACTCGACCAGCTTCATCGAGTGGCGTGCAGTTGCGGGAGAGCACCTGAACGCGAAGTTTGTCGAGGTACTCGTCGATGGGTGCCCACTTTCCTTCAAGTGCGGCTCGGTAGCCGGAGTTTTGGTTTTAGCCATTAAGCTTTTTGGCGTCCCCTCGAAGCTCCAAGCCCCAGAGAGCCATTCGAAAGGCCCGAGCAATCGTTTGCTGCGGGCATAGCATTTACATCACTGCCTTGCCATGGCATGGACCCACGTCACCAACTAACCCACGTTCTAGCAACGAGCGGAATGCATGCGCACGCTGATTGTAAGACGTGATGTTCGCGAAGTGATGGCAACCGTTCGCCAAAACAGCTGTTTGGTGCGACTATGATCAGCAGACGACACGAAACGTATTCTTTTGCCCATGCGGGTTCAATATAAGCGAAGTACGTGCATTGTTACGTTCTGTTCTGCAGTGGCACGAGTTGTTTGCGGTCGTGGATGCTAGAAACGCTACAGAGGGGTCTAACCTGCGTGATTGTTAATATTCGTTTAAACTGTAGTATCTAGGATGTAATCAGCCTATCTCCACTAGGTTGCGTTTGGCGTGACATCGCAGTGCTTGAACGTGCCTGCGCTTCAACTTGTTAGGACACAACGTGTCTGAACACGTTTAAAACCCGATGATTCATGTAGGGAGCGTGTCGGCAACAGTGAGGCACGCTGACGACGATCAGATCATTGATCGCGAGGTTACAGACATGAAAATTGCTAAAGACAGACAACGAGCTTAATTAGGTCTCGCCCCTCTCAGAAACGGTGGATGGATGGATGGATGGTTGGATGGATGGATGGATGGATGGATGGATGGATGGATGGATGGATGGATGGATGGATGGATGGATGGATGGATGAATATGGCTGTACCCTTTAGATCGGGTGGTGGCTAGCACCACGCCGTACTACTTGATGAACCAAACACTAGATTTATTTTTTTCCTTTTAAAAGTGAGGTTGTGGAGTACTTTGCAGTGAAGCGTATAATTTTCACTCGTGCCTTGACTTTAGCCACCAATCAAATAACCTCCTTCTAGTTAATTCTATGCGCTTAAAGTCTATTTTGCCCTCCCTGTCGCTAAACCCAAGTGCTTTGAAAAACTCTGCGCCGTCATCTTGAACTACAGGATGAAGCCCTTTACAGAAAATTATCAACTGTACGACAGTTTCTTTTTCCTCTCCACACGCACTGCATACCGTGTCTACCCCTTCGTACTTGGGTCGATATGTTTTGGTTCGCAATACTCCCGTCCTGGCCTTAAACAGTAGAGAACTACCCAGAGTATTATTATAGATCCTTTCTTTGGCAATTTCTGGATTAAAAGTTCGATAGATCTCTAGTGCGTATTTCTTAATCATTCCAATTCTCCACATGTCAGTCTCCGTTTCCTTCACTTTCTTCTTAACCGATAGTTCTTTTTGGTTTGGCCACCTGCTGTTTTCTAAGTATTTAACAGTCACTTTCCTGGTTTGCTTCCTCCATTTTGTATTGATATTATTCATGTACAAGTAGCTAAAAACCTTTCTAGCCCAACGCTCCTCCCCCATTTCTCTCAATCGCTTCGCAAATTTTATCTTGCTGCTAGCTTCCCTGCCCTCAAATGATGTCTATCCCATATCACCTTGTACTCCCGGATTTTGTGTATTCCCGTGAGCTCCTAAAGCAAGCCTACCTATTCCACGTTGCTTAATTTCTAATCTCGCTTGAACTTCTAATCTCATGCACAAGACCGCATAGCCGAACGTCAGCCTAGGAACTATGACCCCTTTCCATATTCCTCTCACATCATACCTATTGTAATTCCACAGTGCCCTGTTTTTCATTACCGCTGTATTCCTGTTACCTTTAGTCGTCACGTATATTTCATGTTCCCTTAGGTACTCGGCCCCATTGCTTATCCATACGCCCAAATATTTGTATTTATCTGTTATCTCTAGCGTGACCTCCTGTATCCTAAGCTCACTACCTTCATTGTCAATAAAAATCATGACTGCTGATTTTTTTACTGACTATGAAATCTAATCTATTTCCCTCGTTTTCGCAGATGTCCACCAATCTCTACAAATCCTCCTTGTTGTCGGCCATTAGCACTACATCATCTGCGTACATCAATGCTGGTAGTGCCTGATCAATGAGTTTTCCTTCATTGACAAAATTGAGGTTGAAGCCAAGTCTATTTCCCTCTAATTTAGCCTCTAATCCTTCTGGGTACATCTTGAATAATAAGGGTGACAGGGGACACCCCTGCCGAAGCCCCCGTTTTACCTTTGCAGGCTTGGATACCTGTTTTTCCCACTTTGTAATTGCCTTGTTACCTTTATAGATATCCTTTAAATGATTAGTGACTACATTTTCTACGCCTACTGTGTCCAGTATTCCCCAAAATTCCTCTTGAACCACGCTATCGTACGCTCCCTTGATATCCGAAAATGCTAGCCACAGGGGCCTGTGTTCCTTTTCTGATATTTCGATGCACTGCGTCAGTGAGAACAGATTGTCTTCCAACCTCCTGTGTTTCCGAAACCCATTCTGCAGTTCCCCCAGCACCCCCTCATTTTCTATCCATGCCTGCAGTCTTTCCTTTATAATCTGCATAGTCAGCCTGTAGACCACTGATCTCACTGTTATAGGACGGTAGTTGTTTTTGTCAGCTTTGTCCCCCTTTCCTTTATCGATCATGCTGATTCTGCTAAGTTTCCATCCATCGGGAACTTCAACATCGATTATAATTTTGCTCACTGCCTCTCTCAAAGCCTGCTTAGACTTCGGACCTAATGTCTTTATCAGCATAATTGGAATGCCATCTGGGCCTGTTGATGTACTACTACGAACCCTTTTCCCAGCCCTTCCCCACTCTCGTTGTTAAAATGAAGCCATTGCGTCACTTGATTCATCCTTGTCTATTGTTGTGCATAAAGCACTTTGTCGAAAATTTTCTGTCACCCTTGTTCTTATATATTCAATAGCTTCGACCCTTCTAGCCTAGCACCTTGGGCTGTAGTTATAAACCTCTGCTTTAGGCTCGTCTCATTTCTTGGAAAGTTTAGATGGTTCCAAAATTTCGCAGCTGCCTTTCTATCTTTCTTATGTACTTCTACCAGCCACTGAGCTCCCTTTCTTCTGATCTTTTCAATGATCAGAAGAGATGCATCCCTTCTACTGCTTGGAAAGGTTTCCCATTTTCTTTCAACATCATCTGTCGGTTCACCACGCTGCTTAGCATGTATGTGTTCCCTAGAGGCTTCCTGACGTTTTGCTATGGTTCTCTTAACTTCCTCATCCCACCAACTTTTGGGTTTGTGTCTTCTTTTCTGGGGTTACTTGTCACGCGTCTTAGCAAGCTCTAGCTCAAACAATCTAATTAGATTCGTGTATGTCCACACTTTCATTATCCTCCATGATTACTTTCTCAATTTGTTTAGTGGCTATTTCAATTTGCCTTTCTGGATAAAAATTTTCCTGTAGTTGCTCATCTTGTCTCCTTCCCACTCTCACTGCTCTTCCAAAACTTGGCTTGATACGTTTGTGATCACTACCCAGACTTCTGGAGCCACCTTCAACTATGTGCATTCTCCTGAGCTTATCATACATCCTATGTGACATCAGTGCATAATCTATCGTTGACTACAGACTTCCTACCTCCCATGTTATTTGCCCTTCACACTTCTCGGTACTGTTGCAAATGATCAAATCAAGCCTTTCACACATATCCATGATCCTTTTCCTTTTGCCTGTCAGGTGGGTATACCCATCTATATCTTCTATAAGCGCATTCAAATCTCCTAGTATAATTATCTCGCACTCTCTTCCTAACTTCCTAATGTCCTTTGATATGCACTCTACCATTGCCTGGTTTTCCTCTCTGGCCTTTGCTCCCGTCCACAAGTACACGAAATCAAGGAGTGTCATTTGACCTGCCACTTTCCCTTTCAGCCATAAACGTTCCTTGCACTCCTGCTTGACCCTTTGCCAGTCTGTACTTTTATGAATGCCCCAATACCACCCCCCTTTCTGCTGCCTTCTGTTCTATTACAATATTCCTACGCGTAGTCCGGACTATTCGGAGGTTGTTCCATGTCCCTGAGATGTGTTTCTACAAAAGAGTATACCATCGGCCTATCTTCTCTTAGCTGTTTTGCTATCTCTTCCCACTTCAGCCTGCATGTTAATATACCCTATGTCTGAATTGTCTCGGCGCTCGTGGCTACGTCGATTTCTGCCCCGGACTCTACCTATCTTAGATACTGGTGCCACTTTGGAGTCGTATCTGTCCATACCACCTGTCAAAGAGTCTCCCTGGTTGTTTTCCTCGTTACTAGCTATCCTGCACCCCGAAGGGCCCGCTTGCCCCCCAAAAAAAGCTACTGCGCGTCCTGCAAGTCGCCAACCCACCTCATGACCTAGCCGCCCTTCGAAGTGAATTCTGTCTCGTTGAAAACCACCCCACCTATGCACCTCTCTGTTTATTGCCACCACCTCAAAGCCTTTCGCTCGACTCATCTGCCATATCTCTTGGTTTGCGTCGACAACCGCTCTTCGCAAGTTGCTATCACGCACCGGTACCTCCGGTATCGTGCATATCGCTACCTGTACCTGAGGAGAAGTGGCGCGCATGTCATCGACGCCATTCGCCAGTGTGGTTGTTAGTCCTGCTTTATCTTCATTTAAGACATCGTTTAAACCGCCTGAAATTATCACGAGGTTTCGTCTATCAGCTGTAGTTTTGAGTTTTGCGCTCGCTTGCCTCATGACTGCTTCCAGCAGCTAGGATGAATGGATAGGGCTGTACCCTTTAGACCGGGCGGTGGCTAGTGCCACCAAGCCGTAATACTTGATGAACCAAAAACTAGATTTATTTTTTCCCTCTAAACAGTGAGGTTGAGGATGCGTACTTTGCACTGAAGGGTTTAATTTTCACTCATGCCTTGACTTTAACCACCAGTCAGATAACCTCCTTCTAGTCAATTCTACCCGCTTAAAGTCTACTTTACTCCTTTACAGCAGCGCCGCGGGCCGCTCCAATGAAGTGCGCAGTGCAAGCACCAAGTGAGAGTGCCACAAACCAGGGCTCGGCCACCTGCTGTGGCAGGGCCTCATGCGCGCGCCCCCGCACGAAGTCCGAACTACCCCCCCCCCTTTCCCCCTTCGGAAACGAACATTGCCGTTTTGACCTGAAGGAGGTTTTCGCTTGTAAGTTTGTTTCTAAATTGCAGCTTAGTGACATTTGTGCTAAAAATACCTGTCACTTCTATATATCTATTCCAGTTTTTTACATTTTTCTCAATTCGCCATTCTTTTCCTTTACCTGTGCTGGATTCTTAACCCTCCAAACTAGGAATGTCAAGGGAGATCATTAGGGTAGTGCAATATTATGACTCAAACACAGCTCAGTGGGCAGGCACACACCTATTCAACTTGACATAACCAAAAGTGCACAGCGTGAGGCAGCATAAAGGCAAACATTACTACAATCTGTGCAGACATGCTTCGATGCTCCCTTTACCTCGAACGATTCATCCCAAATGACACAAGTAAATACAGAAATCATATGACAGTGTACAGTGGGGATGGAAATAAAGGTTAGCGATGTGGCATGTACATTCTCAAGTGTTTCTTATATTTGTTTCAAGCAGTTGTAGCCTAGATAGTAATGAAAAGCAGTTAAAGTCATTCATGATCTGATCAACAGTCATGCTAGATTATTTCTTTGGCACAAAGGTCAGAGTGTGATGAAAACAGCACGCTGTACTGTACATGTTTATTTTCAACGCACGTGTCTATAGCTCTTCGCAATGTGTTCTTTGAAACAGATGTCGATCGATGTAATACCAAATGTGAGCTGAACACACAGAGTGAGATGATGAATTGCCCATTTCGTTGGTTTAAATAATTATGTTGGTTTTAAATTTAATCAATAAAGAAGATAACTCAAAAGGCTAGTTTTTTTTGTTCAACTCAGCCTTAGTGAAAACAACAAGACAAGTAAGCCGATAACGTTATGTGCAAGGTTAACCGTACCGTTTTAAGAGTATTGTATCAATTGTGATATAGATGTGCATAACAACAAAGTGAACGAAAAGGTACGAAAATGTAAAATCTAACACAACAGTGGTGATGGTATTGTCGGGCGATCGCACTCGAGATATATTGTGACACTCGATACTACCACACGCGTACACAGAAAAAAAAAACTCGGCCAGCAGTTGCTTCGATGCGTCCAATACAGATACCAATTGTGGAGGCGAAACAATCACATCTTTTTGAAGGAATCGCCCGTGAACAACACAACCTGAAACGGAAGTACGCTGTCGTATACGTTTCAGAAGCGCGACATGATTGTGAGGCACGCTGCAGAGTAATATTGTGGTCACCTTGCATTTTTAACCTGCTGCGCATGCATTGTCTTGCTTTTCACCCCCGTTGGAGTGCGGCTACCATCGTCGAGAATCGAACCCATCTTCAAAGTAAGCAGTGCTAAACCATAAAAAACATCATCAAAGTCCGTGCCCCGCTGGAGCGCCGGCACCGTTGGCGATTCTACTAAATTTTTTTTAGTTTTTCATTGTTTTATGAGGAACATCATCGATGCTGCTTCCGTCATTTATTTTAAGCGTGAGACAAGCAATATGCGAAGGCTGGCAGCGTTATGGCGTTCGAAGCGAGCACGTGTTAGGTAAATTAAGGCGCCACAGCAAGATTCGAAGAGTCCCTGCCCTGCCGTAATGCAAGTCTCCCATTAGGCGGTGCCACTCCAACATCTTGGGGCTAATAGAAGCCACCGTAGATGCGCTAACAGGCAGGCCTAAGAAAATTCGGAGCGCTCGGGCCTGAACACTTATATTTGCAGGCTCGTTTTGCTTACGTTGGTTAATGTGGGCAAATGTACCACAGGAAGCCGAAAAACAGTACCGTGTACAGGTGCAGCACTGCACTGACTGACATTCCCCAAATCTTCCCTGCGCAGAAATTAACTAAATGGCGATAGCCGATTGCTGCACGCCTGAAATGTGTTTGTGTTTTATTGCTTACAACCCCCCTCTCTCCTATTCAATGCCCTCCGGGCCTATACAATATCGAAATAAATAAATAAATAAACTAATGTTGAGGTACCATACATGAAGACTCGTTGATAAATCCCTGTCGACAACCAGTATATTGTATGATCGAATGTACGTACACTTTGCCCATTATTTTATTTATGCCGTAATTATTCAATGCTTTGCGCGTGAAGGCCACAAAGGCCTATTTTACGGAAGGAATTTCCAAGCCTCGAATTCGTAGGTGACGGGCTGTGCGAGCGGCAGCTCTTTCAATTCTCGCTCGTAACTGCACGCATGCTATGGTGGATGTCTAAACAAAGAGATCATCAGCGTACATCGATAGTCTAACTGTGCATGGCAGCTGCTTGGTAAGTGCTGTTAGTGAAAGATTGAACAGCACAAAACGCCGCCCCGGGAAATGCTGTAATGAGACGATATTTGGCCGTCTTGTGTGCTCACAAAAAAAACACAGGATCGCATTGAAAGATAACTGCGCGAACATGTGCGCGAACATTACACCATGTGGGCTGCAACAAACAAAAGAACACAAAAACACATGACACATATATGTTTTCAGTCTTCTTTTTCTTTTCCTTGCCAGTAATATAGCCTATACATTTGCAATCTGAATCAATAATACTGCGTCACCATATGACAAAGCTAGAAACAAGACAGCCCAATGCGTAGGCTATTCAGGCACAGCTACACCAGGTTTCGCGCATAACGCTGAGCGCCCGCCTTCTGTTGCGAGCTCGTGGCACACGCAAGTGTGAACAGGAACTGGTTGATCTATACAGTTTCGTATCAAGCTACCCGTAATTTCCTGCTGCGAACCTGTTGGTCCTGATCGAAGAAACTTTGAACTGGCTACGAATGACGCAAGCCCGATAATGTAAGGAAGGTAAGGCGTAAGATAGCAGGACGCCAACCTTAAATTATGTCAGCAGCCGACGTCACTGTTGCGACAATGAAAAACTCTAACAAGATTCCTGGCTTCCATTTTTCACGCGGTCGACACAGCTGTCGCACTGGTAATGAATGAGTGAATTTGCGATTTCACTGCTTGGACGCTGCAAGTGTAACCTATTCGAAACTTATTTTCGCCGGTAGTAGTGAGATCACGTAAGATGCGTGTCAACAGTGTGCAACACTGTGGACACTTCGGGTGATTGATTGATTTATTGATTGATTGATATATGGAGTTTAACGTCCGAAAAGCACCATATGATTATGAGAGACACCGTAGTGGAGGGCTCCGGAAATTTCGACCACCCGGGGGTTCTTTAACGTGCGCCCAAATCTGAGCACATGGGCTTACAACATTTCCGCCTCCATGGTAAATGCAGCCGCCGCAGCCGGGATTCGAACCCGCAACCTGCGGGTCAGCAGCCGAGTACCTTAGACACTAGACCACCACGGCGGGGCACACTTCGTGTGTACCACAGTGTTAAGCACTTCGTGTATACCACTGTAAGAAGGCGAGAACGAAAGAATACGCAAAAGTGGTGGAGAAATGTAGAGCCATTGATTTGATTGATTTGTGGGGTTTAACGTCCCAAAACCACTATATGATTATGAGAGACGCCGTAGTGGAGGGCTCCGGAAATTTTGACCACCTGGGGTTCTTTAACGTGCGCCCAAATCTGAGCACACGGGCATACAACATTTCCGCCTCCATCGGAAATGCAGCCGCCGCAGCCGGGAATCGAACCCGCGACCTGCGGGTCAGCAGCCGAGTACCTTAGCCACTAGACCACCGCGGCGGGGCATAGAGCCATTCCCCACTGCTTCTTTCTTTCTATTGGAGGTTTGTGTGAGTTTGGCGTTCTGGATGCCAATAACCATCTTGAGCACACCTTTTCACCGTTAGAACACGCACCGTTATATTACTATCTCTACACTATAGAATGTGCTACTGGCTTTGCTCTGCGGCAACGTTGTTTAAACGCAGTTGCTATTGTGGGGCAGTGCGCCGCCTTATCAATTCACCCAACGAGAAATTGAAGCTCTTAATTGACTTTAGTTTGGCATTTCTGTCAAACTTCGACATTTGGGACAAACAGCCCTAACTATTGCAAGTTATTTTTAAACGATCTGAAGGGTCACAGGAGAAAAAAATATGAGGAACACGTGTGCTCAGTTTGTTGCAGGTAGATGGTACAGGTCTGTCCAGTGTAGCTCGTAATCGCCAATAGGCCCATATCGATATGAATATGGCAACATCTTTTATCGGAAGCTACTCATTTAGTAAAGAAATAACGCTCTTCGAATTACGTATATCTTTCTGGGCACGTTGCTTTATCATGATATAACAAATCTCCAGCGGAAACAAAACCTGCAAGCGACACAAACAGCACTTGTGAGTACGTATTGTCTCTCTTCTGGGTGTTTTGTGGTGCTGTAGTTTATTTATTTTATTTATTACATACTGCAGACCACAGTTGTGGTCCTGGCAGGACGAGCACTTGAATAGCACAATAATTCAAAAATAGCAAAAGGGACAAAAAATGAAACGGCGGACATTGCATTGTCAATCCAACACACAATTAACAACACTAACAAAAAATGGGGCTATACAGTATCTAATACGTATGGCTCAGCAATGGAATTCCATTCAGCCACAGTACGCGGGAAAAATGAAAATTTGTAAGTATCGGTATGCGCTTGGTATGGTGTTAGCAATCTAGGGTTATGGTGCCGCGTGTGTTTTGTGGTCAGGGCGGATATATACAGGGAGGGGTCGATAGCCAATTCATGTTTAGTATGTGAGCAGAGGAAATCGAGACGAAATTTTTGTCTTCTTAACTGAAGCTTGGGAATGTTATTGGCAATCATTAATTCAGAGGGAGAATCTGTGCGACGAAATTTTGAAAAAATGAACCTGACAGCTTTCCTCTGAATCTTTTCCAATTTATCGATGTTACTTTTGGTATACGGGTCCCATACTACAGCAGCATACTCAAGTTTTGGTCTAACGTATGAATGGTAGCAAAGAAGTTTAACACTTGGAGGCGAATTACGAAGTTTGTGTCTCAAGAAACACAGTTTTCGAAAAGCGGAGGAGCAGATGTTTTCTATGTGCAAGTTCCAGGAAAGATTACTAGTGAACGTTATGCCTAAGTATTTGAAGCTGTTGACTTGGTTCACCGCGCATGATCCCAGTGTGTACTGAAATTGGAATGGAGATTTTTTGCGCGTTATGCGGAGGGAAACAGTTTTCCCTGCATTGACAACAATGCCCCAATCCCTGCACCAACTGTATATATTGTCCAGGTTTGTGTTAAGTTCTATTTGATCTTGCATGCTGGAGATTTCACGGAATAAAATACAGTCATCTGCAAACAGCCGGACATGAGTGGTGGGTGTAACTACAGTGACGATATCATTGATGTATAACAGAAAAAGCAACGGCCCCAGAACACTACCTTGAGGCACTCCGGATGTGACAGGAAGACAGCTCGAGGCATGACCATCAATCAAGGCATACTGCTCTCTATTCATCAGATACCTAGACACCCACGCTACCAAACTTTCGGAAAGATTTATATTTTTTTAATTTTTGAATTAATTTGTCATGAGGAACTTTGTCGAATGCTTTCCTAAGATCAAGAAAAATTGTGTCTACCTGAACATTATTATCAAGGGCTTTTGCAAACTCGTGTGTGACGGTGACCAGTTGAGTCACAGTCGAATAGCCTTTCCTAAAACCATGTTGGAAGCTTGTTAGAATTGAGGGTCTTTCAAGAAATTCAAGAATACGGTTGGCATTGATATGTTCAATTAATTTGCAGCATGTTGAAGTTAAAGATATAGGACGGTAGTTATCCGGAATAATCGATCCCCTTTTTTAAAGATTAGGGATGACTCTAGCGATCCTCCAGTCACGTGGTAGTGTTGCAGTTAACAGGGACGCTTCGAAGATTACAACAAGAAATTAGGCGACGCATTCAGCATAACGCCGAAGAAACAAATTGGGAAGGTCATCAGGACCACAGCATTTTTTGCTTTCAAGTTTAAAAGCATTGAAACGAAACCAGAATAAGAAATGAAATTCGCTTCACATGGTTCAAACAAAAACGTTTCTGGTACACATATTGCTGAATTGGCAAACACGCTCTGAAAATAACTGTTGAAGTGATTTGCGATGTCACTGCGATTTGTAACCGTGCGCCCTTTGACAGAAATTGACGTCACTGGCTTTTTGTTATCGGATAGATAACTCCAGAACTTTGTTGGGTCGCTTTTAATAAAGTTTGGCATTAACGTTTTAAAGTAATAGGCTTTGGATTGTTGCACTTCACTTGCCAGGCTTCTTTGTAGCTTTTGGATCACATCTCGCTTGGCATGCCTCTTTTTCAGTTTTTTAATTTTCCGCTTTAGATGGATGATACTGCGTGTCATCCAAGGTGTGCGTTTGTTAGTTTTTTTACGTTTGTTCGGTACAAAGTTGGTGATACAGTAGCGGCATATTTCCAAAAAGCGATCCCAAAGAGCGCATGCGTCATTGACATCATTGCTGAAGTCAACTAAGGCCGCTTCCATATGTTCAATCACGCAAGCGTCGTTTGCTCTAGAATAATGTTTAAAAGTTTGAACGGACGGTTTTTTTATAACAAACGAATTTTAGGAGCGGAATAGATACGCTGACAAGGCTATGATCCGATAACCCTTGTTCTATTAATACAGAGTGCTCAGAAAAGTCGCGATTCACAAACACCAAGTCTAAAATAGAGCTCGACTGTCCTTGTACACGAGTAGGTTGTTTAACTAGTTGAATTAGGTCGTGTGTGAGCATGGTGTTAAAAATAGCATTCTTATTTTCGTTAGGCTGCGAATAAGTTTGCAACCGGTCCCAGTCGATGGTGGGCAAATTGAAATCACCCATTAAAAATATTTTTTTATTAAGGTACAGGGATATATGTGCTTGCAACGTGATTAGATAATCTGGAGCTGAGTCTGGAGGCCTGTAGCACGCGTACAAAAGAAAGCTATGGCCCCAGCACGTAATCTGTAGGCATAAACAGTCAAGACTGCCCACATCTGCTAGAATCCTGGCCTCTAATGGCGGCTTCATTAGGACGGCTACGCCCCCTCCTCTGGTGGCCCTGTCTTTGCGAAATACGTTGTAATGGGGCGGAAAAACTTCTTCATCACCTATTTCACTTCTCAACCAAGTTTCAGTTATTACGGCTATGTGCGGATCATGTTGCAATAATTGAATTTACAGTGAATCTATCTTATTAATGATACTGCGTGCATTTATATTCAGTAGCCTTAGTTGTTTTTCACTTACCACATTTTTTTGTGTTTGAGCAAGACGATGTGATCCTCGCAGTGAATGAATCGGCGGAGCGTACAGTTGAGACGCTGACATGCCTTTCAATTAGCTCTGTAATTGCTTTTGGCTTCGCGTAATTGGGCGGCTTGACTCTGCGATTTCGTTTTTTTGGGCAGGAACTTTGTCGTTTTTCTCGTCATCCCAGACATAGGCCTTTTTGTTTATGTATAATCTATCAAAACTAAGCGAAGTTTTCTCTCCATTATCGCGGTTTTCCTTAGAACTTTGCCAGAGCTTCCTCCTCAACTCTCTCACTCTTTTTGAAAAATCCTCGCCTATCGAATAATTTGTGCCTTTTAATTTGATTCCTTTTTTCAAAATGGCAAATTTGTCCCTTGAGGACAGCAGCTTGAAAATTACTGGCCTTACTTTTCTGGGCGATGGCCTTCCCAGCCTATGAATGCGCTCTATACCCACAGGATCCAAATCAAGAATGCCTTTGACTATCTCTTGGTTTACAGTATGTTCCAACGTGTCGCTACTTTCGTCCTCAGCTTCAGGTAATCCGTAAATGATAAGGTTAGACCTTCTGCTACGATTCTCGAGGTCATCTAGCTTGTGCTCAAGGGTTTGAATTGTAGTAGACATGGAAGCAATCTGTTCTTGGCATGAGGAGACCTTGGTTTCAAGCACTGTTAAGGCATCAAGTTTTCTTTCAATATCTCCAAGCCGCTTTTCTTTGATTTCTTTAATATCATTAGCGACTTCGTTAAGTTGTTTCGCTATTTTAGACAGGTCTGGACCAGGGTTGGTCTCAATATCCCCTTCTAGCAAGAGTATCTTCCAGCAAAACGAAGCAGCGTCATACATCAAGCAACAAATCTCTGAACAGAAAAGCCGTGGGCACGGCAGCACCACCACAAACGGGTCGCTAGAGCAAAAGCACTTTCCGTAATGCTTTCTCACCTGTATAATAAACAGGAACGGGTTAGCAGCGGTCCGCATGTTTGTGGTGCCACCGTGCCCAGTGATCGTGCCTTGAGCAGGGTTTTCTTTTATGTTACATGTTTTCAGCATTCCTTTGAACAAATATATATTTTGAGATTCAAGCGTACGGCATAGCACCAGAATTTTTAACATAAAAACATTCACTGATAACCAGCGCCAGAACCATAAAAATTCAATTGATGTGACCTATATTAATATAGAAGTACTGATGTACTGAGTCAGTAAATAATGTAAACTAAAGCTGCAATATTCTACTGTTGCACCACGTATTCTCTAGGTACAAACACTGATTGATTGATTGATTGATTGATTGATTGATATGTGGGGTTTAACGTCCCAAAACCACCATATGATTATGAGAGGCGCCGTAGTGGAGGGCTCCGGAAATTTCGACCACCTGGGGTTCTTTAACGTGCACCCAAATCTGAGCACACGGGCCTACAACATTTCCGCCTCCATCGGAAATGCAGTCGCCGCAGCCGGGATTCGAACCCGCGACCTGCGGGTCAGCAGCCGAGTACCTTAGCCACCAGACTACCGCGGCAGGGCTAGATACAAACACTGTTCAGTGCTAAGAAACGCAAGGGTATGCAGCAATAGACAAATTTATTATGATACGCGATATTGCAAATATATTTGTCGTAAACATGTCGTGAATATATCTCTCCATGGCAGGTAGCTCGGTATTTATGGTAAATACCGATTAAGAAGAAGCCCACTGCTTAGCAGGGTAACGTAACTTTCTACGCCTCGGTGAAAATAAGAAGACATGTTCCTGACAGACTTCTTAGTGGAGACCGGACTGAATAGGCGCCTGTGATAGAGAGCCAGTGATTGACATATACTGACAGTAGAAAAGGAAGGCGTGCGCGTGAACAGTTTATGACAGTGTGAACTGCTGCAAGCAAACTATACATGCTAATCAACTGGTTTTAGTGTGCTGTTATGATTTTTTAAAATTGTTTGTTTTCGAGTGCCGTTCAGTATAGTTCTTTTTTTCCCGGCAGAACTTATTCATATGAAGTAGCCAAGGTAATATTGACCTCAACCTCTCCATAGCAAAACAGTTAGAGCAGAACTGAACGGATTATGAGCGAAATCTAAGTGCTAGAAGAATTCGCCAAACACCAAGTGGGTTGCAACTCCTCCTCGTAACCCGATCGCATGTCTACTCATTCAGCGTCTTATTTCCTCGAATGTCATCGTACCTGGTGTCGCATGTCATCAGCATCTTCCCTTTCAAGCTGACAACGTCACGAATGAAGCTATCTACATAACCTGCACAAGAACTCGTCAAGCTTTCCTGCCAGTAGCTACCGGCAACTTTCGTCTCCATGTGAAACAGTGAGTCGGGCTTTCGGTTTAACGAGGACCATAAGTAACGCCTACTTCGATCTGCAGAAAGACCTGCTCGCAATTGTGCCACTCTACCAGCGCTGCCTACATAATAAAATTTTTTTCTTCTTCAGAGGAACTGGTGGAGGGGATCACTGTAACGTTTGCTGAACGTGCACCAATGTCTAAGGCGGGAGTGCTAAGACCCATCCCGTTTTGCGCCTTCTCTTACAGCACCAACCGTACACCGGGAGTGGCAGTAGGTTGGGAGGGTCAGGAAGCAGGGTTCATTGATTTACCATCGGGCGTTAGGCAGTCGTCAAATTCTGCTGGTCGATTTGTTTTTCTCGGATGCATTCAAACTTTTTTAGTTTTTTTTATTTTGTTTACAAAGATAGAACTACCTTCCCTTCGTGAGGTTTCCCAAAAGTGGGGTTGTTGCTTTATCTGAATCTATGGGGGCTTTGTATTTTTGCACCTTAGATGACGCTACAGAAAGCACTGTGTTAGAGGAGCTCATCTTATTAGGTCAGTAATGAGAAAAAAAAGCTGCTATATTTTTTTATCTTCTTCTCTGGTGTTTCATGTTTTACGTGCAGTGAACAGCACTATTAAATTTTGAATATTTACAAAGACAGTGCAGCCATACTGAAAGAGATATCTTTCACGACATTTCGAAAAGAAATACGCGCTTCTGGCCAAATCGCCCCTTCAACTTTACTTCGGGTTCCCGTAGTTTTGATCTCTTGGAGATGTCGCTTTTGAACAAATGGATACATAAAACATTTAGAGTGCTATATGATGCTCCTACATCCCTTGCTCTAGCGTGCTCTAGTTCTCAAGAAGAGTTCTGTTTTATTTGTCTAGACCAGATGCATGTAAAGAGATCATATATGTCAGCCTAGCTTCGGTCAATTACTTAAAGCATTTTACTTTACAATACCGTTTAGAACTTAAGTCGTTCCTGAACTAAAAAAAAGGGAATTTTATTTGAGGGCCTCGTCGCCGAATACAATCAAACGAATTCAACAGCATATCAGGTGAAGTAAAGGAAGAGTAAAGTACCGGCATGTTAGCTGTAGTTAGGCGATCAAAAGTTGTGTTGGAAATAATAAATAATTACTGCTGGCGGAGCCGAAATCGAACAAAGACATTCTTCATAATGGCAAAATATTCTACGATGTAGCTGTGTCAATGCTTTTAACTACTTAAGTGACAGACACTGTACGGGTGTCATGTCAAGACAACGCCTATTCGATAGAAACATTCGATAGAAATCTGTCTGGTTGGTTTTGAACCTGGGAGATGATTTAGACTCCAACCAAAAGTTTTGAAGAAACCCGACGTTTCGAAACCGACTTGGTTCCTTCCTCAGGGGTAATTGTGGAGCTACGCAGCAGTGGCGTCTTCAAAGCACTCGCGGGGTGTGGTTGGAGTTTAAATCATCTTCCAACACCTATTGCTGTAACGGTATTCGTTGTCCACTTCAATAACGATGTAATAAGAGAGAGAACACAAGAAAAAAAGGCAGGAAGGTTAACCAGGGCTGAGCCCCGGTAGGCTACCCTGCACTGGGGAAGGGGAGTGGGAAAGGAAAGTTATAGAGGAGCACATAAAAAGCCACCGACTGGGCTGGCGCGTAACAGTTTCACCATCAAAACGATGAAACAGGCTGGTGTCTTTGAGAAAATGCAACATTGTTTTCGTTGCCTTTCGGAAATTGGATGGGCATTGTCATGATCCCAATACTCTCTTGACAGTGAAATCACTTTTGTCCAGTTGATTTAAAACACTGCGCAGGTGAAGACTCTCGTTTGTGGATGTAATAAAAATTATCTATTGGATCCTATGAGTAAGCAAATTATATGCCAACGTTTCTCAGTCTTGAAAGAGTGTGCGAACAGCGCTACCCAGTTATCAAGACCACGGCACACCAGGGCCATTGGGAGAATTTTTTTTTGAGGAGGGGTGGAGAGGTACCTCTTCGACAAGATAAAGAGGTTGGGGGGGGGGGGGAGGCTTTCGTGCTTTGTATGCAATGGCGAAAAAGCTTTCTAACATCCGCTTTCTACAGGGACCGAAATGCCCCTGCCGCCGAAACGCAGCGTCGTTCGCACTGGACGCCCCCCGCGCCACCGAATATGCCATCTACTACGGTACGAATGCGGGATGGATGCGCTGTCACCCAGTTGTTGTCGCGGCTCGCAGACGCTACTACGCTATCCGGTGGTGTATACTTCGACGATTCTCGTACGCAAAAAGCAAAAAAATACAGTACTGCTTACCTTGCTGGCAAGTGGCTGTCTTGTAATTCACGAAGAGCAGAAAAACCACCGACGCCAGCGGCGTTGGTGGGTTCGTTTTGCTCTGCAAAAGGGCAACAAGCTCGGTCACGCCAAGAGCAAGCTCGATCACCTCTTCCACGAAATACGGACGCGACGTAGGCACAGAGTAGGTTAAACTCCCGTTGGTTTCAACATTCAGTTACGTGCACTGCGCCATAACAAGTGAGTAGGGCTTGGCCGCCATTTTTCAAAATTCTTTGACTAGCGCTCCTATTGGTCCGCGGTGACCGATTCAGCGGCAGACGCCGCAAAAATTGGTGCGAGAGCGATCGGCGCGGAGAGGGCCCTTTCGGCGGATCTTGGTGCTGCCGAACCGGATTCGGAGCACTTTGGGCGGCCGGAATGCTCAGTGTG
This sequence comes from Rhipicephalus microplus, assembly GCF_043290135.1. Taxonomy (NCBI): domain Eukaryota; kingdom Metazoa; phylum Arthropoda; class Arachnida; order Ixodida; family Ixodidae; genus Rhipicephalus; species Rhipicephalus microplus. Next base: position 71,587,328 of record NC_134709.1, on the reverse strand, counting down.
AACGCAGCCTAAGATTGGGGGGCCTTGGCCAGCAGCGCAACCTCCTGGCTGCACCGCTGTCGCACAGCAGCGCCCTTTTCGTCGCGATAGTACGGACTTTTCTGCCCTAACGTGTGGGCCTGCGTTACGTCATGCCATGGGCTACAATTTACAAGCCAGGGTAGCTTTGTGTGGAATGTCCAAAGTATGCTCACAACTACGACTTTTACACAATGACGTTGTGCTACTTCATGAAGTTTTGCTCAAAGAAAAAAAAAGGCTACCACTTTTTGACTGGTTTTGAATAAAGTGACTTCTATAATCCTTGAGCTGGGCAGCATTCATACGTAACAAGTTTAAACTTACAAAATCCTTCATGTGTTCACCGCCCTATGCAGATCGAAGAAAAAAGGCACCTTAATTTTATTCCCAGTTCATGTATCCATCCGTCCTCGTCGCGCTCCGGAAAATTTTTTTATCTAACGCAGTTTCGCACTGCCTCCATGGTCGAAGATATTGCAAGCTTTCTTCGCCTCACCTGGTATGGTCACTGGTATGGTAAGGCCGAGGACGAGTAGCGGCATTATCATCATCGTGGATTAGAGCAGTGCATTTGCAATAAAAATTGTGTCAACGGGTGGGCTTCGCCATGGGCATGGCGGCTCGTTCATTTCCTTTTCATATTGGTGCCGTGAAACCCGGGAGGAAGAACCTTCGGAAGGGGGATGGAGCGGCCTTCACGAACTACGACCGCGGTTGCAGCCTCGAGGACTTTTGTGAAGCCGCCGTTGGTTGAAGCTGATGTGCGAAGCCAATATGTTCCCGTGAACCAGAACAAGAAGCATGCCTCCTCGACATTGCTTGAGACTTCGTGCTGCGAAGCGTTTGCGACGGACACCACGTTGACTGCGACTTCACCCAGTGACGTGACCGGCCAGTGATTTCTCACGTTTCCGACACTGGACAGGATAATGGAGGCCCTGTTCGCAAGGCAGAATGAAGTGCGCAAGGCCGTCACAGAAGCCATCGCCAACAGTGAATGTCAAGTACACGTGGAGCGTCCGTCAGTAAGTGAGTTACGATATATTCATCGAATTTCGATTGCGCATTACAATCTTCTTAAAAAACTCGACAAGAAAGCAGAGTTTTTCAGTTGATATCGATCGCTTGGAAACTGAGACGGGCGAAGCAGAGCTTTATGAACACCAGATTATTCTAGCCAAGGTTAGAGTGGAGCATAAGATCGCGGACGTAATAAATGCTTGACAAGCTCGCTTGGAGGCCCTGGGGTGAAGGATTTGGTCAGAAGAACAAGCTGACGTGCACCCTTCGTCCGTGGCACCACCATGTTGCCTCTGCTCCTTCAGCAGCAATTTTCTTCTACGGAAGCTAGAATACTCAAACTCACGACTAATTGTTGAACGCACTGAAAGCCGAAAAGTCACCCATTTCACCACTGTAACGCGTATTCAAGCACGCAGAGAACCAAAACTTTTAAAGAATTGGTCGATGCCGTTAGGTCTCCCGTCAGCGTACCCTATGAATGAAGCAAAGGACATAACAGTTACAAGAATTCAAGTGCACATGGTGGAGGGACAAACTTCTACTAATGAAAAGCGGGAAGCCTTTGAAATTCTAAACGGGCATTCAAGGGATATCAAGAACGGGTGCAAGTCAAGGCCAGCAGATTCTGATGTTGCAGAGTCCTCGCAGCCAATCGTAGAAATGTCTGACAAAAGCAAATCAAGACGCCTTCAAGCGAAAAGGAGCAAGAGAAAAACTGCGAGGGCAGAGGAGCCTTCTGCCTTTATCAGTCCTACGAGTAAGCTAGAAACATCAAGGGGAGAAGAATGTCAACCGTACAAGCTACCTCGCTACTGATTAAGTATATTGTGAAAGGGCCAGACCGGCGAATGAAGCGATGAAGTCCGGGATGGAGGAAGAAGGATAATTCTTCCATAGAGAACACAGCCAAGGCAAGAAATTCAAACGCAAAACTTCTCGAAATAAGCCACACCAGAAGCTCGCAAAAGAAATCTTGTTTCTGCAACGAAACCTGATTATCGAGAGCGCAAGTCCACCGAAGGGGACGCGTTCGAAGACACGTATATAGAACAAGCGTCGGAAGCACCGTTGGAAAATCAGGCGCCAAAGCAAACACGGATTGTTCTATGTGGATTGACTAGGATCACAAACTATTAGTGACGAACATAGTGTGTTAAGTGTTTACAGCAACAGTAATAATGTTCATCATGAGGCCACACTGGGGGGCATGGAGGATGTTGCAAATTATGTAGAGGATCATTATCGGGCATTAGAGCAGTGCATTTGCAATAAAGAAGATGTCGACGGGTGGGCTTCGCCATGGGCACAGCGGCTTGTTATTTGTTTTGTCTACACATGTCATGATTTTCATATTATGACTAGTTAAAGATGTTCTTGATACAGTCATGTTATGCCACACCAAGTTTGGTATCAATAACATTATCTAAACGGCCAGGAGAGCTAAATATCGTGGGCGCCTAGATAGATAGATAGATAGATAGATAGATAGATAGATAGATAGATAGATAGATAGATAGATAGATAGATAGATAGATAGATAGATAGATAGATAGATAGATAGATAGATAGATAGATAGATAGATAGATAGATAGATAGATAGATAGATACGCTCAATGTCGCCGAAGTTCGTTAAGAAATGCTTCGCATTTAAAAACAGTCACGTTGTGCTTCGGCCTTGTGTCGGGCTATACAAAAGTCAAACTCCACTATTTAGAACTTGCACGAAAGAATGAGACCACTTCTTTGAAGACTCCTCCACCCCTAGCGAGAACAATGGTTTCTAAGTGGTCAACTACAATGTTTTATATTCGAGTCAATAATATATTCACTCGTTTCTGCGGACTCTACAGTGGTCCACTGCTCGCCTTCTGTTCTCCCACAATACAAAACGTCCGGAGGTCGGGTCAGACGTCCTAACACAATGTTTGGACACTGAGAAGAAATACACCTTCCTGTGCCCAGTCGGTGGTACGCTCTGTCTACGAGGGACCAAAATGTTGCGGCTACCCGGCCCGACAGAAATGTGTGCTCGTTGTTTTCGTGTTTGAGGCAGTGCACACACTCCTCAAACTTTACATAAAGTCACTTGAAGATCCGGTCTGCCGTGGGCAAAACACCCCGTCTGGAGTGCCGAACCACATCTTGAATATTTCCCGGTAACCATCTCAGTGTTAATTGCACCCAGGGGAAGTTATCGTCTATCACTTCACAACCAGCGTTTAACAATATCTTCTGTGTGGGTTCTGTATATTGGGTTTTAGTAGGAGAGCCTGAAGTTGTAGTACGGCCACACGTTTATAAAGGCCGATGGCATGTCTATAGAAGGGCGTTGGGTTAATGCCACCTAGAAGATTATCAGGCCTGCTCACTGCCGCCATGACGTCACTCGTTTTGCCCGAGCGAGCACGCGTACGGGAGGCTGTGACTACATTAGAGAGTTTTAGTACTGCGTAATGGTGCTACGTACGCATCACGCAAGCGCCTTGCGTTACGTGGCGTTGTTTGCCACTAATCGGCTTTTAGTACGCCGTAGTACCTGTGTACGTAACGAGCGTGAAGCGAGTGGCGCCATCTGGTAGATCAAAATAGAAGCACGTGTTGTTGACAGCCAATTAGAGCCAATCCAAGTGTTATAGCCAGATTATGGCCATATCTTAAGCCACAGATAGGGACCCTACCACAGAGTCGGTCGGTGCTTGCCACGGAGGAAGGAAAGGTAAGGAGAGGCCATGCCCAGCCGGCGCAGGGAGTAAAAAATGTGGCGTAAATTACGTCACGCGCGGCCATATTCACTAGGCACTATGGCGGCGTTTTGTTATTATTGGTGTAGTGTGGTGCAGCACCGTTCAGGCAGTCCAGCGGTGGTGTGCGCGTTTTCATGGGCCTCGCACCTAACCATGGCGTACTGCAGGTGTTCGACAGCATCCATTCTTTGTGCCGCATTGTTAGCTACGCCATTTTGCTCCGGTGGTGGTTGCAACCAGGTGTATGAACTAGAAACCACAGAACGAGCGCGCGTATACGTACTCCGAATTTGCAGCGTCCGTCAAAATTATGCTGAAAAGCCATCATAAAAGATAACGACTGTGTTCAAGAATTCATTCAATGAATGCCTTGCAGGTTAGTGACAGTTATGTGGTGTTGCTTTTTATGACAACGGACGATGCATTTGCGGTCCACGGGCACTTATTAAGACTGTAATCTGATCTTGTTTTTCATGTTCCTGTACAGTTACCGGTTGGCGGTTGGCGCAGAGCTCTGTTCCAGATAAGGAAGACAGAAACAAGGGCCTTCTCTTTATTTTCCTCTAATGACTAGCCACTTATCCCGGAGTCATCTTCCTTCGCATTTGGCTGGCTTTCCCTGCCGTCCTTGGCGGCTGTGTCGACGCGTGAAGCTTCCCGCAGACCTTTTCTCACGCATTCCTTTGGCTAAATTTCCCACCTTTCGCCCTAACGCGATCCTGGTCTCCGGTCTCTGTAGCTACTAGTGCGCGTGAATCACACTGGTGACGTGTTCCCACGCACTTTCGGGTGATCTTCGCTGCTTTCGTCCTAATAAAATCATGGCCTTTGGGATATTCGTAGGAACCAGTGCGCGTCGGACAAAAGAGGGGCGAAAACAAAGAGGCCGGCGCAAACTCAACGGGCTGCCACGCACACAAGCTCCACTGACTCCGACTTTACTGGCATAATTACGGACCTCCGGGTTTATTGCAGGGAAGACATTTTTTACTTTTTTTGTCGTTGTGTCTAGCCCACAGCCTGACCGACAATTTCATAAAACCTAAAGAGAAGCGCAAAAGGGGGAAGAAGTGATCTGAATGAAGCTGTACTAATTTCGGTGCCTGGTTCGTCGCGTGGCAATGTCCGAAATATAATCTTTATTTTCACAAAGAACACATGAAATAAAAAAAACTTAACGTGCAACTGGCCGTGTTTATTGTTAACGCCGGTAGTGCAAGCGTACAACAGCCATACGCAGAGATTTTGTCAACCGTATCGCGGCAAGACAGCGTGTTGAAATCCGTTCCGTTGGTTTCGGATAGCACCGACTCACGTGGCGCGCAGGCCACGTGCTTTTTGAGACAGAGAGGTAGTCGCACCTTCCGCTTCGCATTAATATGTAAACAAAAGAGGAGAATTTGCCCCGTCAATATGGCCGACTTCCGGCTTCATCGCGACTTCACAACGAATGACGTCAGGGCCTCTCCTTACCTTTCCTTCCTCCGTGGTGCTTGACTTCGATGGCGCTATTTTGCAAAACCAAGTCTCGCGCTGTCGCGAACTAGTTCGAGAGCGGCGCGATCACCTCATACGTACGTACGCACGCATCTCATGCGTGCGTGCGTAGCGGCTGCGTACGTAATGCGATACGTGCGCGTTGCGGTCTGCGCATGCGCACTACGCAGAACGTGGCGTCCTTACGTACGCAACGCCGCCACGTTCACAGCGTACACAGTACTAAAACTCTCTATTGCCATCATCACCTCCCAGTAAAAGATAAAGCCTTCGCCGCGAGTTGTATATGCTTAACAGCATTATTCTGCCTTTTGGGTCGAAAAGGGCGCTGCTTTAAGTGAAATATTGCGGTTGAAGGCATTTGTAAATTCACGAGTGAGTCATTTATTCCACGAAAATATCAAAAATTGTACGCTATTGAACGTATGGTCGATCTATTAGAGTAACAGTAATTATGCTGAATTTTATTCCTTATTTATTTACACACACACACACACACACACTCACACACACACACACACTCACACAAAGAAACACACACACACACAGACCACTCACACACACACAAACACACACAAACACACACACACACACACACACACTATGTAGAGCATGCAGAGAAACTGTTCCTACTCATTCGAAAAGATTTTGCAGTTTAATTTGTACGCTTTCGAACAACTGTCTTCCTAGACACGTATTTATTGAGGTGAGTGTGTGCAGCTGCCCCAAGTATGTTGTTCAGCACTTCATCAGAGTCATGACCATTGCAAGAGAAAACAGAATATTTCGTTTCACAAAAAAAAATTTCAGATTGACACAAAAAGCGAGTTTTCTCTTTTGCTCTGGGAACTCTTGCAGTCGCTAATGGCACAGTTTCCACCCCGCCGAGGTGGTCTAGTGGCTAAGGTACTCGGCTACTTACCCACAGATCGCGGGATCAAATTTCGTCTGCGGTGGCTACATTTTCGATGAAGGCGGAAATGTTGTAGGCCCGTGTGTTCAGATTAGGGTGCACGTTAAAGAACCTCGGGTGGTCGAAATTGTCGGGTACCTCCACTATGGCATCTGGCGTAATCATATGGTGGTTTGGGGACGTTAAACCCCACATATCAATACTCTCGCAATGATGCGTAGTCGGTCATATAATTTAGGTTCTAGGAAAAGTATCAGTAATGGGTCTATAATAAACCGTGTAGCCTCGATGGGTGCTTTTACTTCCCTGGCGGTTCGTGTATCAGTAAATTTTCGGTAGTGATAAGTATTCTAGCTTGAAGTAGAAATCACAACAGAAAACGAATTAAGAAAGCGCTTTACCGTAAATGTAGACACGCATCTAAATCTCAAAGAAACATATTATACTAAGGTGCGGACCACAATAAAGTCGTATGATTGCCGGAAAGAAAGTACTATGCACTAAACCGATGCATTAAGTCATTCCTTCCATTTTTATCGACCTAGGGAACAGAACCAACACAACTCCGCGGCGCTAACGACCAGTTGCAAAATGATTACTGACACTGAAGGGAAAACGCCTGTTCTAAATATGTTCTGCTAAGCACGTTTACTAATCTAATGTGAAGGCCTACGGCAACAAGTCAGAAGCACGCATGACACCTTTATTTTGGAGCAAGAACGGAACGTGGTGGAGATGGGGGCCATTGGAACCAGTTAGTAATAGGCAGTGTGGACACACGTACCTTCAGGTCACGAAGAAAACGAATGCTAATGTCAGCTTGACGAACGATACACTCGCCTTTCGTTCTTCGGTTGTCCTTACGAAACGAAAACCCTCGCAACTTCGGCACGCAGCATCGACGAACCGTTCGGCTTAGCAGCCGTAGAGATTGTTAATAGCCAGTGCATAAAATACATCACATATTCGCGGAGGAGGTTACGGAGTATGGACCCAGAAAAAGGTGGTCTTTTCGGGTCGCGAACAATAACACCAGCATGCCACAAAAACGTTCGTCTGGCTTGCTAACCCCTGTCTGTCGAACAACGAGAGCAAGCGTAGGCACGTCTGTGCAACGAAACACGCCGGTCACAACGGAGTGACGTCAGAGGCCGAGGCAGACATAGTGAGCAGGCCTGAAGTTATCTAGACGGCATTAGTTGGGTTCAATGCCCCTGGCCCCGGCGGAAAAGCCTGCAGAAAGAGGCGGCTCTGAACCCCTAGAAAATAAGGCGCAAGTTGTCTCGCAGAATGATCCTCCTTTAACTGCAAGACTCTAAGAGTCATCTTTCAAGGCATGCATGAGTGTCTGCCAGTACTACCGGCAAGGGGATATTTCAACCACCTTTCTCTCGAGGCAGTCCGAGTATGTTCTCAAAAAAATTTTTTTGGCGATTTAGGGTAAAATGTATAGTGTAATATGGGAAGCGATAAGTTCTGTATGCTAAAAAAAAGTGGTTAGGATGGTGAGCACTTAGTACTCTGCTATGGGAGAGAATAAAGCCATCCTGTGGGCATCAGGCACGAGGATAAACGTGGAGCGTTTCCCCGCATGCCCAACGAGTGTATGTATGCATATGTGTTTAGAAAAAAAAATGACAGCATATCCACGAAGTAAATGATGGAGATTGGGGCGAAGCATCCGTCCGTTCAGTCGTTCTTGCTTCCTTCCGTCCATTCATCCGTCTGTGTGACCGTTCATGAGTCCATTCATTCGTCCGTGCGTGCGTCTGTTCGTGCGTCCACACGTCCATCTGTAATCCGTCCCTGCGTTCGTCCATGCATCCGCCCCTGTGTCTTTCCACGTGTCCATCCGTCCATGCAGCCATCCGTGCGTTCCTCCATGCATCTGTCTGTGTGTCCGTTTGTCCATCTATTCAACACTCCAAGTACCACCATATCGCATCTTTTCATCATAATTCCCCATTACAGTTACTGTATATGCTACCTTTAGGCAGCAGGGTTGCGTGACTGTTTTCCGGGCGCTGCTCGCTCCGCCTACAGGAGCTCAGCGCCCCTATTCACCGAGCGCCATCACGTGGTCATAGGTGGTTCATTTGCACTGCGGAGAAGCCGACGCTACACAGATTCTGGGCAGATCAAGCGCGGTTGACAACAGCTGTTGTCATTCTCGCCGCGCTTCTTCGGTAATGTAGCCATGCTGCATGTTGGTCACGAGAAATGCAGCAGCAAATGCATTCTGTGTTGAATTGTACTACGTAAAGCCCATGCGATTAGACGCGGGTGCAGCGGGTGTTGCTATATAGAAAGATTAGTGTTCAGTCGGAAGGAATAAACGCTTGGCCATTGTCGTCGGCAGGATTTTCTCTTGGGGGTGCGAACCATTGTTACATTGCGGCTTAGGGAGAGCGAGAGCACTGGTATATCTTGGATGAGGGTAAGTTCTGTTGTGGCTAAGGGTGACAAGGGTCCCTTTTCCAATTCTCTGCTGACGCCAATGCGATTGCCTTTTTGTTAAATCTGTCCATGGCACAGCAAAATTTGCTCCATTTTTATTAACCACAGATGCTGTAGTGAATATGTTATACATGCAGAGTTGGACAGTGTGTGTCAGCTGCATACGTCCAAATTAGGTTGGCAGTAAAAAGGCTAAAAATAAAGGGAGAATTGAAACTAGAGCAATTTGAATCGGCAAGACGTTGCTGCTAGTGCGGGAATTGAATGCTGCTTTGAAACCTTAAGCGAAAAGAAGGTTGGACACGACAGGGTTGTTGAACGATGATTCACATCAATTGTCGTGAACCGCGATTGTAATACGAGCGTAATACGAGGGCCGCGCGTAACGCGGGCGTCGCACGGCCACTCTCGATCGCTATCAAGCTCGATCTAGTTGAAGACTACAAAGCTTCAGCTGGTTAACTCACACAGTTAACAAATAAGCCCAACGCAATGAAAATATTCCATCCCTGGATCGATAGTGATCAAGAGTGAAAAATAATTTCATATATGTAAATGGAAAAAACAGCCCTAAAGAAGCCGAAACTAATGTGTGGCCTACTTAAATGTACATATGTACCGCTGGTTCAATGAGCTGAGGCACGTTTTTTCATTATTACTTACCAAAAACGTAACATAAAATCAAGGCTTCCAGGCGTGACCAGAGCACCTGAGTTGGTGTTGTACCTTCATCAAAATAGAAAAAAAAGAAAAGAAAAAAATGAGGCAACGCTATTAGCGCGAGCGCTGCTCCCAAGAGGGTGGTGAGGGGCTTTCCCGCAAGACATTTGAACCCAAGATGGCGTACCTTGGCGCAACTCTGCTACCCAAAGGTAGCATATACAGTAACTCTATTCCCCATATAGAAGCACCACCATCCAGCGGACATTCCAAGGACTAAAGGAGAGGTGGCACACGCACACTTTCTTACGCTTGCGCTTCGTGTCTACTGCCCACCTTTAACCACCTCGTGTTCATGGTATATACTAGTTCACTGTATTCATGACACTGCGGCCCAACGCTCGCTAAACCTTTCTAGAACCAAAGAGGTTACGCCCAGTGAGTATAACGGAGCAACCGCTTCTTGTCAGATAGTGATTAATGTACATGCCAATGGCTGCTAATGGGGGATCAGAGGGAGGAGAATTCGGCTTTTACTTTCCTACGGCTTGCGCTTCGTATCTACTTCCCACGTTTAACCACCTCGAGTTCACGGTATATATTAGTTCACTGTATTCATGGCACTGTAGCTCAGCGCTCGCTAAACCTTTTTAAAACCAAGGAAGTTACGCCCAGCGAGTATAACGTAGCAACCCTTTCTTGTCAGATAATGCTGAATGTACATGACAATGGCTGATATAGAATGGGAGATAAGAGGCAGGAGAAGTCGGCTTTTACTTTCCTATGGCTTGTGCTTCTTATCTACTTCCCACGTTTAACCACCTTGATTTCATGGTATCCACCTCGAGTTCACGGTCACGACGCCTTGAAGCTTTCGAGAAAGCCCTCTTTACGAAACTCCTCGCATCCATAGACATAACCATAGAGAAAGTGGTTACTAAAATTATGGAAAAAGTAGACCCACTGACCCGTACTGTAAGCACGCTCGACGCCAAGCTTAATGGCTTCATGGCACAACAGCATAACTTCATAACATATGCATACAAAAATTTCGTTACCCATGAGCAGCTGGTGGAGCAATCAGGGACCAAGCAGAAAGAGCGAAAGACTTTAGGGGATAAAACTGCAGCGGAAATTCGATCGATAGCACCAAACGACCGGCACCAGGCGGGAATCAGCTGCCAGAATGGCAGCTCCCACATATAGACATTGTGAGCCACTCCCCACTCTTCGAATTTGGCACTGGAATTGCAGATCCTACAGACCTCGTTCTGCAAGCTTGCAAGAATATGTTAAAACAAATAATCCAGATATGATCGCGTTGCAGGAAACCCACACAGAAAAAATCAAGATCCCAGCCTACAGCACTCTCACATGCTCACCCCGCACCGCCATTCTAGTCAAGAAGACTCTAACCGCACAGGCTCATGAAATTGAAGACATTAGCATCGAACACCCCATCGTGGAGATAATCCCCACTCGGAAGGCTCAACGAAGCTTATAGCTGGCCAACCTTTACAGCCCTCCGCGGGAGCAGTTACACCAATACGACCACTTCGTCCCGAGCTCCGTCAAATGGTTAACGGCAACCGACTCATCATAGTTGGGGACTTCAATGCTCCACGCGCGGCCTGAGGCTATCACTGCACCACCAAAAAGGGGGCGCGTGTTCACGATGCTGCACAGCAACACGGTCTGACGCTGTGGAATGGCCTGCTCTATCCAACGCGAGTGAGCAACAGCGTGTCGAGGGATACTAATCCTGATCTCACGTTCACTAGAGACGTGCACAACGCAACGTTGACAAGGCTACCAGACACTCTAGCGAGTGACCATCACATAATTCAAATAGAGGTCAAACAGGCTCACCGCTCGCTCAAGACAGAAAAAGCTCGGCTCAGGGACTGGACCGCCTACAGGAATGACCTTGATGATGATTCGACTATCGAAGACATTGAAGCCTGATTAAACAGTATTGTAAGTGTTGCTGACGGACATACCAAAACGGTACACTTAAACGAGGACAATCCGGCAGTCAATAATCATCTCCTTCACCTATGGGAAGCTCGAAGATCGCTTATTAAACGATGGCAACGGCAAAAGCTCAACTGCAAGCTGAAGCGTCGCATCGCCGTACTCACTAGACAGGCACAGGAGTACGCCGAAGACCTTGCGAGCCAGAACTGGCGGTCTTTCTGCGACAAACGTGAAGGGAAATTGAGCACAAAGAAGACTTGGCGCATTCTGCGAGCCTTGATCGACGACACCAACACCAAAACTAATCAAAGAAATACAATTCAGCGGCTCATACACAACTATGAGGGCACAGAGCACCAGTTACTACACAAACTTCAAGCAAAACTGCATGGCTCGGTTAACCAGCAAGCTACCTCCATCAACAATTCGACACCCAGGGAGTACCGAGGAGCACTGAACGAAGCACTAGACCAGCCTTTCACGCTGGCAGAGCTACAAGCGGCCCTCGCTAAGCTTACGCGAAACACGAGCCCAAGAAAAGACGGAGTGACCAATAAGCACCTACGACAGCTACCGCCCCGGGCATTGACGGCGCTCGTTCAGCACTATAACGACTGTTGGAGGAAGGACGTGGTACCACAAGCCTGGAAGCACTCAGAGGTGACCATGTTCCCCAAGCCAAACAAGCCAATCTCGATTGCGAATCTTTGTCCCATTTCCCTTATATCTTGCGCTGGGAAACTCTTTGAGCACATGGTAAACGAGCGGCTCACCGCACATTTCGAAGACAATGGTCACTACCCTAACAACATGTTCGGCTTCCGCCCAATGCTCAGCACACAAGACGTTCTCTTGCAGATAGAGGAAGATATTCTTCTCCGCTTGAGCAAGCACAGTAAATCATCTGTTCTAGCTTCGGACGTAAAGGGCACATTTGACAATGTGAGCCACGAAGCCAATCTGCGTAGCCTGGAAGATGTCGGCTGCGGTGCCAGGACATACGCCTATATGCTGGCTTTCCTCACCAACCGCACTGCCACTGTAGGGATTGCCAATATCAGGAGCGAGCTTTTTCAACTCCCTAACAAAGGCACGCCGCAGGGCTCAGTGATATCACCAGTGCTTTTAAACTTGGTGCTCCTTAAGCTCCCACGTCTCTTCGACGCTGTCCCTGGGATACATCACGCGTTATACGCCGATGATATCACTATGTGGACAAGAGGTTCAAGCATGGGTGAACAGGAAGACCGACTTCAAGAGGCGGTTAACATCACTGAAAGATATCTCAAGACCTGCGGCCTCCAATGTGCTCCGGAAAAGTCAGAACTGTTAGTATTTGCAGCACGCACCCGGGGTAGACCACCAAGCTACGACACTCCTGACCCAGAAGTCTTTCTACAGGGAGTCCAAATACCCCAAGTTGACACGCTTCGAGTCCTTGGACTACACATACATAAAGATGGGTCTGGCTCCGCTGCCCTACTCCGGCTGCAGAACACTGTGACACAGCTCACCCACCGAATCCGAAGGGTGGCTAATCGCCGCAGTGGCTTCAAAGAGCACGACACCCTAAAAATGGTACAAGCTCCCCTTTACAGCCGCATAACGTACGGAACACCCTACCTCATCCTGAAGACAGCGGAAAAACAAAAAACTTAATCTGCTGATACGAAAGGCTTCAAAGCTTGCCCTAGGACTGCCGCCAGCCGCCTCCACTGACCGACTGCTTCGCATGGGAGTTCATAATACGGGGGAAGAACTCACCGAAGCACACCTCATCAACCAGGTCGAGAGACCTGGTTGAAGAGGGCAAGCCGTCCTTCGACGCACAGGATACCAGACCACCCTAGAACCCAACGAAGAACGCAAAGGCAAAGTACCGTCACAACTGCGAGAAAGCCTTGAAATTTAGCAGATCCCTCGGAACATGCATCCTCAACATCACCGATAAAGGTGGCTCGCCAGGGTTAACATGATCCGGAAAAAGCATGACAATGACCCGCAGGCGTGATACGTGGACGCAGCCAAATATCCGGGTCGTAATGCCTTCGCGATTACCGTCACAGATTACAAGGGCGCGGTTCTGGCATCTGCGACTATCCTCGCCAAACGTGCGGAAACAGCTGAAGAGGCTGCTATAGCAATCGCCACCCAAACGAGTGAGAATCCCATCGTGGTCTTTACCGACTCACCAACAGCGGCACGAAACTACCTGAAAGGCAGGGTCTCCACGGTGGCGATTAGGCTACTAATGCGCATGGACAATCCTTCTCCCTACACGTGCATTGTGTGGATTCCGGGTAATGAAGGTCTCGAGAGAAATGAAGCGGGATACACCGCAGCCCGCGAATGCGTCAACCGGTCATTCCCATACGAGATCCGAGGCACCTCCCACTCAACAACAGAATCAGAGGCAAGAGGAGCCACACCACTAACGTACCATGCATTACTGCAACATTATCGGCTCGAACGCAGGTTATACCCTCCGCCACATCCAAAAACTCACAAGAGACGAAGGGACTGACTATAGGCGTCTTCAAAGCAACACGTTCACCAACGGCCTACTATTGTACCATATGAGGCCAACGTTGCACAGCTACATCTGCCCTCACTGCAATGTGGCAGACACTCTGGCGCACCTCCTCCTACAGCGCAAAGTAAGCGTCCCAAGACTACGAGCAGCAACACCAGATGCGGACCAAGACCTTCTCAGTGAAGCGTGGGAGGCTGCGATCTCCCAGCCGGACCTGGTCGAGCAGCGTCAACTCGTCGCTCGAGCTCGGCGGGCTGTCCAAGCCAGAGGGTTCCTGGAATAAGGGACCCTCCCACCTTCACTCACAAGCTTCTTTCAATAAATGTTTTTCTCTCTCTATCTCTCTCCGTACGTCCATGCGTCCGTCTGTGTGACCGTCCATGGGTCCATCCACCCGACCGTGCGTGCGTCTGTTCATGCGTCCGTCCACGCGTTCGTCCATGCGTCCGCCCCTGCGTCCGTTCATGCGTCCATCCATGCATCTGTCTGGTGTCCGTTCGTCCATCTATTCAACACTCTAAGTACCACCATCTCGCATCTTTTCATCATATATTCCCCATATAAAGGCACCGCCATCCAGCCGACATTCCAAAGACTAATTGAGGGGTGGCACACGCACACTTTCTTACGTTTGCGCTTCGTGTCTACTGCCCACCTTTAACCACCTCGTGTTCATGGTATATACTAGTTCACTGTATTCATGACACTGCGGCCCAACGCTCGCTAAACCTTTCTAAAACCAAAGAGGTTACGCCCAGTGAGTATAACGGAACAACCCCTTCTTTTCAGATTGTGCTTAATGTACATGCCAATGGCTGCTATTGGGGGATCAGAGGCAGGAGAATTCGGCTTTTACTTTCCTACGGCTTGCGCTTCGTATCTACTTCCCACGTTTAACTACCTCGAGTTCATGGTATATATTAGTTCACTGTATTCATGGCACTGTAGCTCAGCGCTCGCTAAACCTTTCTAAAACCAAGGAGGTTACGCCCAGCGAGTATAACGTAGCAAACCTTTCTTGTCAGATAATGCTCAATGTACATGCCAATGGCTGCTAAGTGTGAATGAGAGACAGGAGAATTCGACTTTTAGTTAGCGCGCACACTGCGAATTTCTTAATGTGCAACAACGCACAGGAGAAATCTCCCACCGGTACCACTTTGCAGGTCAACACGTAAGACTGGTTGCACACTACCACTATGAGTGCTACGAGGTTAAGAACAGGTGTCGGTTTTTAGAGCTTCGCCCCCGAAAATGTTTAACGATTTTGAGCACTTCGTACTCAAATAGGAGAGCACTGAGCCATCCCTGAACGCAGGG
This sequence comes from Rhipicephalus microplus, assembly GCF_043290135.1. Taxonomy (NCBI): domain Eukaryota; kingdom Metazoa; phylum Arthropoda; class Arachnida; order Ixodida; family Ixodidae; genus Rhipicephalus; species Rhipicephalus microplus. The sequence continues at coordinate 71,572,182 of NC_134709.1, read as the reverse complement.
CCACGTGGCGATCCTTGTCTGGTATGAGTGTTTAGAAAAAGTGTGTAACGATTGCGAGTACTTCATACTCAACTATGGGAGAGCAGTGTGTGTAGATCAAGTGTCTCTACTCTGCTTTGCTATAGGACATCGGTTCACCTGAGGACAGTTCATAGAGCCGAGTAAACAGGAGCGCCGACAGTGGGCTGTATTGTATCAGCAACATCCGTAGCACAGCGTTTCGATACATTTTGATCAAGGCAGCGCATTTATATTTAACGTGTATACGATTGCATAAAGCAGCAAAGCTACTTTCCACGAGAAACATCATGCCTTATTTCAAACTACTCACTTATAAAAGGCTACACCCCACATGCAGTTGGAAAATTGCCACTGCATTTTACTGCATAAATTGCTCACATCTACAGTCTATGTGCAACTAAACTTTGTTCATGAATGCTCGACATTGCTTAGTATTATGCTTATAGGCAAGTTTTAAAAACGAAAAGACAAAAGTCACAGCTTTGCCGCAAAGGCGAAGCAATGAACGTGAAAGCAACAAATTGGAAGGTGATGCGCAGAATGGCAAGCACATCGAAACGTGACCCGCGTTTCTCACGCAAAAATGGTGCACTAAACGTACTCAGAGATACAGGTGAACGCGAATAGGCGTCTCAGTTGTTACTTCGCTGTGTCTAAAAAGCACACCCTTTTTGCAAACGGAGGTTGTGCAACGATTGCACTGACCTTTGTGCGCCCGGTAACTGCAACACAATCGTTCCGACGAAACCCAAAGGCTAGCCAAGACGTACGATTCTCCCCACTGCAAGATAAGAGCGCGTAATCGAGCGTACACCCCCTTATTCTCTACGTGGGACAAAGTACGCGTCATAGATAAGAGCTGCCACTAGCTCACTGCGCCATCTTGCTGATAATGACGAAGTGATTCTCTCACGAAACGCTTGTGCCCGTGTCTCAGTGTTTTCGATTTGTTTTCCTGGAAATCCTGGGAGCTGCCGCTCCCTCCTTTGCGGTGATGCGTCAGGACACACCTGAGAATGTTCCAGGCGTGCAACCGTCGCGCCGGACTTCGTCGTCCAGGAAGCGTAGCAACGGGTCGAGCGACACCGACAGTGAGGCAACCAATTTGTATTCGGACGGCTTTGAGTCATCGGATGATGACTTCACAGTCGTCATGAATTGGTCTACAAAACGAAGACTGCTGTGGACGGCATCGTCGGCAAGTGTTTCCACCGTTAAGACTGCACCACAGCGGTGGCCGCACACCATGCTGTTTATGCCCGAAGACCCTGCATCTAACTTGCGACTCCTCAACACGCAAGTTCTTTCTGTGCTTCTCGAGGAAACCGCGCCGAATGAGATCAAAGTCGTGAGGATCAATGCACAAAAGAATGTCCTTGCTGTAGACGTTATGCACCGTGGCGCACTGCAAATCCTTCAGCACATAACAGAAATCGGCAACGTGAAAGTTCAGCCAAGGGTCGCTACAGGTTGTAATGGCACTGTAGGCGTCATTTATGATGTGGATCTTTCCATCTCAGCTAATGACCTGCCAATACTAATAAAGCCAGCGACTGAAGGCACCCGCATCACGCACATTACCAGACTCGGCAACTCACGCTGCTTGAGGCTTGTGTTCGAGGGAGACAGCCTCCCCTCGTATGTCAAAGTTGGCCATGTTCGCCACTCAGTGCGTCCTTACATACCGATGCCACTGCAATGCTACAAGTGCTTCAAGATGGGACACGTAAAAGGTGTCTGTGAGAACAAAGTTGTGTGTCCGCGGTACGCTGAGTCTCACTCAAAAGACGCCTGCAGTGCCACCATACTACGATGTCCAAACTGCCACGGCACTCATGAGGCCTCATCCAAAGATTGCCCGCGGGTGCGAAACGAGCACGCGGTACTCAGGCGTATGGTGCGGGACAATTCAACGCACATGGAAGCTGCCGCTACACTACACCGACGACGGCGTCGTGGGCGAAGGCCATCACGGAAAAACGCCTCTACCGACAGAGAGATGTCATCCTCTATCAAAGAGGCTGACCCACAAACACCGAGCTCACTAAAGACGGATACTGCCAAACAGAAGAAAGGGACAGCAGTCGCACCTTCCAAACAGTGGCCCTCTCTTCCTCGACATCAGCCTACTTCGGAGCTGCATCAAATCCCGCCGCCCTCGACGACCCCTCAAACCAGTGATGCGATGAATAAAGATCAAGTGATAAGCTTGCTGCAATCGCTGATGAGTACCATGCGTGTCCTACTGAGTAATATGAAGACTTCGGCAGCGCAGACCACACTGCATGTGCTGGACACCCTGAGTCCGGTGCTTGCACCTCTAAGGTAAAACCATGGCCAGCGAGGCACCGTCGTTTCGAGCGGAAGTCAAGAATGCATCTGTCTTTCAGTGGAACGCCAGAGGACTGAAGTCGCGCATGTCTGACTTTAGACAGTTTGTATTTGTCAACCGCTTTCCCATTATCGTGATTTGTGAACCCAACCTGTGTGCTTCAATCAAGCTGTCAGGATATGAGTGCTTTATGTCCTCCACTCACAGAGACTGCAGCAAAGTTATTGTATTCATGCGCCATGACCTCACTTACGTTCACCACAGAGTCTCGCCTGATTAAGGAAATCAGTATGTGTGCCTTACTGTGAAGAAGGATAAGGTTGCTTTCACAATTATCGGAGCTTACTTATCTCCATCAAGCCACTTTGACTGCGAGCGCTTACGCGGTATTCTGACATCGACTCCAAGGCCATGGGTGATCACTGGCGACTTCAGTGCCCACCATTTCCTATGGGGAAGCTCCAGGTACAACTCTAGAGGAAGAAAATTAGTGTCCTTAGCCTCGGAGTACGAACTCTGCGTTTGTAACGATGGAAGCCCTACATATTTACGTGGATCAGCCTATAGCAGCTGCCTGGACCTTACATTGGTTTCTCGCTCACTTACCAGGAAAGTGCACTAGTTTTCGGATCTGGAAAGGCGGGGCAGCGACCATATACCAACTTACCTGTGTATGGACGGTTTCACCAGCTCCAAGTCCTCAAGAGGCCTCAAGTACACCGATTGGCCGTAATTCAAGATGTTAATGAAAGACTGCTGCACTGACGGCTCATCATATAACCTAGAGGACTCGATAAAAGATGTCCTGCAGAATACCGAGCATACACATTTGACTAGTCACAAGCGCACCGATTTGGACATCGAGCTTGAGAAACTTCGCGCAATACGCCGTCGTGCAGAACGAAGGTACCGACGGACAAAGTGCATGGATGATTTGAGGCTGTCTAGACGCATTCAAAAGAAAATGCAGCGGCACATGGATAAACTGGCTAGGCGACGTTGGACATCTTTTTGCGAGTCGTTGGATCCACGAAAGCCCCTATCACTGATATGGCGAACTGTCCGGGGTCTTAGCACAACCTTGGGTCAGCGACACCCGTTTACATCTCTGGCACTTCACCTTCGATGCAGAAAGATTCACGTCACAGAACCTTTCTGTAGAAGAATTGCCGGTGATTCCAATTTCACAGTATCAAGAACGGAAACATTTGACAACCCACCGCCCTCACGTGATACCCGTATGGAATGCCAGTTTTCTATGGATGAGCTAGAGGCGGCACTGGCTCTGTGCAGACGTTCTTCAGCACCCGATCATGACGGCATTACCTATCGTGCCCTTTGTAATCTTGGAGACGAAGCTCGGAAGGCACTCTTACGCCTATACAACGACTCCTGGCAGACTGATATTCTCCAGGCATGGAAGTCAAGTCGCCTCATTCCACTTCTAAAGACTGGTGAATCTCCTTTGGATATTGCCTCATACCGTCCTATCGCACTTGCCAGTTGTGTGGGAAAAACGATGGAACGAATGATTCTAACACGAATGGAGGGGTATTTAGAGCACTACGAAATCTATCCAGTATCCATGACCGGATTCAGGTGCGGCCATTCGTCAATCGACAACGTTGTTGATCTGGTGACATATGTTCAACACCAGAAAGCCTGTAAGAGACTGTGCGCCGCCCTGTTTCTAGACGTTAAGGGGGCTTACGACAATGTCACCCATGAAGCCATCCTTAGTTCTTTGGAAACAGTAGGTCTTGGTGGCAAGATATATATGTGGGTGTACATCTACTTACAGCTGAGATCATTTTACGTGGTGACAGCGAATGGCCCAACATCTGATTATTACAGCAGCAGAAGAGTTCCTCAGGGAGGAGTGCTGAGCCCTACCCTTTTCAACCTAACTCTTATTGGTCTAGTCGAGTAGCTACCTAGCACTGTAGAACTTTCTGTCTATGCTGATGACATCTGCATTTGGACATCAGGTGTGACAAGGCCTCAGCTTCGCGCCCGCCTTCAGAAGGCTGCTACAACGACGTCATGCTATCTTCGTAAACAACATTGCTTGAATGTATTGTTTGTATCCCACTCCTGCATGGGCCCGGGTAGGGCCTGCAGTATCTGTAAATAAAATAAAAACAAGGCCTCGAGGTGTCCTGCGGAAAATGTGCAGTGGTAGCGTTCACGCGGAAACCGATGTCTGCTTACAGTATATCGATTAATGAAGAATACATATCGTTCAGCAGAAGCCACAGGTTCTTGGGAGTCATAATAGATAGAAACCTGTTGTGGACTCCACACGTGAACTATGTGAAGAAGCGGCTGATCGCAACATGCCACATGTTCAAATTCCTTGCACGAAAGAATTGGGGAGTGCCCATACCATCCATGCTACAACTGTACAGAGTGCTGTTTATCGGATTCTTACGGTACAGCTTACCTGCAATATCTAACACCGGCAAGACCAACCTGCGCGTAATTCAGAGCATTCAAGCCCAAGCACTTGAGATATGCCTTGGAGTACCCCGCAGTGCTTCAACGGCTGAAACCATTGCCATCGCTCAAGATCACTCGATAACTACGCATATTATTACCGAGACAACGCGCATGCACCTCAGGCATTTTGCCAGGACCCCTTCTCACCACCTGGCGAGCCCAGCTGCTGAAAGTCCCCGCACGACATACGGCACTATTGTCTCCAAGCATCGTTCATCGTTTGCTGAGACATACGCACCTGCATTAAAGCCACTGCTTCCTCCTTGGAGCTTGAGCCGGCCGCGAGTTCACCTAATGATTACAGGAATGAGGAGAAAATCGGACTTACCGACACATGCCCTGAAACAACTGAGTCTATTCCTACTGTAATAAAACTACAGTAACCACGTGCACATTTACACGGATGGCTCTACTACGCCGTCTAGTTCAGGTGGAGCAGTGGTTATACCATCACAAGGGGTAACTCGGTGTTTTAAGACTTCACATGTGACAACTTCAACCACGGCAGAACTCGAGGCTCTGCGCAATGCACTGGAACACATCAATTCAGAAGAAAGACCAGGTATATGGGCGGTGTTTTCTGACTCAAAACCAGTGTTACAGTGCCTGATATCAGTTCTCCGACGCGGATGCCACGACCAGTTGACCTACCAAACCGTGAAACTTCACCACCTGTTAATACAAAAAGGCCATGACATCGTCTTTCAGTGGTTACCTGGGCATAGTGGTATAGGCGGCAATGATTCTGCAGATCATGCTGCTCGCACGTCACATAAAGAAGCGAACAGCGTTCCGATACCACTTTCAAGAGCGGATGCGGCGAGGCAGATTCGTCAACTGGCCCGCAGTCTCACACTGACTGAGTGGAACAAACCAAGCATACGACGTACACGACTGCACGAGCTCGACCCTTCACTACAACTCCGGCCTCCACCCGGCCTACATCGACGTGAAGCTTCGCTTCTCTATCGCCTTTGGCTGGGAGTTGCTTTCACGAAAGCTTATACCACGTTATTCAGAATTACTGACAGTGCGGCGTGCGAAGTTTGCGGCACCGACGAAAATATCGAACACCTGCTGTGTCATTGTCCTCGATTTGCCTCAGATAGACAAGTACTTGCAAACGCAATGCGGCGACTGGATGATCGGCCTCTTTCTGTGCAGGTGCTATTACAGCAACGTACACATGCCTCGACAGCCCACAAGGCAGTGAAAGCCCTCCTGTGTTTCCTGAGAAAGACAGGCTTGTGTGAACGCCTCTGACATGCGGTAGAGTTCTACACGCTGCAGTGAAATTACTGTCAGTCTCTCCCCCACCCCCTTTTTCCCTCTCGTCCCTCTTTCTCGTCTTTCTTGTCCCCTTTCTTAATCCCCCAGTGTAGGGTAGCCAACCGGATGCCTTTCTGGTTAACCTCCCTGCCTTCTCCCTTTTTCTTGCTTCCTCCTCCTTGCTGATAATGCTGAAAACATGATAGTCCCTCCCCCCGAAATGCCCGCCAACAGCGGCAAGTTGTAGATATGAATAGCTTGCCGTTTGAACGTTGAACGAGGTACCTTTTGGTGGCTCAGTGGTTAACGCCTCACCATCAGGACGTGGAGGTCCTACGATAGATTCCACGCGCCGGGATCTTTTTTCTGGGTTTTTTTCTTTCTTGCGTTTATAAATATATAGATAGATACGTAAACATATACGGTGCATGACACTGACGCCAACGCTAATGGCGAAATCCAGCTGAGAGTGTCCACATAATTGCTATCACAATATTAACATAAACGCCAATCTATGGCACGGCTTCCCACGCGATTTATAAGAAACCAGATGGGCAACGTAAAGCGACGCAAACCTCAAGTTAGTGGAGCTACGAGAACGCCCTGCTGTGGCTCCGGTGGAAAGCTCAGGAAAATAGGGGATATGCGCGTCTATTGTTTATTTGTATTTTGTCTTGCTTCTTCATTTAGGAATTTTAAACCAGGCGAAGTGGGGGAAGTGGTTGCCTTAAGTTTGTAACGAATTGCTTCCGCTCTTTCTCGCCACTTGCTCAGCGATATTACAAGTTGGATCTCGCTCAGTTTTCTAGCTCGGGTGACGTGCTAACTACGAGGAAGATAAATAAGGAAGTTTTGGCGGGTAGAGAACGGAAGCGGCACTGAGCTTCGTGGAGCAAATCAACCATGCATTCGACGACGATGGCTAAATCAGGCTATACGTGTTAATCACGGCTCGGCAGTGTGTTAATCCAGAGATTTCCGGTTCCACGAAGATTCCTCGGGTTTCCTAGTGGTGACAGGGTACCACAAGTATTCCAACTCATTATTTGAGCAGGTATTGATGTTGCAGGAGTATTTGGGCAAACCCACATCTGTGCAAGCCTGACTGGACTGATGGAAGTACAGTGTCGCTTGACTAATGGGTCAAGGCGGCAGTCAAGCTTCCGTCGGGAAGATTTGTTTATTGAAAGGCTTGAATTTTTGTTTGCTCGGCTACACAGTTTTTGCTTCTTTTATTAGTGGCTAGTATAGTTCAAATGATGTGAAGCAATTATAAGACCTTTCCTGTTCATGAATTTTACATAGCCATGGTTTGTACTTTTGGGGTTCTTCTGATGCTGTGACTTAAATAAATATACATCATAGACTGAATACTGTAAAAAAATTGTTACAAGAAGTTTCGCTGCAGCCAACGTTTTGACGTGTTAACTTTTCTTCGTGAAGGCAACGATGTTGCCCTGACGATCAACAAGTCGACTTGCCGGAACACTGTGTCAGCCACGTCTTGTCTTGAAAAACTTCTGATTGCTTTATTCCGTTCCTCGAAACTTTAGTCTCGGTTTGTGCTCAAGTTCTCTAAAAAACTTTGCGCACTCTCATGACAAACGTGACTGAGTCTAATACAATGTGTCGTTGTTAGGATTGTCGATAATTTTTGCATTGTCTGCAATATTTTGTGTTCGATATTTAGTCATTAGGTCAATATTTCAGTTGAAATTTATAAATGCCTTTATAGATTGACACTTTCTCACTACGTGCATGACTCTATATCTTTGATGTCTACTACTACTACTACCTTTGGTGACTACTATCTTTGATGACTACATACATACATACATACATACATACATACATACATACATACATACATACATACATACATACATACATACATACATACATACATACATACATACATACATACATACATACATACATACATACATACATACATACATACATACATACATACATACATACATACATACATACATACATCGCGGACGCATGATCCACAGCATAAGGAGCGAGGATTAGCATACGCTTTAGTCAAAAGTTCTCGTTGGAGTTCTTGCGTCTGTTGGATTACGCTGGTTGAGTGTAACACTGTTAATATTTTATTATATGAAGCAAAGTTATTGTTTTTCTTTTTTGACAGTATGTTTGAGCCCTCTCGCAGCCAATGTTTTGTCAAAATTTATACAGGTGTACATTGCTACTCTCTTCAGAATACAATTCTCTTCAGCACTACTTACAACTCTACTCTCTTCAGCCCTACTTACAAGGCCAAATGGGTCATCGTGTAATTCCTACGTATCTAAAGCATCCATAACCTTTTGTCCTCATATGGTGCTGCTTTCATTCAGACCATTAAGGAGACGACAAACAATTTAATTAAAAAAAACACCTTCGCGAGGTAGTTTACAACGGTAAGCTCGTCTCCACAAATATAGGCAGCCCTCACAGGGTACATCGTCCTCTTCTGGTCGATCTGGGAAAAAAATTTATGCGTGCTGTTCTGAAGCAAAGTACCTTCTGAATCACATTGCATTTAAGTGTTTTTTCTACACTTGTTCTCTAACGATGCTTATACCACAGCCAGTAAAAACAGTGGTTCCGAAAGAAACAGACACAGTGGAAAAGTTTTCAGTTTGAAATTTCAGAGTAGTCAGCCCAAGCGAAGACAGATATGGGTACACGCCTCCTCTTAAAGGTTTAGCTGGCATTCTCTTGAAAGGCAGAAAGTTTTACTCGGCATTTGAACTGCAAGACCTCATTCGTCACTGTCACTTCTGCCTCACCGACTCTGGCAACAAAGGTTCCTAGCGTTCTTCTTGGCTGTACTCGAAGACGAACACTCCATGAGGCCCTATCCAAGCACCGATCTCTCCGTGATACACGAGTTTCGTGTCTCACCACGTGCAAAGATGCGACTCTATTTTTCAGGTTTCCTTTCAGACTCGGGATCTCCTAACGTCACTCACCCAGAAAAAGTAATTTAGTTGCACGGGACTGCTCCGCTGAAAAAGGCCTACTTAACTGTTTTGTAACGAGAGATTCGCAGTACCCATTATTACATTCAGTTGAGTTGTGAAGCAAGAACACAAGACGACAATGTCAAACCACACTGAGTGGCTGGTGTTGGTTGAGTACGTGAAACTTGAGGTGTTTTTGATTACAGAGACAGAAGAGAGCGTAGGAAAGACTGGGATGTTACGTTTATTTGCTATCATGGGCTTGGGATGTGTAAAAAGGGTATGACAAATGAAAGAGAAAAACAAAAAAACATGAACGGAGTAGACGTTCCTAGTCACACGTGCGAAATGATGGATTTTGAATAACGTTGCTAACCTGTGTAGAATAACATTATTTAGTTCGTTTTAGCTGGTTCTATGGTTTAGATAGAAGGCCGTACGAATAGAATAGAAGAATTGTATTACTTCTGTGATACCTGTGTCAGTAAGGTAGGAATTTCAGCTCAGCTTTATTATACTCAGAAGAGTCAAAAATAAGTCACGGTGATATGTTGTTTACTTATGCTGCCTTTTCCAGCTACTTTACATCAATAGTATACCCCTTAATTCCACGGTATGTGGCTTAGTGGAACGAAACCGAATGCAACATGGTTAACCTCGCTTCTTCTCTCCTCTACTTTTTTGTCTCTTTCCGTGTTCTTTACCGGAATACAGCTGTCATGTTAAATCTGAATACTTACGGTACTTGACCATATGTTGCAGCTCTACTTTCAGGGTACCTTCATGTAGGCAGCAAGCGTCGTCGAATCATCTCTACTCAAACGACATTTGTGTGTCTCCTATTGAGATTTTTGAAGCTTTGCGACAAAAGAGAAACGCACTTGTTTCTCAGCAAGGTGCTTCCACTTGAAAACTTTCTTTCCGTTTTTCAAATGTTCTAAAAACGTCTTCAAAAATTTGATTTGCAGGAAAGTGTTTAGTTTTATTTACCCTAATATTTTGATTTTAAGTAAAACATTCAAATTAATTTACTGGACATATATAACATAAGAGCTTAAGTTTACTAAAGATAAAAATCAACTAACTGTATATATCACTTGTTTTTTCTGATTTCAGGTGAAGATTTCTAGAATATATAATATAGGAGCTTAACTGATGATAATGGCCATTTACCAGTGATTATCACCTAAATAGAAATATTCATAGAATTTTCTCAAGAGTATACGTTTTCTTGTTAGCAGATCGGATATCTACGCGACACCTGGTGGAGAAAAGCTCACCCGTGCACCTCACTGTACGTGGCCTCATTGTACTCGCGTGACTAAATAGTGTTGACCCAAGCGGCACACCGGAGCTCACGATTGCTGACGTGTGAGTACCACTACCAGTCTACTAAGTCGTGAATATAAGTGGGTGGGTGAATGTAAAACATTTATCCTGTCCGGCAAGACACATGTTAGAGCGTGGTTCGCGCAGTGACCTTGAATAATTTATCACTCGAGATCGCTACACTTTATTGAAAACTGTTGCATGCAATCTTCTTTTTCTTGTTTAAAAAACGCGGTCGCAAAGTAGTACGCAAATAGGAATGCGTCAGAGCGCAAGCGCGGTGAAATGGCAGCTAAGCGTCAGGCATAGAGTTCCTTACAACTAACTAGAGTAGACTCTGGTGCTGCTACTGTTCATCCATCACTGGAATGATGGGTAGTACTTCCATCTGCCTATTCTTCGGGCTTGCACGCTTCGAACACACCTTTGACTCCATTTATCGCGGTGTTTTCGTTTTGTTCCTAATAAAAGAACATACAATTTTCAAATTCGTGACTCGATCTGAATTGATGATCCTAAGAGGTTAAAGTGGCGAGGTGTAACTTCAGAAGATTTCCTGAGTGTGGTTTAGAGACAAAGCAACTTCCAGTCACGCAGAGTCAACTGGAGATGAAATTACGCAAATTAGAAAAATCCACGCACTAGCCATATTTCCCGTGCTCGCTAAAGCGCCTTGCTTTGCAACTTCCTTAGACGCTATCGCCACAGTTCCCTTTACTAAATTTATAGGAAGCTCTATGTTGAGAAGAACCAAAGCACTTGATTATTACAATTCAAACCATCATCAGCCTACAACATGGAGACATCAGATCAGCATTTTTCAATCAGCGCCAACAGTAATTTACCAAGGAAGCCAATAATATGGGCACGAGCATGTGTGCGACTAAATCTTTCAGATTTGAAAGAAGCACTACGCCCGTATTCATATTCAGGTGTGTCTTTTTCTCTGGCAAAGCCCTAAAATTTAGAAACACTCCAATCCGGCTTGCGTGATATGTGTTTTCTATTATTCTTTTTTTCAGAATTTCGCATTAGGAACTCCGCAAAGGAAACAAGATTATGTATTACGTGAGTTGCTGTCACTGCTTCACCTTCGTTTTGAACAGATAGCGGGAGAGATGATTGAGCACGCAACATCGCTAGCCTCTACCTCCGTAATTTTGATCTTATTTACGTGTCTGCTAGCAAGTTGATATCGAATATTTTTGTTGAAGTGAGTGGTAGGTAGACTATACTCCGACGTCAGGCGTATTTATTATTGGATTGAGAAGTTAATCATTTGTTTTTGCAAGATATGTATATTTAAAATATATTCTGTTCATTTTATAACACAATTGTAGCTAAAAGAAAACACATAGCTTCTGATAATGTTTCAGTGACTTTACTCTAGCCCTTCATTTCTAATTCGTATTTCATTTGTTTCCCGCTCTACATTGGTTTTATATCAGTCAGTGTGGTTTAATATTAAGAAAATCGAAGCGAAAACGTTAACTGATCATTACAGTAAATTTACCATCCCACTTTGTATACACTGATACTATAAACAATTATTTTATTACTGTGCTCTGGCAGTTTAGTTCTGGCAGAAGCACAGCAGAACAATGTTCATGATTCAGGCATAAAAAAAGCGCTCGTTCTCGCAAGATTCAAGTGAGGTGCCACAGTTAGAAAAGAAAAAAAAATATTTGCAATGGCGAGATTCGCGCTTTTCGTTAACACGGATGAAGCACTCCAGTTCTTGACGCAACGCAGTTGTAGCTCCTATTCGGTAATCCGTAGAGAGTTGGCTATGTCAAAAAACTATGTCATGTCGTTCGTTGGCATCGAAGTTCTCCGGTTTTTCTCGAGATGAGATTATCCCAAGCGCAAGCGGAGCACAGATCGCACTTGCGCAGTGGGCATTCTGTAGGATCGCCCTTGGCATCCCCTGTTTCTCCTGGGTATAAATGTGCGCGCCGTCTATTTCGCTGATCGTAAACTCCTCGAAAACAGGGCTACGAAACTCATATTGGGCAAGCAGTGTGTTTCCGAACGCGCATTAACACTCTGGGCTGTTATACGTTGTGTAGATCCTTTATCTTATAGAAAAGCTGGCGTGAATAATGTCATTAAATCTTGCAACCGCAGTCACCCACCAGCATTGGTCCAGAAAAATGTGTGACACGCATGTTGTGCGTGAACATGACATGTGTGGGCTTCAACAAACGAACAAAACAAAAAACAAAAAAAACGCACGGCACATGGTTCTTCTCAGTCTCTTTCTCTACTTTTTTCTCACGAATATAGCTTATATTGTGCAACCATCCCTAAAATGGCTGTTACCTCTCATGTGAGAAGTCTTCAGCTGAGGAACCACCGAAGCAAAAAAAAGTGTGTCATCCAAAATTGTGACATATTTGAGAGTCATATACACGGCGAAAGCACTCAGAAGACCTTGTTTATTATTGCCCGACTGGTTTTATATAAAACAGGAGTGGCAATATGAAAAACAATATTTGGTATTGATGAATAAATAAAACCTTATTGAATAAGTACAACCGTAAATTCGTCAGCATTCAGTAAAGCGCTTTGTTTCAACTCCAAATTTTCGTCACTAAACTGGTCGTGAAATAGCCACCAATGGTAACCCTGACATAGGATAATCAAAGTGTGGGCAACTGCGGCGATTAAACGTTTTTCACAAGAGAGAACCTTAAAAACCCCACGTTTATAAAGACGCAAAGAGGCGGGAGTTGCGTTATAAGGGAAACGACAGAGTTGCTGAAAGGGTGACATATCAAGCCCAAGGGCCGCAAGGCCTTTCGAGGGGATTCAGGGACAAGCCATGCTGTCACCCTCGGAGATGAGCCCATTAAAGAGAGACCGTGTACGTGTTGTACACGCGCGTGACAGCAGCGCCCAGAGGAATGTGGTTCTTTTCATTGCACAAAAACTTCGCGGTGAAGAACGGGCACTATGTCACCAGGAAAGAAGCGCACAAACGAATTTACTCATCGGTGCGAGTGCGTCGATGACGGCGCAGTGACGGAACGACTTACACCACTTGCTTCTTGGGAATGCGTATTTGTTCAAGCATGCTGCCTCCATGAAAAGCCGAAGCGTCAAACTCTCTGAAAAAAATGCAAAAGCCACGCGCAATGAACTACCCTATTATGCTATGTCTTGCGTGAATTTTCAAATTTGCGTCACTCGTGTGAAGCTCTGACTTGGGTGGTGGTTGTGTCACAAAGAGCTTGCTCACACCTGGTGAAAGAACATTAAAAAAAAAACTTGGCTTGAAATACCTGCCACGCTTATGAGTTTTGACACTTGGTGAAGAAGGTTTCTGATGGCGTGAAGCTTTATCGGTTACAAAAACTTGAATGAAGGAACTAACCTCTGAAGTTTAAACAACGATCAGTGCAAACTCATGCGAATGCTCAAGTATGAAGGCTCGAAGTGACGTGCTAATGCAAGCATGCCTTGATGGTTTATTGGAAGAGAAATTTAGCATTCGAGATTAAGTTCACGTTTATTCAACTACACGACAAGTACATGAAACACAAAAAGAAAAGGAAGGTACAAAAAAAATGCTGCTTGTTACCACTTGATTGGCCCCTTCACTAAAAAAAAATCTTAACGACAAAGTTACAAACAAAAATGAAGTGCAAGAAGAAAAATTGATTAGTTTCTTAGACCCTAAGGGTATACGTGGGCAGACGCCTAAATAATTTGTGCCGTGTTGTTTTGGGTAGATCACGCTGAAATTCGAAGCAACCTTCATAAATCTGAATCATTTATGCAAGGGAGTTCTTAGGCGCACTCCAGGACTAATTATTTTCTACCAAAAAATAACTCCATTTGTCAGCAGAAGCGTCAGCCAGCTATAGAGACAAATGCGTGTTGTTTTTGTGGTAGCAAAGCCCCAACAATGCAAAGCGATCACTACAGATTGGCACAGTAGTTACATGTAGCTTTTCGTAGCCAAGCGCTACCGGACTTCAGAAGAAATGCGGCTATTTATCACGAGTTTGTCTAAAACGTTTTTAGAAGAGAGAGACAGATATAGATAAAATGAAAATACCGAGAAGTTAACCTGGTAAAAGTAACTGGTTTTCTACCTTGCGTACGGTACAGAAGTAGGTGAGGTACAGAAGAAAGAAAAATAGAGATAAATAAATGCAAAAAAGGCACATACACCCAAATGAACACGCACGGAGGACGTTGAGATCAAAGTTGTTCTGAGAGGCCACTTGAAAGCAAAAAAGTTGTGCAAGCACTGGTGCTTGCACAGCTTTCTTTTGAGACTCCTGATCCAGTCGATTCCATAGGATTAGTTCTTCAGAAAGAGTTCGGTCGTCTAGTTTATCAAACGTATTGCAAAGCACCTGTCTCTGTAAACAGTATACCGTGGGTACTCACACAGAATATGTTGAATCGTTTCAACGCTGCCACAGTGGTCCCATGTTGCGGTTTCGGCCATCAATTCGCGAAACGCATATGCGTGCGTAAATGCGACACCCAACCATAAACTACAAAAAGGTTAGGGTCCCAAGAAGTCCTGGAGGAATTAGAAGACTGAGTGTTGAATACAAGGAATACAGCCGTGCGTGCTTGAAGCGCGGCTCGTTTCATTGCGACGTGGTGTACTGGCGAGCAAGCACGCGGAGCTTCCCTGCGGCGTCAGTGCTTGAGAGCGGTATTATTATCTGATTGTGTTCTGTATGGGCTGAACATGCAGCTTTATCGGCCAGTTGAATGCCGATAATACTACAGTGACGGGGGGGGAGGCATTGAGATGTTATTTCACGTCCTTTTTCCAGTAAGCGGTGGGCCTCTTCTGCACTCTCAAAAACCAGCTGCTCGTGCCGGCCGTGGCGTAGTAGTGGTGACAGAAGGAAATGGAGTGGCGCCTTTCAGTCACTGATGACCACCCATTTTTGTGCCTGTTCACCTGTAATGAAACGGAATGCGAAACTAACGCCGCAGGCTCCGATGCTGCTGACGTCGTCCGATGAGACGTCCTAAATTTCATTGTTGTGGTCATCTCAGTTATTACGAAGGTTGCGGTTGAGCTGTCCGTCAGTAAAGCGTGCGTTGAGCCTCTATACTTCTCAGCAGGAGCAAAGCATGCTGTAAAAGAGCCGGTCACAACGTGTCTGCTTTTTCACGGATACCAAGTAACGTCAGTCTGATGCTAAGAAGAGTCAGGCACCACGCAAGAATCGAAAGTACTGTGGCGAGTGAGAAGCATTTGTCAAATACTCGTGACACGCGGCAACCATTTGGCAAAAAGCACGCTAGGCCTGCGCTGAAGGCGCAGCACAATCACAGCGAAAGGTAGAAGAGCGGCCTTTCAGAGATTTTTCAAAACACTCATTGGGTAACTAACACACTTGCTTGATACCCACTAGGGCAATAATAATAACTTTTTTGGTTAGTAGGCCAACATTCTTTATGCTACTTTTCGTCATTCTGAGAAGCGTGGTGTCAGTTGAACACTTGCAAAGAATTTTGTGTGAATTGTTCATGCAGTGTCTGACGACGATCAGGAATTACACCTGAAGTGGATATGCACACAGCTAATAGGAGAACAATGACAAGCTTTTGCAATGAGTTGGAGCATTGCACGGCCCACTCTTTACGCTATTCGCATTGCGTGACGACTGGTTGCTCTTTCGCAGTTTTAAAACGTTTTATATGTTGTATTATAGCGATTGCTTCCCCGACATCAAGCCTGCCTAAGGCAAGTTTTCCAGTAAGTCACAAGCACCAGCGTAGTTCAGTGGTAGAATACTTGGCTGGCACCCAGCGGACCCGTGCTCGATCCCCACTGTTTCATTTGTGCTAGGTTTATAATTTCGCGCGATGTGGTTATGTACACCACCAGCGGTGGCGGACAACTGCGTGTGACCCGAGTTGGAATCTCTCAACAGCTTTCGCTGTAAAAAGATGCGAGATCTGTCTGCTGGTACAGAGACTAGGAAGTGGCAGGGAGTCCGAGCAAGATGGCTTATATGCATCCTGAGTGCTTCAACGTCAAGGAGCGTCATGACGAAGTGGTGTCCGGCGATCGCTAAAAAAGCCACCGTCGATGCGCTAACAGGCAGGCCTAAGCGAATTTGGGGTGCTCGGATCTGAACACTTTGTAATATTCGCAGGTGTGTTTTACTTATGTTCTTTAAAGCGAGCCAGCTGTACCGCAGAAAGCCAAAAAAGTACCCTCTACGTCTGCAGCACTGCACTGGGTCACATTCACCAAATTTTCCCCGCGAGAAACAAAAAAAAATGGCATATGCCGATCAACCGCCTTTGAGGCACGATACATGATGACTTCATGAAAATCCCTGTCGACACCCAGGACCTTCCATAATCGAATGTACGGTATACTTTGGCAATAAATGTTTATGTCGCAATTATTCATAGGTTTGTGCGTGAAATCCACGAGGTAGCGTTTCTCGGAAGAAATTTCTAAACCTGAAATTCATGGGCAACGGGTTGTTCGAGCGGCAGCTCTTAAAATTCTCGCTCGCAACTGCGGGCGTGTTATGCTAGACGTCCAAACGCAGAGATCAACCACGTACATTGATAGTCTAACTGTGCATGGCAGCTGCTCAGTGGGGGCAGTTAGAGTAAGATTCAACAAGACAGGACTGAGTATGCCGCCTTGGAGACCGCCATGCTAGCTGCAATGAGACGAGATTAGGCCGTCTTCTGTGCTCACACACACACACACACACACACACACACACACACACACACACACACACACACACACACACACACACGCACACACGCACACACACACACACACACACACACACACACACACACACACACACACACACAAAGATCGCATAGAAAGGTAACTGCGCGAACATGTGCGTGAAAATTACACCGTGTGGGCTGCAACAAAGAAAAAAAACGCATCGCACATAGTTCTTTTCAGTCTCTTTTTTTTGCCGGGAATATAGCTTACACAAGTGCAATCTCAATAAAATATACTGCATCACCATATCACAGAACTGGAAGCAAGTCAGAGCAATACGGGGGCTATTCAGGAACAGCTGCACCAGGTTTCGCGCATAACGCTGAGCACCCACCTTATGTTGCCACCTCGCGGCCCACGCAAGTGTGAACATGAACTGGTCGATCTGTACAGTTTCGTATCAAGCTACCCGTCATTTCCTGCTGCGACCCTGTTGGTCCAGATCGAAGAAGCTTTGAACTTGCTAGGAATGACGCAGGCCCGATAATGTAAGGGAGATAAGGCGTAAGATAGCACAACGCCAACCTTAAATGAAGTCAGCAGCTAACGTCAAAGTTGCGACAAGGAAAAACTCTAACAAGATTATTGGCTTCCATTTTTTACGCGGTCGACATAGCTTTCATACTTTTAATGGATGAGCGACTTTATGCTTTTATTGCTTGGACCCTGCTAGTGTAACCTATTCGAAACTTATTTTCACCGGTAGTCGTGAGATCACGTAAGAAACGTGTCCGCAATGTTTAACACTGCGGACACCTCATGCGTAACACAGTGTTATGCACTTCGTGTATATCAGCGTGAGCAGGCGAGAACGAAAAAGTACGCAAAAGTGGAGAAATTTAGAGCTATTGCCCACTGCTTTTTTCGTTGTATTGGAGGTTTGTTTTTGTATTCTGGATGCCAATGACCACACACACTGTTAGATTTCTCTCTCTATGCCAGAGGGTGTACCAAGGCCCTTGCTCTGTGGAAATGTTGTTTGAGCGCAGTTGCTATCGTGGGGCAGAGCGCCACCTTATCAATGCACCCAAGAAGAAATTGAAGCTTATAAGCGACCTCATTCTGGCAGTTCTCTCGAACTTCGAAATTTGGGACATAAAACCTCATAACTATTATTAGTTATTTTTTAAGCTGTCGGAAGGGTGCGGCACGTAAATTCGAAGAAAACGTGCACACAGATTGTTGAAGAATGACGGTATAGGTCTGTCTAGTGTAGTGAGCATGCCATAATAGGCATATATCGATAATAATATGGACACAGCCTTCACCGGAAACCTGGTCATTGCGTTGCGAATTGGGCTAGTTGTAACATATTCATCATGATCAGCGCTGATAGTGAGGAGTATGTTCCAACTAGCGCAGTTTGCTACTTCCCTTCAGGAAACCTACTCATTTAATAAGGGTAATGTTCTTTGAATATTCCACGTGAAAAGGGCGCTACTACGAACACATCTTTCTGGGCAGGTTGCTTCGTCTTAACGTAAGAAATCACCACCAAAAACAAATACCCTTGACAGAGACACACACAACTTGTAAGTACACGTTGCCTGCTTTGTTGGTGTTTGCTGGTGCGGGTGTTCTTTTTTTGTTTATTTCACTTGTGCGCTTGCGTTTTATTTTGTTTCCTAACGTTGTATTTGTTTCGCCAATGATTGTGCTGAAGCCATTTCCGCAAAGTGTTTCCATGGGAGACACAGTCAATGGAAGCCGTGGAAGCAATGTTTAATACTAGCTATTTGGTGTGTGAGGTGTTTCTTGAAATTTCACAAATAGCGTAGGCTATCAGTAAAAGCATGAAGGAGAAAGGTATTACTGTGTTACTTGCAACTGGAATTTCCACACCTATAATGATGACTCCTAATTTGTGCACCGAGTTTTATGGCATTGCTCCGGAAAACAAGCGGAACGTGAGCAATCCAGCGCAGTTGAGTTCAGCAACACTCTAGCACATGAGCCAAGTTCTTCAATTTCAGCGTCCGTTTGAATAAATATATATCTCGGGCTTCAAACGCACGGGGTAGTGCCAGGATACTTTGTTATAACGAAGCTCACTGGAAACCAATGCCAGAATGATAAAACATGCAATTGATGCGTGCTATAATAATTTAAAATACTGATGTACTGACTCAGTAAGTAATGTAAACCAAAGCTGCAATATTCTACTGCTACAACACGTAGTCTCCAGATATAAACATATACAGATAGCACAGAACAGATGTGTTCTGTGCTATGAAGCGCAAGAGTATCGGGCAATACCTATATTTATTAGGATACGTATTATTGCAAATACATTTGTCGTAAACGCACACGTTTTGAATATAGTCTGCAGGTCAGGTGGCCCGGTATTTGTGGTAAATACCGATTAAGCAGAAGCACACTGCTTAGCCGGGTAACGTATTTTCCTATCCTCAGTGGAAATATGAAGACATGTTCATGACAAACTTCTTAGTGGAGATCAGACTGGATACGCGCATGTGATAGACAACCAATGATATGAACTGTGCTTGTGCATATACTGACAGTAGATATGAAAGGTGTGCGGGTGAACAGTTTATGACAGTGTGAACTGCTGTGACCAAACTGTGCATTGGCATGATATTTCAACTGGTTAAAGTGTGGTATCATGTTTTTATTGTCAATTTTCGGGTCCTGTTCAGTATTATTCTTTTTTTTCGTTGCAGAACTTATTGATATGGAGTAGCCAAGATAATATTGACTTCAACCTCTTTACAGCAAAACAGTTAGAACCGAACAGAACACAACACATAGTGAACGAAATCTAAGTGCTAGAGGAATATCTCAAACACCAAATGGATTGCAACTCCTCCTAGTAACCCGATCGCATGCCTTCCCTTTCAACGTCTTCTGTCATCGAATGTCATCATTCCGGATGTCGCATGTCATCAACGTCTTCCCTTTCAACCTGACAACGACACGAACGCAGCTATCTACATAACCTGCACAAGAAATCGTCAAGCTTTCCTGGCAGTAGCTACCAGCAACTTTCGTCTCCATGCGAAACAGTGAGTCGGGCTTTCGGTTTAACGAGGACCATAAGTCACGCCTATTTTGATCAGCAGGCAGACCTTCTCGCGATTGCGCCATGGGTGCCTACCTCGTAAACGTTTTTTTTTCTTTCTCAGTTGAACTGGTGAATGGAGACCCCTGTAACGCTTGGTGAACGTGCACCAAGGTCTAAGGCGGGAGTACTAGGACCCCTCCCGTTTTGCACCTTCTCTTACAGCCCCACCCGTACGTCGGGAGTGGCAGTAAGTTGGGAGGGTCAGGAAGCAGGGTTCATCGATTTACCATCGGGCGATAGGCAATCGTTGAATTCAACCGGTCGATTTGCTTTTCCTGGGATGCATTCAGGCTTTCCTTATTTTTTATTTTGTTTACAGAGATAAAACTACCTTCCTTTCGTGAGGTGTTACTCACACACAAAAAAAAACATGGATGTTACTTTATTTGAAACTACAGGGCTTTTGTATACCTGCGCCTTAGGGTGACGCCCCAAAGAACACTTTGTTAGAGGAGCACATGATATCAAAGCCAGGAATAGAAAAGAAATAGGCCGCTATACCTTTTTTATTTTTTGTACTGTATTTGATGTTTTACGTGCAGTGAACAGCACTGTTATTTTTTAGATATATTGAAGACAGGGCAGCAATATTGTAAACATATTTGTGACAACATTTTCAAAAAATACACGCTTCTGGCCAATGCGTACTCTCAACTTTTCTGGGGCTTCCCTTACATTTCATCTCGTACAGATGTCACGTTTCAATAAATGGACAAATAAACTGTTGAGAGTACTATGATCCACCTCTCTTTCTTGCTCTTGCCTGCACTAGTTCTGGAGAAAAAATGGCTGCATATACACGGGGTGAATGATGGAGATTGGAGCGAAGCATCGGTCCGTCCATTTGTTCTTGCTCCTGTCTGTCCATGCGTCCGTCTGTGTGACCATTCGTGCGCCCATCCGCCTGTCCGTGCGTGCGTCTGTTCGTGCGTCCGCGCATTCATCCGTGCGTCCGTCCTTGAGTTCGTCCATGCATACGCCCCGCATCCATCCATGCATCCATCCATCCATGCAGCCATCCGCGCGTCCGTCCATGCACCTGTCGGTTTGTCCATTCGTCCTTCTAGTCCACACTCCAAGTACTACCATCTCGCATCTTTTCATCATATATTCCAATTATAGAAGCACCGCCATCCTGCGGACATTCAAAGGACTAAATGAGAGGTGGCACACGCACACTTTCTTACGGCTTACGCTTCATGTCGACTGCCCACCTTTATAACCACCTCAAGTTCATGCTATATACTAGTTCACTGTATTCATTCCACTATGGCCCAACGCTCGATAAACCTTTCTAAAACCTCGGAGGTTACGCCCAGTGAGTATAACGTAGCAACACTTTCTTGTCAGATAGTGCTCAATGTACATGCTAATCGCTGCTAATGAAGAATAAGGTACAAAAGAATTCGGCTTTTAGTGGACGCGTACGCTGCGAGTTTTTTATTGTTCAACAACGCACAGGAGAAATCTCCCACCGGCACAACCTTGCAGGTCAAAACGTAAGACTAGTTACGCACTACCACTACGACGAGAGACGAACGTATGCCGCTTTAAAAAGCTTCGCCCCTAAAATCCTACTGCCTTTTTGTGTAAACCAGGTAAATGTAAGAAACTCAGGTATATGACCATTGCCCTGGTCAATGACTTGAAGGCCCCTCTTCTTAGTATAGTTTTCAACCTACTTCGTTCCTGAACAGAAGAAGCGGATAATTTTTGCGAGAGTGGCATTTCATCACTGAGAGCAACCAAATGAATTCAGCAGCACACAAAGTCAAGGAAATAAAAGCTAAAGTGTTCTCCACTCACCCTCATGGCTATGCGGGGTGCTCACTAACCTTCCCCAAGTTTGCACGCTCGTAATTTCCCACAGGTGAACGAGGTGTGAACCACTGCTCAGTTTTTAACGCCATAGAGTGGGTGTTGCGAAGTTCACTGGTTAGCTCCCAGCCAGCGGGAGCTAACCAGTGAACTTGCCCTTTCATACACTTTCCATTCTTATCACCTGTTTTATAATACTACGACGAGCTCAAATGGCACAATAAACGTTGTTTATATACCTTTCTTGACTTCATATGCCGTTGCCCTCGATTTGCCTCTGAAAGGCAGAAGCTTTCGGACGCATTGTAACAATTGGCGGATCGGCCACTCTCTATGCAGATGCTACTGGAACACCGTCCTCGCCATTCGCCGGCTCAAAAAGCAGTCAAAGCCGTCTTGCGCTTTTTAAAAACTACAGGCCTATGTGAACACCTTTAACCTTTGTGTAGTGCCACCGCTGCATACGCGTCAGCCCATTGACTGACAATTTTTCTCTTTCTCTTCTCTTTCCTCTCTCTCTCTCATATTTATGCCCCTTCCCGTTCCCCCAGCGTAGGGTAGCAAACCGGGCATGTGCCTGGTTTAGCTCCCTACCTTCTCTCTTGTTATTCTTGTCCTCCTCGTCCATGTCAATAAAAGTATATCAAGAAAGGTTGTTCTCGTTGTGGCAAACACAGAATGAGCCATAGAGATTTTTGCTTCCTTTATTCAAATGAGCTGTTAGGATGAGGAAGATGTAATACAGCCTGGTGACACAGAGCAATCCAAGTTAATCCAAAGCAATCGAAGCGCAATCCAAGCGTTGTCGCCAGAGGAAAGTGCTGAATGCTTCAACGAATTTTTTGCATCTGTGTTCACGGAAGAACTTCCACTAGACTCACTGGCACTGTTAAAACCTACCATTTACGACCCTTTTTCTTCAATTACAATAACTGAAAATGGTGTCGCACAAGCTGTACAACGCCTTCCCCGCAAGACTAGCCCAGGACCCGACGGAATTAGTGCCAAACTCCTAAAATTAACCTGCCACAGATCAGCGTATTTATTGTCGCTGATCTTTCAGCAGTCGCTTGACACGGGCTGTGTACCGGAAGACTGGAAATATGCCTTTGTTAAACCCATATACAAATCCGGCCAAAAGTCAAGTCCGAACAACTACCGTCCAATCTCTCTAACCTGTATATCTTGCAAGCTATCAGAACATATCATTTACTCGAAAATTATATCTCACTTGAACAGAAATAACATCCTCATCCCAAACCAACACGGCTTTCGGGAAAAACGCTCTTGCAACACCCAACTATTCGAATTGTTGACAGACTTGCACAAATCCATGCACAGCTCTGCTCCTACAGATGCTATTTTTATAGACCTTTCAAAGGCTTTTGATCGCGTCCAACATAACCGATTACTGACTAAAGTCCGTAACCTCCAGCTTGATCAGAAAACAATCCAATCCAAGAGTTCCTCTGTAACCAGTCGCAATCGGTCAAACTTAACCACATAATTTCCAGAAAGTGCATGGTAAAACCTGGTGTCCCCCAGGGCTCCGTGCTCGGACCATTATTATTTTTGGTCTACATCAATGACATTGGATCTAATATTGTTTCTTCTCTACGCCTATTCGCAGATGATTGCGTTATATATAAGGAGATTACCGAACCGAATGACAGTAGCATCCTACAGTCAGATTTGTGAAAACTCACAGAGTGGTGCAACTTGTGGCAGATGCACATCAAAGCTGAAAAAACCAAACATATTAGATTTACTTCCGTAGCCAACCCCTCATCATCCGTCAGATACATAGTCAATAGCACCGTAATTGAGACCGTTTCATCCACAAAATACCTCGGCATTTTCTTTAGTTCCGACCTAACCTGAAACAGTCACATTGAATACATCACCAGCAAATCATCAAAAAAACTCGGTCTTTTGAAACGCCGCCTCAGATGCGCAAACTTGAAAACTAAACTTCACGCATATCAAGCTCTGATCAGGCCTTCACTAGAGTATGCGTCAACCATCTGGCATCCACACACGGCAATGTTATATGATATGCTAGAATCGGTACAAAATAAAGCAGCTCGGTTTATCACCTCCTGCCATTCTCGCCACCAAAGCGTAACATGTCTTAAGCGTTCTCTGAACCTTCCATTGCTTGCCACGCGCAGAAAGTTGTCCCGCCTATGTTTTTTCCATAGCTTATATCATAGTGACTCGTCATTTTCCCGATCATTCATTCACCCGGCTCCCTACGTTTCTGATCGCGTTGGTCATGCACATAAGGTCAATCCAATATATTCACGCACTAAGAAATACCAATTTTCACCTCTGCTGTTATCCATTAACGAGTGGAACGCGCTGCCCTCAAACATCATCGCTATTACAGAACCCTCCCTTTTCCAGTCTGCAGTACTAACTTACTTAGAAGTTGACAATAATTTGTAACCACCATTGACATTTAATGTGTAACGCATGCTTAGAGAATGTTTATTGCTATTTCTTGAAATATGTTTCCTGTTATGGTAAGCTGCTTACTGTGTTTTTTGCTTATTGTGTTATTGGTAATGTTGCTTGGGCTATCGGTCAGTTTGATTACTAGTATTACTCCCTGACATGTTGTTTTACTGATGCTATAGTAACCTCTTGTATGTATCCCACCTTATGTAATGCCCTCTGGGCTCTTAAGGTATTTAAATAAATAAATAAAAATGTTTGTCACCACGTAGTTCCAAAAGCAGCGGATCATGAATTAAAGAAAGACGCTTTTTTCCAAAGGTATCCTGTGGGCACAATGGTAAGACATGTACGAATGTTTTGCTTTCACCCACTAAATTCCGGCTTTCTGTCACACGCATGGCCGAACGAATGGCTGTGGCTCCCACACTCAGCAGCAGTGGACGCGGTTCGTTATATCAGCAAACAATGCCATTTCATGTGTTTGCCCTGCCTGATAGTGCAGCATTGTGGTGATGTGTTCATACGTACCTGAGAAAGCAAACAGTTACGTTTACACGCTCGTACCAAGCACTCGCATTTTCCGCTGTTGCTTCCTTCCATGACGTTTATCACCGTAACAATATATGTGACGTATGAAGCGATGATTGGTAGAAGCCGAGAAGGAAGAAGTCAGAATGGGAAAAACATGGCGTATGAGCCAGGCCACGTCTCCCATTCATCATAGCGTCACACAAGTCGACAGGATGAAGACCTCGCAACCACTTCATCGCTCGGCCATCATCATCGAAGACCTCAGCGAGACGCAGTGACCGAACGCGGACCACCAAGACCACCAAGCATCATGACAGCAGCATCAGACGACCTTGACATCCCTAAGTACACCGGATCAGCGGACGACGGACCCGTACAGGACTGGTTCAACCTGTTCGAGCTCCATGCCGCCGTTGCATCATGGTCGGAACGGGAGATGATCATAAATTTCACCGACTACATCTCAGGTGAGGCATTCAAGTTTTACCTCACCCACATCTTCTAGAACGATGAGTCTTGGAAAAAAGATCAAAGAAGAAATGATCAGCCGTTTCAAGGAATACGATGAAGACCTGTCCATACTCCATCAGCGGAAAGCTTTTCAACTCGCCCATCAGAGTTACGTGAAGTCTGCCCGCAGTAAGCCTATTTCCCAAACGAGACCTCAGAGGAAATATTCCACCATCGTACCATCGTATGACTCGTCCAAATACACTTCACGCATTACAACACCAACTAGGGACTTGCACGTCGCAGCAGAGAAGGTAATGCCACCGTATGCCGATAGGAATGTAGACCTTTTTGCCAAAAGACCGGACTTACGGTTGGATTTTTCACGGGCAAATAAATCGGCATTTCCAATGTACTTACGGCACCATAATACTTCAGGTATACTGAACAACCCGAATCACTTGATGCTTCGTGTCGCACACGTGGCCCACTTGGCTTCGGACGCGTGACGGCATTTACGCACGACGAGTTAGTAAATCCACATGAAACCAAACCAGACAGCGAATGTTCACAGAAACATCATTCGTTCAAAGTATTCAGCTCAGCAGTTCCATCTCCTGTCATCAACTTTACTGATAAACCTGATGAAGCATTTCACAAGATCGTAGCATTTACGCATGACGAGTTAGTAAATCCGCACGAAACCAACCCAGACAACGATGTTCGCAGGAATCTCATTTGTTCAAAGAATTCAGTTCAGCAGTTCCACAGAGACAGAAGCATTCACAATCAACATTTTGGGAAGAAAAGTGTTCTGCAGAAGCGTCGAGTATTCATCAATCACAAGATCGAAGCGAAGTGAATCCAGTATACAACCTCACTGCATATAATGAAAACAAAACCGCAGGTGCGACTTCTGATGACACAAGTACGCTTCAGGCAACGACCAACGATGAACGGTTTTTAAATACAGAAGATTCAAGTGCATCAAACCCACCACATTATCTTTCGCCGGCAACAGTTGCATTGGTTGACATCGTAGAAGCCTGCGGAGGACTCGCTAAGAATCCTGGCGCAACACGATCAATGTCACACCACAAGCAAGTTGACGAAACGAAGAAATTACAACGTCAACGCATACTTCAACATTGTCAATGGCGAAACAAAACTTCATCGAGTGCACTCTTAAGGCTTGAAGAACATTGCAAAAAGGCCCATCGTGGTGGATACATTCTCCACTAAAGATCAAGAATGTGCCTTCCATCAAACCATCTGCGACATCACCATAGAAAAATTTCCAAAAGCCACAAAAGCACCCCTTGTACTCGACAGAAACACAGGCAGCGCCCAATCAACCTCGATCAACGCGCACGCAAGATGCCTGCACGACTTGTGCCACGACGAAGAATTCGATGCCTACGATATCTAAACTGTCCATTCTGCAAGGTGTTCGAACCTCGTTTGTTCTTCACAAGAATTCCAGCTGCGATTTTCGCTGTCTCCACGTCCAAAGCATTCTTGTATTATTCAGGACGCAACTATCAGCCTCGCCCACCAGAACTCCTGCGTTAACCGGACTGCTGCACTCTTTCCTGAAGTTTTGCGAGTTTACGGAACACCACGGGGCCATGAAACCAATTGTGCATTTTGACATTTGTGACTTCTCAACCTCTCCTTGTGTACTTTTCCTTGTTCGTAATCCATGTCTTCTTTCGGGGGGAGGGGGAATCGTGTGACGTATGAAGCGATGATTGGTAGTAGTCAAAATGGGAAAAACATGGCGTATGAGCCAGGCCATGTCTCCCATTCATCATGTCGTCACATATATATGAAAAGAGACTTTGCCACATGACACTTTGAAAGCAATACCACTAAAACGCTTAGGGTGACGACTTGACTGGAACTATTTATGACATCTTTCTCCGTCACTATGGCCAGACGTGCGGTGCTAGACATCTCTACTGCACACAATGTCAGCAGTGTTCATAATAAGTTCCCTGAAATGTAAAAGCTGAGTAAAATTCTAACTCAAACTTATATTTGTATGCGAATTGACACATTCCTGAAAAGAACAGCAATAGCACCCCCTCGTATTTAGAAGTGGTCGAATACGCAGCGAAATCTCATTACTCCTGGACTTGGAAATTAACACGGCCAGCGCGCTAGATGACGTTAGCACTAGTTCTGTCACGATCCTATATTTTTTCTAAGTTTATACCATGCCACTTCTCATATACCATGCCACTTCTTTATACCATGCCACTTCTCTTATACCATGCCACTTCTCAAACAGTAAGCATTTCTTTAGACTTGGAAGCGTTTCTGTGTTGACGCCTCGATTACTTGTCCGTGTTGCACAATCTTACTAAATAAAGAGCAAGGTGCCAGCTTCTACCGCACGAAACTAGTTTCTTTTACGGTTAGCTGTGGAAAGTGTTTTTCTACTTCGTACATCGCGGTCTCGCAATCGCATCGAATACGCGCTTAGGCTACATTTTCACATGATCATTAGCTTTGTTCCGACGAAGCTCGATGAGCAAGCTTACATACTCTGTTTATAAACAGTGCCACTATTTATCTCTAAGAATCTCACCGCCAAGCAAACAATAAAACTCTCTGTGTACCTATCCCTCTCATTGATAAGGTGGCCTTTGCAATAAAAAAACAAAACTAAAGCAACCCCAGTACAAAACGTCGCTGTCTGATTTAGGCGCTCCCACTTCATACGTTCGTGTTCTCTTCTGTATACTGTGTTCAGTACACCTGCTGTTTCGTCTCAATACACAAGCGAATCTCAGAGGCCACAAAGAAGGAAGTGCTTAGTTTAAATCTGCTGCGCCAGTGCCGCAGTGCTCTCAGCGGCTCTCAAAAAAGTGCCCTCAGTTTCATTGCACCCCCTCCCTTCATTTTCACCTATTTTTCGGAGTGTTACTTAATCTTCTGCATAAGTAAGTCTGTGTCCTCACGACATCTTTTCCCAAATAACCCTTAAATTCAACGTGCACAATCAACTTCGTACGAGTTTTACCATTGAAACAAACTGTCTGAACACTAAAGAAAATACGAAAGAGCTTCCCCGCAATTGTATGCGAAATAAACTAGTGTCATTAGTAGCTCATACAAACAAAAATCCGTATTCTTAGAAAGCCTATCTATCTATCTATCTATCTATCTATCTATCTATCTATCTATCTATCTATCTATCTATCTCTATCTATCTATCTATCTATCTATCTATCTATCTATCTATCTATCTATCTATCCACCTACGACTTTTAGCTCTCCTAGACGTTTCAATGTTGATGTCAATACCAAACTTGGTATGGCATAACATGACTGTATGGTAAACATACTTGACTAGTCACAACAAGAAAATCATGATATAGATGTCGTGAATGTTATGATTTACATTTCACGGTCCTGCAGCTCTACCAGTGGTTTCGCTCACATGGCATGTGCAAAACTAATATGCTATGACATGATTGCATGGCGAACACAAGTGACAGACCCTAACGAGAAAATCATGACACGCTCTCATGTAACAACAAGACTACATGACAAGCTTATGATGCGCTCATGGCTCTTTCGCTAGCGTCACATATACCAAGTTTGGTATTATGGTACGTGAATGGATGATGGAGGTACGTGACTGGTGCAAACATGATAATCATGAGACGCGTGTCATGTTCCAACATGACTACATGCCTCGCTAATGATATGCTGGCGGCCGTTTCGCTTGCTTCACTTATACCAAATGTTGTATTACGTGACGTGAATGAATGACAAAGGTGTGATAATGGTGCAAACGTGATAAACATGAGATGCGTGTCATGTACCAACATGACAACATGTCACGCTCATGATGCGCTCGCGGCCGTTTCGCAAGCTTCACACATGCCAAATTCGGTATTATGTGACGTCAATGATTGGCGAAGGTATGTGACTGGAGCGAGCATGATAATCATGAGATGCGTGCCATGCGAGAACATGACTTCATGCCACAGTCAAGGCGCGAATGCATTTTGACGTGACGCGGTGCGCGTCCTCACCGGCGTTCATTTCGTCGCGTCAAGCCAGCGTTGCCACGCCAGGCGCGGGTCCTGCCATATACTCGCACGCATGTGACGCTCTGCGTTGCTTTGACGCATGAGCGTTTCAGCGCGCCCGGCGTCCCTCCGTCACGAAAAGAGAGAGACGCAGTGTTGTCTGTGTAACGCAACAGCGAGAAATGCAGTATGTCGCATTTCGCGCCGGTTGCCGTAAGGCCACGCCGACAGACGTTGGTCGCTCCGATCGCGCCTGGCGTCAGACTATAGAGTGCTCGCCTTTTGCTAACGTAACGTCGCTGTGCCCACCGTGCGTGCGTCAACACCACATTGGAGTATATTGGACCGTTACTAATAAGCTCGCGGGCGTTTCGCTAGCTCCACATATACCGAATTTGGTGTTAAGTGATGTCATAATCATCGTCATCATCATCATCAGGCTGATGATGATCATGATGATGATGTTAAAAGATGACGAAAGTATATGACTGGTGCAAACATGATAATCCTGACAGGCGTGTCATGTAAGATCATGACAACATACCACGCTCATAGCATGCTCGCGGTCGTTTCGCAAGTTCCTCATACTAAATTTGGTATCACGTGACGTGAATAGATGACGAAGATAAACGAAACATCCAAACATGATAATCATGACACGGAAGTTATGTACGCAATTATTTACCTCCACCTCGTAACGTTGTGGTGATCTTAAAATGACGTATCAACCTTTCTCCTTCGTGCTTCGCATATCAACGATTTCCACTGTAAGTGGGATCTGCCAATTTTTGTAAGCCTGCTTTCTGGGTACGATGGCTCACATACGTGCCAAGTGGAATATCTTAAACCTATTCTGTTGTTGGGAGCATCTTTGAAGAAAAAGCCACGAGCGATGCACGCATTATACAGGTGAGAATGTGGGCATTTATTTGCATGCTGCACTTATTTGTATACAATCGTAAGTCAGATGGCTAACTTTTATTTCACATTCGTTTCCTGTCAGCAGTTGAGATATTTATTCAAATAGCACCCACCAAAGCCATTTGAGTACGTCGCAAAAAAGAACTTTGATGAGTAATGGCGAACTTCACATCAATTCAATCAGTTTAAAATTGATATTGTTCAATGCTTCATTGGTAGGCTTTACGGGAAGTTTTCGTTACGCCATCAGCCTGTCCAGTTATCTGAAGGACTTCGGTAGGAACATTTGTTTACATCTAAACATTGTTGATAACGTCTCTCTCACGCATGTTGCAGTGTTTATCAAGCACTTATGTTCAGTGCATCTAGTAAGTCATTTTTCGCGTAAGCCATTGCTTTGGTTTACGCACAGATTTCTTAATAATTGTAACAAGTCACAGTGAACGACTCTACGCTGCTTCATACACTTCGAAGATTTTATAAAGAGATAGTGCTATTCGGGATATCATGGGAGTATGACGAGTCAATTAGAAGTAATTTAAAGACTATCTCATGAGGGCATGACACTCTTTTTTCAGGGTGCGCTTTTTGGTTATAGAGTACACCTATTTATATCCTATGAAGAATCTCTGAAACGTGTTTGCATTTCTGTGGTGTTCCTAACACTCAAAGTGAGCCAATTTAAAAAGGTACATCAACGATCACGATACTACGAAAATTCTGAGCGCAGATTCCTAATAAACGCAGCTTCAGGGGGCCAAAGAAGTGTGAAGAAGTTTTCGCTATCTGCCATGTATTTATCAACAACGCCATGAATCATACTTTTTATGAAGCAGGACAGAAACCACTACACATTAATGTTATTTCTGCTGATAGGCCAAGTACTCGCTGCACGCCTGAAAGACATTATGCACACTTTGATGCACACTACCAGTGCATGGGGACAGTGAAGAGAAAGAGTTACGACTGAGCACTTTGCAGGTGGTGAGACGCATTAAACTACACTCTCGTTCTGCATTTATCATTGTCTGGTGTTTCGTATAGCTTTCTTTTGAAGACGGTACTCTCTTTGGGGACCTTCAACGCAAAAAGTTTGGCCTGCCTGCCTGCCTGCCTGCCCGCCCGCCTGCCCATCCGTCTGTCTGTCTGTCTGTCTGTCTGTCTGTCTGTCTGTCTGTCTGTCTGTCTGTCTGTCTGTCTGTCTGTCTGTCTGTCTGTCTGTTTGTCCACCCTTAACGATACCAGGTACTTAAAACGGCAACAGCCGACACCCCATACCGCACCCCATCCGCAGCGACCGCCAATATTGCTCAAAATTAAGCGTTCATACTTGTGCGATTGTCAAATAAAAAGCTATTATTGCGCATATCTGAGGCACCATAACACGCATAGATTCTGTATGGGCGTCTTTCACTAAAAAAGGCATACATAAGCAATTCAAATTATTATAGCGTTTATCCCGCTCCACTGACCATGCAACGCTTTCACAAAAAGGCAAGTGTTTCCAACGCTTTGCTAAGACAATACGGTGGTGGCACCCACCCATCGCCTTGCGTTCTACAACTTACCACCTCTCTCAGAGCTGCACGCTTTGTTTTCCAAGATAACTGCCGGATAGCGCTCATGTCTCACGTGTGACGTCACTTGATGTGCTCGTTCGCCTCCTCTGCACGCTCGAGGCACTCTAACGCAGTGCCTTCTGAATACCATTCATTGAATTTCTTGCGAAGAACATCAAATAAACGTTTTGTTCACTCTTTCCAGACGCAAGACTATCGTCTTTCGATGAAATTCGCAGTGTAACATGCAGGTACAGGGCCATTTCAGGGACGAAGATTTTTAGAGTGGCACCCGTTCGTCCCTCGTAGTCGTAGTGTGTAACAATTGTTACATATTGACCTCCAAAATGGTCCCGGTGGGATATTTCTTCTGTGGGTTGTTGAACAATAAAAAATAGTGCTCAATGTACATGCCAATGGCTGCTAATGGGGAATGAGAGACCGGAGCATTCAGCTTTTAGTGAACGCACACGCAGCGATCAACATTAGCAGCCATTGGCAAGTACATTGAGCACTATCTGACAAGAAAGGGTTGCAATGATATACTCACTGGGTTTAACCTCCTTGGTTATAGAAAGGTTTAGCGGGCGTTTGGCCGCAGTGCCATGAATACAGTGAACTAGTATATACTAACTCGAGGTGGTTAAAGGTGGGAAGTAGACTCGAAGCGCAAGCTGTAAAAAAGTGTGCGTGTGCCACCTTTCGTTTAGTCCTTGGATTGTGCGCTGAATGGCGGGGCTTCTATATAGGGAATATATGATGAAAAGATGCGAGATGTTGGTACTTGGTGTCTTGAATAGATGGACGAACGGACACACAGACAGATGCATGGATGGACGCATGAACGGACGCAGGGAAAGATGTATGGACGAACGGAGGGACCGACGCACGAACAGACACACGCACGGATGGGCGGATGGACGCATAGGCGGTCACACAGACAGACGCATGGATGGACGGAAGCAAGAACGAATGGATGGACGGATGCTTCGCCGCACTCTCTATCATTCACTCCGTGAATATGCTGCCATTTTTTTTTTTGCATTTACACTTATAGGCTTAACGAGGCATGCGAGGGAACCCAAGATTCGTAACCTTGGAAGTTGAGCAACTTGGTGATAGTTCATGTTTACTTGTGAGGCAGCGCGCAAAGACGAGGCACAAAGGAACGCAGCGGTGTCTTTCTTCTGTCCTTTTGTGTCTTGTTTCCGTGCACTGCCTCACGAGTAAACATGCAAGACGAGTTTCGGCAGCAAGACAAGCAATCTTTGGCTCAACTATAGGTACCATATCTCGACAAACAAAAGCTCTGTATACTTATGGCCCCGAAGTAGCTAACAGTCCACCATAAACTATCTGAACTGTCCCGATGGTAAACTGTTCCTAATGATCACAAACTGCGTTTTCTCTTTGTCCTTTTGGAGAACAGAAGTGAGAGTGGCGCTACACAATAGCTGAACGTTGCTATGATGTTCCGATGACGTCTCATGGGAAAGTGCCATAGTATCTGCCGGAGTGACTTGCCTGCGGCTTCAATGTTTGTATGTCAGGAAAAAGAAATGACTACACTGTGACACGGATGGCAGAGGCAAAGCTGATAGCCTGGCCTTATAACAAAAAAAAGTAAACACAAAAAAAGTAACCCGTAGTGCGTGATGCGCATCTGCCACCCAAGAAGACGAGCGTCCATTAAGGAGCTCTCAGGAAATGGCCGCTCATGGGAAACGCATTCGGGAAGAAGGAAATGACACTCACAAAAAGCATGTAGCGGCCGGAAATGTCGGCTGCCGGAGGCAGCGAGAAAGGAGACGTGAAGCAGGTTTGGAGTTGAAGGGCAAGACTGTTTATTTCCACTCCGTGCGAGTGACGGGAGCTCCCCTCGACGAGGGAGAGAATGAGGCACCCCCGCGTTCTTCTACAAGAAAGAGGAAAAGGGGGGCCACCGAGCGAGCAGACGTAGCATGCAGCCGGTCTAATCCCCAGAGCCGGCCCCGACAACACGTTGTTCCCCGAACACGGAGGAGGAGGAGCTGGCGCCGCGAGTAGGCGCGCTGTCGACGGCCGGCTGCAGACGGGATAGAAAAGAATGCGGTGGTGCTTAGCAGCTTCCGCTACAAAGGCTCCCCCCCTAGATTGCGGAGCTTTTAAAGAAGGACAGCAGTTACGGGCTGAATAGTGAAAGGTCACAGTCCAATGGTTAGCACTGAAATCGTACGTGAGAGGCTGCTTGAATGGAAACTTCAATATGAGCAGGCTTGGCGCGGTCAACGGCGACGACTTCTCGTTTCCCCCGCACGTCGATTGCGATGGTTTTGTTAGTACGTCCCAAAACTTTGAATGGGCCATCGTACGGCGGAGTAAGGGGCGGCTTCGTTGCGTCGTGTCGCACGAAGACATGGGTAGCAGAGTCCATGTCAGGAAAAGTGAAAACTTTCCTGTTGCGGGCGAAGCGAGGTGCTGTTGGCCTGAGTTGCGCGAGCCATGCGCGCAGCTTCTCGATGTGATCGGAGGCTGTTGGGGCGGAAGGTGTCTGGTCGGAGAAGAATTCTCCCGGGAGGCGCACTGTTGAGCCGTAGACCATTTCCGCTGCGCTGAAGCCGAGGTCTTCCTTCACCGTTGAGCGTAGGCCAAGAAGAACGAGCGGGAGCTTCTGCACCCAGTGCTGGCGGTCGAGTTTCGCTGCCAGTGCGGCTTTGAGTTGCCGGTGGAAGCGCTCAACCATTCCGTTGCTGGCGGGGTGGTAGGCGGTTGTATGCTGCAGCTTCGTGCCGAGGAGCGTTGAAAGTGCGGAAAAGAGGTTGCTCTGGAATTGCCGTCCCCGGTCAGTTGTTATGCGGGCGGGGCAGCCAAAGCGGGACACCCATGTTTGAATGAAGGCCTGTGCGACGGTCTCAGCTGATATGTCCGCAATTGGTATAGCTTCGGGCCACCGGCTGTACCTGTCGATGCATGTGAGCAGGTACCTAAATCCTTGGCAGGGCGGTAGTGGTCCCACGAGGTCAAGGTGAACGTGGTCAAACCGCGACTCAGGAGTCCGAAATTCCTGTAGTGCAGCCCGATTGTGGCGAGTCACTTTCACTTGCTGACACGTTTCACATGTCCGAGCCCATCGTCGCACGTCCGCGTTGACTCCGGGCCAAACGAAGCGTTGCGTTATCAGCCGCTGGGTGGCACGGACACCTGGGTGGCTGATGGAGTGGAAAGTGTTGATTACCACTCGGCGAAAGTTCAGTGGGACAAAAGGTCGTGGTGCTGCCTGGGAGGTATCGCAGGTTATCGTGCTCTGGACGTAGGGAAGTGCAACCTCCGAGAGCACGAGTGAAGATCCCCCTCCCTTCAGTCTTGTCAACTCGGGGTCGTCCCGCTGAGCTGCGGCCATAGCTTCGAAGTCCAGGACTTCTGTGCTGGAAGCATTGACGCGAGACAAGGCGTCAGCTGCTTCGTTTTCGACCCCGGGAACGTGGCGGATGTCTGTAGAAAACTCGGAGATGAATGAGAGCTGACGGATCTCTCGTTCTGAGTAGGAGGAACTGTTGTTTTTGAATACGTAGGTGAGGGGCTTGTGGTCTGTCAAGATGTAGAACTCACGGCCTTCGAGGAAGTAGCGGAAATGCTTAATGGAACAATATATTGCGAGCATCTCCCTTCCAAAAGTGCTGTACCGTGCTTCTGCAGGCTTCAGACGTTTCGAAAAGAAGCCCAGTGGCTTCCACTGGGCGCCCTCCTGTTGCTGCAGCACTGCTCCGACCGATGTGGAGGAAGCGTCCACCATGAGGCGTGTAGGAGCTTCAGGCCGTGGATGAATGAGAAGGGTAGCCGCGGCTAGCTCGTCCTTAGCTTTCTGGAAAGCGTTCTGGTGTTCGTCAGACCAACAAAATTCTGGTGCCTTTTGGTCGTCTCGGCGCAGCAGGTCGGTCAATGGCTGGAGCACTCGAGCACAAGACGGAATGAAGCGCCGGTGGAAGTTTAAGAGCCCGAGGAACTCCCTCAGCTTGCGAAAAGATGTTGGAGCTGGAAACTTCTTGACGGATTCCACCCTCGATTCCAATGGCATAATGCCTTCAGCAGTGATGTGGTGGCCGAGGAAGTTGAGCGCCTCTACTCCAAACACGCACTTTTGAGGTTTCAACACCAGACCGTGCTCATCCAAACGCTGAAAGAGCTGGCGGAGGTGCTCTTCGTGCTCCGCAGGCGTTCTGCTGGCCACCAAAATGTCATCCAGGTAGACAAAGATGAAAGGAAGACCCCGGGTGACCTCATCCATGAACCTTTGAAAGGTCTGTGCGGCATTTTTCAAGCCGTAGGGCATGCGGACAAACTCAAACAGGCCGAACGGAGTTGTTATGGCTGTTTTTGGTATGTCCTGCGGTTCGACGGGGATTTGGTGGTATGCCGCTACAAGGTCGATCTTGCTGTATATTTTCGTACCTGCCAGCCGCGCACTGAAATCGTGAATGTGTGGCAGAGGATACTGGTCCGGCGTTGTCGATGCGTTCAAGGCTCTGTAATCACCACACGGGCGCCAATCGTCGTCCTTAGGCACCATGTGTAGCGGCGATGAATGGTTGCTAGACGAAGGGCGAACAATTCCCAGCTGCA
The DNA here is from genome assembly GCF_043290135.1 of Rhipicephalus microplus. Classification (NCBI taxonomy): domain Eukaryota; kingdom Metazoa; phylum Arthropoda; class Arachnida; order Ixodida; family Ixodidae; genus Rhipicephalus; species Rhipicephalus microplus. The sequence goes on along the minus strand of NC_134709.1, from coordinate 71,535,543 downwards.
GCATATGCTCGAACTCCCTGCGTGCAGCTTGAAGCCTTTTGCTGGACAGCCGTCGTGGCCGGGCGGTGACTGGCGGCCCGGTGGTGACGATGTGGTGAGTCACGTTATGTTTCACCGGCTGTTCCGTGTTGCGGGGCTTGGTGAGCGAGGGGAATTCGGCCAGGACGTGGTGGTAGGCTGATACTGGCTGGAAGGCGCAGATGCCAGATGAGCAGATGTTTGACTCCAAACCACGTACTTTGAGGGATGTGTTGTTATCCTTGAGGCAACGGTCACGTACGCTCACATCCAGGTTGAAGTGGCTGAGAAAATCTGCTCCGAGTATGGCGAAATTAACATCCGCCACCACGAAGACCCAGCGAAACAGGCGCCTGAGTCCGACGTCTATTGTAAGCGAGCGGAAGCCGTACGTAGCGATGGCAGTGTTGTTCACTGCCTGCAGCGACGATGTGTTCTTGCTACGTCGGCGATCCTCGGGGGTTGCCGGGACAATAGAGATTTCGGCTCCCGTGTCGACTAGCAGGCGCGAGTTGCTTACGCGGTCGACTACGAAAAACAGGCGGCTGGGTGGAGGGCCGATGTCGTAAGCCGCCGTTAACGACTGGCCGGAGCGTTTCCCGGAAACGAGCAAGGTTGAGTGCAGCGGCTAGCACCCGTGCCGAAACGACGGTGGTACCAGCAAACTCCGTCCTGTGTATCTCGTGCATGGCTTCTCTGGGAAGAGCTTGGGTGTCTTGAAGGAGATCGGTTGCGTCGTTGCTCGTCCTGTTGGGGAGCGCCAGATAGCACAAGTTTCTGCATGGTCTCGGTAAGGTGTTGCAGTTTCTCCTCAAGGCGCGACAGTCGATCTGGTTGCTCATGTGTTCTTGCAGCAGCTATGGGCGCAAAGGTTGGAGTTGAGTATTCCGTGATGCGATCGGCAAGTTGCGCTAGTCGATCAAGGGACGTCTCATTTGAACCCGCGAGAACCACGCGCACCGACTGGGGGAGCCGTTGCAGGAAAAGTTCACGAAGAAGTGGGAGCTGGCCGTCCTGACGCGCGTGCACACCGAGTAGTTGCCGCATACGGTGCAGCAGTTGGGAAGGTCGTTGGTCGCCCAGCTCTTCGCGACACAAGAGCTGCTGCAGTCTGCTTTCTTCAGGCGCCTCGAGGCGGTCCAGCACCGTCTTTTTGAGGGTGTCATATTCTTCTTGCGCGGGGGGTGAAACCAAAATGTCGTCGATAGCGTCGGCGATTTCGGGGGGCAGGGCTGCGACGACGTGAAGGTATTTTGTCGACTGCGAGGTGATGTGCCGGAGTTGAAAACGGGCCTCCACTTGGCGGAACCAAACTCTTGGATTTTTCGGCCAAAAATTTGGTAGCTTCAGTTCTGTGGCGATGACCGCAGGCATGGAGGCAGCAGCGTTGTCGTCGGAGCTCATCGCGGCGTGTTCGTTGAAGCGTTCGGGTCACCAATTTTGTAGCGGCCGGAAATGTCGGCTGCCGGAGGCAGCGAGAAAGGAGACGTGAAGCAGGTTTGGAGTTGAAGGGCAAGACTGTTTATTTCCACTCCGTGCGAGTGACGGGAGCTCCCCTCGACGAGGGAGAGAATGAGGCACCCCCGCGTTCTTCTACAAGAAAGAGGAAAAGGGGGGCCACCGAGCGAGCAGACGTAGCATGCAGCCGGTCTAATCCCCAGAGCCGGCCCCGACAACACGTTGTTCCCCGAACACGGAGGAGGAGGAGCTGGCGCCGCGAGTAGGCGCGCTGTCGACGGCCGGCTGCAGACGGGATAGAAAAGAATGCGGTGGTGCTTAGCAGCTTCCGCTACAAGCAAAAAGCGAGGAAGTGCTTTGGTTAGCTGGTGTTAAAGGAAGCAACAAAATGACAGCCGGCACGTTCGAAAGTGGTGGGATGGCCTGCCTCCTCCTCACCTTATTTTGTTTCTCTCCCGTGTTTGCCACATTCCCTCCTCCGCACTCCCGGTTGTCGCCGACGCGGTCCGTCGAAGCGAAGTGATGGATTGACGTCCACTTGCGCGCGTGTGGGAGGTACCCACCTTACGCGGCAACGATTCGGGGCGCTGCTGAACGGCTCTGTGATGCGCTGATGCCACATCGTTCCTGCCTATTCTGGTAGTGATGTCCTAGGGGACGGGAAGAGGTGAGACAAGATCCCTTTTTCTCACTAAAGTCCCTAACAGCTGTTTACCGCCGCGTCCATGACGCGAAATACTTAAGCCTCTGCCGGGGAAATGTGGTGATCTGAAGGCAGATCACAGTGCTACGAGAATGTCATAGTGCCTGAGTCTTAAATAAACAGACACTGTAAGCAGTTTTAGAAGAAAACGTTCGCGTGTTATGGGTGTATTGTAAGCCTAATGTATATCTAGATACCGCAATTAAAATTAATGGCAACAGAAGTGTCGGAGTAATCTGGTGAGTGGAGAAAGAGATCGCTGTAATTTCAAACAGAAACTTGGCGGCGAAAAGCTTAGGTTCCACACTTACTTGGCTATGATTAATCCGCAACATTTATATCTCGGAGTGCTATTAGGTTCTGTTCAACCTGATGCTAAATTCACATCACACGCACCACGGTTTGCAAAAAAAAAGCATGTTCTTAACGTTAATCAAGCGTTTTATTTGTTTGCTGTAAACTCATTTCAGAGTGAGGTGGCATATAACACCGCCATTTGTCATTCTACGAACAAATACCTGTAGTGGACATTTAGATATCAACAGGAAACCCCGAGCAAGTATGTGCTACCGATATTGAGTAAGCTCTCCTACACCACCTGCTCACTCATAAAAATAAGAACTAATAACAGTAAAAGTAAACGAGCATGCAAAGAATTCAGGGAAATACATAAACGAAGCAACTAAGAAAAACGAAAGGTTTGGGCTACACCAAGCTTTCACGTAGCTGTCTGGTATTTACACTAGCACGTCAGCTTTTGTGTGCCCCTTTGGTTAAGCTTAAGCTTTTGCCTGTTTTCAATCCTCGCAAGAAGTTTGAAGGCAACGCTTAACGGGTTACACACGTGGCCCCCACGACACCTATAGTGTCAAACGTATTCTTATTTGCAACACATAGTATACAGTAGTATCGAACAAAATGACGCTTTTAGCAGACGCGCAAAGAGAAAACCCGCAGTATTTCATAGATATGCTATCGTCTTTATATACAGGATATCAAGCCAAGCCTCTTTCTGATAAACAGGTAATATATGAAAGCACTGAAGCGTTTTTGGTTATATAAAGATGAGAAAGTCACAGACCTACACAGTATACCAAATGCGTTTTTACGCACGTATATGGAATGGGTGGCCCGCTATCTTGACAATGTAAAGGCATCGCTAGTGCAGAAATATATTTCAATTGATTGGCTCGTTGCAACAGTTGTGCAGGCACACGAACCTGCTGAAAATAAAACGTGTGAAACTATCGGCCCATTTCGTTAGGAGCACTGATAAAAAAAGGTTTTGCATGTTAATTTTTTTCGCTCTTGGTCATGACCGTCATCACGACTGGAAACCGTGTTTGCGAGAGTGCCCGGTTATTTTTGAGAGATTTTCTTATAGCACGCACTCTCAGTCCCCGTTTAAGTAAACACCGCGTTAGGCAGGAACCTTTCAGGGAGCATGGTAAACATAGCTTGCCATGTGACCACGCAAAAGCAGTGACGTCACAGCACAGTCAGCACACGCCAAGCCGTTACGCTGACCCAGTTCTAACCTAAACAGCAGTTAGGTAGTGACTTATACCTATTTCTGTTGTGATGCAACTTACTGTAAGTGAACTACTCGAGCGCGTGCGCATCGTAGACCGGCGCGATCGTTCCACCGCTGTTTCTCCTAGCGAGCGTAACGCGTGTTTGCCCGACCTTCGGGAATACGCACATACTCGACGTGGCTCAGAACACCGATGACAAAAACTGGGTGCGCTAACAATGCGAAATCCAGAAACATGCGAGAAGCGGACAGAAAAGCAAAGAGAGAGCAAGAGCGCATCGAAAATTTCCTGTGTCTAACTTAAGATAGCCGCACAGCATGCGCATTGCGCTGTCGTCTGCCAGCTGTCCGAAAGAAATTGTTCGGGTGGTCCCGCGCCGCCCGCAGGCCGCCAGGCACGCGAAAAAAGGAACATGTGTCCGAGCGATCCCAGACCAGTGGGCGGAGCTTCCAGTTTGTCTCGGAGAAAAACGAATGCGGCGCTGGCGTCCGGGGCCGTCCGGAGCCGTCCGGGACGTTTAAATTGATGAAGTTCAATGTGGTTCCCACACCACCCAATCAGTGCATGACTCATAGGCGTTCTTTGCGTGTCCATGCATAATGTTCGCGTGTGTGTATGTGCGTGTTCGTGCGTGTGAGTGCGTCATTGCATGTGTGTAAACAGTGCAATGACATTACTTATTATAATTATCCCGAGATTGCTCGTCCTCTCCACGAGAGAGAAGTATAGGGAGAAAAACTTGAATTTGTACAATGTCTTGCTTCTCTTCTTAGCCGTTGAGCAACCCTATACGCTTCCTAAGACCAGAGCAGACTTGTATTTTATAATTATTAAGCCAGTGCGTGCAATCTGTATCATTATTCCAGGAACAAAAATAGTAATACAGAAAATATTTTAAAAAACGAAGTTGTTCGCGGATTAGGCCGCCACGCCACGAACGTACCGCTGAAAAATATGCTTCATTTCGAAAATGCGACAGCGCTCGCGCACCAGCATTTGCCGTGTTTCTGGAGTGTAAAACGCGCTTCTGCTCCTTAAAAAAAGTTTTCCAAATACAAAAAAAGGAAGGCACCTATCTTCATACAGCTTGCACCGACCAGCAAAAAAAAAAGAAACAAAAACCAAAGACCTGAGCAGAGAGAAAAATATCAGCATGCACTGGTGATCGCTACACGGACACGAAGAGTACTCAGTTGTGGCAGTAGGGATGACAAAAGAGGGTGAGAAGCCAGGAAAGGAGAGATAAGTCCATTTTCTATTTTTGTTATGTTTCTACTTTGTTCTCCTCCTCATCGTCTGGGACGGCACTCCCCGTACTTGGCGGTCTATTCACAGAGCGCTCCGAGAACTGGCGGCCTATTGTGCCCCACGCTAGACACAGGCACCCAACTCATGTCATGAAGCAAACATTGCATAAGGTCCCCAGCAGGGGCCAGAGGGACCACAGCTGCTAACACGGTTACGAAAGAGAAAAAATAGCATTATTTCAGCAACCATGGCTATATGGGTAGATTTATGCGATTACGTGCGAGGATTAGAGTACGAAACAACGCACGGGTATGTGTTGGGACGTCTGAACTAGTCGTTTTTATGTCTTGGGCCTAATGCTGTTCAATCGTAATCCAAAAGTAATACACAACTGCTTGCTTCTGGCCCCGCCGCGGTGGTCTATAGTGGCTAAGGTACTTGGCTGCTGACCCGCGGGTCGCGGGATGAAATCTCGGCTACGGCGGCTGCATTTTTGAAAGGTGGAGGGGAAAATGCTGTAGGCCCGTGCGCTCAAATTTGTGTGCACTTTGAAAAACCCCAGGAGGTAGAAATTTTCCGGGCCCTCCACTACAGCGTCTCTCATAATCATATGGTGGTTTTGGGACGTTCAACCCCTCATATCCAACCGCTTTCTTCTGAGCCTGCTAAGGAGCCGAACAACAGTATTAGTTCAGGCACATTGCCGGAAGCGCCAGAGGGTACATAATTTATATGAGTTGTAATAGACGGTGTTTCTTGCTTGGTATTAAGGCTGTTTATCTTGTGTGTCAAAATAAACTCAATGGTCAGTGGCAATAGCTTGTAAAGAAATTGTCAAACTGAAAATGCAGGCTTGAGGACGCTTCAAGTGCGGACGCATTAAACATTGCGAGCAACACTTCGGTATTTTTTCAAGAGAAGTGGCAAGATTTTGTAGTTTCAAGCGGCAACTCGATCGCCACATCATTTGTGAAGTTCCGGAAGAGAGTCTAGCCCTTCAAAATTTTTATTCATGATCAGATCGTGTCCGAGAGGCGCTAATACACCTATAAAAGTTCTAAAGTGGCAAGCCAGCAACACATTGCTTTGCTAACCATCTCACAAGTGATTGAGTCAATCGTGCCAGAGTTATAAAACTGGGCCTACCTGCGCAAGCACGTAGTCCTTGTTTAAGCAGGTAAGTGATTGGAGGGACACGCTGGAGCCTTAACTTTCTACGTCTTTAAACTCGAGTCAGCGTGCGCTCATTTGGTCAAATTCCACCGGTGAAGGTGAAAAAATGAAGAAATTCAATTCCGTTTCGCAGCGAGCCGTTCCAGATAGGATACACAGTTTGACGCCAAAGATGATTACGCGAAAGTGTGGGACCTAATCAGACATGTCTATAGCTTACCATTTGCTTCCCCCGGCCCTGTCAAGCAAGTTCCTCACCGCCGTGATGTTCTGGTGTCTAAGGCACTCGGCTGCTGACCCGCAGGTCACGGGATCGAATCCAGGCTGTAGCGGGTGCTTTTTCAATGAAGGCGAAAATGTTTGACGCTCGACCGTCTAGATTTGGGTGCAGGTTACAGAACCCAAGGTTGTTAAAAGTTCTGCATCTCTCTGCTACAAAAACTCTCATAATGATAGAGTGATTTTAGAACGTTAAACTCGAACAACTCTTACACTGATATCAAGCGAGTTCTTAAGTAAAAAAAAAGTAATAAATCTTCTTCTGTCCACAAAAGGGTGTTCAACAGAAGCATATTTGAGCTATGTAGAAGAAATATATCAATTCTACAGATTGTTCTTTGACGAAAATGAATGATCATGATAAAAGGAAACTCAATTTGTGTCCACTGTCACATATCCTTATATAGAGAGAGTCTTGTTGGATGCCCGGTATTTTTCACGGGTGCTGTCCGGCTCAGCCAGCAATACCTTCGTTCTCTATTTGAGTACTTAAAGTGGGCCAGTTCTCTAACCCCTAAAAAGCCACTCATCAAATAGAAGCACAAAGTGAGAGCACCTTGTAACGATGTCACTGCTCAGATATTCGGGAGTAACCTATTTGAGACCGGATCTATTTTAGGAGAAATGACGGCACGCTAAGGAGTGCATAAATATATAAAAGACTAAATAGGTGCATATTTCTTTGATTGGTTGTCTACTATAATATCATACTGCCAAAACGAACAGATTATACCATCTTCCGCTGTCGTCTAGTAGCCGTGGTGCTCGACGGCGCACCCATAGTTGTCGGGATCGAATCCCGGCTGTGGGAGCCACAGTTTTGATGGAGGTCAATGTGCTTAAAACCCGTGAGCTTAAATTTAGGTGCACGTTAAGGAACTTCTGATGGTCCAAATTTTCGGAGCCCCCCTCCCCCACTACAACATACCTGAAATCATAATGCGGTTTTGGGATGTTACACCCAAAGGATTTTGTAAGTTCTTTACACAAACCAGGATGACAGAAATGGCCACTGAAGCGCGCACATAGGCACCAATTAGGCTTTTAGTAGAGGAGTGGCCGTAACGTAATTATTGCTGTTCCAGATACGACAGATACGACTATAGTCTATCTTTCTTTGCGTATGATTGCACGTGCATAAGCTCTTGCAAATATTTTTCTATGCGAAACTGCGCGGGGACACAAGTGCCTTTGCGGGTACACACTTACGAAATAATAATTACGGTGACAGATTTTTACTGACAGAAGTTCACACTAAAAATTATTCCTCATTTTTTGAAAAGCCGCATAACCTGTATGCCTCGCATTAGGGCTGCAAGAATGACATTGGTTGTAGCGACTTTAATTGGACTGTAGCCCCGCATCCGCCCTGACATTCTACAGTCAGGCATCACTATTTACCCTGCATTGACACCTATCAACCGAGTCAGTGAATGATTGTGCCATTCATGCGGGCGCTGACTTACATCGACCGCCTAAATGAAGATGCGACACATTTATGAAAACGACAAACCAATGTACCTTCTCAGTACCGTTTTTGTTTTTTAGCCGCTGTAGGGCTGCTTACCTAGCATTAACGTCAACATATTCTTCCAAAGACAGCCTACGATATATGATTGTTGCACGTATCACAACTCAGCTATCACCGATAGCGCTGCACTTGAAGCAATTTGAGCTGAATCAACGAAAACAGAAATTAACTCTGAGACCAGCTCACCAATCACCATGCAAAAGTGTTTAATTTGCCCCATAAATAACTCTTCCATGGATGCAAGTGACAAACTTTTTGCTTTTTTATTGCAGAGTAATGGTTTGTACAACTGCAAGCTGTTTCGAGATGCTAAATGGCCCCCTTTTCTCTAGAACTCTCTTTGGGTCTGCCTTGTCTGGAAAAGCGTGTACTTTGCAATGTCATAAAATTGCAGATTTGTTTCACAAGCTCAACATAGTACCCAAATTGGCTATTTCTGCACGACTTTGGATACACGATAGAACTTAGTGAGCTTCAAGAGAAAAAAAGTGGTTTAATTATAGCAGCACTTAATTTCCCAACATCAGTGACTTCCATTCCAGACTGGGGCTTTCTTTCTACGCTGTGATAAAACTAGGCGCTAAGAAGGTAACAAAAAAAAAAGATCGTTGTGTCGAGTACGTAAGTAATAAAGAAGAATAGAGTATGTCAGAAAGCGCTGCATGTTGTGTTGAGAGCGGCACAACAACCTTCATCGGTGCCTTTGTAAAACCGTCGACTCGCTCCATATTTTGCTACGGAACCACAAGTCATACTTTGCGGCACTGAAGCCTTTTCCAGAATAGTCTGAAAGACATTGAGGATATTCTGTCATTACCAGTGTTCTGCCCTTGCCCTCTTCGTTTCCAGCACCACTTGATTGATTTCTTGATATGTGGAGTTTAACGTCCCAAAACCACCATATGATGAAGAGACGCCGTAGTGGAGGGCTCCGGAAATTTCGACCACTTGGGGTTCTTTAACGTGCACCCAAATCTGAACACACAGCACCACTTGAAGGCAATCCAAAATATCTTGTAGCAAGTGCAAAAAAGAGAGAAAAAAAAACGCATAAAAGATAGCTTTCTTCATAAACGAATTTTGATCATCAGACTGAGGACATAAGGCTTTTAAGGCAAGGTCACTTTTGAAAAGCAAACAAACAAACGTACAAACACTATGCAAACAAGGAAAATTTATTGAGAACTATTCATCGGAATGAGAGTTGCTCAGGCCATATAATGCATGCTGATGGGATCGCCATGTATTTTACGCCTATTCGTTTTTTGTTGGGCAGCTCTCTTGGTCGTACTTTCGTAAATAATCTCGAAACCAAGATAACATCACGGCCAAGAAAGTTTCAGTTTCTCATGCCTCGATACCGTTTTCTAGTTTTTTTCTCTATTTTTTCGCATGTCATGAGCTTTCTCAACGCTTCACAAAACAGCTCTTCCGTAGAACACCCACTGTTTTGCTTACGAATCTTGTCATTATCTTGAGTAGTTCCCATTACCACTTTTCCAGCCTCCTTCTCACCCCTTTGCCTTATTGCCTTCTTTCTTTCTTATTTGCTCTTATGGCTATTCTTTCTTGCGTCATTTATCCGCCAACCTCAAAAATCAAGGATGCGTTGTTTCACAAGATGGCCGTCGTTGAACCCACTGTCTAAATGTGTGGGCTTTTTTTAGCAATAAATTTCTCAACCTATACATCAAACGTCAAAGTAAGGTGTTAGCATTACAAAAGATTAATTTATATTTCTCTAAGTCTTCCTAAGACTAATTATATTGTATACTCGTTTATTTTTTTGTACTGTATACCACTATCTTGAATTGCACAGACAGGTTTCTTTATGTTATAACATTAATACACAGGTATATTAAGACAGGTATATTATGTTACAACATTAATAGTTCCGCTGTTTTACCGCCGCAAATGTAAATTGACACTCACTGTTTCTTTTTTTGTTTTCCAAGTTTTTTTTCGATGCGCAGTCTGTACTGAATACGCACCTGACTTCGCAGTCACATACATGCATTGGGGGCATACGGGTATGAAATAACTGGCTAACATTATGGCACAAACGAATTGAGACACAAACGAAAGCACAAGAACAAGCACTCGCAGTGCTTTTAAGAAAGAAGTTAACATCGGGTACAATCTTGTACCAATGCACTCTATTCATGTTCACTCTGCTCTGTGAGCTGTTCATTTCTCAGAATGTATTATTGACTTTGCGGTCACACATGTTTCTTGTTGCGAAGGGAAGAGTAGATAAGTACGACGTGGTAATCGATAATAATAAAAAAACATCTGCAGGAAGCTCAACACTGTGTTGTTGTGTGTGTGTGTTATGTGCAATTGATCTACGGCTGTTTCTTAGATAGATAAAATGTCTAAACTACACTTTAGCCGACTTTTGTTCATATACTATTTTGATAGAGACACAACATCGATAATATTTTAGGTTGTAGCGTTATTCACCCCTTAGCTCACCTATCACCGACCTTTCCGCAGAAAGAACACTCAACACACTGATTGTGTCCCTCACACGTATAGCAACTTCGCCATTTAGAGTAAATGAAACTGTGAAGTGTTCGCTTGACGACCTATCTTCTTAAAAGCATGCAGTATTGCATAAGGTAGCATCGGTGCCCTTTTGCCAAGAACCGGATCCACTGGAGCATTTTTACAAGCAAGAACGACTCGCGACAGCAATACAAAGCCTGGCGAACAGTTTTTCGGCTGCAAAGAGCTTCAACAGACAAGAAGGCCCAGCCCAGTCGGCCAGCGTTACACAGTGCGTGAACCTAGCTGATACAGTCTACGATAAGGTAAGGGAGAGCTGCGGTGAGCGCAAGGTTGCACTCATCTTGTTAGAAGAGTAGTTCATTCCACCCGACTCGTTAAAAAACGCGGTAGAGCAAGCTACGGGGCACGTTTCACGGTATTACGTGCCGTTCCGCACTCCTGACCACCGCACCCGCCGAAACAGAGGAGGCAAAGCTTCGAAAGACTTTTTTTTTACGGCGCGCGCAATCAGTGGCTGCCCACTGCATGATAAAGTGGATGACACTGGATGGCCCTTCCATGCGAGACTGCCATTTGTCGGAATAAAACACAGCAGCACTGCACGAAGCGTCGGAATTAGTGAAGCTAAGTGAGCGCAGGTATTTAGAAACGTATTGGTGATCAGAACAATTGATATAATCCCTGCTTTACCATCAGAAGGTAAATACGGGCTATAGTCTTTTCCAGTTTTCTTGTATTCCCAAATATATGTACTTCACTGAATGGTTACTGGAAATGTCAAATATCAAATAAGCTGATGAGTTGAAGACTTTTCATTTCAATTTTGTTTTATAAGTGAGGAACATGAATGAGCAGGTTATATTAGAGCCTTGTGTTTTATAGTCAAGGTATGATACTATAAAAAAAGGGAAAATTGAAAAAAAGCACGTCAAACAAGCAAAGAGCACTTACAAATGATCGTGAGCGTCATGTGCATGAAGCACTTATGTCATGAAGCATGGGCGTAGTCTAAAAAAGAGTCCAGAAGATACAGGGCGGTCCCGTACATTCTTGTGAATATTACCAATCACCAGTTCTCAGGGATAGCAGAACAATTTCCTGGAAACTTTTAAACGCTTTTCAAGTAAACTGTACAAAAGGTGCTCACTGTAAGACGTATCCTTGTATGTAACAGTAATAGTATAAAAAATGCGACAATGAAAGATGTGTAAAGCAAAAATACAGACATCTAAGCCGCCATGACGTCCAACATTACCACATGGGAAGATTGTATTTGTACACGACCACTCCCATATAACAACAGGTCGGGAAACAAAAAAAAAAACCAATTAGTCCCGAGTTCCCTCTGTTTTGTGCGACACGTCGACGAAGCAGCATGGCAGATTATTTCAGTCATTTATACTCCGCCAAAGAGCCTTCCCAGAGAAACAGCCAGCGAATTGAATTGTCGAATGGGTCACGACGTGAAAGCTCTAAATAAGCAGTACGTCGTTGCTGGTGATCAGTCAGAGGTTCACCAGCGAAGGTTTTGGAATTATAAATAAGCAAATTTAGCTTTGGTAACCTTCATGGATCCTTTTTTTTCGATAATAAACCAGTCTTGTGAGATTTCGGGACAAAATGAAGCAGCAAATGTGCAAAATGCAACTAAACGAAGAGGGTAGCGAGCAATTTACTTCAACAGATCACTCTGGCGCCATAAATTTCTGCATGAACAAATCTATATAAGTTGAAGAATAAACACTCAAATATATTTGCATAGTGTGCAAATGTACGAACCTCATCAATGTCGTCTGATTGTGTATGAAATGTTTTTTTTTGTTTTGTTAGGGAAGTGTTACAATAAGTAGTTGCAATTATACAGAGGGAGCATCACTAATGTAAAGGTTCAAACGAAATTCTTCTTTGTATAATACGACGCCGACACCAACGTCGACGACAGAATTTTCGCAAAACGAGTTCTTTGCTATGACGATAATATTTTATTTAAATGTACTGCGGTAGTATGTGACTAACATTTATTTTTTTTAGCAACACTCCAAAAACTACTTACGTAACTAACGACAAATCGTGGAAGGAGTACCAATGAAGTGTGGCGTGATTATATAGTAAAGAAACCTTTTACACTTCCCGCACATATTTTCTCCTTAAAAAGTATGCTATCAAATAAACCCGAGTCTGAGAGAAATAGTTGCAAAGGCAACTATTTCTCTCAGACTTCCACTCGGCACAGTTTAACGTCTCTCACAGATAAACAGGCAATGATTCTGTGACATCGGAACTCTGAATCAATGATCTGAGAACCATTGATCGAGGGGTCATTCGTCGGCGTTAAAACACGCGACAGCTCAATGCCTTAGCGACGTGACTTGGTTGTCTTGTTCTTGTCACGCACAAATGTCATTTTATTCCTAACCGTATCACCATGCAACTGCAGGAAAGGTAGGCTGGCAGCCTACCCTTACGGCATGTACACGAGATGCTTTGAAAACCAGCGATGTCAAACTTGCACTAAGCAATCGAAATAATGAAATGAAGGACACCATACAATGTCGCCCTGAAGTTGGAAAAAAATATTGCCTAATGCAGGCATGCTGGGAACCACAAAGGAAAAACATTACTGGATTGAAATGTCATATGCTACTTTGGAATAGCCGTGGGACCACAAGCACTCAGCAAGCATCACGAAATATTCGGCACCGCTCAATCCAGCACAAAGGTTATTGAAAATGAGGTTTGCGAAGTAAACAATTTTAGTATGCTGTAGTCCGATTCGTACAAGTTGCATGTTTCTTTTTCTATTTCTCACGTTCATATAGATCCAGTGAAACGCCTAACTTGTATTTTTCTTTCTTTTTGCATTCGTACGACCATTTTTCACTTTGTTGTACTCCTATGCTCTTTCGGTACTACAAATTAGCTCGATTGTAGATGGGACTTTGAACAATAAAAGCAATAATAAATGGTGCTGGCAAGATCAAAGAAACTTTCGTGTTTTTCTACGCAATTTGTAATTTCGACAGAAAAAAAAACACTGCTTAAAAAGTGTGTGCAATGCATAGCAGGACGTAATTGTCACTAAAAAAGACAGAACATTAAAGTAATGAAACGCCTTGCAATTGCGAGAATTACGTTATAGACTGTCTGATCTCACAAGCGTGGTGACAAGTCAAAGAAGAAGTGCCGACTCTTTTGCAAACTACTTCTTCACTTTTTCGGAGAAACTAAGAGAAGATTTACGTTTTATTTTCAAAGGGGAAGTGTCTTTAATGTTTTTTAATTGGCGATAACGTATCATTACACCCCTGCAGAAGGAAATAAGAAGCGCATAAGGATAAGAAGCGTATAAGGTGCATGAATTGAAATCAGGCATACATGACAAAAGATAATAAAGTCTAGAAATGTAGCGATTGATAAATCACAATACTTTGAGAGCATGCGACATGACGTCCACTTGACACTCAGATGTCACGACGCTTCGTACTATTGTGATTTTTTTTCGCCAACTTCGCCCCAACCTTAAAGCGTCTGTTAAAGCTTGCCTGCCCCAGTGATCAAATTTAAAATTCTGTGCTTATGGCGAGTGAACAATGTCAGCGAAACTTAGCCAGATATCTTCAAAAGTTGTTTTCGGAATGAGAATTCGGTGTCCCTCCCCTGGACGTTAGTAGGTGGTGGTATCAACTTTTATTTGACGTAGTCACTTGTCTTGCGCCTTAGAGCGGCTTCACGCGGGACGCGACGAAAAGGAACTTTTTCTCGAACTTATCTTGCTGCTACAAAGGCAGGGACCCTATTTTCAGAGGCTAAAACAATGCAGTGCAAATCAATGGAGTAAATCCTACAGCTTTAGGAAACAAAACGGTACGTTATCGGCCATTTTCAGTGGTTAAACTAGAGATAATGCAGCCATTTCCCGAAGCGTTTTGAATGGTGCACAATTATTCTTTTGCTCTGCATATTCGTTGACTATAACTTTAAATGTGAAGCATTTTATCAGGTACTTCTGGCATCTATCTATCTATCTATCTATCTATCTATCTATCTATCTATCTATCTATCTATCTATCTATCTATCTATCTATCTATCTATCTATCTATCTATCTATCTATCTATCTATCTATCTATCTATCTATCTATCTATCTATCTATCTGTCTATCTATCTATCTGTCTATCTATCTATCTATCTATCTATCTATCTATCTATCTATCTATCTATCTATCTATCTATCTATCTATATATGTGCCTAAGTATGGGGGCTCTGGATATTGCCTGTTTTACATCGGGTAAGCCAAAATTGCGATGGGAGGGTAAGGGGGTATGACGAACACGACTCGCTGGTCATGACATGAATAATGTCGCAATATAGTCGCGTCGGTCGTCAATTTTTTTTTTCTTTGCCAATGGTGCAGTACATACTCGTGGCCGAGTATGTGCCGCTGATATGCGGGTATGTGCCTCAGGTGATTGACATTTAGTATCCAACCCAGGAACGACAAGAACACACATGGGTAATAATAAGGCGTGAGCGTTATAAGAAATTTGACATTGGCAGCGTTGACCGATAATTGTTAAAAAAATGCCAGGGTCACAGCAAGAATGTAACCATACCATCCGGCGTCGCAGCCAAGTATTATACCACAGATCCACGTGAGATCTCCGAACTACTTTTCAAAGAAACTCTAATGTTCGTGAAACGCCAATTGTGGTTCCAGGACTGGCTATCAAACTGGAGAGACATTACATATGTACTCCTATGATACAGCCGTCTTATCTGGTTGATGTCATTTGTAGTTAGGCCTCACTAGCACCAGCGCTTGATATTAGCTCGCCGCTTCTGGTGTTGCTAATACTCATGTTGCTGTTGGCATCGTTACGCAACTTTAAATAAATGATTATGTAAACCACATGCTGCTGTGAAACCTATGTCTCCGCGAGTATTTCAGCATACCTTTAGTGCCAGTTTGTAACGTTCTGCTAAGTAAAAAATTACGACGCAGTCTCCTAATATCTGCAATGCTTCTCATAACATTTATTCGCAACGTATGTGGGGTCTACCGAACGTCTTGCACAATTAACTTTTACTTTCTATTCATTGCCCGAAGGACCATCTGCCAACCATAGCCAACATGTTAGCATTCCATAAGCTAAGTTAAGCGTATATATGTTTGGTATTGATCAATTCTTTTTAGATCCTGCTACAGATGTTATTCCAAGGTCACAGAGTCGGTTCCTACTCATGGCAATCTATGTTTTCGTCTACTTTTCTTTCTTCGACTTTACATTACAATTATTTCTAAATACAGCCCCTATACTGCCTCTGGCGTTATTATCTGTTGATTCTCATTAAAGAGACATGGCTAAAATATTTAAAAATCACTTTTACACGTTCTTTGAAGTCTCCAGCCTTTCCTGAACCAGATTCAGTTGTGCTGTCTTAATACGATTTGCTTCTATTAAATTGACTGATTTGAAAATTCGTGTGGTGGCCTGCCCTACATTTATTTTTGGGTAACGAGCAATTTCTTGCAGTTTAAGCATCACAGTCATACAGGGAAGTTACAGTTTGCAAGCTGGAGCACATTTGGCACATTCGGGGGGCAATAAAGAAAACAAAGGCCCCAAGCTCTCTCTCAGAAAATCTACATTTTGTCGGGGACGTCTTAGTGGTGTCATCATTATCAAGCACCAAAACTATTGCGTTGAGCTTGGAGGACATGCGAGAATCTGTCTGGTTTACATGTTTTTACATGGCATCAAATGATTTCAATCCATACTACGGTCATTGCTCCGAGAACACCGAAACGCGCTGTAAATTCAAGAAAGCCCTGTTGAACGGTGAACCATTTGTTCATAAAGGACCCCTTCGAGCATATGTTAGTTAGGCAGCCAAGCCAAGTTATCTTGGAAATTGCCTATCTAGAATTACTTCGCAAATGTCTTCATGGGAAACTCAAAACCATACCGAGTCCTTGGATAGTCGTGTGGGAGCGCGCTGCCAGAAACGTTCTCCTTGGACACCAAACACTTTATATATGCGCGCTTGATGCTCCGCTCACTTTTATTGATGGCACTACAGCACGTGTGAATGTGCTGAACTACTTTGAAATTTCGCCAGGGAACTGCGCAGTGCAGGGCCTGCGCATCCTTGAAGTGCGTCGACAGTGCCGTGCCGACGCTGCTACGTACCAGGAGACAAATGAGGCACGCCCAGAGGGATGTTTCAACACAAAAAAATGATATTGGTGATAAGTATCTCGCTTGTGCCTATTGAATAGGTCAATCAATTTGCGGTTATCTCGTTGCACTTTTAAAAGAATGAAGATATTCAACCTTCAACGTAATTATCTCAAAACATGCTCTTTTCGACTTATGTATATTTTTCTCAGTAACCGTCGTAGCTTGAATCATAGAGCTCGGCAAGTATTTGAATTACGTAATAGAAAATGTAATATGCTGAGGCCGAACTATTCTTGTGTAAACAAGTGCTCTTCTGCAACATTCATTTTTAATAGCCTTTATAGTGTGATAATTAGCTACCTAAAGCAAAAACTAACGAAAAAAGTACCAGTGCAGTTTTCAGTAATAAATACGTTTCATAAAGAAACGTAGTGAATAGTGATCGCTATGATGTTGAAATAGTTATTGTATCTTCTACGGTTATGAAAGAAAAGCTACAGAAACTTCGCCTAAAATACATGGCGGGTATAAAGCTTACCCTGTTTTCTTAATATTGTGCAAACGAGCCCTTAAGCATACGCTCCTTTTCCGTCATTTTCAGCGAGGGTCTCGTTCTGGGAGACTTGATGCCTTTAGGATGTTTGCGAAGTATTCCTGGTCAGCTGCCATCACGTAAGAAGATCACGTACTACCTGACGTCAAACAGACAAGAAGAGTGTTCCACACTTGCCACCATGGCAACAGGTGGCACTGACTGACGCTTCCACGTTTAAGACACATACCAACCCCATGAACTGCGCGGGGGAAGAGCCGCCGTGGTAGCTCAGTTGTTGGAGCACCGAACACATTATTCGAAGGACGCAGGTTTGGTTCCTGCCCATGGCAAGTTATCTTTTCGTCTACGTTCCTTTTTCAATTTTACAATAGAATTACTTTCAGTACCTTGCCCTTTACTCTCTCTGGCATCAGTTCTCATTACTATAAGACTTTATAGTGTTACTTCATCGACTGTGCCCTTAGGGACACTCTAAAACCATCTCCACTTTCATTTTTAACTAATGTCGCATTTGTTGGCGTTACGAGAGGCTCACACGAACGGATAATATAGTCATACGTAAATTCTTGCATGATAGCGAAAAAGCTGAAACAGACATAATTTGCTAAACGCATCGAAAAATCGTACGTGACAGGGATGGGGCCAATCACATAGCAGGCTCATTATGAGTCGGAGTGTAGCATTTTAAATGGAAAAAAATACGTGAAAAAAGAACACAAGGGTGATTGCGAATCGTTAGGAAGCGCAGAAACTTGTAAAGCCCCCTCCCCCCCCGCCTTCCGGCCCGTTTTCGACAGAAGATTACCGCTAGTGCTGCTTTTTTTCTCGAACATAATGTGAAAAAGCAGGTGAGGGTGACAGTACGTCGTTGCTGGCGGGGAAATGCGCATTTAGGAGCTCTTTATTGCATTTCAAACCACAACGAAGCCCCATGAGGGTCATCAGCTAATGCAGTGTGCTTAGGTAGTTTGAGAATAGCAAAAGAAAACCTTAGTCACTCAATAAAACAGTGCGAATGAAAAGCACATCTAGAAAAACAAAATGTTCAGTTTATTCACCTCTCATTTGGCAAGAGAACTCTATTATAGCTGCCCCATCATTCTGTTATTAACGAGTAATTCATTCAAATAACAAACACATGCACGCAAAAAGCAAGTACTTGTTTCAAGATGTAAGGATTCTCTGAAAGGGAAAGGTAAGAAAGGTGCGGGTCAGCAGCCAAGTACCTCAGCCAGACCACCGCGGTGGCGCACGCCGCACACTTTTTAAGAATTGTGTGCCTGTTTTTTATACGGTGCTGACGAATACGAAAAATTATGCCTGATGTGGGTATGCGCCACAGTTATTATGCGATCATTAAAAAGTTATCCAATGAAATGGAGCATTGAGTGACGACCCACACGTTACGAAATTCGCATTGGGTGACGCCTGGCTGTTGCTTTGGTATTCAGAACCGCTTTACCACTTATATTTACGGGATTCCTTTCCTGACACCCAGCATGCCTAAGGCCAGTTCTGAAAGGAGTTCCAAGAAAGGCGTGTCTCAGTAAAACCATGTGTTTACCGCCGATGTCTGAGGGTGGAGTTTAAGAAAGAACGTTTTTCAATTCAGTGGAATGTACATTTTGCGTACTCGCTTCATCACATTGTGGCCTGGAAGATTGGAGTACAGTGAGCGGTACAACGAAGGTGGGAAGAGCGTACTCAGTAGATCCTTATACAGCACCTTTCGCGATACTGTGTACAGGTATTCTACCGAAAAGCGAGCTTCAAGGAGCTGAGCTGCGAGGGAAACTTCCCGCAGGAATCCCGACAAGTGCGGGCGTTCGGAGAAGTTTGATGAAACAATTAAATGTGGTAAGCAATCAACAAGTGTAAGCTGCATGAAGAAACAAAAAGTATGAAGAATCGTTACACTATTTGTCATAAATAAAGGTGTTTTAAACCTAACCCAACCTCACTAACTGGCTTGATTATAATATCACGACGCATGGGCTCAAAAGTCGAAGACCATATAAAAGTAGCGAAAATCCGATGAAAGCATTGTATATAAAATCTTGCGTAATGGATAGGTTGCACTACACAGAAAAGCTCGGTTGCTAAGAAAGTATTGCAAGCTTCAGCTCTCCCAAAAGTTGGCAGTCGATAGGGAACAAAGGATATTTTTATTCCGTCTATTAACTGGCGTCTAGGTAATGTGCCAGAAACCATTGAACAATGCTTTGTTAGTTGCAAAGATGCTATATTGTTTTGGGGAGTCTTTCAGCGAGCACTAAAAAATGGCAGCATATTTACGGGGTGAATGATGGAGAGTGGGGCGAAGCATCCGTCCGTCCATTCGTTCTTGCTTCCGTCCGTACATGCGTCCCTCTGTGTGACCGTCGATGCGTCCATCCGCACGTCCATGCATGTGTCATTAGCCATTAAAGCCATTAAAGACAGCGACGAGACAGCGTGAAGAACCGTCCAGCGATCGGCACAGCAACGAACCGAAGCGCGAGCCGAGATAACCGGGCGTTGGCGATGCTGCTTGCTACAGGCACATCTTCTTCACAATCGCCCCCGCTGAAAAAAGAGCCATCCTGGCGACCTAAGAAGTTTCAGGGAGAGGCTCATGATATGGTTTTAGGCGGGAAACATGGACGATGTCACGTGCACGCCGGCGCATGTCATCCGATCGAGAAACTGGCTCAATTAGGTAATTAACTGGAGAGGTATTCTCTAAAACGGTGTAAGGCCCCTCGTACCGGGGGACAAGTTTTGATGAGAGTCCCGGAGTTTGGTATGGGATGGCAAGCCACACGAGAGCCTTGCGGCATAGTTGGGATCCGGAAGAGATGTGCAACGGTTTTCTTTCTGGCGTTGCTGCTCGTCCGAGGTGAACGCACAGGCGAGCTGGCGGCACTCTTCGGCTTGTCGAGCAGCATCGGAGATTGGTGGACATTCGGAAGCATCAGGACGGTAGGGAAGTAGAGTATCAATTGTATGGGAAGGGTCACGTCCATAAAGAAGAAAGAAAGTTGAAAATCCCGTGGTTGTTTGTATTGCAGTAATGTATGCAAATGTCACGTATGGGAGAACACGGTCCCAGTTGCTATGATTAGATGCCACGTACATTGAGAGCATATCACTCAGCGTGCGGTTAAACCGTTTCGTTAGCCCATTAGTCTGCGGATGGTATGCTGTCGTTTTCCGATAAATGACGTGGCATTCCAAAAGCAGAGCTTTGACGACCTTGGAGAGAAAAGCGCGGCCTCTGTCACTAAGGAGCTCTCGAGGTGCGCCATGTTGAAGGATAAATTGACGTAAAATGAAAGAGGCGACATCCTGAGTGGTAGCGCTCGGTAAAGCGGCTGTTTCGGCGTAGCGTGTTAGATGGTCGACCACCACTATAATCCACCGATTGCCATCTGGTGTCAATGGAAGGGGGCCGTAGAGGTCAACGCCAACGCGATCAAATGGCTTGGCAGGGCATGGAAGTGGCTGCAATTCCCCAGTGGCACGTAGCGGTGTTGATTT
The DNA here is from genome assembly GCF_043290135.1 of Rhipicephalus microplus. Lineage (NCBI taxonomy): Eukaryota > Metazoa > Arthropoda > Arachnida > Ixodida > Ixodidae > Rhipicephalus > Rhipicephalus microplus. The sequence goes on along the minus strand of NC_134709.1, from coordinate 71,514,829 downwards.
CTGTCGCTGGCAGTCAAGACAGCACTGCAGAAATTTGCGTACGAAATTGTACATGCCGCGCCAGTAATAGCGATTGCGAAGGCGTTCATATGTTTTGAACACCTCGGCGTGGCCACATTGTAGATCGTCGTGAAGAGAAGCGCATACCTGCGATCGTAAAGTGCGTGGAATGACCAGTAGCCACCGGCGGCCATCAGGAGAGTAGTTGCGTCGATGGAGAAGTTGATCGCGGATGGCTAAATGGAAAGCTTGACGTCGGAGGGATCGAGATACCGGAAGGTTGGGCGTACTGGATAGATATTCGAGAAGACATGTGATCCACGGGTCACGACGTTGTTCGGTGGCAATTGAGTCAATATTTAACGATGACAATTACTGGAGGCACGTATTTCCGCACGTCGGATCTGGTGGCAAAGGTGAGCGAGACAGGGCGTCAGCGTCAGAGTGTTTGCGTCCACAGCGTTATACGACGCGAATGTCGTACTCCTGGATGCGAAGTGCCCATCGCGCAAGGCGGCCAGAAGGGTCTTTCAGCGTGGAGAGCCAGCAAAGCGCGTGGTGATCAGTTACTAGATCGAACGGGCGGCCGTATAAGTACGGCCGGAACTTTCCAAGCGCCGTCACCAGAGCCAAACACTCTTTTTCTGTCACGCTGTAATTAGTTTGGGCAGTCAGAGTGCGGCTAGCGTAGGCTACAACGTATTCTGAATAGCCGGGTTTTCATAGGGCGAGGACAACACCTAGCCCGACGCCGCTGGCGTCGGTGTGCACTTCAGTAGGAGTTGTCGGGTCGAAGTGGCGAAGAATAGGTGGCGAGGTGAGCAGACGGCACAGAATAGTGAAGGCAACGTCACATGCTGGGGACCAGGAGGAGAGGTTCACGTCACCGCGAAGAAGCTGGGTTAATGGTGACATGATGGATGCGAAATTGCGAACAAAGCGCCAGAAATATGAGCATAGGCCTACAAAACTGCGAAGTTTTTTCATGGTCATCGGCTTGGGAAATTCTGCGACTGCTCGAAGTTTTGCTGGGTTAGGTAATACGCCGTGCTTCGACACGACGTGGCCTAGGATGACGACCTCGCGTGCAGCGAAGCGGCATTTTTTCAGGTTAAGCTGCAGGCCAGCGTTGGTCAGACAACTCAAAACGTGCCTGAGGCGAAGGAGGTGCGTAGGAAAGTCGTGCGACAAAACCACGACATCATCGCGGTAGCAGAGGCACATATTCCACTTGAGGCCACGTAGCGTATTATCCATAAGTCGTTCAAACGTGGCGGGTGCGTCACAAAGCCCACAGGGCATGACGTTAAACTCGTATAGTCCGTCAAATGTAATAAATGCAGTTTTTTGGCGATCGCCTTCAGCCATTAAAACTTGCCAGTAGCCAGACCGCAAATCCAGCGACGAGAAGAATTCCGCTCCGTGAAGGGTGTCAATGACGTCATCAATGCGCGGCAAAGGATATACATCCTTGCGGGTTATCTTATTCAAACGACGATAGTCTACGCAAAGTCGGATAGATCCGTCTTTCTTACGCGCCAGGACGACAGGAGACGCCCAGAGACTGTGAGATGGTCGAATGACGTCTCTACGAAGCATATCTTCTACTTGATCGTTGATGACGCGGCGCTTTTCAGTGGAGACACGGTATGGACTTTGACGCAGTGGATGGTGTAGGTCGGTGTCAACATGATGCTAGACTTGCGACGTGCGGCCTAGTTGAGGTTGGGACACATCGAAGGAATTCCGGAACTCATGCAGAAGATCAAGCAGGTCGGCATGTACGGTGGGAGTGAGAGTGTCGGCGATGGCGCTGGAAAACGCATCCTTAGACGACTCCTAGATGGCCGACAGAGATTTTGGGTGGTCGCAGTAGTCATCCGGGACATCAACCAAAGACGAAGGGTCGAGATTCTGCACGCGGCCGAGACATTCCCCCGCAAGCAAAGTGACAGGTGTGGAAAGCGGGTTGAGTATGAACATATTGCTTCTTCCGGAGGCAAGGTCAATCGTTGCGAAAGGCAGCGGCAGATCTCGACGACTCGTGAAGATATCAGAAGGCATAAAAAAGACTTTAGCGTCAGTGCAGGCGTTGCATGAAACTGGAACAAGTGCGAAATTTTCAGGTGGAATATTGGTGTCTTCATGCACGAACCACTTCGGCGGCTGATGAGTAGCGTCCAGTAATGGGACATCACAAAAGGGTGAAAACTCAACTTCAGTGCGTGCGCAGTCGATGACGGCATTATGGCGGGATAGAAAGTCCCATGCGAGAATGACATCATGCGACAGCGAGGACAATAAACTCCACAATGTAGACAATGCCTTCGATGGACACTCTTGCAGTGCAGGCTGTGAGAGGCGTTACATGCTGTGCACTTGCGGTGTGGAGTGACAGTCCCGAAAGCGGCGTCGTGACTTTACGTAATACACGGCAGACATTAGCGGCAATAACAGAAACAGCGGCGCGGTGTCTACAAGGGCGAAAGTAAACTAACCTTCAACAGTTACTGCGACCACGTTAGCAGGAGAGGGGCGAGGGCTTAGACAGTTCAGAAATGGCGCACTTCTTGCCTCTTGAACTGCGGTGCTTAGTTTTCCTGGTCAGAAGGTCTGGGCCGGCGACTCATTGGGGAGGGCGATCGCCGACGAGGAGAGGGTGCGCGCGCCGTCACGAAGTCGGGATCGTTAGGAGGGGCATAGCGAGGTGACGAGACCGGCCCGTATTGCGCGAAGGGTTGGCTTCCGGGTTGTGACGATCGGACATAGTCGCCGAACGTCTGAGGCCGACGGCGGCAGTAGCGGGCAACGTGTCCGGGAGTAAAGCAGGCGTAGCATATCGGTCGGTTATCGAGCGTCCTCCAAGAATTGGCTACTGGTGGTGCCGCCCAAGGTGCAGTATAAGCAGCCGGGTGTGCGGGCTGTGAGCGCGAGGTGTAGGGTGGTTGCGGAAGCCTACGCACAGCGTCTGCATATGTGAACGGCGCTGCTACAGGCTGCATTCCTTGCGAGCAAGCGACAGGAGGAGCCACAGGCTGCGCTGCATACGTTAGGGGGCGGCCACAGGCTGCATGGCTGGCGGATAGGCGACAGGAGGGCCTACCGGCTGCGCGGCAAGCTGGCAGTGGGCACGGCTGGATAGAGGCGGCTAGTGGTGCGCAACAGGAACAGCTTGGGCAACCTCTTCCGAAATAGCAGTGCGAAGCGGGGCAGGTAGACGGGTGGTGGTATCGTGAGTGAACTTGCATAACTAGGTTAACTTGCATAACTAGGTTAACAACGATGATTACTTAACGATTATGTATCCGGGCTTGAAATTGGTAAGCCTTTGCAAATTTAGATTATTTCTTTATGGCGTGATTATGTTTTACTTGTATAACTTATTACTATTGTTCTTGTGTCGCATTCTGACTGCCTTTTTTGTTTACTTGATGTTATTTTATGTAAGTTCACTGTTTACTTTTCACTTATGTTGCGTATTTTACGTGCTGTTATAATTATTATTTTATTGTTATTGTTAACCGAGGGTCTCACTGCAATCGCTTGACTTTGGAACCCTCTTCTGCATACTACATTCTGCAAATTTTGTATTTTGAATGAATGAATAAACTGAAACTGAAACTGAAACTGAAGGGCACTAGGGAAAGTTGGCGGGTGACTTCCTCACGGACGAAGGCTCGAACTTGCTGAAGCAGCGGTGAATTATCAGGCAGGGTGTCGAAACTGGACAGTGACTCACCACCATGCTGAGGCTGCCGAGTCAGAGTGCGTTGCTTCTTCAACTCGTCGTAGCTCTGACACAGGCTGACGACTTCGGAAACTGTGCTCGGATTTCTTGCCAAGAGCATTTGAAATGTGACGTCGTCTATGCCCTTCAGGATGTTTTTGACCTTGTCAGATTCGGGCATGGTGTCATTCGCACGTTGACAAAGGTCGACGACGTCCTCAATATAGCTGGTAAAGGTCTCGCCATTCTGCTGAGAGCGGACGCGCAAGCGCTGTTCTGCCCTCTGCTTGCGGACAGCCGGCCGACCGAACACTTCAGCACATGACGTCTTGAAGACGCTCCATGTGGGGATGTTTTGTTTATGGTTATTAAACCACAATTTGGCGACGCCAGTGAGATAAAATATCACGTGGCCCAGCTTTTCGGCTTCATCCCACTTATTGTTGGCACTCACCAGTTTGTAGTGCTCGAGCCAGTCTTCGACGTCGGTCCCATCCGCACCGCTGAAAACCTTCGGGTCCCGTAGCATAGGATGGCCAGGGCAGTTGAACTGGAGCGAAGGCGTCGATGTAGTGGCGTTGGCGGTCATGACAGGTGGTAGCGTGTGGCTTCGCAGCTCCAGGGTGTAGCAACGGGGATTAACAGCACTTTCCACCAAATGTGAGGAGGTTAATTAGCCGTGACAGACAGCGACGAGACAGCGTGAAGAACCGTCCAGCGATCGGCACAGCAACGAACCGAAGCACGAGCCGAGATAGCCGGGCGTTGGCGATGGTGCTTGCTGCAGGCACATCTTCTTCTTCACACATGCATCTATTCGAACGTCCGCATGGCCATCCATGCGTCCGTCCCTGCATCCGCCCCTGCGTCCGTCATGCATCTATCTGTGAGTCCGTTCGTCCATTTAATCAACACTGCAAGATCACCATTTCGCATCTTTTCATCATATATTCTGCATATATAAGCACTGCCATCCAGCCGATATTCCAAGGACTAAACGAGAGGTGGCACACGCACACTTTCTTACGGCTTGCGCTTCGTCTTTACTTCCCACCTTTAACCACCTCGAGTTCATGGTATATACTAGTTCACTGTATTCATGGCACTGCGGCCCAACGCTCGCTAAACCTTTCTAAAACCAAGGAGGTTATGCCCAGCGAGTATAACGTAGCAACCCTTTCTTGTCAGATAGTGCTCAATGTACAAGCCAATGGCTGCTAAAGAAAATGACAGACAAGAGAATTCGGTTTTAAGTTAACAAACACGCTGTGAATTTTTTATTGTTCAACAACGCACAGGAGACATCTCCCACTGGCACCACCTTGCAGGTCAAAGCGTAAGACATGGTACGTACTACGACGAGCGATGAACGAGTGCCGCTTTAAGGAGCTTCACCGCTAAAAAGAATTTCATCATTAGTTCTCACACATTACCTTATCTTCTACCAGCAGCGCTTGATGAAGTTTCATTAAAATATGTTTTCATCGTTTGTATGCACAGCTTGTGGAAGATACGAATGCAAGACCGCAACACAGAGCCCACCACCACTTCAAGCACAGACATCATTCAAATGGCTATCCACCTCAAAAATATTTACGGCGAGCTAGACTTTATACCAAACGGGTACTTCATCTTAGAGAGCTGTTTGACCTCACCCCTGTTTGTTTGCGTAACACGATGTGAAGAACTCACGCTGTGTTAGTCACTGAGTGTTAATGAGTAACGCTTGAGCGCTTATTGTAGCCATTTGATTGCACTTTTCTTTGCCGATTTTGTCTTTATTACGCAAATACTTAATATAGTACCCTGAAAAAAATCTAAGCGTGTTTCAGTGGTAGAATACTGGGCTTGCAGGCAGGGGACCTGGGTTCGAATCTCAGAGTGTCATTAGTGTTTTTTTAAATACTGAGGTTTTTTTGTTTCGTTCTATACTGGTTACGGGCACCGGTGGCGACAGACAAATACTGCGCAGCGCGTGACCAGTGTTCTTTTCTCATAACAGCTTTCGCTGTAAAACAAATGGAAGGTGAGGATAGTTGATGTGCGCGTTTGGAGAAGTCATGAAGGAGGAGAGAAGCTACAGCATTCCATAGCGAAGTAGAGCATAGTATAGCAGCGAGGTGAGAAAGGAAGTGAGAGCGAGGCGAAAGGAAAACAAAACGGGAAGGCCACCAGTTCCGCTGCTTTCCTAGTGTTTCCCACCACTAGTGCGTTGCTGCCTCGACTTGTTCTTCAATTACCGCCGAGAATTTTCAGAAATGGTATCACATGCTTCTATTGAAGGTACACAATGCGGCAAAAGAGTCGAGGTGAGAAATTATGATTTGCCGTCGCCAGTGAGATCATACGTCAACGTAGAAGGGCACTGAGTGCGCACACTGTTGCATACGTTCTATTGAATAAATAACTAAAGAAAAAAAGACCAGTGTTAAATTCCCTCTTTCGCTGTTTTGCTGTTGACTTTTGACAACATTTCGGTAGGTCGCGCCTTGTGAAAATTGAGGAAATATACTAACACAAGAGTCTTTACATGAAAATATTTCTCTCGTGCTTCTACGAGTCGATTATAATTACATTATTAGGTATGTGAGATCACTATTTAGCACTCTCCAACGCATGTTTCCAGATGTATTCCAAAGAATCATTTTAAAACATTCAGTGCATGACACAGTGTAAGAGTCTCCACATACGTGCGACAAAGGTCTACAGTTCATTTGCAGCTCAATTTTCGAGTCAATTTCACACATTGCGACAAAGATATCACAAGCAAGAAATTTCCTAAAGCTATAGATTGCCGCACATCTATGCAGCTTCCTTTTCTGTAAACTTCAATTAGGACCATCTAGGTCAACTGGAACAACTGCTCTCCTTGAAACAATGGTGTCCTCCTTTATATACCAAGATTTTTTTGTATACAAAAAAGAAAACAAGAGAACGGTACTATAAGCGAGTTCTTTTTTTTCCTGACTTCCTCCTAGAGCATATCTCACTGTTTCTTTTCTTGACGTTAGCCATTCTTACAGATATCAAACCTCGAGCAGACTTCTTGTGCCCGCTGCCGTCTTTAAGCTCACCCAGTTTTTTCTGTATATGTGGTTCACGATCTCTTCCGCTTAAAAGCCTATCATAGTCGGGGAAAGGAGCAAATAGAAAGAAGGCATGCCTCCTGAGATGCTTTAGATGGGAGCACATAGGGCATAGATTAATCCTCGGGCTCTTGTTATAAATGGCGACGGACTTCGTATCGAAGGCTTGACCCGCGAACACTTCAGGGAGAGCTCCCTCGACTTGAACCTGCAGGGTACATTCAGTTTGGATTGGAAAGAGCGCTGCAGATATCCTCTTGCGTTTAGTAGTGCGTTTTTTTCCAACACACTGAAATGGGCACGTGCATGGTATATTCTTCGTAGTTACTTTCTGTACTGTGGAAAGGGAAAAACGTTCTGTGGTGAAGAGGGCTCGTTGTGCACAATAGAGCGGACCGCTGTGTGGTAGAGCGACTCATCGATATTGGCTCCGTAAATCACATTCCCTTGTGATGCCCACACATAATTCGCTTTCGCTTTGATTTGGCAATGACGGTGATTAAAATTACAATGAGTGACACTATAGGATCACCGCTATATTTGTTTTTTCTAGAGACAAATACTGAATACAACTGCTATTTTAAAAAAAGCTTTGTCTACCAGTTACCTGTCTAAATTTTGAAATCATCTCATTTTAAGTGCTGTTATATACAATAGAAGACGCCAAAAGTTACTCAGTGGCAGAAAGCAGCAGAAATAATCAAAATGCTTACATCACGTCGAACGTTAGGTTATCGGAAAGCAGGATAATATTTGAAAATGCTCAGCGATGTTAATTGCATAATTGCGTTATTTATTATTGTTTTACGCAGTGCAATTGACTGAACTATAGTTGCAACGACATACTCAAAAAAACAGCAATGTCTTAGTGGCATAATGTCCCGAGGCTAAAGACAATTCTGCGGATTCGACTGCCGGTGAAACAAAACCTTCATATACATAGATTGTGCTTCAAGTGGATAAGTATTAGGTGTGCCAAGTTATTCCAGAGCCCTTCACCAAACGGTATTCATAATTTTTACGCCGTTAAGTGGCGTAAAGTTCTGAAATATGCATTCATAATTGTTCATTGTCGGCACGTTGAAGTGACTGCGATTACACGTAAAAGTGTTAATTCTGAGAACCTCGACATCGCAAAATACTTGTGCTCACTGCCTTACAAAAAGGTCAATTTCTCCTAGGTTTCGTGCTTTAGAAAATTTTTTGCAAAGTTTGCTTTTCATTAGCGGCGGAAATTGCTCAAATGAAGGAGAACTTGGAGAGAAATGCATACGCTCAGCAAGAAGACGCGCTATCTTAAGAATGCACGCACGGTAATGCTTGGCGCTTCCTTTATTTCTTTCACTTTCTCCTTATTGTTCAAACGTTTTCATATATAACTACAAAACTGTTGTCTATATTATTATAGATTTCCCAACAGTTTACCTGCTAAGTAATTTGAATAGGGTCAAGCACAATGTGGTTTTCTTTCGTACTCCTATTTATTGTTATTTTTGTCGTTATATGAACTTATTATATTATTATTATTAATATATTATTATTATTATTATTATGATTATTATTATTGATATATTATTATTATTATTATTATTATTATTATTATTATTATTATTATTATTATTATTATTATTATTATTATTATTATTATTATTATTATTGCTGCTCTTTTCATTGTTGTTGCATCAACTTAGGGGCTTCTTTTTTTGTGCTGGAGGACTTGAGGTGCAGAAAGGGGTGCTTTAAAATTTATTAATGCAGCGATCCAGTTTCCAAAAGCTGCTATACTGACGAATAGGTACAAAAGGCAAGAAAGAACACTCCGCGAAAAACGAAAAGCGGTAATACGAAACGACGTCCAGGATAAATTAGTAAGCAACTTTATGCCTTCAACCCATGCAGCCATTTCGTCGGGCAATCTAATCCAGCCCGTAAACCTTGCAGTTCTTGCCATTGATTTTTCGCTGGCCGCCGCCAGAGCTCTATGTTGAAACCCCCGTCAATAAAGCCCAACTGAAAAAAAAATAAATGCAGCATCACATCTAGCTTAGCTGCACCCTGTGTAAACAAAAAAGGCTCTTCAGAAAGTCGAGCAACTGTGATGAATGCAAACTTTTCGGCACACAACGCGTAAGTGGAAAAGCATTGCCATGAATGTTGTCAGCAAAAAATAAAAGCAGGAGCTATCGGCAACGCCTTAGCTCAGCAATCCGGAAGAACCGTGGCAGTCAGCGCCTTCTTCTGAAGGAAGACGACGTGTCACGTGGAATTCCATGTCATTTCTGCTTTTTGAAGAAGACGCTTGCTGCAGAAGGCACACAGCTTGTCTTCCAGGGGCGAAGCTGCTTACGTCTGTACATCATCCGATGTATGTAGTAGTAGTAAGTAGCCAACAGAGGCACATACCCGCTCTAGAGCGGGTATGTGCCACGGGGGATGCAATATGCGAGATGGCAGTACTTATTTATTTACTTATTTGAATACTTTCCATGCTCGAAGGCTTTACAGAAAGGAGTGGGGGTTATACAACAAATGGAGTGTTCACTGAATGAGCGCATGGACGGACACAGAGACCAGCGGACGGACATAAGGATGGACACACGAACAGACGGACAGACGGATGGACGAACTCATGGACGGTCGCATGCACAGACGGATGGACGCATGGGTGGTCGCGCGCACCGAAGGAAGCAAAAACGAACGAATGGAAAGAAGCACGGACGGGCTGACTAGCCATCTTCGCCCCACTCGTCATCATTCACTCCGTGGATACGCCATGATTTTTTTTTCGTGGCACCTGAACCACAACAACACAGATATTCTTTTTTGTTCACTGTAGCCCTAGAAACTTCTTCAGCCGACGCATTGTACAATATTGATTACGTGTTCTCTACTCACAGAGGAAAACATAGGCATTTATTTCCCTAAAAGTGAGACGTATACCAGATATTGCTAATCTAGAGTAAATGTGTAGGTATTACTGGGATTGATCAGGTCTTGTTTTCGAAAATCGTAAGGCTCTCTTTTTTTGCTGTTTGGGAAAAAAAGAAATTTTGAATCACACCATGCTATTGGAAGGTAATATCTTTTCAACGCGTCAGCAAAAGCGAGAAATAGGAGGTGAAATTTTGCTATATGTGATGGCCGTCTTCCTGGACTCTATTTTGCTGCATCCCCGTCTTTCTTAAAAAAATACAGCACATCCATGGACTGAAAGATGATGAGTGGGGCGAAGCGTCCGTCCGTTCATTCGTGCATCCGTCCATCAGTCCTGCATGGGTCAATCAGTCCGTTTGTGCGTTTGTACGTCTGTGTGTATGTCCGTCCGTCTAGTGAACACTCCAAGTACCACCACCTGACATCTTTTCATTATATATTGAAATAGCACTAGTTGTGCCATCTAGCGGACATTCTAAAAACTAAACTCTTCTGTAGAACGTACACGAGAGAGGTGGTTACTAGGTTACTACAGAGGACGATCGGGTGACGCCTTAAGGAGCTTCACCCCTAAAAGAAGTTCGTCACGCGAACTTCCGGTCACACATGACACAACCGCCATATTTGCCACTCCGTTCCCCTCAGGGGCGTGCGCGTAAGCAGGTGTTTGGTGTGTAGCGACACCACAGACCCATGCTGATTGGGGGGGGGGGGGGGCATGCTTCGCCGTGTGTGCCTAAGCCATTGCCGGAAAAAAGGGAATCCTAAGGATTGAGTCACCACCAGATTTTTGGACCTTTAAAGCCCCTCGGTGGAGGCAACACACCCCTTTGGCCCCTACTTTACGGAGATGGAGCCCTTGGGCTGACCCACCTAGAGGCTTTTTCTTAACTGTGTTAAGAAAAAGTGGTTAATGATTGTGTGTTTAGAGAGAGTGGTTAACGATTTCGAGTACTTAGTACTCGGCTATTGGAGAACCTAAAGCCGTCCCGTGGGCATCTCTTCTCTGGGCTCTATTCGCTTCCATCCACCCTGTATGGTTCCGGGGGGTGGGGGGTTAGAAAAAAATTGCCCGCAGCTTCCCTCGGGGGAACACTGAGGAGGATGCGGAGCTCGACCGGCAATCAACGACTGCTTGCACGTAGCACACACGACGTAGTCGGCATAGTCGGTGCCCTTTCCAAACGTATCGCAAAGAACCGACAACACTTTGGATTTGTTCTGAATGTTGCCGATCCGAGTTAAGTTGTTATCGAACCAAAGACGATCACACACCTTGCAGGTGTGGCCGAAGCTTCGGTTGAGGAAGTCGCGCTTGAAGCGAGCGTTGGGCGTGGCATACTGCTTGGCGCGCCACACCGCTACCTCGGCGCGCTTGCGCTCGCGGGCAGCATCGCGATCGGCCTCTCGTCGCCGACGCTTGCACTCGGCTTCCCGTTTTCGAAAGTCCGGGTCCTCTTGTCGACGCTTACGTTTCAAAGCGGCCGAATCCGGTGCTGCTGCTCGACGCTGACGTCTCTCAGCGGCTTCACGTTCTCTAAGATGAGCATCTTCCGCTCGACGCCGACGTTTACGTTCGGTGTCGCGAGCTCTTCTCCACGCTGCCTTGTTTTCGGACGACGACTTGGTTGCGGTTCCGCCAACACTTTGGCCGGCGCTGGTCGAAGGGACGTCGATCATTGCGACCTCGGACGTCGACGCGCCGTACAAACCAACCGACGAGCGGCAACTGAGCGAGCGAGCACCGACCTTGAGTATATATACAGCGCGACGGCGCATGCACTGTCAGCTGTCGAATGTTCAAGAAGGGGGTGAAGCGCAACGGCGCATGCGCGCGCGTCAGCTGCCGATGTTCTCGAAGCGCGAAGGCGCATGCGCGCGCGTCAGCTGCCGATGTTCTCGAAGCGTGACGGCGCATGCGCGCTACATTATACAGCTAGCGAATGTTCGTGAAGAGGAGAAGCGCACGCGGTGTGTAGAGGAGGAAGGGTGCACAGATGGTGGAGGAGTGAAGCGCGCGCGGTGTGTAGAGGAGGAAGGGATGCACATATGGTGGAAGAAGGAGGAGGAAGCTTGCGGACGGCACCGCACTACAAGCCTCGAGTATTAGATGCTCCGCATCTAAAAAGGGGTAACGATTTAGAGCACAGGTTACTCTACTATGGGAGAGCTTAAAGCCGTCCCGAGTTCGGAGAAGTGAACTTAATTCACTGCGTAGGAAATCAGAGAATATATAGGAGAACTTAATTGCTTTATTGTAGTTCCGTAATCCTGTGTCATCCTTTTGTCTTGCTCTCTCACAATGAATCCAACCTGTCTCTTACTCATTCAGTTTATTTCTAGCCCTCGTGGCGGCGAGAGTTAACTCATGTGGTTACTCACCTTTGGGTGATTATAATTGATTATAACAGCAATTTACGGCTGCCGTCTGCAGCCTCATACAAGTGCTTCAGCGTCTTTTATTGTAACTCTATGGTGGGTGGCCGCCATTGTTGCCGAAACAAAAAAAATTGCCCGCAGCTTCCCTCGGGGGAACACTGAGGAGGATGCGGACCATATAATTGGTTAACGGGGTGTTAAAGTGCGACTTACTTGGGTCGATGGCTAAATTGGTTAACGTGGTTGTGAAATGGGGTGTTAAATTGCGACTTACTTGGGTCGATGGCTAAATTGGTTAACGTGGTTGTAGGAGGGGGTGTTAAATGAGTGAACACGTACACACGTATGCGAAAGGGCGGCGCTGGTCGAAGGGACGTCGATCATTGTGTTTGTGGATTCGTTGGAATTCATTTCACCGCGACCTTGGACGTCGACGCGCCGTACAAACCAACCGACGAGCGGCAACTGAGCGAGCGAGCGCCGACCTTGAGTATATATACAGCAGGACGGCGCATGCACTGTCAGCTGTTGAATGTTCTCGAAGCGCGACGCCACATGCGCGTCCACTGGAGAATCAGGAGAATTGTAGATGTCGAACGCGGTGTGTAGAGGAGGAAGGGTGCACAGATGGTGGAGGAGTGAAGCGCGCGCGGTGTGTAGAGGAGGAAGGGATGCACAGATGGTGGAAGAGTGGGCGACGGCGCGACGGCGCGTGCGCGCGCGTCAGCTGTCGAATGTTCGAGAAGCGGTGCGGACGGCGTGGACGGCGCGGACGGCGCACTACAAGGCGCGAGTATAAGATGCTCCGCATCTAAAAAAATGTAATGGGATCACCGTCGTTCTCCGTCTACTTGATCGTCTTCTTAAAAAAAGGCAGCATATTTACGGGGTGAACGATGGAGAGTGCGCTGAAGCATCCACCCGTCCATTTGTTCTTGCTTCCGTCCATCCATGCGTCCGTCTGTGTGACCATCCGTGCGTCCATCCGCCCATCCGTGCGCGCGCCTGTTCGTGCGTCCACACGTCCATCCGTGCGTCCATTCCTGCGTTCGTCCATGCATTCGCCCCTGCGTCCGTCCATGTGTCCATCTGTCCGTACAGCCATCAAGCGTCCGTCCACGGATCTGTCTGTGTGTCTGTTCGTCTATCTAGTCAACCCTCCAAGTACCAGCATCTCGCATCTTTTTACCATATATGCGTTCGTCTGTGTGACCACTGATGCGTCCATCCGCCCGCCCTTGTGTGCGTCTTTTCCTGTGGCCGCACATTCACCCGTGAATCCGTCCCAGTGTTCGTCCAAGCGTCCATCCGTCCGCACTGCCCTCCATGCGTCCATCCCATGCATCTGTCTCTGTATCCGTTTGTTCATCCCTTCAACACTCCAAGTACCATCATATCGCATCTTTTCATCATATATTCCACGTATAGAAATACCACCATCCAGCGGAGATTCCGAGGACTAAACGAGAGGTGGCACACGCACGCTTTCTTGCGGCTTGCGCTTCTCGTCTATTTAAAACTTTTAACCACCTCGAGTTCATCGTATATACTAGTTCACTGTAATCATGGCACTGCGGCCCAATGCTCTCTAAACCTTTCTAAAACTAAGAAGGTTACGCCCACCGAGTATAACGTAGCGACGCTTTCTTCTCAGATAGTGCTCAATCTGCATGCCAATTGCTGCTTATAGGGAATGAGAGACAGGAGAATTTAGCTTTTAGTTCACACGCACGCTGCGAATTTTTTATTGTTCAACAACGCACAGGAGAAATCTCCCACCGGCACCACCTTGCAGGTCAAGCGCAAGACTGCTTACGGACTACGACTACGACGAGGGACGGACAGTTGCCGCTTTAAGGAGCTTTGCCCCTAAAAAGGTGTGCACCAACATACTCGCATACTTCAACTGCTGCGGCTTGTCATTGCCAAAGTTCCATTTCATTCACAGTGAAGCACTAGATAAACCAGCCAGATCTATTCCACCATTTGTTGTGTCAGAGTCGTTGACCGAAGTCTTCGGATCCGTCTACAAACTAACTATGATGATGAGCGGTGACCCGCTCCTTGAACGACCTCTGAAGCAACAGTTTGAAAAACTTGGCAATTCAGGAGAAATCGGAAACACTTCAATATCAGTTTTAGCTCACCAATTTTTGAGTACATTATGTGGAATCGTCTCAGAAGCAGACCTCCTTGAACTGACTGAACAAAAACTTTTAGGTGGGTGTAAAGATCCAAATTTCACAGTTGTGATACGAATCATCGACAGACGTGACAGAAAATAAATACTCACTAAGCACCTCATATTGACATTGGCATGCAATGTACTACCTTCACTAAACTCACGCTTGTCCTCTCTTCCTGTCCGTTTTTCGTGCGCTTTAACTGATAGTTATAGAAACAGGTTACATTCAACTCGCCGTTCGCCCATACATACCTTATCCTAGGCGATGTTTCAAATGGCAGAGATTCAGTCACGGCTCTCAAAGCTGCTGAAGTAGAGAAACTTGTGCAAGCTCTGCGCATCAAGGACATTCTGCTGATAACTGTACAAACACGCCTAACTGTGTCATCTGTGATGGCGTTCTTGCAGCGTACTCGCGTTGATGTCTAAATTGAAAAAAAAAGAAAAACATATAACGCTCAGCGTAAAAGAAAACATCTCACTTAAGGAAGCGCGAAAAGGTGCGCACTTTTCTACGCAACACCCTATGCCGATGCGGCGTGCGGGGGGGGGGGCAACGTCGCACCAGCCCTTGCCACTCTCTCGGCCTGCACAGAGCTAGCCGTCAGCTGTGGCACTTGCCCCCTTGGTGGTGGCAGCCCAGACTTACGCCAGCTCGCGAACAGGTACGAGCAACCCCAGGGTCGTCAGGTACTAAGGCGTCGTCTCACCAGATGATGTCCCAAACCCGAACCACTGGCTGGTGCGTGCGGGCCTACAGTGCCTCCCAGGAGGCAATGGACACAACGGTACTCCTAGTAACGAAAGCTTGACGTGGCTTTTTGGAGTGCCAGGAAGACAAAAAAGCTAATAACAGAGCCCGATGATGTCTCTGGTACTTAAACTCAGATATCCTTTTCAAACAACAAAACCCTATTTTTCCTACACACAGAACTACATTACTTTCATGATGAACACACAAATTATACAATAGAACGTTAGGGGCCTTCTCAGAAACCTTAACGGTGTCCAAGAACTCCTATGCATACATTCGCCAAAAGTGCTGTGGGTAGAAGAAACACGCTTAAAATCCAAACACACCAAACTTCTTCGTAGCTATATCATTTTCCGAAAGGACCATGATGATGACATAGCATCATGTAGAGGTGCAGCCATTATAGTTATTCCAGTGATTTAATTCGCGCACTAACCACTTCAATCGTTCCTTGAAGAAGTGGCTGTTCGATCGGTACTCGTCAGCATTCACTCTCTGTATATACCGCCACACTACCTGCTGCATGAATGTGAATTCGAGTGCTTGATAAATGAACTTCCCGAGCCCTATCTTGTGACTTTAATGGGCATCGTAGCCTGTGGGAAGGCTCTCTTTGCGACGCCCGAGGTCGCCCAATTGAACATTTCCTTTTCCCTTCTGAAGCCTGTCTCCTGAATTGGAAATGGCCTACATATTACAGGCTCACTAAAACACCCTACTCCTCCATAGACCAAAGCATTGTATGTCCATCGCTGTACATTTCAGACCTGTCAAATTTCACCTCAATTGAAATGCGACTGCAGCGCCCGTAATCAAACACGCATGCTTCGCGTTAGTACTGCAGTACCAACACGGTAGCTTAAAATGATTTCTCCATGCAGAAATATATTACATAAGTGTTTCTAGCTATCCCATTAAGTTACAAGGCTTTAGTCATTTTCATTCGTATTCACTCACTCTGAACAAATAAAACACGAAAGAACGGATTTGGTAATACGGCAGTCCCTTCGCATCAACAGTGTCATGGTAAACGTGTCCACTAGTTCACGCGCCCACTTTCTTTGATCCGGATCTGCACATTGTTGTCTTGTTTTTAAGTGAGTATTAGTGCTTGCCGGTACTCGCGCTTGTTTAGAATAGAACATAACCTAAAAATAAACTCTATGAGTCACCACGGCCAATATGTTTGTCTCTCAGTGCTTGGTTGTTGCTGCTCGAGAATATAGCCTGCACGTGAACAGCAGAAAGGAACGCGTGCTCGAAGAAGACAAATGCTTACGCCGTTACGCGAATTGCATATTGATCCCTGTATACTGTGCCTGTGAGAACAGACGCAAGAATACATAGTTGCCATATCCCGTCGGCCAGTATACAGGGCGCGCAAACAGTCAGAGAACAATGTCCACGCCACTCCTATGCAGCCTGTACATCTACTCGTCTGAAGAAAATGCATTGCGAATGCTAAACGCACACTCGCTGTTCTCTGAAGCGTGGTAGAGTGTATTCTGTGCGATAAAACGGTACGTGACCCGTAAATTGAAACGCCGCGGCTGAAACACGAGTTGATATTGAAAGAAAGCATGCGGGCAGAGAGCGACGGTGCTGCCTGTGCAACAATGCCCGCGCTTTCGTATGCGTGTCGTATGCGTGTGGTTTCAATTGACCCATGTTTGCTGGGGCTCTCTGTTCCAGCTCTGTTTGCCGCAAGTCTCGTTACGAACAAAGAACTTAATTGAGTAATGGCCTTGAGGGCGTTCAGGGCGGCGCATGTTGGCAGATGGTTCGTGCTTTCACGCCGTATTGTTCGTCGTACTTAGTAGTGTGGCTATATGTAATTCGAAGTGTTTGTTTCGTACGGCAAGCACTTTTGGCATCTATCTATCTATCTATCTATCTATCTATCTATCTATCTGTATATCTATCTATCTACGCACATACATCTGGGTGCTGTAGTGATCACCCCCTTAATTTCGGGAACGAAAATTAATTTGGGAGGGTTAGATGGTTTCAAAAATACGACTCGCAGGTCCTTACATAAATAACGTCACATTCCTGTCACGTGCAAAATCAAAAGCTTTCCGTCAGGCAGTGACACATACCTTCGAGCGGGTATGTGCTGCAGTTGATTGACACTTTATATCTACCCTGGAACGGCGAGAATACGCATAGATAATATCAATGCTGGAGCGTTAAGAAAAGCTGGCATCGCCTGCGTTGACCCGATGATTGTGAAGAAAAAATGTCAGGGTCCCAGAAGTAATCATCAAATTCCAGCAGTCTGCTTGGCAACCAAGTATTCTACCACAGAGCCACGCCAGGTCTGGCTACTGCTTTTCAAATAGGCCGTGATGTTTGTGAAGCATCAATTCGGAAGACAGCGATGGCTATCAAATTTGATAAACATTATATGTGTACTTATATGTACAGCTTTCACGTCGGAATAATGTCAATTGTTGTGGAGCGCAATGTACTCGAGGAGCTTGGCAGTTTATATCAAGCAATGAACGGGGCTAACAGACATTGGTAATTTTATTTCGAGAGCATTAAGAAAATTAGTGCATTGCCATGAAGTGAATGACGACAAGGGGGCGAAACTATAGGTAGGTCCTAAGGTTCTTTATGACTACATTGAAGTCACCGACAAGTATAAATGACTTACAGATGGACTGACGGAGTTGCAGATGGACGAACAGGTGGACGTATGCACGGACGCGTGGATCATGGGACACAAGGATGTATGGAAGGGCACATGGATAGACCAATCGACAGATTGGTGGTGGACAGATGGATGGACGGATATACGGACAAATGAAGGGCACTGTTGATCATAAAGTCGGTTGTTTACACATATCTTTTTTTGTTTTTTGTTGGGCAGGTGTATAGTTTTGGTTTGGGTTTTGTGGGGCGTGATAGATCCTAAAGATCGACCCTAAAGATCTTCGTCCCTAAAAGCGGACATCGGCAGCGTTGACCAAATGAGCGAATAGGATAGATATCACGGTCACAACAGGAATCGAACCAGAGCATTCCGCTAGGTGATCAAGCATTCCGCTACAGAGCCACGTCATGTATTGGAACAGCTTTTCAAATAGACCCTAATGTTTGTGAAAATCTAAATTCTGGCTGCAGTTCTGGCTATACAATTTTATAACGAGTACGTACGTATCTCTATGCTTCAGCCGTCACGTCGGGTTAATAACTATTGCAGTTGTCACAAATGAGCGCTCAAAAAAAAGGGCGCGCCACCAAATTCTCGCGACCGAGCTCGGAGAGACGCCTCGAGGTCAACGATAAAGAAGAAAACAAGCATCCAAAGACTCCCCGGGCGTGCCGTCTCTCTCCCCTCGGAAGCGGAGGTTCGCCGACGAACCTCCTCACATCGGCGGCCGAGCAAGCCCTGGAAGGTTCTCGAGGGAAAGGGACGTGGTGATGCTGAGTTGCGTCATGTGTCGCGGACGGCCCTCGAAACATCTCGCTCTTTCCCCAGCTTCGGCGGTGCATCGCACCGACGGAAACGATGAGAATTTTCAGGAATCTAGCACGAAGGGTATTTAACCGAGCAGCAGAGATGGGAGATAAGGAGAAGGTATTTGACGCCAGTGTGCGTATGGTGTTTCCGCCGTGTCTGTCGGCGAAGCCTCTGGTGCTCAGTGACGGAGGAGAAGAAGGAATTGTGCGCCAGAGTGCGTAGGGTGTTCCGCCCTGTCGTCGGCGAAGCCTTTGGTCTTCAGTGACAAAGGAGAAGATGAAGAGAATTTACACCAGAGGGGTGAAGACTCATGTTACAAGCCGAAGATTGTGAGACTACCGCCAGAGAGCGAAGACGCGTCCTGCAATCGCAATGCGTGGGAAGCCGACGGCGTGGGAAGTTTGGTGCTTGGAGAGTGGCCCATTGAAGACGCGAGGTTTCCTGGAAGAGAAACTTCGGGGGCAGCAGAACGACAACAACCCTGGACATTGAGTGTGTGATTCTCGGAAGAGTATCATTCAGACTTTTGTTCCAAAGACTTTGGACTGAATAAGTTTTCGAACTCTTTAGTCTCTAAGTGTCTTGGTTGTTCGATGCATGTGACTGCATTGTAGTGCGTATTGCTGTTTGTGTCCGTTGGTTGGAGTGTGGCTGATTGTACTGTGTAATACGTTGTTTGACTGGTGACATATCGTATTGAACTAGTGTCGAGTGTGCATATTTCTGGATCGTTTTGATCTTCCAGTATTGAGACTATAATTTTGTTTTGTTTATCAACTCTCGGCTTTGGCTTGTTCTTTGGGCCACAGCCGGCATCTGCTGGCGCGCAAAATAGAACGACATCTAAATTGTCCACACTTTCGTGGTGCAGTTCGGGGGCCGATACTTTGGCCCTTGGAATTAGCCCGGCGATCGCCTTCCTATTTAACGGGACCTGTGACAATTATTCTGGCGTCCGCGACAGGACTTCTTGGTGCACAGTGTGTCCAAAGTAGTCAGAAAGAGCCTTGAGTCGTTGATAGTGCTATCGGAACAATTTTGTGTGTTGCTCAGTGTTCTCGTTATGGAGTGGCTAGACAGTGTTTCGATAGACTGGGTTGGCAGATATCTTGTGCACGCGGCTAGAATTTTATTTGAGAGGCATCGGCACCATGGATCTGAAGAAGTTATTAGCTCTTGGTGAGAAGATGGGTCTTTCTGGCGCTGAACTATGGAAGTAGGTCACCCAGAAGAAAAAAAAAAGAAAAGGAAAAGGGCCAAAGAAGAAAAGACAGCTGAGCTGGAAAAAGAAAGGTTGGCGGTCGAAAGAGCCAAAGCGGAAAAAGCAGCTGAGTTGAAGAGAGAGAGGTTGGAAGCTTAGAGGGCCAAGGAAGATAAAGCAGCTGAACTGGTGAGAGAAACGCTGGCTGCTGAAAGGGCGAAAGAAGAAAGAGAGGCAAAGGAGCAACAGCTGAAAGAGGCAAGATAGCAGCAATTAAAGTTAGAGCTGGAGATAGAAAAGCTGGCAGCTGAAAGAACGAAATAAGAAAGAGAGGCAAAGGAGCAACAGCTGAAAGAAGAAAGAGAGGACATAGAACGGCAGCGTCAGCACGAGATGAAGCTCGAGCGGCTGCGTTTGCAACACCGAAGTGAAACTCCCGTCCAAGCTAGAGTTGAAAGCAGCGAACGGGAAGATAATGGCTTCCACTTGAACCCAAGCAAGTTGCTCGTAGCGTTTGATGAAAGGAAGGACGACCTTGACGCGTACCTTCACAGACTTGAGACGATTGCAAGGAGCCAAAACTGGTCGGAACATCAATGGGCAACTGTTTTGAGTACCTGCTTGAGTGGTGAAGCACTCAGTGTGTACAATAGGCTGACGCCGACCGATGCAGCCAACTATGAAAAGGTGAAAGCTTCTTTACTGAAGCGATTTAGATTTACTGTGGAAAGTTTCTGGGACAGATTTCGGACAGGAAAAGCAGCTGATGGTGAGACGGCTACGCAGTACACCGCTCGTCTGAAGCCTGTTTCACATGCGAGCGATTTTGCTCCAAGAGCGGAGCGGCAGCCGCCGCGCGAGGCAAAAACAGGTTTCTACCACGGCGACTAGACGCCGATAGTTATAGCGCGAAAACAAAATAACGACACTCTATAGCTATCGCGCTATAACTATCGTAATGCCACAACTAGCCCAAGCTGCCAAAAATCGCTAGTGGCCCAAGCGCTAGAGCGACCAGTGACGTCTTTTGGCACGTGATGACGGGGTTGGAGTCGAGAAGTTGACACGCGCGCTGCGAGGAACTAGTTCCACAGAACAACTCGCTCCGACTGAGTAGCAGACGACATCCGTCCTCTCCCCGGCTCATAAATGTTTCGCATTTTTCAACAAGTCGCTGACAGAAGTTGTGAAACGATCTCTTCTTTGGGACGTCAAGATGGGAAATTTCCGCAAGAACCTTAAGAAGAGTATTCCTCGGGAAGAAATTGCCGATGTGGCACACTTCCATGAAGTAAACGTCGTCGCTTGAACTGGCCATGTTCACTCGTGAAGTCGAAGTGCAGCTGTTTTCCTGTCGTTGCTCTCGACGATGCTTTCACCGTAGTGACAATCACGTGTGAAGCCTTTTTTATTTCGAAAACATTATTACTACTTTATTTTTTTTTGTTTTTGCGTTTTCATCGAAGGTTATTCCCACGTAGAGCAGCTGCATGGCACGCCGTACTTCTATGTCACAGCAATGTGTTGCTCGTTTAACAAATGTGACATTTGGTGACGCGGTGCATAGATGAAAGGCTTCACACGAACGAGAGAGCAAGAACGGCTGCTACGGTAGCGGACTAAAGAAGTAGCATTCCACACAGGTCACTGAAAAGGAATTTTGTGATGTGACTCAACGAAAAAAGGGCGCGAAGCTTGCTGTCATTGTTCGGGAAATAAGGCACTCATCAGGTGCCTTTATTTTTGTTCTCCCCTTCAACAACACCTCAATATCTCACTAAAACCCTGGCTGACTTGTCCGTGCCTTCTGCGACACTTTTCTCGCAATGAGCAATTGCACCGCAGAGCACTCAAGTTTGCAGGCTGTCGACAGGTCCTGCCACACTGGCCAGCTGCTCTCCGTGACACTCAGTGCAGGAATGGACGGCTGGGTAGGCGAAAATAGATGTTTGGTCGGGAGCACAACATACACTGCATAGATAACAAAAAACAGCTGCTGATTTCAGGCACCAGTGCAGCAATACATGCCTAGAAGAATGCATCTAAATTGCACGGTCGAATGCTACCAAATAAATGTCACTATGTGCCGACGGCAAAGGTGTGTTGTGTGAAATGATGCGATACTTCGGCTTTCCTGCTCACCACCGCAGCACTTATGAACGCAAATGCAAGCTAAAGCAAGAATTGCTGCGCGGTTCCTTTCCTGCGACGCGCACAAGTATATATACAGCAGCCAAAAAACCGGGACAACGGGCGTATCACGTATATATGCTACCTCCCGTAGGTGAAACTCTTCCTGGAGTGCTTTACTCAATCATTGAAAAATCTAAGAGGCTTACTGTTTAGGGAGGAAGCATACCAATTTGAGCGCCATAAGAGATGTAGACCATTCAGAAAACCTCAATGAAGGGTTTGTTCGCATGAGCCAAAGGGTGACCACAAACACTGCGGAAGCTTACTACTTAAAATTTATAAAAACTCTTATTTTGACTCGAGCCAACAGGTACAAAAATTTAGGTATAAATTTTGCGAGTTGTGTATACTGGGCTGACAGAAACATCTTCCAGCATTCCAATGTTAAATCGCTGAAAGCAAAAGTAATGAATCTGAGAAGCATGGGAAGTGCTGCGCTAAACACGCTCGCAGTTCTTAAGCATTCACCTAGCTGGAACAGTTGCATAATAAAACCATACAAGCAAACCCCCTTTTTTTGCTTCTCCATGGTCATTTATATCAGTTATATGAGCGCGCAACAAGAATCATACGTGAAAAAGCCAGGACAAAACAAAAAGCAACTGCAAACATTGCTTATTTGCTGTAATATCCATGTTAAAACTAGTTCAATCAGTGTACAGACGCGTAAAAGTCGAGCGGCTATTGATGAACCTCGTAGCACAGGGGCGCCAAATGAAGGACACTTGGAGGAGAGCGTGGCTTTCAGATACCACTGAAAACAGCGGTTGACAGGCGCCTTCCGCGGACAACACTGCCCACCAGAGCGGCGGGCGTCGCGCAAGAGCAGCAGTAGCAGCGGCGCATGTGAAACGAACGCGCATCCGCGCGTCCTCCCGCCGCTCATCGCCGCGACAGCCGCCGCTTGTTCGCTCGCATGTGAAACAGGCTTTAGCCATTACTTTGACAGATGGATCGAACTTTCTGGCACAGCCAACACCACCTAGACTTTTTTTTCAGGCCTCCGCTAGCCTACGTGACGTCATCAGTGAGATCTGCCTGAAAGCTGGCTTCACTCAAATGACCGGCACACGTTCGCGTTTTCTCGTTCCGCGACCCAGTTGCACTCGTAGCATTTTTGTTCTCAGAGATTTACACCTAGAAGCAGGCCCATGGCCAGGGGGGAGGGGTTAGGAGGCCCCCTTTCTCCCCCCCCAAGAAATCCAGATGGAGGGGGCTGTTTTACTGAGAATAAATAGTGAAAATAGGGGTTCATCAAGAACTTCAACAGGTGCCCCACCACCCGAAAATTAGTTTTTGGCTACGGGCCTGCCTAGACGGAACTTTTGTTAGCAACAGGCTTAAATGTTATGGACCCCGAAACGTTTTTGATATTTACACCTATATTTACAATTATAGCAGAACCTTCTGAAGTTCACACCTAGCAGCAGAGCAGTGGTAAGGGGAAACGAAAATAAGTCTATTAGCTATAATACCACACGTGAGAAAGTGTGCCTCAGTGAGTTATGATTATACTGAAGTAAGGCGCGTTATCGGACTCGTTAGTTTATGTAAAGTTGTTGAAGGCATTAGAGGGTCTATTTTGCATTTCAGTAAATGGACCAGAAGATTTGTGTCAAAACAAGACTGCATGTTTTATTATATAAAATGCTTTTAAAAACAAACCAACAATGGAATAAAACCATTGAACGAGGATTAATGCGAAGTTTTTCACATACGATATTTTCATAAAAAGTAAAATAGAGCAAACATGACATTACCTGTAAAATCTTTTCGACACTTAGTTGACTTATTTTCAGTAGATGTAATTGAACACACACGAAATGGGTTAGATATGATCTATTTAAATCTTCAAATGATTCTTCCACATAACAGCTCAAGTGCCGAAGGAAAGGCAATGTTCACAGCAAAAGGAAATATATGAAATTACTTTGAAAAATTGTGGAGGTAAAGCTTAACATTTTAAAAATGATCTTGTAGAAGGTGTTGAAACTGGGAGCTCAAACAATTTGGCTTTATAAACACAAAGGACACATCATCAGTCATGTGCGACAGATTACGCCTGGAGTGTCTTCAGTGTCCGTTTAGCTGCTTTGGCTTCAGACAGCTTGTTGTTTTTTCGTTTGCAAAGGTTGTTTAACAAAGTGTTGGCTGCTGCACTAAGTATGTACCCCATCACTACATGTGGCGTATGGCCATTGTCACAAACATCAAAGTCTTCATTCCACTCAAGAAAGAGTGTTGTCATTGAAACAAGCAGTTCTTTCTGCTTTTCACAGGCATAAAATTTGGCTGCGTGTTTTTCACTTGTCAGTTTCTCGAGAACAATATTCATCATCAGTACGGCGTTCACAACGACGGCTTGGGGAAACTTAAGTCCACCTCTTGTGATACGCGTTATGAGCTCGTCTGCCTCAATTGTAGGAGTTCTGCTCTCAACAACTAGATTCTCTTTATAGAATGCACATTTAAGCTTCTTGAGTGCAGCATGTGCGCAATAACCAGTGACATAAGTTGTAGCTGGAAGTGTGTGCTGCTTTGCAGCAATGTCCTCTTTTCCAACTACAATCTGGAATTGCTTTAAAGCATCACGAAATTCATCAGTAGAGGCACATAAAGAAATCGCGTCACTCTCTGGCAGCTGGAGGACCTTCTGCAGCCTCAATTAGTGCTCCGCTTCATATATCTGCCGTATGGAGATATGGTAATGTGCGCCACTTAACTGTCGGTACCTGCCAAACCTGTCTTCAAGGCAGTCCGACTGGAATTTCCCCAGTAAAACGTACCTGAATCCAAGCTTTTCAAGGCAGTAGCTTGTCACCTGAACAAGAGCAAGAGACGTGTGACGCAAAGCATTGTGCGTCTCGTGACTGAAATGACCAGTGTCATGCTTGAGGCTTTTCCAGTAGTCGAGCCAACTGAGTATTTTGTTCAAAAACGTGACTTGGGGGCAACAAACTGCCTTTATGGGCTCTTGTAAGTCATCTCGAAGGTGCCTCCCTTTATCCGGCATCCTAACATTCACTATGCACCACCACATTACGACTGTGCTGATAAAATCGGCCGTGCTTTTGGCATGCTGCGGTTGTGCCTCTTGTGCACTGTTGAGAGCTGTGATTGTGAAACTGTTGAACACCTTGAGAAGAAGTTTCATGTTTTGTCGCTCTAAGTTCCAAGGTTTCAGTGCCTTCAAAGACAATGTTGGAGCAAGTCGTACAAGCTCATTTCTTTCTCTCTCATGGAGCTCTAGCAGCGTGTTGAATGAAGCTGTTAGCACGCACGGCTTGTCTGGTAGTTCATTGATGTCTGGAAAAAAAAACATACATTTACCACTGTTACGCTGGTTAAGCCGATTGTTTCGTATGCATTTTAAAACATGAACAGAATCTAAAATAAAAAACAGTGGTCTTGATTGGTCTTATGGATGCTTGTAGACCGTATCAACCTTCCGTGGCTCTGAAAAAAATGACATTGCCTTCCCAATGATGGAGTTGTTGTCTGAAACAACCGCGATTACTCGAAAGCCTGTTGCCTCCAGCCCATTAATGAGCTCACGAAGAAAATGATGCAGCTGTATTGCATCTATTTTCGCCACTGGAAGGATGTGCACTACGTCTTTGCTTGACGACAGGATGCTTTGAATCATAAACACGTATGCAGTTTTTGCTGCGTTTTGACTGTTTCTAGCCATTCCTACTAGACCACCACCTTTGTAGTCAATGTAGGGCTGCAGATGAATTTCGTCCATGACACGCGTCACAGTTTTTTTGTGGTCATCAATTTCTATAGCCAGCTTCTTTGCATACGACAGAAATAAAGCATCTTGTTGCTCAGAGCATGGGTTCACATGGTATGACCCACAAACACGTCTAATTGTGTCGGGATGTGGAAGTTTCAACTTTGATGTGGACCTAATAAATCTGTACGCATGTGGAGATATTGTGAACACAAGGCTAGCGAATACCAGCAAGTCCACAGGGTATCTCGAAGTTCTGCTCAGTAAAATGCCGAACCTGTTTTACGAACTTGACAATTTCCACTTGCCACTCATGTGGGAAACTTTGTGACGCTAGTTCATCCAGTGTTTCCACTGCCTTCTTCATGACAACCTGCAAGCGTTCTTCGCTGTCGGAGAAGTTTCCTGCCAAGCTTTGCACAGCATTAAGGACCTTGTCGAATTCCCGCAGATCACACAAATAAACAGGAAGCACGAGGGTCCCAAGCTTGTTAAGCTGCACGTCATCAACGAAATATTTCACAATCAAATCAGCTGACACTGTCACAGAAAAACGCACAGTTGGAGCTTCTTGAGAATCGAAGTTTAGGAAGATGACTTTGTCGTGAGAAACAAGTTTTGTCCAGAAGGTGTTTGTCTGCAAACTTGTCAGAGTGATGAGCAAGTCTTCAAAAGTACTCATGTTATTCTTTTTCTTCTCTTCTTCGTGAGCTTCAGCACACTGCCTTATTGCCTTCTCTTGCGATTCTCCCTCTAGACGAAGCCGCTTCTCTTCAGGGCCTTCCCGGACAACAGTAGTGGGACGAGAAAGATACGAAGGGCAGTTTGGAAATAGGCTCGGGATAGCACCAGACTTGAGTATTCTCAGCTGGAGAGGAACTTCAAGTACTCGTCCGGTTTTCTCATCTTGATAGGTCGACGTGGTCACAAAATCACTTGTATCAAAATGCTTCTCACACACCTGAAAAAAAATGAAACAGAGCTTATAGCACAAAAATCGAGCAAGAAAAAGTTAGTGGACATTCGTCAACTACATATCAGAAAATGTGGCTGTATTATTAGGCATTATCAGAGTAGGAATGCCTTGTTAGGCGGCCCAACAGGCGAGCGCTGTTTAATAAATCTACCTCTCATAGGATTTTATCAGGCGCTGCAGTCCGTTTAGAGTGACTCAGGCCATCAGCTAGGCGTGAGATTGCTAGGGAAGTACCTGTTTGTCAAGACGGGTCGCGCGAAAACGGCACGATTACTAGTACTGCGTGTCTCATGTCCTTCATAAAATATGCTGCAAGTGCCCCGAAGGCATAGCTCACAAACAATGAAAATTGAAAGGTTTTTAGTTTTTAGTTGCGTGGCTGAGTGAGTTTACACATTCGTAGGTACCTGCGAAGAGTGAAAGAACGCACTTACTACAGTGTACTTTGTGGGCGCAAAATCCTTGCGAGGGATCGCTCTCGTCCATGCGGTTCTTTGATCGACGTCCATCGGAAACCGATAGACGCGCGCTTTAGGTCCATGAGCATAGTTAGAGTTGCACCCCGGTGCACAGCAGCATCCAGGCATATTGCGTAGTTTACCCACCCATGCTCATACAGCTCAAGAAAAAGAAAAAAACAGTGCGAGCAGTAACAAAATGCAACTAGCCTACAACCACAACAACCAGCAGAGCGAGCGAGCACGCAAGATCATTGTGGATAGAGGCACTGTCATGTGCTGCCAGCTTCGCTCAGCTATGCACAAAAATATTTAAATCGTAAATAAATCAAGTAAATAAGTACATCATTTGAAAGATAAAATATTGCTTTTTTGTTAGATAGTAGGTAATAATTTCCTACAGTTTGCCTACTGAAAACTTGTTTCTATGCAAAAAAACTCGTCTGTCTATTTGGCGAACAGAAGCCGCAAGCCATTCGGACTTCAGCCAGTCGAGCGTTGCTTTCTCACAAATCTCACAGCAGTGACGTCACGCTGACAAGACGGAGGCTTGCCAAGGCCTTGAAAAAAATCTAGGTGGTGTTGGCACAGCACAGGAGTATGATGAGCTTAGAGAGCTCCAATTTAGAGAGCGATTTCTTACCAGTTGCCACCCAAGCCTGTCAGTGTACTTGAAAGAGAGGAAGGCTGAGTCACTTGAAGACATGCTTGAATTGGCCGACCAATTATTCGAAGCGCAAGGTGGCACAAATCTGGCAAAGGTTAAGAAGAAATGTCCCGAGGATTCGAAGAAATCGGCACCTGAACAAAAGAAGCGTGCACCGGAAAGTGTTCCGCGATGTTGTTTTTTTTTTGTAACCAAGTGGGTCATCACGCTAACCGCTGTCCAACTAACTTTACTAGCCCTACTGTTGTAAAATGTTTCAAGTGTGGTCAGACCGGGCACAAAGGTGACGCATGTCGTAACGGAGCGAGTCAAACTCACCAGGTATCATGTGTGCTAGCAGCACCGAAGTCTGATGGTGATGCCGTCACCGACGGATTTGTAGAGTTGAAAAATGGGGACAAACTTCCTATATTGGGTGCTGTAATGACAAAACAGTCAACCGGTGTTACGAAGGGAATGCCAACGCTGCCTGGAAAAGTTGCGGGCAAGAAGGTTATGGTGTTAAGAGACACCGGTAGCTCCACGCTTATCGTGCGGAGAAATTTGGTACGGGAAAGTGAGTTAACAGGGAAAACGAAACCAGTTTGCCTAATTGATAGTACGGTTCGGATGCTTCCCGAAGCAGAAATTGGGGTTGAAACCCCGTACTTCAGCGGGAAGGTCACTGCATTATGCATGACGAGCCCCCTGTACGACGTCGTCATCGGAAACAACGACGGGGCGCGAGCGCCAACCGAGCCAAAAAGTTTGGGGGAAGACCCGAAGATGGAGCCCCCACCAACACAGGGACCGTGAAATACAGCGCAGAAAAATACCGTGAAGGATTTCACTTGAGCCCGAGATGAAGCCCGGGTGCAAGAGACAGTGAATCAGGAGATGATCGTACGTGTTAAACGAGAGAACGTGCTGGGCAGCTGGACTTACGTCGGCACGACCTCAACCGACCAACAGTGTAAAGGGGACGGAGTCGGCCAGCCAGGCCCAATGTCGTGACATGAAAAAGCTGGTGAATAACCTGACAATATCGGTTGAACGTTATGACCTGTTAACGGTGTCGAAAGTGACAACGATGGCTGAGACGCCGCCTCAGATACCGTCGTTGGAAAGCGCTCGTCGAAACGGAAACAAGAACAATAAGAAGAGGTCGAGAGAGCATCGCAAGAAAGGGCGCAAGCACAGCTTGAAGTACTCAGGATAGGTGCTGAGGTCAAATCGGAATGTGTTTGGCTGCGTTGAGCGTCAATGTGTTGTGTTTTGTTATCCTGTGTCACAACTGTTTGTTGAGCGAGTCAAAATGTTCGTTACGGTGATGTGATGAATAGGATTGTACCATTGTAAAGACAGACCTTTGTACTTTTGTATTGTTTGAAATATGTAATGTAGGGTTGCACGCAAGTACCTGTGGTTATATTCTATGTGTTGTGAGATTGAATTGCTATGTACAATTGTTTTGAATGATCTATTGTGAATGTGACGTGTCTTGAGCGTCGGACTACATTACAGTCTATGAGATTGTGGGGGCTGCTCGCACTCGTTTGTGTGGTTTTGAATAATATGAGATAATATTCTTAAAGTGAGGGAAGGCCAGTGTCACAAACGAGTGCTCAAAAAAGGGCGCGCCACCAAATTCTCACGACCAAGCGCCGGAGAGACGCCTCGAGGTCAACAATAAAGAAGAAAACAAGCATGCAAAGACTCCCCGGGCGTGCCGTCTCTCTCCCCTCGGAAGCGGAGGTTCGCCGACGAACCTCCTCACATCGGCGGCCGAGCAAGCCCTGGAAAGTTCTCGAGGGAAATGGGCGTAGTGATGCAAAGTTGCGTCATGTGTCGCGGACGGCCCTCGAAAAATCTCGCTCTTTCCCCAGCCTCAGCGGCGCATCGCGCCGACGGAAACGATGAAAATTTTCTTGAATCTAGTGCGAAGGGTATTTAACCGAGCAGCAGAGATGGTAGTTCAGGAGAAGACGGAATTTCACGCCAGTGTGCGTAGGGTGTTCCGCCGTGTCGTCAGCGAAGCCTTTGGTCCTCAGTGACACAGGAGAAGATGAAGAGGATTTCCACCTGAGGGGTGAAGACTCGTGCTACAAGCAGAAAAGTGTGAGACTACCGCCAGAGAGCGAAGACGCGTCCTGCAATCGGAACGCGTGGGAAGCCGATGTGTTACCGGTGAAGTTTGGCGCTTGGAGAGCTGCCCATTGAAGATGCGAAGTTTCCTGGAAGAGAAACTTCTGGGGCTGCGGAACGACAACAACGCTGGACATTGAGTGAGTGGTTCTCGGAAGAGTGTCATTTAGACTTTTGTACCAAGGACTTTGGACTGAATAAGTTTTCGAACTCTTTAGTCTTTAAGTGTCTTGGTTGTTCAATGCATGCGACTGTATTGTGGTGCGTATTGTTGTTTGTGTCCGTTGGTTCGAGTGTGGCTGATTGTACTGTGTAATACGTTTTTTGACTAGTGACATATCGTATTAAACTAGTGTCGAGTGTGCATATTTGTGTATCGTTTTGATCTGCCAATATTGAGAATATAGTTTTGTTTTGTTTATCAACTCTAGGCTCTGACTTGTTCTTCGGGCCCCAGCCGGCCTCCGCGCGCACCAAATAGGACCACTTCTAAATTGTCCACACTTTCGTGGTGCAGTTCGGGGGGCATTACTTCGGCCCTTGGAATGAGCCCGGCGATCGCCTCCCTAATTAACGGTACCTGTGACAGCACCGAAGTGCAATCCACTGATGCTCATTCATAAAGCAGTGTCCAGCGCTGCCACCCTTGGGGGCGCTAGTACTTCACATCAGCATACCGTGTCTGGTGCCGCTAATACCAATGTTGCTGTTGGCATCGTCACGCAACGGCAGACGTTCTACTGTTTCACATATGTCTGTGTGTACAACATTTGTACATATACTTAGCGGAATTTCGTAAGGTCTTGCTAAATAAAATTACAGCACAGTTATCTTCTCTTCGAATGTTTCGCATATTATCGATTATCAAATTAAGTTGGATCTGTCAACTTTAATTTCCATAACTGAGATATGTTCGCTTGTTACATTGTCGCGCCCAGATAGGGTGGGCAGTTTCGCGTGCTCTCTATATGAGATATTTGTCAATATTCCGAGTAAAGTACGCGATGTACTGCTTCGATGGTTTGTGAGGTATAGAGAGAGCGCGAAGTACAGAAATTTTGTTTTCATTCAGCCCGTGACGTACGCAAGCTGCGAACATGGCGCCACCTGAAAAAATAAGTGAAAAGGTGTAAAATGAGAAAGTAAACCGAAATTTCTTTTTGGAAAGAAAATAATAAAGCTTGTATTTCCCGGCCAATCTAGCAAACTTAAAGCTTACTTGCTAATCAAGATGACACTATGCTGAGCATTTTATCACACTTCTCTGATGCGTGATGACATCGGACACCTACATGATGAAAGATCACAATGTTTGCGTTTGAACAACAAATTAGCGTATGCCCTGCGTTTTACTACATGCAATAACAAAGTACCCAGTAAGTTATATAGATATGTTTTTAAAAATATTGAGAACAACATTATTTGAATGATTGAATGCGGGGGCTTCTAGAAATCTGCCCAAACACAGTCGATGCACGTGCTATTTTTCACCGGTTACCAAATGACGCCGTTTAATTTTGAGAAGTTGTTAAGGGTGCTTGTAAATATTTACCTCATTAAATTGACCATTGATAGCAAGACCTTATCACACATATCTATGATGTTTTTTGATAATTTTGGAGTTTTATCTAAATTTCAATTTCAACCCCTCGGATTGCCAAAAGGTTTTGCAGAAGAGTGGTTTTTGTATTGGCTTCTGCGTCGCTCCTAATCTTAGTGATTCGTTTTTATGCCACTTAGCTCAAGAAATTGTACTTCTAGTGCAATGCACCACAGTTTTAGGGATTATAGGTTATGACTTTCTTATATATGTTTGCAGCCTGGCGAGGGCCGTTTTGTTTTGGATGTAAAGGAGCACATATTTCAGGATAGCCATAAAATTGTTTGTGGGAGCACGGAGTCAACAAAGCACTTTTGCGGTATCGTTCACAAACACCAAGCTAAGTAAGTGGGCCATTGTCCTTTTGTGCTTCGAGAATGCCCTCAGAAAGGGTTGCTGTTACCTGTTAGGCGGAAATTTCTAGCTGCGAACTGAACTTCAGTCCTCGGCAGGGAACAAATTTTGCCTCTTTCTAGCATGGTGGTCGCCCAAGGTAACCATCTTTTCTTCTCTTGTTCCTCTTGAAGCACGCGAGCCCCGCGTGTCAGATTTTCAATGGCACATTTTTAAAACTTTCGACAATCCGACAGAGATGATGCTACTTCGTTTGGGTTTCAATGTGCCATGTAACGTTCGTTTTCCTCCGGCTGATGTCGTCTTCAAGGCGCGCTAGACGGTAAACCCGAGATATTCTTATAGATGTGAAAACATGAGCCATTTTTAATATTGTCGCGAGTTATAAATTACAGGGGGTTTATTTAAAAACACGGACATTGGAACTCGTAGAGACCCTCTCAAAAGAAGACCGCTAAGATTGTCGTCTTCTTCACTCGCCTGCGCTGCGCCTCTCGCGCAAATTTTCGTTCTTCATTGTCGTCTCTATCTCGCCGCTAAATGCAGCTATGCACGCGGCATTTCCCTCCCGCCAAAGTGAGCGTCGTCCCGATGCTCAACAGCCCCGCCGCGGTGGCCTAGTAGCTAAGATACTCGGCTGCTCACCCGCAGGTTGCGCGATCGGATCCCGGCTGCGGTGGCTGCATTTCCGATGGAGGCGGAAATGTTGTCGGACCATGTGCTCAGATTTGGGCGCACGTTAAAGAACCCCGGGTGGTCGAAATTTCCGGAGCCCTCCACTACGGCGTCTCTCATAATCGTATGGTGGTTTCGGGACGTTAAAACCCACAAATCAATCAATAAATCGACCGATGCTCAACAGCTAGAGATGCGGCCAGCGGGTGTTTACATCACCGAGAGTGGTAAATTTTCATGCGGACCACGTGCACTGTCTCAGGCAGATGCTGGCGACGTTTTGTACAGTAGGAGGCGTCGGGCACGACTTCGTACGTCACGTCGCTAAGACGGCGCAAAACCTTGTAGGGTCAGAAGTATCGGCGTAGGAGTTTCTCTGAGAGGCCTTGTCGTCGTACAGGAAACCAAACCCAGACTCTATCTCCTGGTTGATAAGTGACGAGCCGATGGCGAAGGTTGTACCGTTGGGCGTGAAGTTGCTGCTGGTTCATTATTCTGACGCGGGCAAGCTACCTTGCTTCTTCGGCGCGCTCAGTGAAGTCTGCTGCATCTGTCTCTGAATCATTGCAATCGTAAGGCAGCATGGCGTCAAGCATTGTAGTAACTTCTCTGCCATGAATTGGTGCGAACGGCGCCATTTTTGTTGTTTCCTGGCGCGCCGTAATATACGCGAATGTGATGTACGGCAATATTCGGTCCCAATTCTGGTGTTCCACGTCGACGTACATGCAAAGCATGCCAGCGATTGTCTTGTTAAGTCGTTCTGTAAGCCCATTTGTTTGTGGGTGGTAAGCTGTCGTCTTCCTATGCGCTGTGCCACTGAGCGTAAGCACAGTGCGCAAAAGCTCGGCTGTAAACGCGGTACCTTTGCCTGTTATGACGGCCGCTGGAGCACCAGGTCTCAGGACAATATTCTCAATGAAAAACTGAGCCGCCTCAGCTGCAGTGCTACTTGCAATTGCCTTGGTCTCCGCGTATCGGATGAGGTAGTCCGTCGCCACTATAACCCATTTGTTGCCGCTGTCCAATGTTGGGAATGGGCCCAGCAGATTCATTCTGATTTGAGAAAGCGGAGTTTCTGGCACGGGCACAGGATGTGATAGCCCAGCAGGTTTGACACGTGGTACATTGCGTCGCTGACAGTCAATGCATGTTCGGGCGTAATATTTCACCTCTGCTGCGATTCTTGGCCAGTAATATTTTTTTTGACGTGTGTCAGTGATCTTGAGAAATCGAGGTGGCCTGCAGTGGCTTCGTCATGGCAGGCTTGTAACATTTCGCTGCGGAGAGCTTCAGGAACTACCAACAGATAGCTTCTACCTGTGGATGAGAAATTCTTTTTGTACCAGATTCCGTCCCGTAAACAAAATGACGATAAGTTCTTCGAGAACACTCTTGGTGCATTGGCGGCTCGTCCGTTCAAGAATTCTATAAGCGAGATGAGCTCCCGATCATCTTGTTGTTGCCGAGAAATGATAGCTGCATCAACAACTTCTATGAAACCTGTGAATTCAGCATCCTCTGTAGCCGGTGATTCAATCGGTGACCTGGACAAACAATCCGCGTCAAAGTGTTGCCTTCCGAACTTGATAACTACGGCCATGTCATACTCTTGGAGCCGTAAGCTCCATTGTGCTAAACGTCCAGATGGGTTTTTCATGTTAGTCAACCAACAAAAAGATTGATGGTCGCTTACGACTTGGAATGTGCGGCGATATAAGTGCGGGTGGAACTTTGCAACTGCCCAAACGACAGCCAGACACTACTTCTCCGTTCTGGAGTAGTTGGACTCGGCGCGTGTCAATGTTCTGCTAGCGTAGGCAACTACTCTCTCCACAACATCTTGGCAATGGACAAAAATAGCACCTAGTCCCACGTAGCTGGATGGCTGTTGGTGCATTCTCATCGAAGTGAGCGAGGATGGGTGGAGTTTGTAGACGCTGTCGCAGCTCGTTGAATGAAGCTTCTTGCTCTTCACCCCATACAAACACAACGTCTTCCTTTCTAAGGCGGGTGAGTGGAGTGACGATGTGTCCAAAGCCTGCTATAAATCGCCGGTAGTAGGCGCAGAGACCCAGAAAACGCCTGACCACTTTCTTATCAACAGGCCTTGGGGAATTTGCGACGGCTGCAGTTTTATCTGGATCAGGCTTGACACCTTCGCGACTGACCACGTGTCCCAGGAACTGAAGTTCTTCGAAGCCGAAGTGGCATTTTTCCAGTTTGAGTGTGGGTCCAGCGGATTGTGTGGTTTGAAGGGCTGACAGTAGCCGCTTTAGACGTTTTTAAAACCTCGCCGAAAAAACAATCACGTCGTCCAGGTACACAAGGCATATTTTCGATATCTGGCCAGATATAATGGTATCTATTAGTCTCTGAAACGTGGCTGGGGCTGAGCAGAGACCGAAAGGGAGGACTGAACTCATAAAGCCCGTCTGGCATCACGATGGCGGTCTTTTCTCGGTCGCGCTCATCTACTTCTATTTGCCAGTATCCTCTTTAAGGTCCATTGACGAGAAGTAGCGCGCATGCCGTAGCCTGTCCAAAGAGTCATCGATCCGTGCTAATGAATAAACGTCTTTTTTCGTAATGTGGTGCAGCTTACGATAATCGATGCAGAAACACTAGCTGCCATCTTTATTTTTCACGACTACCACTGGCGATGTCCAAGGACTCTTTGATGGTTGGATTACATCATCTTCTAGCATCTTCTTCACTTGCAGCTGAATTACATCACGTTCTCTCTGAGCGATGCGATATGGGTTCTGTCGGTTCGGTCTTGCTTTGTCTTCCGTAATGATGATAGTCATATGCGTTCGATAACTCGTGATGTCGATGCGAAGCACTTCTTTAACTTGTCGAGCAGCTCCATAAGACGGCATCTTTTAATCGGTGTTAGACTCGGACCGATATCGGCTGGTTGTGTATGTGGAGGCTATTGAGCTGTGACTTCCCCTTGCATAAGAAGACAGTCGTGAGAGTAGTCGAGCTCTTCGAGGTACGCCACAGTCTTGCCTTTACCTATGTGCCGGCGCTCATTCGTGAAGTTGTTCAGAAGCACCGCGGTGCGCCCATACACTAAGCTGACGATGCCACGAGCGATGGCGATGCCTTGGCGAAAAAGAAGGGCAGTGATGCGTTCGACTATGGCGTCTTCATTACAGTGCATGCCGCAACACACTGAAACAAGACTACATGACAATAGTGGCACGCAGATGTCGTCGTCGACCACACGTAACACCCTGGGTTCTTGGTCTGGATCATGGGTCACAAACTTGTTAACGGCGAATGTAATCACGCCATCGCGTATGTTGACCACAGCACCGTACTCTCTTAAGAACTTCATTCCCAATATCATAGGTTTGCAGCACTCCAGTAGGATCAGAAATGTGGCTACAAAAACCACATTCTCAATAGTGGGTCTTGCTGTACGTTTTCCCGTGGGTGTCATCATCTGGTCTCTAGCATTTCGGATATAAGGGTTCGTCCATTCCGTCCGGACTCCGGACTTTCTTGAGTTCGTCTGCCAATTGACCACTCATTACAGAAAAGTCTGCACCCGTATCGACTAAGGCCGTCACTTCAACGCCATCAATTGTCACAGCGAGGTCGCTGCTTTCAGTTTCCCCACCAAGGGCTGGGAGACCGACCTCTGACGGCGTCAGCAAAACTACGGCGTCTTGGTGAACAAAAGTGAGCCGGGGATGGTGAACGCGTCCGGAAGGTAGCAGAGCCTTCCCGCCTGCCAGCCTGGTCGTCGTCGATGGGGCACGGCTTTCGCCGAACTGTCGACGCGTAGCTGTTGGTGCACTACCGCGGTATTCAGCTCGGCGATGAGGGCAAAAACAGCAAATGTGCCCTGCCTCTCCATAGTTGTATCAGAGTGGTCGGCGATCCGCAGTGCGCCATATGTTGGTCTTCGGCATATAGGTTCGCCTAACAGAATCCTGCTGAGCCCAATCTGCCACAAGATACGGTTCGAGGTACTTCGGCGCTGGCATGGGCATGGGTTGACGAACAGCGCCTGCATAGCTGTATCCGTTCTACTTCTGGAGCTTCTGGACAAATGGACGATGCACAGCGCCTGCGTAGGTGCACGAGTTAGGATGGTACGGTGGAGCGGAATATTGCTGAGGAGAGGCAAACACTTGTCGAAGTTCATGGCGAACGACTTCAGCGACGGAGGCTATCGTGGACTCCTGCTGCGGGGGCGCCTGTGACTGCAATGTGTACTTTGCGTTCTCTTTTGCGATCTCCTCACGTACAATCTGTCTAATGAGGTGGCGTAGACAAAACTCGTCGTTTGCGGTAAGTGCGGTGGCGCCTGCAGCTGCGCCGGTGGCCTGGCGATCAGACTGTCGGTACCATTGCTGCAGCGCACGCTCTATTGAGGTTGGTTTTCCTGGTGAACTCGTCCACTGTTGTTGGCGGATTGCGCACAAGCTGCTCTTCGATGTCCCTCATGAGATGACTTAGCTTTTCAGCCTCGGGCATGTTGGGGTCCGCGCGGTGGCACAGACGCACCATATCCTCAGCAAACATGGCGACGCTTTTATGCAGCTGTTGGGTGCGTCCTTCAAGAAGGCGCTGTGCGTTTTCGCGTCGGTCCGCGTTACTGAAGGTGCCAAGAAACCGACAACAAAACTCCTCCCATGTCGTCCATGTTGCCTAGTGGTTTATAAACCACGTCTTCGCGCCGTCTTCAAGGGCTAAGTGTACGTGGAAGAGCTTTCCATCGAGATTCCAGTTGTTCGACTTAGCTACACATTCAAACTGATCAAGCCAGTCTTGTGCATCTTCGTTCGGCCGGCCATGAAATGGTTCAGGAATGCGCGTATTCTGGACCGTCAGCTGTGCAGGACTCCTTGAAAATGCCATTTCTTGAGTAGGGATGACTGGCTGAAGTGTTGCTCCCTCTAAAAGGCCAAATTATGGTTCAGGACATTGAAGGCTACGGCTTGAGCGGTGCACAGGCGTCTCCACGCGTGGCTGTCACGTAGGGCTGGACTCAGGGCTTCTCACAGGGGTGCCGATCATGAGGTGGTAGTACCCAGCTCCTCCACCAGTGTCCCGGATTATAAATTACAGGGGTTTTTTTTAAAAAAACGGGCAGTGGAACTCGCAGAGACGCTCTCAAAAGAAGGCCGCTAAGATTGTCGTCTTCATCACTCACCTGCGCTGCGCCTCTCGAGCAAATTCGCGTTCTTCGTTGTCGTCGCTATCTCACCGTTAAATGCAGCTATGCACGCGACAATATATTTATTGAGCAGGAAGCATGTTTATGAGTATCTAATGCTAAGTACTATATAAGTGATTAGCTGTACTTTCACCGAAAGTGACCAGTAGACTCTTACTGCATGGTGGCCATCTCAGGTGAACAACTCATATCTTTTTCAACCAAAATTACCAATTTTTGTTTCTTGTGAGAAAAGCATTTTCTGCAAACCACTTCACCCATTTTTAAAATAATACTGTTTTCTGTAGCAATAGATTGTTGGGCACGAGAGAGCTAAGAGAAGCTCGACAAAACGGGGAAAAGCCGGTAGCTGATGCCGCTTCCAGCAAGCGCTGCAAAATATATTCCCTACAAGCACGAACTATTCTATAATTTGAAGAATACAGCCCAGGAGGCAATCGCTAAGGTTGTTTTCTAGGCTCCCAACAAGCTCCGAAAGCTATGCAAGCTGTCGGATCCAAATACAGTCCCGCGAAAGAAATGCGCTAAGCTGCAGCGAAACAAGTTAACTAATGGTCACAATTTCAGGATGCCTACACTAGGGCGTCTCTCATAATCATATGGTGGTTTTGGAACGTTAAACCTCACATATCAATCAACAAGTTAACTAAGTTTGTCGTACGCGTGGTGTACGGCCTGCCGCTTTCATTTGAGGAGCAATATATGCAGCCAACCGGGCGATGCCTCAGTGACCATCACTGTCGTCTTGATCACCACATTAATGTGAGAAATAGCACCGGCTATTATTGAACGAGGTTGTGGCTGTGTATCTTACATTATTTTTTCACATGATTGCAATCTGTGGCAGTACGCAGCAGAATTGCGAAGTGTCATAGACTGAGACAACTTCGAATGTGTGTTGGGTGAAATGTAGGGTAGTTTGCCATCACTGGCTCTCATCGGGAAAATCTATCCTCAGCTTGAGGTCAAGGTTCAGATCAGCAGCTCATGGCGGAAATAAAAACGTCCTTCACGAAGTAATATAGCAAAAGTTCATAAAATATTCTTCCAGGCGCTGCCTTGTTACTTTATTATTCAAGGAAATCACCAAGCTGACGCAAAATAACTTGTGTGCCCAGCTGGTTGTTGATTTATTAAAACAATAAATAGAGTGCTAAAACATGGCACATTTACACACGCACATCCCCCCCTTCATATATTTGGTGCCTAGGCGTGTAAGTATAGGCGTATGTTAATGCGATAATTTTATAAAAAAAAGTTGACGAAGCTGCCCAATCTGCCCACGGTGACTTCAGCAGTGCCACCGTTCCTCTTTCCCCATGCGAAACTGCAAAAACACTTCGTGTGTTAGCCCGTCATCTATATTTTGTTGGACTTGTTAAATTCACCGACGTTTACAAGCCCACCGCTGCGTATCTTGGATCCTGATTTGAAACTGCATATCCACTGCAGCCTATCAGGACGTGACTCTACCCGCCTGTTTACACTTGGAGTTGCCCATACCAAATGCCAAGCTAATATTGTGTGCATGCACCCACTTAAATTCCTAAAGAGTGGCCCCATCAGCCACACCAGGCAAGCTGTACAAACACCTTCTCGAGGCAACAAGATTCTAGGGACCTGGCGTGCTTGGTCTTCAACACAAGCTGATCTCAAGGCCTTGTTGCAGTTTCTTCAAGCAAGTGTCTTGAATGAGGAACTGTAATTCGTCCTAGACAATATTGCTACGTAGCACTTGGATGGTGCCACAATCACGACTTTGCTCCTTCTCTGCTTTACCATTTTTTTACAATCATTTTCATTTTTCCAAGCACAGAGTGTTTAACAATTTGTAAGCATCTTCTGGTGAGGGCCACTGTATTTTTTGTCTTTCTCTCAATGGTCCGTAGGTGTGAAGGTATGTGCCACAAAATTCGGCTAAACATCACTACTCGCTACTTCCGTGTTGCAAACGAAGCAATAAACCCAAGATTCGTAAATGCTAACGCATGTGCGACATACACAGGAAATACCTCACAACTCAACACAGTTCAATAAAAGCAGTATCACAGGGTTACTTACGCAATCGCCAAGAATAACTAGAAAGCGGAAGCCATCTTTTATTTCTTCGTCGATGTAATTGTCTTCCCACGCCCCTTTCCGCAAGCTTTATGAGGCTAACATTATTTCACACCGCATCCAGAATTGAAGGTTTCGAAGGGTACCTACGCCTTATTTGATTTCCTACGGCGTCCGAGATCGATATCGTGGAGGCAGCGCGAAGCGATGATGTCGAGTGATGACGTGATCACTTGACCTCACAATACAGGATGTCACTGTGGCGCTGAAGGCACGTCACGCTGATCTCACGGAGTTTCTACAAATTAACTACAGGCGACTCTAGTGCTGCGATCGGTGAGAGACCATGAGAATTATGGGTAATATATGAATTTGCCTATTCTTCGTGCTTGCTGGCTTGGAATGCATTTGTGGCTTCGTTCATTTGCGTGTTTCTGTTTTCTTGTTTAAACAAAAAGAACGAACTCTTTAAAACTTAACGACCCGATTTCATTTGATGAGCCTAATAGATTAAGGTGCTAAAACGTAACTCATAAACCATTCCTGATTGTTGTGTCGTAACAAAGCAGCTTCAAGCTACGCAAAGATAAGCAGAGCCAGAAGTTCAAAAGGTTAGGCAATTCTGTGTACTACCCATCATTCCCATGCTCGCAGAAGTGCCATGCGTTGCAACTCTCATAAACACTAACGCCACAGTTCCTCTCTAGAGTATTTATAGAAAACTCTATAGCTGATATCACATAATTTCACCATCTTGGACGTCATCATTTGCATCCAAATTTTTGCATCACTCGTGCTGATTCCGATGGTCAGTTTTCGCGCTTGACAAGGCATCTAATAAAGAGAGCCAAGTAAGCTCGAGCTGGAAAAGCAAGACGATGCACGTCCCAAGAAAAAGGCACGGGCTGTCTAAATGAAGAACTCTCAACAGTCATACGCTAGACTCTAACGGGTCTTGCTGGACGGACATTTTGGATTTACTTGCAGGGTATATCTTGCAACTAAATGTGATACGCAACAACGTTCGAAATATTGAGTTACCTGGGTACTCTGCAATAAACTTCTTCGCAGCTTATCCGCCTTCAAAGAGTGGAATGCCTCCTCATTTTTTTTCGCCTACTCTCTTTTCTATGTAGTTACTTGCCTCAATTTTTTATTGCACCTGGTACTGACGAGAAATAATCGTTCGTCCACTACCACTTCTACTGATTACATATTTACTGAATTGATTTAAATATTGATGTAAGAATCCGTGCACTTTCCTTAGCTTGCTTTATTTGTTAACCTTGTGTTGTATCTTAAGCCCCGCGTGCGCCTTGATTGATTTACCTTCCTTCGTTCATTTCAATATGTATAACAAGAAGAACTTCTAGAACGAGGTATTGAACATTTGCTGCGGTGTGGCGTTCATCAGATGAAAGCTGACCTCAGGCTGGCATGTCAATAAATCAATTCACTCGCACGTCTGCGTCTCTCAGAATACCTTGCCAGACTCGAGAACATTTTGTTCTGCTGCACATACAAATACACACCACTTCTTTACGATGGAAACTTAAGGTGAGAGCTGATCAATTCTTTTCGTGTTGTTTTTTTACAGCCTAATTGAAGTTTCTCTATTGAAATTTGCTTCGTTATTTTGAGGTGTAGCTTTTGTTTTGAACGATGTGGTCGTACAATTTATATCGATAATTAAGTGGCATCAATACATCGCTCCACTTGTTTTCTGGATTACACGTTTGTTTTAAAAGTGTCCTTCGTAGAGAAACTTTCGTGAGCTCAATCTCACACTTGTTTTGAAATGATTGCATAGTTTTCAGGACTAAAACTTCAAGTCATAGATGTATAATGTGCAATATACTCTAAATACATGGTTTCTGCTATGTTGAACAAAAATGCGAAATTCCTGCTTGAAAGCGTAATTTTTAAAGCGGTATTTAAAGCGGAGGCCTAACAAAAATCAACATGAAAACTGTAGATCTTTCTTTTCTTGGGGTTGTGACTTATGTGAACACAAGCCTGTTGTTATGAAAATTGCAATTAATCTATTCGAAACCACTTTGTCTCATGCAAATGTGGCCTTCTTTGCGAAAAGTCTGATTAGGCCTGATTGACACATGTGAAGCATAAAAAGTCGCGCGACCCCCAAGGGAAAGCGCAAGCTATACAGAAGAGCGTGAAACCATGGCTACGCATGCCTATGACAATATTTGAAACACGTTTAGTGAGTAATATTTAATTAGTGCAAGGTATATTCGCCATAGTGAAATTGGGAAAGTTGATTTATATGTGGGCTATAATGTCCTAAAACCAGAAATTGGGAAAGCAAAACAAAATCCTAAGACAAATGCAAATTAGTGATGACTGAGGTAAATATTGAAAAATGATTGATAACAGGATAATCGGTCAACTTATTTGAGAAACATTAGACGTTTATGTAATGCGTGAGTCAAAATATACTAACGGGATGGCCTTCGTGTACTGTTAACATTATATGAGTCCATAAGATACTTTCTCATCTATTTTTTTCGCGCAACCTTATAAAGCCCTTTTCTAATGAAGTTAAGGACCGCAAAAGCGGCAACAGGATTATGCTAGCAGTGAAAGTAGGCATTCGGTGCTAATAACATACGTCTAATAAGACCTCATTTCCCAGAGAGAGAAAGAAATTTCTTTACTGAAAATCAGAAAATTTAGCATGCATATGTAAATAGTATGACTTGATACTCTGCGTACCTGCTTTTAAATTATTTGCCCCACCACCAGGCACGAGGATTCTTTTAGACACTCTTGTAAGAGGCTGCATCTGTTTACAAAGCTCTGTCACATTGACAGAGCTGTATTGAGGACTTACAGAATTTCTTTATTTGTTTGCGATTTGGTACATGAAGATACACAAGCTTTTTTTAAAATGCGAGAAATACCACCCTTATTCTAGGTTATGAAGTTAAACAAGACAAATTTGTAACAGTCTAGGCAGGATGTTTCGAACTATTCGCGACGCTCACCATTTTCGTAATCACTGGGAGCTTTGCATTCAATTCATGCAGATAATATAACCCAGCGTAACAAGACTTTCTGCGATAAAAAAACAAAAAATTGTGACATTGTATGTTCGTTCAAGGCATTGTTGCCGTTGGCGGCTACTTTGCGCCAAAGTGGCTACTTTGCACGCTTTTCTGGCGAAAACATTTTAGGCTGGTGTCATACCTCGTTTCTGGCTATCTCAAACTTTTACTTTAGCACATTGACTGACCGATATACCTAATATTTGAAGAGAAAACAGAAACCGAGTTTACATAATAACCCTTATTTGCAAGCTTTTCTGTCGTAACATCGTCACCTTGGTCTACGCACGGACATGTCCTTGCCCCGACAGCAGGTTGGTGTGCATTGAGCGGCCCTAACGAGAATTCTTCTGTCTGTGACGATGGAGTGACGTGGGCATAGCAGGAGAGATCAGGGCTGACGCCAGATTCTGACACCGAAACGCAGCGCGTCAAGGAGACATCCGCAACAAAATAAATCCAGACTGTTCATCTTTCGTCATATTTCGCTACTTGATG
Organism: Rhipicephalus microplus; assembly: GCF_043290135.1. Classification (NCBI taxonomy): domain Eukaryota; kingdom Metazoa; phylum Arthropoda; class Arachnida; order Ixodida; family Ixodidae; genus Rhipicephalus; species Rhipicephalus microplus. The sequence continues at coordinate 71,471,493 of NC_134709.1, read as the reverse complement.
ATGCACTGGTTCTACACTCACACTGTAGCTCTCACTATCTACGGCTTCAAGAAAAAAGAATTATAGCTTCAACATCTGATGTTCCTGCTGCGTTGCTGGCCTACTATCACTCTTCCAAGAACTCCATAAATTGTAGACAAACAAAGCTGGCGCGCCAAAAGTATAATACCTATTCTTACTTATTTGCAACTTGACCGAAGCTTGGCGACCACGCAAGGGGGAAATTATTGGGCTCGTTATACCGCATTTTTGCATATTTGAAATCCTGATGTTTAGTGTTCAATACTGATAACTCTTTATTCAATGAGTATTTTTTTAGTTTGAACAAAAATTGCGCCGAAATTAATTGACATGGCCACTTTGGCTACTTTTAGCCTGAGCTCGGGCTCATTTTTGAATATACCCAACGGCATCCGTAATTTTATGCTGAGATATTAGCAAAGAATGAGAGGATATCAGAGAAATGTTGACGGGAGTATCATAATTTTCTCACAGCGGCTTTTTCACTACTTAGTGGTACTCAGTGCGGTAAAAATGATTACGCTTAGCTGGCCTGATTGGCTGGTTGGAGAGTGTCAATACACACCCAGGTGTTTCTTGAGTAAATTCTTTTAGCGAGATAAAACAAGATAGAAGCACTCTTTCTCTGCAATTTATTGTTAACGCTTTTTTATTTTCTTTGCTAACAAAAAACGTGTGTTCATTATAAAAGCGAGAGATTAAGCACCCGATCAAACGCTAAGTAATGTCCGGGCGGGTGTCTGAAGAGAAGGAAGCCCCCAATTTGCAAGTCATATATACGGAATAAACCTCCTTACACGCTTACACCGAGTTACCGATGCTTGGCAACCACTGGGCCAAAGTTATAAGTAGATAAAAAGCGATAACCAGAAAGTGCACGCGAATTTCTCTAGACAAGTCTGGATTAGAATATTTCAACCGAAGTAGTCGCAAATAAAACTTATCCGCAATTTCGGCTCATTGAACGGCATCCGAGCGGAATACAGAGATGGCATCGACGGCGTATTTGATGAAGCATTCATACGTTTCTTTTTATTGCCTTTTATTGTTTTCTGTGCATTATCACTGGACTTTTCAAGGGAGCGCAGCGTCCCTGCTTGAAGGCTGCCGTCGGACAAGCTACGTCATCTACCGGCACGCAGAAGAATAGGGTACAAATGTACCGAGAAGGCTCACTTATTGGATGCATGGATATTGAAGTGCTCATTATTGCTTGCTAAACTTACCGTGGTAGTTCGAACCAAAAACACAGAGAAATGTTGCTGAAATTTGATGGTCAGGAAGAATGAAGAAAACGAAGAGAATAAAACAAACCAAATGAGGAATAAATATGGCCGTAAAATAAAGGAAATAGGACAGACAGATATCCCAAAGCGTTGATGCAAAAAATAATACGCTGTTGATACTAGAGCCAAATGGAATCACGATGGTGACAACTCGAATATCATGCAAATGTTTTCTTCGCATGCAACAACTGATCAATTGTGTCATATATTAACCGACACATATAAGAAAACTATGTTTTCTAGTAAAAGATGCGCGTGCCACATAAGCTGTGTTAGTTATCTTTCGCAGTGACTCAAATATCTTTCCCTGGAACGTTACCGCATTTGTTATACAAACCAACACCACTGCATTTAACGCAGATCTTCTTCAGAAAGTTCGTGTGCTTCGGCTACTCCTGTGAGGTTTCCGCATACATTTTGGTCGATGCTGAAGTGAAAGAAGTTGAATAAGGATGTGAATGGCCAAGCATTTTATAGGTATAAGCTAAGTTCGTTACAAAAACATTCTGTTGTCTCAAACAGAGTGACTTCGTTTTGTGTGTAATCGCCATGGAGTTTGCCCCTGTCATGAATTTTTTCACAATTTTTGACAGACAATACGCGCAGGAAAACTCGTCTGAATCTGCATAAAAAGGAAGTCACAACGCTTCTGTTAACATGACGGCGATAGAAGCCAGAAAATCGCCTGCGGTGAGTTTAGAATAGTGTGTTTATATGATGTAAATACATACTATACACCGCGACTACATAAACATATGCTAAATGATCCCGGTGTTCCTCTTGAGCAGGGTGCATATAAGCTCAACATAGGCGGCAAGCTCGGCGCTTAGATGAAATATCATCGTCGTCGTCGTCGTCGTCGTCGTCATCATCATCATCATCATCATTATCATCAGCCTGACTACGTCCACTGCAGTATAAAGGCTTCTCCCATGTTCCGCCAGTTAACTCGGTCCTGTGCTTGCTGCTGCCAATTTATACCCGAAAACTTCTTAATCTGATCTGCCCACCTAACCTTCTGTCTTCTGCTAACCCGCTCTCCTTCTCTGGGAATCCAGTTAGTTACCCTTAATGACCAGCGGTTATCCTGTCTACGTGGTACATGCCCGGTCCATGTTCATTTTCTCTTCTTGATTTCAACTATGGTATCTTTAACCCTGGTTTGCGTCTTAATCCACTTTGCTCTCTTCTTGTCTCTTAAGGTTACACCTACCATTTTTCCTTTCCATTGCTCGCTGCGTCGTACTTAATTTAAGCTAAACCCTCTTTGTAAGTGTCCAGAATTCTTCTTCGTAGCTAAGTACCGGCAAGATACAGCTGTTATATACATTCCTCTTGAGGGATAGTGGCAATTTACCTGTCATAATTTGAAAGTGCTTGCCGAATGTGCTCCACCCTATTCTTTTATCTAGTTACTTATTATCTAGTTCTTATTATCTAGTTCTTGATTAGTATTTTGTTGCTTTCTTTATGAAGGACTATGGTAGCAGTTGATCCTCTGTAGATTAATTCCAGGATGTTTTTATATGCTTCATCAGCGCCCTGATTCCGCAGTTTCGGCATGACTGCTGATATTTCTACTGAATCAAACGCCTTCTCGTAGTCTATGAAGACTATGTATAGTGGTTGGCTATATTCTGGGCATTTCTCTATTGCCTAATTGATAGTATGAATGTGGTCGCTTGTTGAGTAGCCTGTTAGAAATCCTGCTTGTTCATTTGGTTGATTGAATTCTAATTTTTTCTTAACACTGTTAGCAATTACTTTTGTAAAGAGCTTGTACACTACTGAGAGCAAGCTGATTGGCCTGTAATTCTTCAAGTCCTTGTCACCTCCTTTCTTATGTACTATGATGATGTTAGCATTCTTCCAAGACTCTGGTACTCTTCCCATCAGGAGACACCTCGTAAACAGGGTGGCTAGTATTTCCAACAGAATCTGTCCTCTATCATTCAGCAGATCTGATGTTACCTGATCCTCATCAGCAGCTTTGCCTCTTTGCATGCTCTCCATGGCTTTTCTCAATTCTATCATTACTGGTGGGGTGTCGTCTGGGTTGCTGCGAGCTCTTATAGTATTAAGGTCGTAGTTGTCGGGGCTACTATACAGATCTCTGTAAAACTCTTTCGTTTAGATATAGTTGTGTATAATAAAACAGGAATAAACCTCTCCATATAAGAACTGTGTTGGATGAAATTGAAAATTATCTTTCGACGTCAATTCTGGCTTTTGATATATCAAATACTAGTAAACCGTTTGTTATTAACAAAAACATGCTTCGTTGATATCCACAACATTTTGTCACAATCTCTGTTAGGTTTCCAGTGAGGCTAAACCAACCAAACACTATTCGAAGACTTCTCCGATCAGTGGAATGCAGCGTTCGACAACAACAATGTTTCTTCTGCCCTCTTCGTTCACGGCAGCTAGGCGTTTGGCAGTGTTTAGTATGTCTTCGTATTACGCGAACGTTTACAGTTAGAAAACTTCGTGAGAGCGCAACAAAACACGACACACAGAAAGAAAGAGACGAGCATCTGCGTATTTTTTTGCACTCTCACGATGGTTTCTATGTCAAAGCACCACCTCGCCCAACAGTCAACTCTCGTGAAGTTTTCAAGTTAGGGTATTGGGGAGCCTTCTGGTCTTTGTCGGCAAAGTTTCTTCAAGCTAGGAGGCAACTACTCTTAGTTTGGTAAGGTGAAAGCACGTTCTGGATACTCAATACCTGCGTTCCGCAGCCATTCCGAGCTAAGAAATTGATGATCCACTCAATATCATAATAGAAACTACCTCATAGCAGTTAATTATTCCTTTGAATATCCTTCATTAGGTTAGGTAACCGCGAAACCCATGGCAGCATTTGTCTAAGTGCTACCACCGCAACACTTAAGATGAGGCAAACCAGATTCCCGCTACTGCCTTTTCAGGCATACGCTGGTCTCAACTCAACATTCAGTAAATGCAAACACGCGTTATGGGTACGCTATAGCTGTACACCTAAAAGTGCATGGTGATTGCCGCTCGGGTTGCAGATTTGGTTTAGCGTCTGCAGAAGCTGTGTGTACATAAGAAGCCGGTCATTCAAAATGGGTGCCTGCCTCCGATAAGCTCAAGTAGTGAACGGTGAACTAATATTGTCTATCGAGGGCATCCCCAACGGCCTTGCACCGTGCTTGATGAGTTAACGCTAGGATATGTCGTCTGGCGTAGCGCTGAAAAGCCTCCACTGCTGCCAACATGATGTTCAGATACCTTATGAAAACGATGACAAGAAAGTACGCTGATGTTCAGGGCTGTAAAAGGAGACATCTGAGCGCATGACAGCCGCTCAGTGCTTTCGCTGGGCGGCGGTTGCAATGGCTTTCAGGCAGAAGGAGTGGACGTTGTGGGACATGCTCAATCGTCGCCCACTGTTGCCTGTGGCGGCGCTTGCAAACTTCTTCGCCAAATGAACCGTTTACGGAAGAGTAGCGCGACGGAAGAGCATCGTGCACGGTGTACGTACAACGCGCCTACGCGACTTTTTGCAGTCGTCATCGGCATGGGCGTCGAGCGGCATCTAGGAGCTCCAATGTTCCCACCTACAGTGCACAGCTGTGTACAGTGGTGGCTCTGGCATAAATAACGGAAACATAGGCTTTATCACAACCGGGACTCCGAAAAATCAACAAAGTCAGCTCATACTTCGCACATCCCCGTAATATATTGCGTCTGCGTTCTTCGAAAACCTCTTCGCCAGGTGTGGCTAATGGTGTTCTGAGCGAACCTTTCTCTTGAACCTCGCTGCAAAGGCTTATGAAAATACGGCAGGTGGCACTGAGCACTTTCGTATTAAAGAGCGCTTTATTTATAGATCTCATCTCGATTGCCTTCAATGTGGATATACAGTGGAAACTGTGACGCTTGATCGAACCCTGACTCCATGAAAGGTAACAGAGCGCATTTCTGCGGGACTCACCCCAAATGGAACGAGCAGCAGCTGTCGGTTTGGTGACAATAAAAAGCGTTCACACGGTCCTGGGCTTCCATTTTTCATGAACGCAGCTGTCAAACTCGTAAATGATGCGTGTCTTCGTTGCTCTGACGGTGCCAACTTGAGGCTCGGAAACTTCTTTTATCGAGAGTCAGGTGACTGTAGAGGGACGTATCCGTGATGGTCTATCAATATTACAATGTGACTTTGGGAAAAGAAAGAAGCATCCAGTAGAGTGGGAGTGTTAGGGTACATCTTTGTTCCACTTTTTACTGCAGCAATATAGGCGGACAATGTTATGATTCGTCCTCCAGATGGCGTAGTGTGCCAGCTGCGCTATAGAAAGACTGCCTGAGAAAAATCATTTCCCTTAGCTTCCGGACATGTTCTACCAGGAATTGAAACCCATCCTCACAAATGAGTGCCAGTTCGTGTATCATCTACGCTCGTCGTCGGAGTGTGGATTGATAAGTTGCAGAACTCTACGTGCCATATTGTTGAATGTGTAATTTTTTGTGGCCACAATTTCACGTAGCGAAGGGTCTGCACGCAACATGGCAACAGTGCACGTATTGTTAACGATTAGGATTTTTCGTATTGAAAAAGCAAGCAATAGATACGAGAATTAATATATCGCAAACTTTATTTTTCGACCATCTCGGAAGAGAGCAACGTTTTGTTTGCCATAACTTAGGGGAGGTGGTGTGCACTGGAAGTGCTTTGGGAATGCCCCTACTTAAGACAGTATGTGACTGCTGATGCGAAACGTGAAGCTCAAGTAACAAGGACGGGAACAAGCAGGGCTAGGGCAGGACCATGCAGAAAGGACAAAAAGAGTTCTGCATTAAGCAACGTTAATTACGTTAACTACCGAAGGAATCAGGATACAAATGGGATGAAGAGCATTAGGCAGATATGATCGGTCTATGAGTGGTAGTTGCATTTTCACCCAAAAAAAAAGCGTTATTACAGCTTCGTTATATCAGCATCATAGGTGCATGGAGGGCAAGCCGTTAAAAAATTACCGTTTCCGGTGCCAGAAAAGTGGCGACAGAAGTGGTTGAGGGGAGATTTCGACAGTTTATTCAGCAAACTGTTCAAAAGTATTTCTAAGCACAGGAATGCGCAGCAAGTTTCGAAAAATCGACTGGATACTACCCTGAGCACAACCTGTGATCTAAAACCTTCCTTCTTGCCGGCGAGAAAGACAGTAAAGGATTATCAAGGAATTATTGATCTTATATTGAAATGCTTCTCAAAAATCTTTTGAGAGGCATTTTCTTTGAGAGGCACTTCGCTACTTCTACCGAGAATAAGAAGTTTATTTATCAATGGCACACACTTACGTTAATTAGACTGGGTTGGCAAATGTGGCCTATCTTTACGTTTTCAGGACAGCTCGTGTTCTCACGCCAGCTCATTCACGCATATTCCCGTCTAGTGGACAAACGTCTTTCCAAGTCATTAAACGACAGGGAACGTGAATGTACGTGCGCGAAAACACGAGCTTTCATCAAAAGGTAAACATGGGCCACATTTGCTGACCCAATAATTATATCTGAGTTTTACGTCCCCAAAACCACCATATAAATATGCGAGGCGCCGTAGTGGAGGGTTCCCGAAATTACCGACCACCTGGATTCTTTAACCTGCAACCAAATCCGAGCACACACACCTATAGCACTTTCGCCTACACAGATAATGCAGCCGTCGCAACTGGGATTTCATCCCGTGACCTGCTGGTCAGCAGCACTGGGCCTTAGCCACTAGACCACCATGGCGGTGCCATATGACTATCCAGTGCGATTCACGTGTGTGCCGTCGCTGAATAAAGAAGGAAGGAAAACAAGAGAAAATTAATGACAGGGAGGTTAACCAGCCAATACACAGCCGGTTTGCTACCCTGCGCATTGGGAGGGGGAGGGGGGTGAAAGATAGAGAGGAGAGAGGGAAGAGAGATAAACACAGCACATTTGACAGCACACGCGCACACACTCATAGTCCAGTCTTGTCATTCGCGGTGTGTGATATTGCTGTTAAAGCCACTTGTTCAAGTCTGCGTCGCGTAGGAATTTCAACAGAGCTTTTGTCGCCTTCTGTTGCAATGTCTTCTCTCTGGCACTTGAAAAATAGTGTCCACATGCATTTGGCTGTTGTCGATGCGCACAAGAATGGACGCCAGTGACTGTCTCTGGATATCATATAATAGACAGTCGCACAGTATGTGGTACACGCATTGCAGAGAGCGTTGTCGTTCATTACTATGACAAATGAATAAGATTTTGTATGTAAAAGCCACTCCTAGCCATAAGCGATGAAGAAGTGTGGCTTCTCTTCGGTAGAGCCCAGTGGGCATGCGGAGAGCTATCAAAGAGGATAGACGATTCGTCTCGTTGTTTGGTGGGCACATTAGTGAAAACGTGATTTCACGCGGTTATTAATGGCAGCATCGGTCCGCGAAAGTGGCATGGCTTCTTCTCGTATTCTTTCAAGAGCTTCCCACGTAACAGTATCGGCCTATTCATTCCCTGTGACGCCGCAGTGACTTGGCAGCCACTGAAACGTCACATGATGCCCTTTCTCGTGTGAAGTGTGGAGAAAGCATCGAATTTCGAAAACAGGCTGTTCGTACGGCCCTCGACGCAATGCTGAGAGCACAGATTGTAGAGCAGCCATTGAGTCACCAAAAATTGACCATTGTTGTGGTAGTTCCCGATTGACCACACAAAGTGCAGCGTGCAAAGCAGCTAGTTACGGTGCTGTAGACGCTGTAGAGTGGTCAGTCCTAAAGCTGATGGTAACACCTCTTGCTGAGACAACTACTGCACCTGACGAACAGTGGCGATTCGTGGAGTCATCGGTATATATATATGTACACTGTCTGAATATTTCTCGTTCAAAAGAAGAAGAGACAGTTGTTTCAGCACGGGCGAGATGAAAGCTCATATTTCTTCCGGATTCATGGTACATTATGATGAACTGTAGGTTGAATAGGACACCAAGGGGATATCGATGCTTTAGATGCAGGAGTGAGACTTGGTGCATATGAGGACAAGAACAACAAGAAAGAAGGCAGGGAGGTTAACCAGGCACATGCCCAGTTTGCTACCCTACGCTGGAGCACTACGGCGAAAAATCTCCATACGCCAATGAAATGTGAAGTTATCACGTTTTGAAATCAATGCGTACTATTATTAATGTGCGACAAAGCGATAGTCACACCGGTAGAGAAGGCAATGGGGCAGAAACTGAACACACCATAAAACTACGTTGTGCTTTCGTTTTATATTTTTGCTACTTTTGCCACGTTTCACCTTCATGAATGAAAAAGTGGCGACCAAAGTAATAAGCAAGTGCGAGACCTTAACTGTCTCAACAGCAGTGGGGTCCACCCGACGGAGGCGCTCCTGCATGGCGTGAGCATAATCTTGCAGACCTTCCTCTAGGTTTCGCGTTCGGACGTCGAGCTCACGCCAGATACGGTAGCCGTAGATCACCGCCAGCAACTCTTCCCGGAATGCCGTGACAAACTGGTTTCAGGAATTGAAGGGCGGTTCAAGACGCCTGCTTCATTCCACGGCACCGCACGGGGCAACTTGTACGGCCTGCAAGAGCATGTTAGACTGCGTGAAGCCGCTAACCGTCGAGTGCCCGAAAAGGCCGTCAATGAAGTCGAGGAGTAATACTCTCGTGTCTTGGCCGGAAAAGGTCGGGACAGTCACCGGCATCGTCAAGCCCATGGTTGCCGACTGTCAGGTACCTCGATATCTGTGGCTCAAGGGTGGAGTTCATCCTGTTGAACGCAAAATTTATAGGTTTCGTGGCTGTGGCTTGCCAGAAATCCTCAAGGAAGATGTAGAGTCCGAGCAGGAACCATATTTAATCTTCCATGCGTCCGTCGCAACTGTCCACCTTTCCACTGCCAGCGGCTGCCGCGTGCCACGTGCGCACCAATGATCGTCGTCATTGTTCTCTTCTTCGTACAGTCAGCACACTTCGGCCACCGCTCCTACAATATATATATATATATAGTGGGAGTAATAATTCAATGGGCCAGTTAGTCTTCTTGAAGCTATGGGATATGGCACAACGGGAGCGTTGTCAACAAGGAAATGGACGAAGATGAAAGAGAGCCGACCGACCCATTAGGGGAAACCCTTTCCTTACGCACGCCGTCACGGACCCCTCCCGCCAGCGCGGCGACAATATTAGGTGGCCCGACACACTCCAAGAACTGACCAGCACAGAATTAAAACCGGATGTGGACGTACACGGACATTTGATTTTGTTCTCAGTGTTGACAGTGGTTCTTCCTCTTTTTTACCTTTTTTTCTTTTATTCTTTTTGTCTTTTTTCTTTTTTTCTGTCTATCTTTCTTTTTTTAGTTCTCTCTCACTCTAGAAAACACCTTACAAGGCGAGAGGGACGCGGAAGCAACGAAGTTTGGAAGTTCATGTTAGTATAACTCATCCCCTGATGAAGGGAGGACCCCTTCCGAAACTGTTGGGAAATAAATGTATTTATCCTTGTTGACAACGCTCCCGTTGTGCCATATCCCATACATAAACATATATATATATATATATATATATATATATATATATATATATATATATATATTTATATATAGTGAAGGTATGGGATATGGCACAACGGGAGCGTTGTCAACAAGGATAAATATATTTATTTCCCAACAGTTTCGGGAGGGGACCTCCATTCATCAGGGGATGAGTTATACTGACATGAACTTCCTTGCTGCCGCGTCCCTCTCGCCTTGAAAGACGTTTGCGAGAGTGAGAGGGAACTGGAAGAAGGAAAAAAAAGGAGAAAAAAGACGAAAAAAGAAAGAAAAGAAAGAAAGTAAAAAAGAGGAAGAACCACTGTCAACACTGAGAACGAAGCCAACTGTCCGTCTACATCCACATACGGTTCATATCACGTGCTGTTCAGTTCTTGGCGTGTGTCGGGCCACCCAAGATTGTCGCCGCGGTGCCGGGAGGGTCCGGGACGGCGTGCCTAAAGAAAGGGGTTTCCCCGTAGTTGGTCGTTCGGCGGGCGGTGGGCGGTGTGTGTAAAAAAGGAAAGGTTTCTCGTTAATGGGTCGGTCGGCTATTTACCTTTAATCTTCGTCCGTTTCCCTTCAACGGTCATGAAGTGGTAGGCGAACGTAAACACTTTGTATGTGCATGTGAAAAAAAAAGGACAGTGTACACGTACGAGTCAGTCAGAAAAAAGCATGGTCTCCAGCTATCAATCTTTGTCACCAATTTTCTCCTGGCTTACTTCTCGGAGGCAGTTGAGTTTTCCGGGGTCCTCGTTGATACCGGCTACTAATGTACGAAATTTGAAAATAAAATATGCCTCACGCTGTTCGCGCTCGCGTCTGTTTGAAAAACCGGACTGCAAAAGAGTTACGCTAATATTTTTAAAACCGTGGTTTGGCAGGCGCAGATGTCTAGATAAAGGTAGCTTCGGCAGTGAAGTGGCGTGGTACCGGTGATTATTGAACCGCAGCCGAAATGGCGTGTCTGTTTGGCCGATATATTCTTGTCCGCAGATGTTGCAATGTAGCATGTATATTACGTTACTGGAGTCACAATTAAGGCTTTCAGTTATGCAGAATTTGAAATCCGAGAAGTTCGCTTTGGATTCACGTGTTGTGAGCATCTGTGGGCATACCTTGCATCGAGATTTTCCGCAGGGATGGCACCCTGATTGAATTTTGGGGGTGTTTGTTTTTGCCCTGACAAGAATGTCCTTCAGATTTTTATCCCGGCGGTACACCACGTGAGGTGGCTACGCGAAAATAGAAGTTAGTCGTTTTCTTTGCCTGATTATGTTGAAATGGCGGGAAAGTATGTTGTTGATTCGTGGCGCTGATGAGGAGTAAGTTACTACAGTATCAACAACATACTTTCCCGCCATTTCAACATAATCAGGCAAAGCAAACGACTAACTTCTATTTTCGCGAAGCCACCTCACGTGGTGTACCGCCGGGATAAAAATCTGAAGGACATTCTTGTCAGGGCAAAAACAAACACCCCCAAAATTCAATCAGGGTGCCATCCCTGCTCGATGCAAGGTATGCCCACAGATGCTCACAACACGTGAATCCAAAGCGAACTTCTCGGATTTAATTTTGCATAACTGAAAGCCTTAATTGTGACTCCAGTAACGTAATATACATGCTACATTGCAACATCTGCGGACAAGAATATATCGGCCAAACAGACACGCCATTTCGGCTGCGGTTCAATAATCACCGGTACCACGCCACTTCACTGCCGAAGCTACCTTTATCTAGACATCTGCGCCTGCCAAACCACGGTTTTAAAAATATTAGCGTAACTCTTTTGCAGCCCGGTTTTTCAAACAGACGCGAGCGCGAACAGCGTGAGGCATATTTTATTTTCAAATTTCGTACATTAGTAGCCGGTATCAACGAGGACCCCGGAAAACTCAACTGCCTCCGAGAAGTAAGCCAGGAGAAAATTGGTGACAAAGATTGATAGCTGGAGACCAAGCTTTTTTCTGACTGACTTGTACGTGTACACTGTCCTTTTATTTTTTTTTCACATGCACATACAAAGTGTTTACGTTCGCCTACCACTTCATGACCGTTGAAGGGAAACGGACGAAGATTAAAGGTAAATAGCCGACCAACCCATTAACGAGAAACCTTTCCTTTTTTACACACACCGCCCGCCGCCCGCCGAACGACCAATTACGGGGAAACCGCTTTCTTTAGGCACGCCGTCCCGGACCCTCCCGGCACCGCGGCGACAATCTTGGGTGGCCCGACACACGCCAAGAACTGAACAGCACGTGATATGAACCGTATGTGGATGTAGACGGACAGTTGGCTTCGTTCTCAGTGTTGACAGTGGTTCTTCCTCTTTTTTACTTTCTTTCTTTTCTTTCTTTTTTCGTCTTTTTTCTCCTTTTTTTTCCTTCTTCCAGTTCCCTCTCACTCTCGCAAACGTCTTTCAAGGCGAGAGGGACGCGGCAGCAAGGAAGTTCATGTCAGTATAACTCATCCCCTGATGAATGGAGGTCCCCTCCCGAAACTGTTGGGAAATAAATATATTTATCCTTGTTGACAACGCTCCCGTTGTGCCATATCCCATACCTTCACGAAGACTAACTGGCCCATTGAATTATTACTCCCACTATATTTATATATATATATATATATATATATATATATATATATATATATATGATTATATACAGATGAAGAAAACGAAGGTCAAACGTAGTCAATATTGTGCTTACACTAATTTCCCCCTCGCGCGGAAGCGGCCAATTAGGTCTCTGTTTATGATGGTGGTGTACGGCGCACGAATGGTTTTAAGCGCGACACGTGAACAACCTCCGTGCCACGAAAACGGCCGTCGGAAGGCATGACAACAGGGGTTACTCGATAGTTAACAGGAGACTTCTGCTCGGCGATAGCGTAGGGGCCGATGAAACGTGAGTGAAACTTAGCACGCAGGCCGGGAACCCGCGTTGGGGTCCACAACAGTACTTCGTCTCCAGTATTGAAGTGAACTACGTGGTGGACGCCATCGTAGCGAGTCTTCCGCTTTTGTTGGCTTGCCTGTGTATTGGGGTGGGCGCGTCGGCGACAATCGGCCAGGCGAGAGCTTAAGTGCTCCCTCGATGACGTTGACAAGTTCACAGGGACGTCAAAAAAAAATGTCGAGCGGAGATGTTGGTTGACGGCCATAGACGAGAAAGAATGAGGAATAGCCCGTTGTGCGCTGCGTAGCGGTATTGTACGCAAAAGTCACGAATGGCAGAATGGTATCCCAGTTGGTGTGGTCGGCGTTGATATACATAGATATCATGTCGGTCAAAGTTCGATGGAAGCGCTCTGTGAGGTTGTTGTCTGGGGATGGTAGCTAGATGTCGTCTTATGAATCGTATTACATGCGTGGAGGACTTGTTCGAGTAGTTTCGAGAAAAACGCCTTGCCGCGATCGCTCAATAAGATGCGTGGTGCACCATGTCTTAGAAAGATTGCCGCCAGAAAAAATGCGGCAATGTCCTCTGCTGATCCTGAAGGAAGTGCAGCTGTTTTGGCGTACCTTGTTAAGTGGTCAACTGCTGTGACAATGCAGCGCTTGCCGCTAGCTGATATTGGTAGCGGTCCGTAGAGGTCAATGCCAATGACTTCGAAGGGAGCATCAGGACACGGAAGAGGTTGTAGAAGACCGGCCAGGGAGGAAGTGGGTCGCTTGCGGCATTGGCATAGTGAGCATGATGCAAAATATCGCGCTACACAGTTGGAAAGGCCAGGCCAGGCAAAACGACTGCGGACGCTTTCATAGGTTTTTTGAAAACCGAGATGACCAGCCTTGGGGTCATCGTGAAACACCTCCAAAATCTGCGCCCTTAGAGAACGAGGAGCAACAGGAACCCAGCACTGTCCTTCGGTGTGCAAGACAAAGTGGTAAAGGATTGAGTTTTCAGTCTTGAAGTTCCGCAGCTGTCGATGGGCGCGAGCGAAGGGAAGACGAGAGGAGCCTTGAAGGCGCTGCTATGTATATATATATATATATATATATATATATATATATATATATATATATATATATATATATATATGTCTCTGTGTGTGTGTGTGTTCCATGTCCTGTGTCCTGTTGAGTTTCACTGGTGTATACTGCATTGCTACTTTTAGAGTCCTGCGTTTTTCTCTATTCACTATTATACCTTCGTGGCCTCAATGTGTTCGTGGCCTTTGAGGTATTCTTCAATAAATAATAAATAAATACACACCACACAATCAGCGATAGAGCAAAATGAACGCATTGTAGCATGTGATAATAAGGGTCCTATATATACATGAAGAATGTACACAGTTCTTCCTGAGGCAGCTTCAACCACTGGGCTCAGTCCTTGTCAGAGAAGCTACTTTGCACGCAGCACACTCGGCTAAAATTTCAGCTTGGACCCATGACATTTGAAGTTTGCATCTATCACTATTGTCGCATTTATCACGGCTAGCGCCGATATTTTCCTAGAACAAACGACAGCAAACCTGAACTTTCTGCGAAACAGGCCCTTCAACGTGCTCTCGTTAAAATGTGGCTCATCAAAGCCACTGTCGAATGAAGCTGTCTAGAACGCCTGAGCAAAATCAACATTTCTCTTCTTTTTTATCTTACGTCATTGTATTTATTTGCCCGCCTATCACCACGCTTTCTAAACTTCCCAGTCCTGAAGGTGTTTTAGCAGTATACCTTCTTGATCGCAGGCCTACAAGCTCCTCGCAGACCCTTCACATTGTTTCCCAGTGCATCCAGAATTGGTCGACTTTTGACCAATCACTGATGTCATGTGATGGCGTCGTAATGTCACGTTTCGCAACGATGACGTAATCACATCGTGTTTACACCGACGCCACCAAAGGTTGCTTTTCTTATTTGAGGAGAAATATAAAGCTCGCGCTTGGATAATGTGGCCGAGGCAGGGATCACAATCGACCAGAGGGAGCTCCATAAGGGCCCATCAATCCGGCAAGATTCGTACGAACCCCGACGTCTAATGACTGTCCTCCTGCCTGGCAGGCTTTACACCTTCGTGTTAGATTCAGAAACGTAACATTACGAAGGATTCCGGTTGTATGGGAGCTAGAAGTGAATGAGGCGGAAGGATCCGTGGCTGCTACGCAAGCGCGAAAGAGGGTGCGGCGGTAAATGGAGAGCGGGCGTTATTTATGGTCGTCGTTGGCGTACCGACGCACTCAAGTAACAAAAGTATCGGCTTGGCAGAAAAGCTGATTACGGCTCAGGAAAGTTATCAGAGCGACTCTGCCGGCCCCTGCTTCCATGTGAATAAAAAAAAGTTAGGAAACGCGATTAGGACTGGCAGTTTGGTAGCATAGCAGCCTTTAAAAGTCGCACATATGTTTTCGATCTCGTCCCACTTGAGCGTATAGTCCTTTTTTTGTTCGGTTGCTCCCGGACACTATGGAAGAACTTTTTCAGCAGTGTGGCCTACTTAGACTGTTGGCGTTCGGTTTGTTCTTTCTTTCATGTGAGTTTTGTATTTTTACTTGAAGTTCTTACTGTTGCATATAGATAGCAGTTTTTTTAGTTACTAGCTATATAAAAAAACGACACGAATATGAAGCACTTGAAGCGAACTTGATTTTTTCTCTACCGCAGTGTACTTTCTTTTGAGCTATTAGATGAGCTATGATGGTAGTGTAAGAAATCTTAATCAGTAAGAGAGAGAGAAAAAGAATATAAGAAAGGTTAGGAGGTTAACTTGGCAAAGTCTTGTTTGCTACCCTACACGAGGGAAGAGGGGAATAAGGGGGTAAAATAAAAAGAACGGAGCATGTGGACATTGCGTATCACACGCACACCACACACACAGTGCAGGGTCTCACGGGTGGTCGCTCAGTGATGTTGCCTTCAAGAATTGTCGAAGGGCTTGTATAGGTTTTTGGGCTGATGAACTAGAAGACCACGCGCCCATAATCTTCCACTGTGTAAACGGACGATCATGCAGTCTTCTCAAGGCACAGTGGAGTGTCCCACAATCTTTTTCAAAGCCGGGACAACGGCAGAGGACATGGTCAAGTGTTTCTACCCAAGCAGTAGTAGTTATCACCGCTGGGGGAGTGAACCATGCCAATCCGATAACTGAAGAAGTTTGTGAAGGCTACGTTGACCTACAACTGCCACAGCATCGCAGCGTCACGTCGTGAAGTCTTTGATGGCCGCTGTACTTGGAGTAATGAACCGTGATTCTGTGGGCTTCGATCGGAAATGATTGGAGGACTCCATTGGAGAAGTGTGGCACCATGCGCGGTGTGGTGATGTCGTCTTGCAGCGTCGACCCTTGAAAAGGGTATCAGCAGTGTAGGCGCTCCATCTTGGGCACATCGAGCAGCGTTGTCGGCAATGTGGTTACCAGTGATCCCACAGTGACCCCGCAACCACTAAAAGACTATGTTATGCCCTCGATTAGTGTCTAGATGACTGATTTTATTGATCTGAGACACGAACAGATGATAGTTCACGCAGCGCACATATGCACACATTGAACTGTTGCCTTGAAATCGCAGAATGTAGCCCACTTGCCTGGAAATTCTCGCACAACAAACTTTATTGCGACTAAAACGGTGACAAGGTCCGAGCCTGTAGATGTCATGACGTGTCTCGTTTCAAGCTTTACGGTGATTTAGCGAGATAGGAATACAGAGATGCCCGTCGAACTTTTCGATACTGTACTGTACATATAAATGTGAGTTCAGATGTACATGCCCAGCTATCTGGGACATCTCTAGTGCGGCAAAGCCTACCCAAGGAGAAGCGCTGGGGGGTAACGCTACGGGGAGCATTTTTCAAAAAAGAAAATGATTACTGAGAAATGCCTGAATTTTCGCTTATTACACTTCAGGCACCTAATGCTGACCTCATTATGCTGGCACAACCTCATTATGCTGTACAACGCAATTAGTTTTAATTGACCGGCTGGAGTTTTTTTTTCCCGATACACTTATGTGTATGCATTGAAAATGTATAGGGTGATTTTTGAAAAGCTAACGGTAGCGCAACGTTAAGTTATTCGCTAATTGCACTCTAGTGACATGCAAGATAGTACATCCTGTCTTTTTGTTTGCACTTTTACGGGATCACGGTTTGTGGATTTTTTTCTCAAAGAGCTTTCCTGTATCGATAGTGTACGAAAGCACCAATACAGAGGTAAAGAAATCACCTGTCAGTAAATTGATGAGAAAGTGAACGTTGGTCATTGTAAAACTTCAGCAAAAGTCTGCAGACATGACGTACATGCAGTCGATGAAGCATCAGAAATTTCATAACTGTAATAAGTAATTATTACTAGTGTAACCCTTTCATTTAAACTTGCGGGGGCACGTATATCATCAACGGTATGATCTACATGCTACAATATTAACACTCTCGCAGTCGTTTATTAGTTTAAGGTAAGCCAAAAATAGTGAGGCTTGTCAAGAGTTTATGACCAACATAAAGAGCAGGTATTAGGCACTATGGCATATATGCCATTTTTATGACATGATTTATATGCCATCATAGTGTGGTTGCGGCTGTTACATTCACTGAAGGTACACTGTAAATGGTACTATGCAATGTTACTGTGTGATAAATATACATGAAAAGTGTTGACATTAAAATCATCGCATGTATGTCATGTATGACATGACTTACGTTCCACGGTCGTGGCGCGCTCGCAGCGGTTTTGTTTTCTTGATATACACTAAATTCGCTATGGCAAGGCATGACTGTATGGCGAACGCAAATAATAAATCCTTACATAGAAATCATGGTACGCATGTCATGTACGGCCTGATTTGCAAACCACGTTCGTGGCGTGCTAGCGGCCGTTTCGTTTGCTGGACATATACAAAATTTGAAATGACGCGACATGACTGTATAGCGAACCTAAAAAAATACAGCATATCCATAGAGTGAGTGCATGAAGGTCAATGGGGCGAAACATCTGTCTGTCTGTCTGTCCGTCTGTCTCCCCGTCACTCCTTTCATCCGTCCGTCCGTCCGTCCGTCTGTCTGTCTGTCTGTCCGTTCGTTTGTCTGTCTGTCCGTCCGGTTATCCACCCGTCTGTCCTTCTGTCTGTCTGTCTGTCTGTCTGTCTGTCTGTATGTCTGTCTGTCTGTCTGTCTGTCTGTCTGTCTTGCTGTCTGTAACACGAATCAGCCACCCGGCCAAACCTTAAACACATGTTGAACGCTAAGCCATCTTGAATTCTTGGCTGCATTTATACTGATGACCATTGTCGATCCGAAAGCAAATATTACGCATATCTGAGGTGTTCATAATGGTGACCATTGTCGATCTGAAAGCAAATATTGTGCATATCCGAGGGACAACATAAAGATCTAAATATCTGGTGGTGTGCTAAATTGCTAGAAAATGCTTAGATACGTAATCCTAGATACCCTAGTGTTCTCTGCGCTGTGCTTAAAATGCGACGCCATGCTAAAGAAAGAAGGTGTTTCTTATGCTTAGATGAAAATGCGTAGCTAGAGACGAGAAAATACTCTACTGATGATATGGTGCTGCCTGGTGGCAGTAGCTCTAGATTTTACACTAGCTGATGTTTTCCGAAGGCACTGCCCGATGGCGCTGCTATCTCAGGCAGTGCCTTCTCTTTTTTATCAATGCCAGCCTTCTCTTTTTCATCAATGGGCATCGTGGAAATGTCATCGGCGTATACAGATGTCAGATGGAAATGTCAGATGGAAATGTCATCGGCGTATACCGATAGATTTGCTGATCAAGGGAGAGCCCGGACAAGTCCAATGCTGGGGATGGTAAACAAAGTAGGGCTAAGAGCCTCACCCTGTGGGATGCCATGACAGGTGTAGAGATCAATGTTGCGGTAATCCGCAGCAAGTATGAATAAGTATCTCTCTTCAATAGGTAGCTCCGGGTCAATGGAAGCATTTCTCTACTAATTCAACTATTTTTCAGGGCATCAAGAGTGACGTCGTGCATTACGTTGTCGTTGGCCCGCTTCACGTCGAGGAACATAGCAACTAATATACGCTTGATTTAATGTAACATTACGCTAGGCTACGTGGAAATACGATACGCTCCAATGTTGGCGCTTACGCCCATAACTCCAGCATTGCGTCGCCACGTGTTCCTTGGGGCATTAAGAGACGCTCCCGGGGGTGGTTATTTAGGCGACACTCCGTGTGCACACTTACACATGCATTGATTGATTGATATGTGGGGTTTATCGTCCCAAAACCCCCATATGATTATGAGAGACGCCGTAGTGGAGGACTCCGGAAATTTCCACCACCTGGGGTTCTTTAACGTGCACCCAAATCTGAGCACACGGGCCTACAACATTTCCGCCTCCATCTGAAATGCAGCCGCCGAAGCTGAGATTCGATCCCGCGACCTGCGAGTCAGCAGCCGAGTACCTTAGCCACTAGACCACCGCGGCGGGGCACACTTACACATGCACATGTGAAAAGAATGTAATATACAACAGCTTCTTTTTATTTCACAAAGTTCATAACACTATTTGTGCAACATTCTTCACATTGCAAGTTGAATAGTACTTTTTATAGAATTGATTATTTAATAAGCACCTACAATATGGCCGTTGACTGGGCCGTTTCACCGTCTTGTTTTAAGCTATGAGAAATGTAATAGATCTCCAGGATAATTTCAAAGTGTATTGAACAAATGTCAACAAGCCTCCCGCGTTTCTCCTTCCTAATGATATTGAAAACAGCTCTTGCATTTCCATGTTATGGTGCTAAACTACAACCACCACTCTCTAGTTTTAACACTGTTCTTATGCGTCTCTTGAATGCTAAATACAACCGCAATATGCAGAAGTCGGTGTTTTACGCCATATTCAAGAAGTCGTTCTCGAATATCTACCGTGTTTGTGAATGTATGTTCAAAGTTTATGCTGCATTCGCCCTCAGGCAAGCTCGAATTTCAGTGGCATGACAAATTACAGCCAGCCTTCTCTCGATGCACCACTACATATATCTCTCTACCATAATCTGTCATTGTCCTTTCTAATAGTCCCACAGAGCAAGTGTTTTCTTGTTTTGCCAGTTATATTGCTTTATAGTGTAAAAAGATGCTACACGCATCAGCAAATCTTACTCTTTACCATTTTCATTCGCCTCACAACACAAAACACACCAGTAAACTGTATATAGGGCGTTGTTGCCATGGAGAAAGGAAGTACCACAGCATGCCCGTTGAAGCTAGAACTCAGGGGCCACGAAACGAAGAAAAAGCTCGAGGGGAAACACCGGTGTCTTCATGCTTCATTATTTGTGGCCAATAAAAAAAACATTTCCGACATTCACGGCTGACTGGTGTCTGAAGCCAAGGACCACTGCTCTATTCTCTAACAGCCCTCTTGAGCTTTCTAAGACTCGAGCCATTGTTCCCCAACCAAACAAAAAAAGTGTGAGACGCTGCACCGTTTCATCGATCAGGTGAGCTGGCTCTCGCGGGTTGCCAGAAGAACACGGACACACACGCATCTGTAATGCAGATCGGGACACCCCGGTGTAGCACCGTTCTTCTTACGCGCTGGTCGCCCAAGGCACGCAGTTCCAATAGTTGGGTAAGCTTCTCTCGGGTTAGAGCTGGGATCACGGGGCCCTCTATCACCAAGTTGCTAACGCGTTTCGTTCAGTTCAATTATAAACCATTCAAACGGAATACGATTCTTACCTTCTGACTTCAGCCTCTTTTTGCCGAATTGAAATTTTTATGTTAGCAAATAGGTTGATTCGCACTGTGGGGAGAAACATGCCTTTTCACATTCTCATGAGACCTAGCAACAGTTGTTTGCATATATTCTCGGTGGGGAACTCGTGGTAATTGTGTAAGCTGGCAGCACAACTTCAGCATTGCAACTAGCACCTAATACTTACCTAAGTTCCTGGTGTTTTCTGGTTGTTATGTTATTCGCCTACGTTCTACGTTACTTATTCGCACGCGAAAGCAGTCCTATACATTTACACTTCCAAGAGGAATTTAATTTTCGAAAACAATTACTGCCTGTCTTTCTTCAGATACTCGTAATCTATCCTGAAGTGTATGTCATGTTGCTGTTGACGGCGAATATGCCCTTTTAATGCTGCAGCGCCACTTGAGAAGTGATTACTTAGTGAAACGTAATGAAATGACGCTAAAGATATGAACAATTGTACGCCCATACATAGAGTAAACAGTCGCAAATAATTTATATAACCACTTGTTTACAGCTGCTTAGCAATACCAAAAGTAAGATGGTATTACCAACACCATGGGCCTTAAGCTTATATATTGCGCTGTTGCTTGTGAAGATGGCACATCTGGTTCGGGTTACGTAGACCAAGATCAGCGAATGGTGTTTAAAAATACAATTTAGGTTAACCAGTGTTACGTGATCACCGCAAAAGGAACTGGCTTCCGATCATGCTTGGTTTAACAGCATTGTCTCTCTACCGTGAGGCATTCGCTTGTGAGATATTTAAAGCGTGACTGTCTAGTAACATGCGCAATAAATTTCTTCAAACTGCTTTTTTTTCGTTTCACTGGCGAGAGATATGGTCTCGCCCTTCATATCCCTGCATGCTGCAGCCTCCTCGTAGGCGCATATAAAAAAACCCCAAGATGCATGCATGTCGTAACTCCCGAGACGTGGCAGTCGAGCGAACACAGATAGGATTTACCGCAATTCGTGCTGCAGGGCACGCGATACAAAGAGAGCGCGTCCGCTTGTACACTTCACGCGGGGGTGCTTTACATCTCACCGATTCGTTTACACCTGCGGGCAATGCTCACTCTCCTCACTGGTTTCACAGCAGTCAGCACTTCCCAGATTTAGCAGCCTCACTTGCGGGTTTCAGCTGCCTCTTCAGTGCGAGCGATGATGCCGGCGCTCTCATAGCGACTAGTAATTGCCACATGACTTCACCTTAACAAGATGCGCTTTCATTACAAACAAGGGTGGTTAAAATTTTCAATACTGAATTTTGAATACTTGCCTGCTATTTGTTTATGATAGGGTCCAAGGGTTCGTATTTTTTTTCTTACCTCACAATAACGAATACTGAGAACGTGCGAAACTAGAGCGGCAAGCCTTGCCCCTTCAGCAGCACATCCAGTACGTCGGTGTGTCTTTGTTACTGCAAAAGCGCAGAAGGCCGAAGCCAAGCACTAACGTACGGTAAGTGATCGTTCGGAATACGATAGCGACAGCGACTCAATTCAAGCAATGTGCGTGGCAACACCTCATCGCGTTCGCAAACTCCGCTCTCCGTTTTTGCGAAAACAATGCGGTTTTACGGGAAAGCGCACTCACCCCGAAAACCCAGCACACTTGAAAACAAGAAAAAGGGCTTGAACTGCTCTTGTTCACATATCTCATTCAGACTGGTTTATATAACTGTGCGCAGTGTGCGGCGACTCATTGTGCTGTATACCATAGCCATCTCTCATCATGCCTACCTCTTTTCTATTTCTTTTCCGTTTGCATTTAGTCCCATGAAGATTAGCAGGCTAGAAACACGCTTTCCTGCTCATCCTTTCCTCCTTGTTCTCATTAAAGAATATATTCTTCTTTTTTCTTCTTGCTCACACGCGAAGGAGTAGCGCCACATTCGCAGAAAATCTTCTCAACCTTTCCTCCGTGGACTTGTTCGCCGAAACTTGGTTACATTTTTTTTTACTGCATGGATGAATGGATTGATATGGCTGTATACCCTTTAGATCGGGCGGCGGCAAACGCCACCTAGCCGTAATTCTTAGTGAACCAACAACTAGATTCATCTTCTTTTTTCCCCTTTACATAGTGAAGTTGAGGACCGGCCCTTAGCAGTGAAGGATTTATTTTCGCTAGTGCCTTGATTTCAGCAACCAATTAGATAACCTCCTTCTAGTTATTTCTACCCGCTTAAAATCTATTTTGCCCTCGCTGTCCCTAAACACCAGTGCTTTGAAAAACTCTGCGCCCTCATCCTGAACTATAGGATGAAGCCCCTTACAGAACATTATCAGGTGTCCGGTAGTTTCCTCCTCCTCTCCATACGCACTGCGAACCAAGGCAAACCGGGCCAAATACAAATACCCCTTTGGCACGGTATGTCTTGGTTCGCAATACTCCTGTCCTGGCCTCAATCAGTAGAGAACTACCCCGAGTATTATCATAGATCCTTTCCTTGGCAATTTCCTGCTTAAATGTTTGATGGATCTCCAGTGCGGGCTTCTTAAGCATGTCAATGCTCCGCCTGGTTGGCAACGAAACAGCCAATAGCGAAGCAAGAGCGGCAGTATACGATGCTCCTATGTACGTCAAAGTACCGTATTCACGAAGTGACGTCAACAAATTGCTGAGATCGCTCATGCGCGAACGCGCTGCCACTTACTCGTCGCTACCAGATCACCGGAACAAGCGTCTGCGGGAAACAGACCCCCCGTATGACTTTTCGTATTGCATATAAAATCAGGCGAAGACATGCTAATCTACTTCACCGAAATCGCCTGGGCGTCACCTTCACTCGCCACTACACCCAACTAATCGGCCGTGCGGACAGCCCGAATTGTGAGCGCTGTCAAGTGCGCGAAACTTTAGCTCACATATTTTGTGACCGCATTATACGTGACGCAAAGAAAAATGCAAACTGCAACGTTCGCAAGCATCGGGCGAACGCCATTGAGTGAATGCCGCGTATTGTCAGCAATTAACGACCAGTGTGAAAAGCTGCTACAAAGGCTGTTTTAGATTTTATAAAGAGCACTGGGCTAGATACTAGACTGTAGGGTACTATGCTAAGTGGCTACTGTACATACGCACCTCCTCTTCTTGTCTCCATCATCACCCTTCATCCCTCTTTCTTTCCCCCTTCCTTATCCCCTTTGTAGAGTAGAAGGCTAGAGCGAACTAGCTCATGCCAACCTCTCCGCCTCCTAATAAATTCTCCCTCACACACTCCATTTCCTTCACCTTCTTCTTAACCGATAGTTCTTCTGGTTTGGCCCCCTTCTCTTTTCTAAGTACTTACCCCTCAATATTCTGGTTCGCTTCCTCTGTTTTGTATCGACATTCTTCATGTACAAGTAGCTAAACACCTTCCTAGCACAACACTCCTCCCCCATTTCTCTCAATCGCTTCTCAATATTTATCTTGCTGCTAGCTTCCCTGCCCTCAAATGATGTCCATCTCATATCGCCTCGTACTCCCTGATTTGGTGTATTCCTGTGAGCTCCCAAAGCAAGCCTACCTAATCCACGTTGCTTATTTTCTAATCTTGCCTGAACTCCTGATATCATGCACAAGACCGCATTGCCGAATGTCAGACCAAAAACCATGACCCCTTTCCATATCCCTCCCACAACATCATACCTATTGTAATTCCACAGTGCCCTATTTTTCATCATTGCTGCATTCCTGTTACCTTTATTCGTTACGTATATCTTGTGTTTCCTTAGGTATTCAGTCCCACTGCTTATCCATACGGCCAGATATTATTTGTATTTATCTGTTATCTCTAGCGTGACCTCCTGTATCCTAAGCTCAATACCTTCATTATCTATAAAAATCATGGCTGCAGATTTTTTCTTACTGAATCTTAAATCTAACCTATCTCCTTCATTACCGCAGATGTCAATCAATCCCTGCAAACATTGCTTGTTGTCGGCCATTAGCATTATATCACCACGTTAAAAATCACGTTATAAATTGTTATAAATTCACTGGAACAGCAATACGCTCGTCCAGCGAAATCATTCTGTGGTTACTTGAAAAAGTGTTTCACGGCCCCCTTGACGGCTCGCATTCACGACGCGGAGGTCCCACGTTTG
Source organism: Rhipicephalus microplus (assembly GCF_043290135.1). Lineage (NCBI taxonomy): Eukaryota > Metazoa > Arthropoda > Arachnida > Ixodida > Ixodidae > Rhipicephalus > Rhipicephalus microplus. The sequence goes on along the minus strand of NC_134709.1, from coordinate 71,446,854 downwards.
ATTTCGCGCACCGGAGTCTTTCTTCTGGATATTGTTTCTTTCTTGCGTTTTTATATACATATAGATACGTATACATATACGCTGCATGACATCGACGCCGACGCCACCGGCGAAATCCAGCCTAGAATGTTGATGTAATTGCTCTCACAATCAAACTAGAGATAATTCTGGTTCTTAGTTTAACTATATAGGCATATCGCTACGGGAACGGGGCATATGACAATATAGTAATATTGGCCAATTTCTAATATAGAGACGCAAGTAAAATAGCATTGACAGGAAAGCAGCCAAACCGCATATAAGTGAATTATGAGCGGGTGTTTTTATCTGTGCATTTTTGTTAAGTTCGGCAGAACTCCTGACATGAAAAATAGAAAATGACTGTGAAAAAAAAAATTCTGGCTGCGAGAACTTATCGAAATGGCAAAACAAACTCGAGTGCTTCTAGCTCAAGTGATCGAACTGAGCCAAGGAGTGCCAGCGACACAAATGGATCGACCATAATCGACTGCACTGGAATGGTGTGCCATGTGTGTCCCTCTATGCCGTCTGTTTGACCCCCCAGTGCAGTATTGGAGTTCTTTCGAAATAGCCTGGCAAAGCCTGACGAACACTAGGCGCATTGGAAGGCGTTCTTGTATCAGCAACGAGGCCCTAATCAGATTCTGTATTTGTTCCGGCTGTCTCAGTACCTTAGTAAGTCAGAGTGGAGAGTATCGATGACATTTAGTTTGCTGAGGTACGCGCTTTGAATACTCGACTATCCAAAATCTTTGCACTGAATTTGTAGTCTGTAGGGCACAAAACGTTAACCGAAGCAAAAGGAACGCAGCCTATCAAATGGCCATTATCTTTTCTACTATGGAGCTTTGTGTAGAACATTGTATTTTGCCTGTATTTCACTAATTCGACTACAGGTTAACATTGATATAATGGTCATTTCTGCGTAATAAAGAAAACTACATTCTCTCTTCAGCAAATGTGAAAGATAATCTGTCTATGAGGAATAGACCGGAAAACCAGACTGAAGAGAGGCAGAGATACCACATTCAAGGAATGGTGGGCAACATCCACTCTATGGGATACGGTTGCACGCAGTCAATGAATTTCATAGGACCTAAATTATTTAAACGATGAAAGGCATCGTTGAATCATTTTGTTGTCATGGCTACAATAGTGACGCTCGCTGACACTTTAACGTTTAAAGGCACATTTATTTTCCATAAATTGCAGAGAAGGTGACAGCCGCAGTAGATAAGCCTCCAGAGCATAGGGCGCGTTCTTCGAACGCCGCAGGCATGGTGTCTGCAGCGGCAATGTCATCTCTTCATTCAGTTTGATTTATTCACAATTACAATACAATTACAAATAACAAACTCCCCGTATTTTGATTAGATATTACTGCCTATTACCTCTCATTATTATGGTGTCTAACAAAGAACAACGAGCCCTTAAATTTACGCTTCTTTTTTTTCGTACAACTGAGAAATTTTTATATCTTCTAATGACTCTCTCTTTGATAGTTTGCGGTCGTTCATCTATAAAATGATTTCGAACGCAAAAAGTATCGTATCAATAATGTGAAAGTAACATACATTTCTTTTAAAATGTTTTTAATCATCAAAATATTTTATTTCTTTTCTATACAATGAAGCAATAAATCAGCACTGCTTGTCTCCTTCCGACTCGGGCTACTTATGCGCAATAAAAAAAAACAAAATCTTTCTAGATCCTTCTCCATAAGTTACAATTTTACGCGAGCTCGAAATGAGTTTTTTAGATCACTTGCATTGAACAGTTTCGAGACAAATAGTTCAGCCTTCAGCATTGTTCGGAATATAATACTACTGCATGTCGTACATTTATTTACACTAGTGCCCTTAGGTCCCCAATGGGGCTCTATTCAGGAGATGAAGTATTTCTAGTAAAGATAAGTGCCGTTCTGAAGGACAGGATGTGCTACCCTTCGATAAACAAACGTCGTTCGAACTTGTACACTTGAAATATAAGCAATGCTCTGTATCCTGGTGGCACGAACCACTATTTAATCAAGTGCCATACCCAAAATTCCAGATGAAATACGCTTCAAATTTTACGGCGGAAATTCAAATGGTACCATTCTTCGTTATGTTTTCATAGCGATCCTTGAACTTCATAAACCCGATTGAATATGTTCAAGATGGTGTCCTCCGGTAATGATATCTGTTACAAAACCGCGCTTGCCGTAGTAAACTAGCCGCGTGTTTAACACCAGAAGTACACTCGCAAATGCACTTGATAGTCAGGAGGTTCTGTATCGCTGTGCGTCGTCATCGTCAAAAGGCTGCCTCATTTGCTCGCTTGGGACACCCCTAATTAGGCCGACTGCTGAAAGCTGCTCATGTTTGTCCGTGAGCTCCAGTCTGGATAAAGCTTCACACTGACTAACGAGCTCCGAGCGTGAGCCGCAGGCGGTGTTGCATCTGGGAGATCTCTATACGGTGTTCTTTCTTTCTTTATCCTACTCTACCTTTCCTCGTGATTCCCTCCGATCGTTTCTTGGCGTGGTCGGATAAGGAGCATTTGAATGTACGACATCCCTTACGCCTTTCTTGGGAGCCATCTCAGTAGCTCTTTTTCTGTCTGCTCTATCGAACCGTGTTTAGCTGCAGCAAACGTGCTTATAACGTACGAGATCAACTTTTCTCGAAATCGCGCTTACGCATTGAAACAGGCTGCACAGAGTACGCTTTCAGCGAATATATGAAAAGTTAGCATTAGTAGCGCACGACGCGAGTTTACAGCGCTATTTAGTCCAATATTCCTGCAATACTTGCGACTGTATGGCGTTCGTGCCGAGGTCGTCGGCTTGGGACAGTATTAACGCCCTTGGTGTATCTGGAGTTCGCGATCAGTATCGAGAACTATGCCTTCTCAACGTGTCACAAAGACTGACATCAGTGTCGTTTGTGCAAAAGTAAAACATGAGGTAGCTAGAGCATAACTTGAACGAAAACCACCGCCTATAAACTGCTATTGTGCTGATCGTAAACAGCGGGCGCGTTGCGTTTCGGTGGTATGTTTTCGTAGTTCTTTTACTTGCATTTTTGGCGCTTTAAACGTTTTGTAGATCGCTTGTATTGCTCTTGGTAGTTTTTGTCTCCGTCGTTATGCATTTTTCCTTTAACCCGTTCTTTACTGCACTCAGGCGCGCGTGAGGAAAATACTGACGCTCAACTGGAGGAACCAGCAAAACTTGAAAATGTGTAACATTCCTTTTGAGAAAAGTTATGTTCAGGCAGTTTGAACAGTGTCGCCCACAACATCTGCTTCCGGTCGTTTTTGGTTTCAGCTCCAGCTGGTTTCCGACGTACGTGACAGGGGTAGTTTTAACCGGTGGAGACATTTCGGTAGTACGGCATGCCTCCACAACCTCGCGCATACCTTTGACACTTCTTATTGTTCTTTTTTTTTGTCTTACGAGTTCTGCAGTCCAATAGAGGCATACTGTTTAGGAACAATATGGTTTTGTTCGCAAAACCATACAAGTACACTGGAATACAATATTACATGTCCGGTACACCGCTTTTTATTTGCACTATATTTACGTCTTTAATGTCAGCTATGTACGGTTGCATAAAAACTTTCGTCGTCAAGATTTCTTGGTTATGTTGAATTGAAGGCATTCGTTACAATTAAGTAGGTGTTCTGTTCTGTGCTGTTCTAACTGTTTCGCTGTGATGAGGCTGAGGTCCATAATGCATCGGCTACTCTATATCAATAAGTTCTGCAGCGCAGAAAAAAAAAGAATAATACTGAACGATGCCCAAAAATTAACAATTCGAAGAAAAAAACATAATAGCACACTGAAACCAGTTGAAATATCACGTCAATGCCCAGTATCCTTGCAGCAGTTCACACTGTCATAAAGTGTTCACACGCACACCTTCCTTTTCTACCGTCAGTATATGCACTAACACATTTCATATATATCAATCCCTGGCTGTCTATCACAGGCGCTTATCCAGTCCGGTCTCCACTGAAAAAATCACAGAATATACACGTGGTGAATTATGATTGATTGATAGATTGATTGATTTATGGGGTTTAACGTCCCAAAACCATCATATGATTATGAGAGCCGCCGTAGTGGAGGGCTCCAGAAATTTCGACCACCTGGGGTTCTTTAACGTGCACCCAAATCTGAGTACACGGGCCTACAACATTTCCGCCTCCATCGGAAATGCAGCCGCTGCAGCCAGGATTTGATCCCGCGACCTGTGGGTCCGCAGCCGTGTACCTTAGCCACTAGACCACCGTGGCGAGGTGTGGTGAATAATGACGAGTGGGTGAATCACCGGAGAGAATCATTGGTAAAACCGTGAATCTTGCGTGTGTAATTATTCCTGTCGATCATGATGGAAAGACATCATGATAAACACTTTGTGTATATATATAGAACGAAACTTTTCTTTGTTCTTAGAGAAGATGAATGGCTTGCGGTGTCCCTTCATTATGACGGCTTCATGGTCCGTGAAATGAAGGGTGAGTGGTTCTTGTATAGGTTGCAGTGGAAAATTTGCAAATACTAGGTGAATGCATGTTCCTCGGATCATGGTTGGTTTCGTGTGGTCATACAATATACGTCTGAGTTCATGTCTAGAAGTCACATGCTGGATAAGCCAATTATTGGTCGTGTCTGCGATGTAAACGTTCAAATCACCAACGAGTATGAACGGTGCAATCTTGTACTATGTTTAAATTTTAAAACAAACAAGCATCATCAACTACAAAAACCGCCATCTAGTTCCACATACAAGTACCACCATCGGTGGCACATACCCGCTCTAGAGCGAATATATTCCACCAGTGGGCACGTACATCACCAAAAACAAACCCCATTGGATGTACAGACCGACGCCCTAAGGATCTTCGACCTTGAAAGTCTGTAAGGAAGATGTTCGCCTTTTTCCGAAGGTAGATATAAGGCCATGGTCTGAGTAATTTCTTTAATGTTAGGAACCGTCTGTCCATACTTGCTAATTTGTTCCATAATTGTTGTCTTTCATTCGCGTATTCAACGCACCCCAAAAAAATATGGCAAACATTTTCTTCTGCATGACCACAATGGCAATCCAGGCAGTTGGATCAATGTATTTTGTGGAGGAAGCTGTTTGTGTATACTACTTCTAATCGGAATCTGTGGTATGATGTCTTTAAGTGTATTGGTAGATCTACCACTACGAAAACGTTTCCCAGTAGATCAACTTCATAAAGTACTAATTCCTTTGATTTGGGGCTATCCAACCACTTCTCTATCGAACAATGGTTAGCTCCCTGCGTTATAAAATGTCAAATATCCTCCCCACACATAGGGATTGCGTAATCCCATCCTTCTTTTAATGCTTTCTTGGCGAGGCCGCCAGCCTCTTTATTTCTCTTTATTTCATTGTGACTGAGTATCCCTTGGAATACGATGTTGTGACCCTGCGTTCAGACATATTTCAATTTCTGCAATACAATATGCTATTTCACCATTTTTGTAAAGTGATCTCGTATTTTTGTTTAGCTGAAGGGCAGGTTTGCTATCCGTGCATATCACCCACTTTCGTGGTTCAGTATTCTCGCAGATAAGCTTTATTGTTTCGAAGATAGCCACCAATTCTTCTGTTGTCTATGATGATTTGTGCGATAATTTGTACATTCTCTTTTTCTGAATTTCGGGTATAAAGAGAGCACGGGCTGACGCTTCTTCAGTGCATGATTCATCTGAATATATCTTCACCTATTTTATTATGCATTACACAAAAATGATGAACTACCATCTGTGCAGCTACTAGAGGCGTCATGTCTGCTTTCTTCCGTATGCCATCTATTTCACAGATAACGTTGAGAAGCGGCAGCATCCAAGGTGGTTTTGAAGGTTTCCATAGTTTAAATCCTGCTACTACTTCTTAGAATGATGACACACTATCCTGTAGTCGCGGTGCCGTCATTTGTGTTAGTGCACCGAATTAAGTATGGCTTTCATGTCGCGTTAAAAGTTTTAAATAAATTGCTAGATGTTTCTCTAGCTCGGAGTACTGTCAGATTTAGTTGTCGAGCCTCTGCGTACACTAAAGCACTGGATGTGGACCGTGGCAACTCCAGCTATACCTTCAAGCTCTTTGCCACTAACAAGTGAAGTCTCCTTTCGGTGGAAGCTGGAAGTCCATGCAGAAGAGGCAGTGAGTGACATATGATGGGGCGTATCCACGCAACATGTAGGGCCAATAGCGACTCTGTAGTACCACCCCATTTAGCCCCGCAGAGATGCCGGAGGATGTAGGTGTAATTAATTGATAATATGTGAGAAGATGCCAGCGCACAGATAGGGTGCTGGCTACTAAATTTTTTTGAGAGAATCGTGGATGAAGCACTATAATTTCTCAAACAACAGTAGGAAGGGTAAACGGAAGCTCATGACGAAAAATTCTTACACAGTTCTGTTCTAGCTTTAAGGAAGACACGTCCGCTTGTCGAAACATTGGCTCGACGCAGCCCCTGTTTAAGGATTTTTCATCTAATGTCTCACAGTAACCCAAGAATCAACCTAATTTAAGCTGTAGGTTTTTCTTTCAAAATCGAAATATCAGAAGAGTGCATGACTTCTTTCGACAGTACCAGTTGCAATTTGAATAACAAATTAGGTATTCATTGTCGGAGCAGGCAAAGTTGGCTAATGGGCAGGTTTCATAACGAGGAATCATAATGTTGACGCAGCCGATAGGTGGCACGAGACGTCATCAGTGACTTGAACCGATAAATCGTTATGTGGCCTCTCACAAAAATAAGTGCATAATAATAACTGAACGTTGTTCTGCTGTGTCTTCTAGCCACCCTACTTATAGCGAGACAGCGGATTATGTCAACTAACGTCGGGTAAATAATGGCCATTCTTGGCCAGTGTCGCGGTCATTCGGCTATACCATTAAGGTAAAAAAAGAACACTTAAGTACTTTGAGGCTTTGGCACGCACACAGGAGGACACAGACGATAGGTACACATGGACCAGCGCAGACTAAAAGCTGATTTTGATTCAAGAAGGAAACAGAATATGTACAAATTTTCAGCTCCTTTGATCACTGCGCATGAGAAAAAAAGAGTATATATACTGTTTCCTTATTAAATAAAAATCAGTTGTTAGTCTGGGCTGGTCCTAGTGTCTCTTTCATCTGTGTCCTCGTGTGCGAAAACTCAGTATTCAGCAAAACCAACTAGCCCCTCTTTCCGTAATACTTAAGCACTGCCTGAAGAAGCTCCAGCTTGGTGATTTCTGCCATCTTTGTTTACTTACATTAGGTTTATCAATAATTCGTGTCGACTGAGCCCAGGAACCCAAACGCGTAATATTTCTTCAAAAAATCCCGGTATAGCTTGCAATCTGGCGCTTTTTTAACTGGTCTTGGCTATGCGAAGTGCTGTAACTATTGCCAAGTGATGCCATGCTATGCTAAGTAATTCCAAGTTTAAGTTGAGTGAAGGACAGCCACCTCTCGAGATTTCAGCCATACATCTACGAGTCGAGTACAGCAGAGTTTCGCTTGACAGTAAGCGGCCATTCCAAGTTAGCAGCTTCATCATCTGCGGAGTGAGCCTTCTTCGTTCTCCCCATGTTCGTACCTGAAGTGCCACCACACTGTGCATGCGCTCCTTCGTTCTCTATAAAGCTTCCACCAGGCGCAGGGTTTGTACTTCACGAAGCATCGCACGCGCCTCTCTCAGCTACGTCCCGTCTGGCACGTCCAAAGGTGGCGCGCAGTGTCCAGGCAGGCGGGCTAGTGGCGGAGCCGTGAAGCGGGGAGCGATGCGGGCGCACAGCTGGGCGTACATTTGCTGTAGGCAACGCGCTGTGGATATATATCACGCCGGCGCATTGTTTCCGTGATTGACGTTCGTGATTTTAAGGATGGCTTAAGCAACTTCGCTGTTAAAAAACCAGCTGTGATGACGTTTATTGAACCGGAGAAGTCGCAACGATGTCGCAACGAAAAATGGCCGTACGACAAGTCTGGCAAAAGGCGGCCCAGGTTCTCGTGCAATCAGAGCACGGGGTTTTTTCTTCTCTTTGGAAGGCGCATACACGTTAGTGCGTATGCTCCACTACAATACCCCCCGGGTTGAAGAGTAGCCATCCTGGCGACTCAGGGAGTAGGCACAATGAGGGGGTCGTAGTAGGGCTTGGGTTAGGGGCTCGACGATGTAATTCACTGGTGAGGTTGCGTCAATGACACGGTATGGACCATGGTACCGGGCCAGAAGTTTAGAAGATAGGCAAGGAACGTGCGGGGGCACCCAAAGCCACACGAGGGAGCCAGTACGAAACGTAGGCGCTATGTGATGAGCATCATCATGCCGGGTTTTTTGTAGACCTTGAGCCTCACTTGTCATAGACCGAGCCAACTGACGGCAGTCTTCAGCGTATCTGGTGATTTCCGAAAGCGGGGAGCACTCCGATACATCAGGGCGGTACGGAAGTATGGTGTCGAGTGGGTGGGATGGTTCGCGGCCGTACAACAGAAAGAACGGGGAAAAACCGGTAGTCGCTTGCGTCGCGGTGTTGTAAGCGAAGGTAACAAAAGGCAAGACAGCGTCCCAGTTAGTGTGGTCGGAGGATGTGTACATCCTCAGCATGTCGCCAAGTGTGCGGTTGAACCGTTCAGTGAGACCATTCGTCTGTGGATGGTATGCGGTAGATTTCCGGTGGATGATGTTGCATTCAGCGAGAATAGCTTGGATGACCTCCGACAGGAACACTCGACCCCTATCACTGAGTAATTCCCGTGGAGCCCCATGGCGGAGAATGAAGCTGCGGAGAATGAAGAGTGCAACTTCGTGGGTGGTCGCTGCTGGTAGAGCTGCAGTCTCAGCGTAGCGTGTCAGATGATCGACGCCGACAATAATCCACCGGTTTCCAGAGCGACTATATGGGAGGGGGCCATAGAGATCGATACCCACGCGGTCGAATGGGCGAGCCGGGCATGGGAGCGGCTGTAACATGCCAGTAAGGTGCCGCGGAGGTGTCTTGTTCTGTTGGCAAGTGGTGCAAGACTGAACGTATTTCTGCACAAAGTGATACATTCCTCGCCAGTAATATCGTTGGCGCAGCCTTTCGTAGGTTTTCAGGACACCTGCGTGAGCACTTTGAGGGTCTGCATGGAAATTCATGCAGATGTCAGAGCGCATATGAGTTGGGACAGCAAGGAGCCACTTCCGACCACCAGGCATGTAGTTGCGGCGGTACAGAATGCTGTCTCGCACGGAAAAGTGGGCTGCTTGTCGGCGTAGCGCTCTCGTGGAAGGGACAGCAGACGGATCGGTAAGGTAGTCGAGTAACAATGCAAGGTATGGATCTTTACGCTGCTCCGAAAGCATGTCAGTGGTGTCTATTGGTGACAAGGTGGTAAAAAGTGGTGACAGAGAAGCCACATCTGGGGTCAAAGGCGATCGCGAAAGTGCATCGGCATCTGCATGCTTGCGACCGGAACGATATACTACACGGATGTCGTATTCTTGCAATCGAAGTGCCCAACGTCCCAGGCGTCCGGACGGGTCTTTCAATGTGGACAGCCAACATAGAGCGTGGTGGTCTGTGACCACGTCGAAAGGGCGGCCGTAAAGGTACGGGCGAAACTTCGTCAAGGCCCAGATTATGGCCAAACACTCCTTCTCTGTCACGGAGTAATTCAATTCAGCCTTCCGGAGAGCGCGACTTGCATAGGCGACTACGTATTCGGCTTGGGTGCCTTTCCGTTGTGCCAAAACTGCACCAAGACCGATGCCACTTGCATCGGTGTGAATTTCTGTGGCAGCAGCGGGGTCGTAGTGACGAAGAATGGGTGGTGAGGTCAGCAGGCGGCGCAGATGGCGAAATGCGTCGTCACATGCAGGTGACCATGCAGATATACCTTTGCTGTTGGAGAGCAGACTTGTTAGAGGTGCGATGATGGACGCGAAGTTGGGCACAAAGCGACGAAAGTACGAGCAGAGACCGACGAAACTTCTTAGAGCTTTCAGTGATGTGGGCAACGGGAAGTCAGCGACAGCCCGAAGCTTATCGGGATCCGGAAGAACACCGTCTCTTGTGATGACATGTCCCAAGATGGTTAGTTTTCGTTCTGCGAAGTGGCACTTTTTGGAGTTAAGTTGTAGGCCCGCAGAAGTTAGACACGTCAGAATCTCGTGGAGGCGAACAAGATGTGTCGGGAAATCAGACGAAAAGACTACGATGTCGTCCAGGTAACACAAGCAAGTTTTCCACTTATGGGCACGCAAGATGGTATCGATCATGCGCTCAAATGTGGCAGGTGCGTTGCAGAGCCCAAATGGCATCACTTTGAACTCATATAGACCATCTGGCGTTACAAAGGCTGTTTTAGGGCGATCACATTCAGCCATTTACACCTGCCAATACCCAGAACGCAGATCCAAGGATGTAAAGTACTCGGCGCCTTGTAAACAGTCAAGAGCATCGTCTATTCGTGGTAGCGGGTAGACATCTTTCTTCGTAATCTTGTTTAGGCGGCGATAGTCCACGCAAAATCGAACGGTGCCATCTTTTTTCTTGACCAGAACGACAGGCGATGACCAAGTGCTTTGAGAAGGCTGTATCACTCCACGTTTAAGCATGTCGTCTACTTGCTCCGTAATGACGCGGCACTCTTCGGCGGAAACGCGGTAAGGACGCTGTCGCAGAGGCAAATGTGATACGGTGTCAATAGTATGAGTGATAGTCGTGGTGCGGCCCAAAGCAGGTTCTTGAAAGTCGAAAGAAGAGCGAAACTTGTTAAGGAGAGCAACAAGTTGGCGGCGATGCTAGAGGGGAAGGTCTGCGTCAATAGCATTGTCGAAGGCTGACAAACTTGATGGCTCAGACGCATGAGTTATTGCGGCAATGTGACATGGCGTTTCGTCGGGAAGAATAATATCATCGATATGGTCGACAGGTTGCACATATCCCAACGTTTCACCACGAAGTAAGCTGATGGGGTAGTTGCAGTGGTTGGTAATTAGCATTACGGTTAAACCAGATGCAATTGTAAGAACGGCAAATGAGAGAACGATGCCCTTGCGTTCAGTAAAAACAGGAGATGGCGTAAACAACACCGTGGTGTCAGGTTGCGCCACACATGAAAGACTTACAGGGACCGAAGCTTCCGGGGGCAAGGTGATGTCGTCGTCAGCGATGAGTTTGCAGAGCCGAGGAGACCGGTCGGGTGGTGGAAATTCATATGTTGGCACAAGGGACACTTCGGCACGGGAACAATCGATGATAGCTTCATGACCTGATAAGAAATCCCAACCGAGGATAAGGTCATGAGAGCAAGATGGCAGAACAAAAAACTGTACGACGTACAAAACATCTTGGATGACGACGCGCGCCGTACACAGAGCCGAGGGATGAATGCGTTGCGCGCTAGCCGTGGACAGCACCATGCCACAGAGAGATGTGGTCACTTTCTTGAGTTTCCGACAAAATTTGACGTCCATCACAGAAACGGCGGCCCCGGTATCAATTAACGCTAATGTGGCGACTCCCTCAACATCGACATCAACAACATTTTTCGGCGAAAACGGAGGCCTTGGGAATTGCGCACAAGTTGCAGTTCTTGCCTCCGGAACTGCACTGATTAGTTTCCCTCCTCAGGAGGTGGTCGACGACACATAGGCGATGGCGACCGGCGACGAGGGGATGGGAAACGAGCAGTCGATGGGCGGCGATCCGAGTCTGAGTGCCTCTGTTCATATGCAGATGCGGTGGCCTGCTGCGGCACGTAGGTAGGAGTTCCGAAGTATGCGTTTGCAGGTGTGGGGCGACGGCGGCAGAAGCGTGCAATGTGGCCAGCGATGCCACAGGCGAAGCAGATAGGACGATTGTCTTGAGTGCGCCACTCATTAGATCGATGGAAAAAGCGAGGTGAGGGCCTGTAAACTGGAGGCGACGCCGGAGGAGGTGGAGCTGATAAGGCGACTGGATGCGGTGGGGGCCGCGCGACCACAGCTGCGTAGCTGAGAGGTGAAGGTGGTGCAGGTGGTGCGTAGCTGACAGCTGAGAGATTAGGCGCTACTGAAGTGCACGGGTAAGGGGCCTGCACTGTAGGGAGGACATCACAAATTTCCGTCCGTATGGCCTGCTGCAGTGTCGTAGGCAGGCTTGCGGTGGGCGCGTCGCTATGCGGCAGCAGGGAGAGCTGTCGGGCGACTTCCTCCCTGATGAAGTCTTTGATCTGGTTGGACAGACTTTCTTTGCAAACGTTGGCATTTGTGAGTGTGACGGCCGAGATCGAATCCGGCGGTAGGGCACTCTGTCGGGCGATGGAACGCTGACGGCGCAATTCATCAAAGCTCTGGCAGAGGCTTACGAGGATTGCCACCGTGTTCGGGCTTTTCGCTAGCAACATCTGGAATGCGCCATCCTCGATGCCCTTGAGAATCTGCCGAATTTATTCTTCTTCGGGCATAGATGGATTCACACGCTTGCAGAGGTCGAGCACGTCCTCTATGTAACTAGTAAACGTCTCGCCAGGCTGCTGGGCTCGGTGGCGCAGGCGCTGGTCAGCGCAGAGCTTGCGGACCTCTGCTCGGCCGAACGCTTCAGTGACGAGTGTCTTAACGGAAGACCAGTTGGCGATGGCGGTTTCGCGGTTCGTAAACCAAAGTTTAGCTACGTCTGCCAAGTAAAATATAACGTAGGCGAGCTTAGAGTCGTTGTCCCACTTGTTACTGGCGCTTACGCATTCGTACAAGGAGAGCCAGTCCTCGACGTCTTGCTCGCCACTGCCGCTGAAGATTGGTGGGTCCCGTTGTCGAGTAGCGCCGGGGCAGGTAGACGGGACAGCCGGTGGTGCTGGCTGGGCTGGGATGGGCTGGTTGGCGACAGCGTCAGTCATGTTTTGCAGTGGTCTCTCGGGCAACTTGCGAGAGCGGAGCTCCAGGTCTGCTTGGGGATCTCAGCAGCCTCCACCAAATGTGATGACGTTTATTGAACCGGTCAAGTCGCAACGATGTCGCAACGAAAAATGGCCGTACGACAAGTCTGGCAAAAGGCGGCCCAGGTTCTCGTGCAATCAGAGCACGGGGTTTTTCCTTCTCTTTGGAAGGCGCATACACGTTAGTGCGTATGCTCCACTACACAGCCAACATATAGCCATCTTACAAAGGCGAGTTAACCACGACTACAACCGACCATGGTTAACCACGTTTCACAACGGTTAGCGCCAACCACAGTTCGCTGATATTACACAGTGCGAAAGCGTCCCTGATTAAGGTGGCTAACAAAACCTGGCGTACAATAAACCGACGCACTAACCAGCAGATAACCAAGGTAACCAAGCTCGGCTTCCTACAACCGTGGTGAGCGGCATTACTGTGGTTTGGCGTACCATGTAACATACGAGAGCCGCGGTTAACGTGACCGCAATTTCGGTTGCCTGTGTAACAGGGGTATTGAGTGGTGAGATTTCATCTCCCCGCAACATTATCTGCACACGTATTTTTTTTATTTTTTGCTGCACATTCCCGTTGAAGTATTGCCTTTATAATTTTTTATTGATTGATATATGGGGTTTAACGTCTAAAAATCACCATATGATTATGAGAGACGCCATAGTGGAGGGCTCCCAAAATTTCGACCACCTGTGGTTCTTTACCGTGCAGCCGTATTCGAGTTCACGGGCCTATAGCATTTTTGCCTCTATGGAAAACGCAGCCGCTGCAACCGGGATTCAATACCGCGACCTGTGGGTCAGCAGCTGAGTACCTCAAGCACTAGACCACCGGGGCGAGCTGAATTTACATTTTTTTTCCAAAGATTCAAGAAATTTCTAGAGAAGAAGAGTAAAACCACTCGAGGTAAACGCTCCTGCTTGAGGCAGTTTAAAGCTTGATAAGTATTGTAGCTTACAGAGCAATAGGGGTGACGTTATACTGATTGCGTCGCTTCGGGCAGATTGACACGCAACTTGTGCGACATCCGAGCAACGAGCTTTTTATCAGGTATGCACATAACACCAAAGAAGTTCCGGGTAGTTGAGCATGCCGCGCTGCTGGGAGGGTTTTTTCAAGACACCGAGCCACTAACAGTAATGCATTTTTCTTGTTGCCTATCAATTTGAATTATCCCTGAATTCTAGAGCGCCCGTCTTTCTCATACCTCCAATTCTGGTTCTCGGGTGTTTGTATGTTGTATTTTACACATTTACCCGCGAACAGAAAGTCTAGCACATCCAGGAAAGCTGCGTTATTGTTTTTTGTTCCTTTTCCTGCAATCAGCGTTAATGTGGCGGATGGTATAGAAAAACAAAAAAACGAAGGCACTTTCAACAGTCCTGAAAATGGCACATATAGTGAGCCCCTAGGCAGCGTTAATCCAAAGCTCATGCAAGAACCAGAGAAGGGTTCGCAGGTCTCTTTTCTCTATAAGACACAAGCATACACACAAAATTATCCATTATGCCTATGAAAACAAAAGAGACGTTACTTGTTTTTGACTGCTGTTTAATGTTACGACTTAACTTGCAGTGTACTAATATATATACGTAAATAGATCCTTCAGTCGGTGAAGCCCGAACCCGCTACCATCGTTTTACTAATCAAATTCCATGCTGAATCTAGTACACAACAGTTAAAACCAACAAATAACCACCCTGTAGTTACCTTCCTACGTGGATAAATCACGTGACAACCAATATCGTTCCTTTATTCTAACTGTCTCTTGCATTCACTTGTTTGGATAGACGAAAGTATTTTAATGATTGATTGATGTGTGAGGCTTAACGTCCCAAAACCACCATATGATTATGAGAGACGCCGTAGTAGAGGCCTCCAGAAATTTACACCCTCTATTGTGTTCTTCAGCGTGCACATGCTCCACATATTACATGAGCGTTTCGCCTCGATCGAAATGTGAACGCCGCTGCCGAGATAGAGCCCATGACCTTTGGTTTAGTTTAAGAGCTGAGCACCGGAAACGCTACACCGCCGCGCAAGACACAACTTACAGCGGTGAATATTAAGCAGTGCTATGTCACAACACCACATTTAGGAGTAGGTCTGTATATATTATTCTGCCGTCATCGTAAAAAGAGAGTATAGAATGAGCGATCATTGACCGGACAAAATTGTCAGTTGAGCTAGTCTTTTTTTTTGCGCTGAATACAGCTGCTTTAAATGAGATATGAGAAGTTCGACGTGAACAAGAGTGGCAGTGGGAGGAACATTTGCCTAGCTGCCAATAAATAATGCACAAGTACAAGCTAGGGAGGCGAAAGGTCACCTAACACAGAATATATAGATAACAGGCAGTCGTCGACAACTGCTAAAACATACCTACCCAAATTCAGTTCTCTTTCGTGTCTGTTACCCTGACTTGTTTTTGACACGCATATGCAAGCTTGGCTATTAGAGGGCAACAATTGACCCCATACTATCAGAATGCTCAAGTTTAGACGACAAAACAGAGAGAAACTACGAAAAGATAGTATGTAACCGCACGATGCGCTGACAGGAAGATCTGCTCAGTTCCGCATTAGAACAACTGTGAGACGTCCAGCTCGCCGAGGAAGACGGCAGAGCAGGGCTCGCGGCTGGTGCCTATATGTTGGGGCTGACACCCACCCCAACTTAGTTTCTCTGGACATTACTAATAAATGTTTTCTTCAAATATTTTTCAAGACCCAGGCTCAGTTTCCATCCAATTGAATTCATGCTTTGTTGCATGCAACTATGTTCTCGAGCCACATCTGCTACCATGTGTTTCGCGCTGCCATCACTTGGAGATTCGTCATAGACACGTGTGCATATCTTTTGATCTACATTGCTGAATGGACAGAAAAGTATTATCAAGCAACCAATCAGTTCTTTTTTGCGACGTCTTCATTGCTACCTTCGTTACAATGCATTGACAGCTATATAGAGACAACGAGCATTGGATGACAACGTCGCACGCAAACAACTATAGAGCATACCACGCTGCAGACATGCGATTCACTTGTTTTTTTTTTGGAGGGGGGGATGTTTTCGAAAATGAAATACACGCTTCAAAAAACTACTAAAATAAATATATAGCTTTAAAAGAAATGCATGAAGAACTATTCGAACACGACCACTTTTATAAGATTATATGGTAATAACTGCTTAAGATGATCGTGTTTTACGTGTGTACGATAGCATACATCTATTAGCATAAATGTATTTGCACTGTACTTGAATTGCTGCCTTATCTTTAATGTATGGTCTGTTATATACTTTATCGAGCAGCACCTGCGCTACTGCTCTGAATACACAGACTTTAATTATGTTTGTTACCAGAGAGCAATCTCTACAGGGTACATTAGCCGGTCCTTGAAAACATAATGCACATTCAATCTTAGAGTATCTGTGAGACTTCAAAGAATAATAAAAATCAGTAGACATAAAAAATATATGCCTCCCCATTACACAGCGCTAATGTTGAAAGCACTCTATAATGCGGGCTTAAAGTGGGAGAGCACTTAATTTCGCGTCGTCGACAGCGTCGATTTCAAAGATTTATCCCTCTCATAGGCAGCTTTGTGAAAAAAGCACCGCTATGCAGCAGAAGGTTCTCCTATACCGTCTTTCAATCAGAGTTCTTTTTTTCGCAGGGTCAGTGAAATCTTCTTCCTTATCTGACTGTACCAGGCTTTGTTTGCGCACCATGGGGGACACATACGAAGCTTACAAAGTGGGTGCGGACATTGCTTGTTCATTGTGTTTTTGAAACAACTTTCAGTATTTCCTTTTTGTCTTGAACCACGGCTTTCATTTCTCCTGCCAGCTCCTACAGAATTATTCAGCCTTATCTACCTTGTTACGTAGCTTGCGGCTCGGGCAAGTTCCGACAATATAATCCAGGATATAAAGAGAGCAGCGGAAAACGATTGAAGGCGTATATTTTTCTTAACACAATGGCCAAGGCATCCGAAAATGAGAGCAATGCATTGCAAATTTTAATACGTCTAATTATATATAGTTCGCATATTCACGAGCACTTTTGCCTTGCCAGCAATATCGGGCACTGATTATCTTTCTTCGGTGACATTTTGTTGAACTTGAGAGGTAATATCTCTCTTGTTCACCCAAGTTCTTTGACACTGCACACGTTGGCAGCTAGGGCCGTGCGAACATTCGAAATGCCGAGTGTTTGATTTTAGCCGCTCGGCACTCAATTAACTTCGCAAAACGCTTTAGTATTCGTAGAATCATTTGAACAAAACAGAAGTTCTAACAAAGAATTTATTCCAGCAGAAATGATCAGACATTCGTTGACGATGTGTAAAATGTGCAGTGTCTACCACAAAGTGTTCACTTAAGTTTTTTTGGACTTCTCCTGCCTTCTCCGCGAAATTTTCCTTACCACGCCAAAATGGTGTGCCCCAAAGTCCGTCGCCGGCCTTAGCCAATATCAGTGATAAACTGTTTTTGTCAACATCCACTCTCGTGTTAATCTCGACCCTTCTAGTTTACAGCTCAAAATAAACACAAGACAAGTGCACACGACAGTGCGCTACGTACCACTGGAGCTTATTGCATGAAAGAAAACATAAAATGGCTAAACCTCCAAAGCATTAAACGAAGAAAAAGACAGGCACCGACAAAGATATAATCAAATCAAGCATACCTCACCAATTTGTGAATTTATTTACACTCTCCTTTAGCTGTCTCTCCTTTTTTACTATGCGGCAGCAGAATTTCACCCATTTCAGATACTGAATTGAGAAAGAAACCCCAGCCGAGTGTTGCGCGTTGCCCCGTTCAGTCTTCTGCTTCCTGTGTCCTTTGTCGCTCATTAGCGAGAATAAATCACGACCTTGCAAATGTGTGCACCTTAAACCACTCTTTATTCTCGCTCTCTAAGCTCATTCCTAACTTACGATCAATTTTGGTGCAAAATGAACCAGTACACGTAACAAAAAAGAACAAGCTGGGCACCGAAGTTCTCCCAGAATCTCTAACCTCCTTCGTTTTATTCCCCAGTCATTCATCGTCTTCCAGTGCAAGACACCAAGCGGAAAGCGTGCATTCGATTGACCTCACCGCCTTCCATTCCTCTCTTCTCCTCTGTCTCACACATGCAAAATAAAATTTGTTCTGACATCTCGTAAAGCTGCAGGTCACCGAAGCTTCGCCCCGCCGCGATGGTCTAGTGGCTAAGTTACTCGGCTGCTGACCCGCAAGTCACGGGATCGAATCCCGGCAGCGGCGGCTGCATTTTCGACGGAGGCGAAAATGTTGTAAGCCCGTGGACTCAGGTTTGGGTGCACGTTAAAGAACCCCAAGTGGTCAAAATTTCCGGAGCCCTCCACTATGGCGTCTCTCATAATCGTGTAGTGGTTATGGGACATTAAACCCCACATATCGATCGATCGATCACCGAAGCTTCTGGTGCACGTGTGCAAGCGCACGTAAATAGTTTGCATCACGTTCAACGCACTTTCCGCTGCCCTAGCTCCTAAATGTGACTTGATCGATATTGCGATTGATTGCTAACACCAGACACCTTGTGCCGCATTGTTGGCCACATTGGGATGAAAACTGGTCATCCATGCAATTATTACACCGGTGTCCCCGCACCATCCATTTCATGCCTGGTCCACTATGTTTAGCGCTGCAGAGTTTGCCGTAGCTTCGACCATCTCGGGAAGCATCGATATTGCGGCCGGCGCCGTGCACAGCTAATTCTACACGAAGCAATTTACTGGAAGCGATCGCCAACTCATGCGCGTCGTACCGATGCGTTGGAGCGAAATAGTCCGTTTTTCATCTAAGCGAAAAACGTTCCGATCTGCAAGTAATCGATAAATGAACGTGGCGCCCCTAAAGTGACGTTGTGACATCTAGGCCTTGGCTCGTGGGCATAGTTGAGATGCGAGCGCCAGTGGCCACTTCTTTGGGCTTTCAATACAGATGCATACTTTTATCAACAGGCGCAGATAGTTCGGCGAATACTTTACTGAAAATCACTGGCCAAAAGGCACAATTTCGAAGCTTCGAATAACCATCGTTCTTGTTTTCTCAGTTACTTTCAATCCTAATCTTGCATTGTACAACTGAGTAGTCGCTTATTCTGCTTGCGGTTGATCTTTTCACTTATTACTGCATATCAGGGCTCATCAACGGAGGGTTAGGCCTGAAACAGAATATCTTCGTTTGATATTGTTTTATACTTTTTTCGTGAGTATGTTAATGAAATACAAAAGTGGAAATGGCCTAAAACCATTCTCAGCTAGACGACCGGCCCGTTCACTATGTGCCGAAGTATTAAAAAACCACGAAACAAAATCTTTACTTCAAGATTGGCGTTTAGACTTCTCTTTCTTATATGCGTCATGAAATATGATGTCATATATCTTTCAGACGTGGCCGATGTATGCAATATAAAAAATAAAAGACATTTCGTTCAGACGCCTCCCTTTTCCCCTCTCTCGGCTACCCCCTTCTCTATCCCGGCCCAGGAGAGCTTTAAATTTTATTACTGTGGCTCGTTAGCTGAGGAGAGTTCAAGACCTCTTGTGTGTATATAGTCCATTGCGGTACTCCATTAAAAGTACGTGGGTTCACTTCTTGGCCAGAGTGACATTTCGATGGGCACGACATGCGACAGCTCTGCTTTACTTAGATTTAGGTGCACATGCAGGAAACCGATGCAATCTTAAATGATTGGAAGTCTCCCACTAGGGTCGCCAAAACCACCCTTTGTCCAAAAAACGCATTCATTGTCACTGGCCGACGTTTCTTCCAGAACTGAGTGCCCTTTGAGGTCGACTCAAGTGACACGCTGATCTAAGTGACACGCAACACTCTTGTGGCGTACACTTTCTTGTCCGCGTATTTTTCGTGCTACATTTACGCCGTAATGAATCAGTATGAGCTCGCTCGCCTTTCTGTCTTGCGTCACCCTGAACTCGCAAACGACACACTGAATTGAGCAGAGACATTGAAATAATAAACCAAGAGCATAGAATATCCATTAACACTTTACTCTGGACCTGTATGTACAGCCATCCATTTTTTTAAACCTGAATTCGCGAGCATCGACCACTCAATTTAAAAACGGCATTTGAGCGAACACAGCGGCGAAATGAACAAAGATACGTACATGCACTCGATGAACAACTTTGTACAGCTGTCTTCTGCTAGGGTGTTCCAAAACATAGTGCCAGGACACCCCTAACAGGCACTTTGAGGGGCCAAGAGCCTTAGGTAGTGGGTCGTGCGCCTCCGATGTATGTAGCAGTAGTAGAAGGTAGCCGCCACTCGTTTAGTCCTTGGAATGTCTGCTGAATGACGGTGCTTGTATATTATGAATGTATCATGAAGAGATGCGAGATGGTGGTACTTGAAGTGTTAACTAGATGAACAGATGGATTGACAGACAGACAGACAGACAGACAGACAGACAGACAGACAGACAGACAGACAGACAGGTGAACAGACGCACGGACGAATGGACAAACAGACAGACAGCTGGTCGGATAAGAGCAGACAGACAAACAGACAGACAGACAGACAGAGAGACAGACAGACAGACAGACAGACAGACAGACAGACGAAAGTCAGGACGCACGAACACACTACGGACAGACGTACGGACAGAATCAGGGACGAACTGACAGAAGCATGGCGGCCTGACGGAAGCGCGAATAGTCGCATGGACACTTCGCATCACTCATTATTATTCACTCCGTGCATATGCTGTAATTTCTTTTAGGGGTCTTGCTTGTAGAAGCTCACGTGTTCTGCTTAAAAATTGTGCGGCTGTACATATGCATATTACGGAGAAAGCATGATTGTGAGCTGAGACGCGGACACAGAAATAGGACAGCTATGCGCGCTGGCAGCAAGTTTGTATTTGAGGCTGGCTATGCATATATATATTCTCGTTTATCAATTAACTTCGAGGAACGTTCTCGATAGATATCTGGGAAGTGCGTTTTCATCTGGCATGGCACCGCCGACATCTCAGTGGCACGGTTTCATCCTCTCCTCTTACTTTTAATAGCGAAGCATTTCTTAGCGAACTTCGCTGAATTTGAGCGTATCTATCGGTCTATCTAGCTACTTCCGTTTGGGTGTTATCGTAGCCACCCCATTTATTTGGCGAGAACCAAAATTAGCTTGAGAAAGTAAGATGGTTTGACGAATATAATGCGCTTGTCAAGACATGAATAATGTCACAATCCCATCACGTACGTCGTCAAACACTTCCAGCCAGACAGTGGCACATACACATGTGCCGCTGGTATGCGGGTATGTGGCACAAATGATTGACACTAGGTATCTGCTCAGGAACGACGAGAACACACATGGTCAGTTTGAACGCGCGACTGTTAATAAATACCCGACGTCAGTAGCGCCAACCCTACGAGTCCCAGCTGAAATCAAACCCAAGCATTCTGGTGCCAATGAAGCATTTTACCACAGAGCTACGCCTGGTCTCGGAACTACTTTTCAAATAGACGCTCATCTTCGTGAAACGTTAATAGTTGTTTCAGTGCTGCCTACCTAGTTTCATAAACATTACATGTGTACAATTTTGATACAGCCGTCACGTAAGGTCAACGACAGATGTGGTTAGTTGCCATGCGCTGTATTTATGTTGCAGTGTCCAGGGCGATTCCTGTAATATATGTGTCCAGTAAACTCTAGCTTGAACAAGAACAATATATGGTGTAGAAGTTCTATTTTTTAAGACGCATTGCCTGAATATTCAAATATTACCCGAAATAAGAGCTTGAACTGAAGTGCTTAAAACAGAAACATGACCTACATTCGTCCCGCGTGCCAATGAAAAAACGAACGTACAGGAAAAAGTATCCGATTACCAACGTTGAAGAAATTGAAACAAAACAGCTTCTCGCACGCTGTGCTTCACACAGACTGGAAATGGCAAATCTGCAAAGAGAAATACGGAGACGGGGTTTCTGATTGTACCGAAGAAAGGAGAAAAAAAGAACTTTCCGTATCTGTTATTCAGGTGGAACCGCCGAAAAGGGCCCGTGGTAAGCATCCATTCACGCACCACACCTTTCACATCGGTGGTAAGATGGAGGACTCGCGTGAACGAGATGAAAAGACCAATGTGCAGTCACCAAACCACTCACACAGTAAGTTTCTTCAGCGACGCGATGGAATCGAGCAGTGACTGACTGGGGGCTATTCACAAGGGATACCCCGTCGAGCCTCGGTCGTACTTTTCTTCTTGGTATTACGATAGGCGCGGCTGCTTGGATGGAAGCATTTGAACTTTTCTATTCACTATATCAATATATATTTCCCAACTTCGGGTTTTTGCCGACGTTACGTGGGCGTTTGTCCTCATTCTTGATACTGACAAAAGATTGAGAGAATGATATTGTGGTGGGGGTGAAAATGGCGCTGTTTGTGAACAGGGTGGCAACTAGAATTATTACCTTTGGGCGTCTTTGTGACGGGCTGTCGCGCGTGGCCGCTTGCATCGAATGCGTTGACCGAAAGCGTAAATTATACACAGAACGCTTAAATTAACTGGGTACACTCTAAGCCGAAATTCGGCAAAGTTGGACTAACTGCAGTCGTTAAACCAATGAACGAACGGTTCGTCCAACAGGGACTAAATGTGTGACAATGCGTGTCTTGCGCAAACGCCCGGCAATGAAGGGACCAACGGGGAGGGCAACTGCGCCGCGATCGCCTCCTGTCGATGCTGCACTGCAATGCTCGGCGTGGTCGGCGATCATAAAAACAAGTTAAATAGGCTTTACGCCACTGTGAAAGTGAAGCACTATGAAACGAATAGAAGATGTTATTAGAGGAAAGTAGTACAACGCGCTGTCAGTGCACACAGCAAGTGCCCTCGCGTTTCCACCATGCCGGCACGGGCGAGCCGAAGCCAAGTGAAAGTCTCCGCAAACACGGGCAATGCCTAGAACTCGCTTTAATGTGCTGAATAAGTTCGAACTACGGTGAACACTGACAATGCTAATAAAGGTAAGCTGTTCATCAGCGGTCGTGTACCCACACAGTGACCACAAGTTCAAAGCGATATATAGGAAAAGTAGGCTTCGTACGTCATCGGTATCAAGCGGGCTGCCGGTGTGAGTGCATTGCCGGCACAAGCGAAGAAAACGTCGCATACAAGTTCACAAAAATAGTAGCTCAGGCAAGCTTATGTCTTTTTATCTATGCGACAATCGTTATCGAAAATCCAACGTGTAGGCGATCGCGGATACGACTAATCGTGCGGCCGGCGGTACACAGGTTGTGCCTTACCAGCACGATGAAAGAACCGTGCCTGCGAACGGTCTCGTCGCTGTAAGTATACAGATATCTACATCACTCCCTAAGACACAGCGACCATGGGGCACTTTTACCTATTGTTCATTTGTGACTATAAAATAACGACGACGAAAATTGCACGCGAGCTGCATGTTGCGATCGCCGGCGGTCGTTTAGCCGTACTCGTCGTAAGCCTAGCGACGCCGTCGGCAAGCCGACACGGTATGTCATCGGCGGGGCGGGCGCCTGCGGCTGCTTCGCCGGCATTCCCGCACAAGCGCCGCTGCTATGTTTGTGTTTGCGGACTAGTGCGCCAGCACTGCGAACGCTGGTTCGGCCGACATGATCGAATACCAGCTGATAATTTGTATTCTCGGGCCGGAGGCATGTTGAAGATTAGATGGATCCATATTAAAAGATCGATGCGCATCGGTGCTACGAATAAGCCCATGTAAATTTTCGCGTTACGGTGTCAATATTTATTGTTTTCTTAAGCCGAGTAAAAGTCGCCCACTGGCACTAGATGGGAGGTCAAAATACTGTGCTATATATACCCGAAAGTGTGTTCTCTGTAGTACAGCGCGGGCAGTCAGTGTTTGCGGTGTTTTACTTTGAAATAATAGTACATATGTATGTGTGTGTGTGTGTGTGTGTTGCATGAATAACATACTATGATCTTCAGTGCTGATTAAATTGGAATAAACATAAAATATACTGCACAAACGCAGTGTCGCCATTTTTTCGCCATTGGTCCAGACGGTTCAACTGTTAGTCCCGCTGGAGCATTCAACTGGGGCCAACATTTAAACCAAGGAGAGTAAGTGCTTGGGGTAACAGTTGAGCCCTAGCAGTTACTCCCGCAGTTAGTCCAAAATTGGTTCAAAATCTGTGGCAGCGCATTTAGACCCCTAGAGGACCAATGGCATACCCCACTTTAGTCTTTTTCGGCTTAGAGTGTAGAGGTGGGAGCCATATGATGTTTTTTGTTAAAAATAACGGCTATTCTTTCCTGCATCATTGCGGGAGACTTCTATAATTTTTGTGCAAGTGCGAATAGTAGAACTGTTTTTTTTTAGAATGACTGTATGGGATTCTCTTCTTTCTTCGGTGCAAAGGCCATACTATCAGGGAAATATTTTGATTCAGCTTCTGCTCTATTGGTCATTTGCATAGAGATATTCCAAATAAAACTTGTGAAAAGAACGTGAAAACGAATGAAACGGGTGACTCAAGGCATGCAATACTTGCCTATTTCTATATTCCCACAGTTGCAGGAAAACGTCAACTACTTTTTTACTTTTTTTTTTCAAATTCAGTTTTCAAAAAGACGTGGTTGCGGCTTTAGTGTTAACGTCCATTTACTCGTATGGGCTGCTTAAGGCTAAATAAATGTTTGAAGTGGGGTTGACTCATTTCAAGCAATGATACACATTCAGTAAGGGTTCAGTATGATACGCATTCAGTACGGGTTCAGTACTCCTGCAGCAGTACCGCGCACTCTCGCACACGTAACACGTAAGTGAGCATATGTGGTTAAGCAAACTGGCGCATACACGGCAAATATAAGGGTGTTTGTGCAAAAGAGTTAGTATGCAAGGGAAAGGACAAGGGGTGTACAAAAAACGCGCATGTCCTATGTGCTCCTCATCTGCAAGCTTAGCAACAATATTAGTTCTCGTTCAGGGTAATGTTCGTTAGACTGTGGTCCCCCACAGAACACTTGCCACTGAGTAAAGCCTACACATTTCTCCGTCACTGAGCGTTCATGTTGAGGCTGTGTCACGTGTTCATGCAAGGATTTCGGACTTTTAAAGTCGTAAAATGTGTGACGTCAGAAAAAAAGGGGTATGAAAAAATTTTGTTTTCTTGTTTGAGTGGATCTTTTGGTTGTTAGATCGGGGTCCTTGTATTTTTCTACCTTTTCCCAAGCGAAAGAGCCATTGGCTGTCTGCATCTACACTTATTTCACTAAAACAAATGGCTCAACGATTTCGTTAGGCCTCTAAATATGTATGGGTACGTTGATGCTAAAATGCGCTTTCTATTTTATTTGTGGGCTCCCAACAAATTATTAGAAACAATAGTTTCTTTTCGTGGCTCTGGGATTCGCTTCGCCGTCAACGTTCGCCTTGACGACAAGATGTCATGCACTCGTCATCCACAATGCCTGTTTATCCACTCCCAGGTTTGTCAGCTAGCTGGCCTTCTTTCTCGAATAGTGAGCAGAGTGCTCAGCCAAGACATACAAGCCTGAAAATGATGCATAGTGAAGGAAAGGGCAAATTGAACAAGGGTGTCTTTAGTATCATGAAACCCATGTACCTCCATCGTTACTAAACCAGCTCCGAAAGTTTCGAAAGTAATGTAATCGTTGTGGACTATTGGGTAATTGTGACACCACAACTAAATCTTGACCTCGGGGTCCATTACGGGGCCGTTATACATGCTGACGATTGCTAGAAAGAAGCCATATTATTAATGCTTTCCGAAAACAGTGATTTTGTTGGGGCCATAGTTAACTGCGAAGCCCTGCGCTAGTGCACTCTTTATGGTGCCAGCCATTCGTATATTCGCATCATTTTTGGTAGCACCTTTTTTGCTCCATTTGGAGCACTCGAGCACTACATCAGAGTGGAATGCTTCAGTGCAGAGGTTTTCGGCCACTACAAATCCGCCAATTAAATTTACCATTAAACAACTTCCAAACCACGTTTCACTCCCACCACCTTTTACTGAAGCTGATTGTCACTGAGCGGTGTTCAGTACTTTTCTAAGGTAGACTAATTTTCATGACGACTTTATATGTGTTTATTGTTCTCAATGTGCTTGCCAGCATTACTGTAAATAAGCGATAGTTGTGCAATTTCATAAGGAAGTGTTTCTTGGCATAGTAGGCAGAAGAGTTTGTAAGAAAAAACAGTGTTCTAGAACAGTATTTGGCCGTATACTAAAAGCATGGACTCGCACTACACCTATAAACAAAAGCAGCATACTATAAGTACGCGATTTATAACATGACAAGATTCTCTAAGGCTTCACTTTCAATTGGAAGGGTAGGTGGGACAACACGACCGCATGTCGTCGTGTACAACTTGTGTACGCACACATAACACTTATCCATACACATATAAAATGAAAACTCCAACAATGGCACTCTGGAACATGCAGTGGCAGACAAGCTTTCATAAGGGAAAAAGACATGACCCATTTCAGTTCAATGGACTATGATAAAAATAACTCTATTAAAAACGAAGATTGGGTAATTCGACGGTAACAAAAGCTGCGACTTTTTCCGTAGAATCAAAGCTATACACAACTCGTACAGTTTGAGGACATCATTTCTCGGGTGCATCACGACGTCAACTGGCATGATTCTGCGTCGGCCAGCAATGTAGTACCAGAACACATACGTCTCACGATGATTGAAAAAAAATAATAATCCACAAGGCGAAGCGGCCTGCTAAGAAATCTGCCACCGCTAGGCTCTGCTGAATTATACCGACGTAAATAACGACTTTTACAATGTGTTCCGGCACTCCGGACGCTGTTACGCGGCTATAGTTGAAGGCAGGCATCATATTGAGCGTATGAAATATTTCGGGTACTATAAACACTTACGACACCCGCCACGGTTGTCTATTGGCTATGGGGTTAATTTTCTGACCCGCAAGTGGCGGGTTCTGATCTTGACCGCGTTGGAAGCATTTTTAATATAGGTGAACATTTTGGAGGCATATGTGCCTAGGTTTAAGTGCACACTGAGAACCCCATGGAACCGACGTTTCCGCCGCCACAGATACGGCGTCGTTCATATCATGGTTTTGCGACGTCAAACAACAGCAATCATTATTACATAAACACTTACGGTTCACAATAGCCATTAACGAGCTTTCGTTACTTCGAAGTTACTTGCGTGAGAGCTCCTGAAAGCTGAACTGTCATCAATAGCCGCCTATATATTTCGGCAAACAACACGTTCGCACAATGTTCTTGAATAAGAATAGGTTACAGAGATTGCAAATTTCAAGCAATGGCATTGCAAATCTGGTGGCATCGTCTCAACAGACCGGCCGGAAATTACTCAATAAACTGTACTTTTTGCTCCTTCGTGTCACAAGTATAAATTTGAGCAATGATTCGTTTCTACGACTGGTCATATTCTCTAATAGCTTCGTTTGACGTACGCTGTATACTTGAAGCTGCGCCTAGTAATACGACTGCGGTCACACACTGTCGCACAACTACAGGCTGGTATTGAAACGCAAGTAGCGTCAACTTTCATGCGTGAGTGCCACTGCTTAAGATGATCATGCGATCTCTTGAAGTCGTAGGAATGCTCTTCAGCCTTCAGTGGGATTTTGTGGCGCAAGGGTCATAACTGCCCAAAGAGCAATGATCTTCAGCATGTCTGGTGTCAGTGTCCGTATCACAAAACCGAATAAACTCGGATATCTCAGTTTGCGACTTTCTCATTCACGCCTGCTTCTGTACCATCCTTTTTTCTTGACCAAGAAACACTGTGTGTAGCCAGAAAATTATTCCATTGCTCATTTGTGAAAACAACAAGAAATCACATGAAAATCTATAGTGAACACAAGAAAACCTTTACGGGGCGATAACACGGCGGTGAGGAAAAAGTCTGTGTGCACATACGGGCACAGGAGAATAGATCAAGATTACAAAAACATGGCCTTGACGTATTGTCTTGGTTTTTCTTTTTGTGTCCATATCTACATGCCTACTTTTATTTATCCTGAAACCACACCAACTAGGTCAACTCCTTGTCGTTATAAGCACAATGTTGCCGATTTCCTCTTCACCCTCTCATTCAAGAGATTTACTTACAATTTACTCCAGTAGACATGTCTTTCAGCAGCTAAGAACACATTTTTTCATCGCATCTCGTAAAAAGATAACAAGGACTGGCTTTGAAAACACGTTGTAGGCTGCACAACACACTTAACACTCATACGCTCGACATCATGATGATTACATCAGACATTTTACTTCCTGGCATTTTTATGTATCATTCTGTATTGACATTACTACTTCGCATCAATCATAAGCTTCCGTAAGCCGACACACACCACGATCCACTCCCAGCTACCACTTCTTAGTGAAAATGTCACACTTTGAGGCAGTTATGTTGCAATTGGAGCACTCGATAAAATAACCTAGAGTCAGGTACATTGTTGCATAGTCTTAAGCCACAGCTTGTAGTCGTGGTACTTTCTGCCACAGCCAACTACAGAGGTCATAGTAAGGAAGGGGAACATATATGGTTTAACACATATCGCATGATAAGTAACGAAGATTCTTCGATATATTTCTCTTCTTGAAATGTTGCAATTACAATTACATGACAAGAACATCGTCGTCACAACGGACTTTTGTTCACAATGAATTTAAAACCCATATTGTATACCTAAAGAACTTGATGCAATCAGGAATGGGTGGGTGAAACATTCGCGGAATAGTATTTTTCGTGCACGGTAGCAACAACCAGGAGCAATATGAGACAAAACCTTAGGAGACCTGTATAAAATTAATATGATACATGCCGACGTTGCACAGGTAAATGGCGTGACGCAATCCATGCCTGGCACTATGACGATGTCATTGCGCAACATTGTGATATCACGACTGCATTATAACACCACAGGAAAATACATGGGTGACACTGGATTTTCAAAATTTAATGCAGCACGCGTGCTCTTTAAAGAGAAGTGAGCAAATTTTCACGGCGCGTAAAAAATACGTTCTCACACTGAAGGGAACAATTCACAGTCTGTTTGTGGATGTCTTTACAAAAACTGTGGAGTAGGAGGGCATATTACAAAGCCCAAACGACGGCAAACATTTATCTATAACGTTTGAGTTCATGATGACCAGTTCTGATAACCTTGTTCAACACCTGAACATATGCCGGCTTACTCACACACTTTGCGGTGCGTAAAAATTGGTACGCTGTGCATCCAACTTAAGAGGTGCCGTCAGGGCGTCAATGCCAATTCGAAGGAACACGGCACAGTAACTGCATTCTGGCACGTTGTATCAGCCGTTATCACAGTCATGGAATGGAGTGAGTGACCAGGTGATTCGTCGCCTCAACTTAGCCATGTTGTCTATGATGAGCTGGTTCTTTGGGTCCAGCGACAGGGCCACTTGGTAATGTCAAAAGGGACCTGGGTAGTCCCTCTGGGAAAAAACGTGTAGCATAATATGTTAACATAAATGATTGTGCACAAACATTCTTGCATAGAAAAAGTGGTATTTTACGGTTAAGTGCAGCCAAGGGAAGTGTTAAAAAAGAAATAAGCATAAACTACACTGTGTTTCCAGAAACCCTATAATTACTGGCGCATGATCAAATAGTTGGGTGGTTGGTCGGCCCTTAGACGCCTGGCGCAACCAGCACGAGGGTTTGGCCTTGAAACAGAGGGTACGTTATCTTAGAAATGAGACTTCTGCCAGCCTAATTAGCTTGGATAAGCAAGTTTTTTATGAGAAAATATAGGTAAGACATGTAATAAATAGAATAATAAAAGTGAATTTATGCTTATGCTGTACACTCAATTCGTTTTGTTTTTCTTAGGAAATCGCATATAGCTTCGCAAACATTCTTGTGACTAAAGCTCTTTCCAGTTGGTCCAAAGGAAAAGACTGCTGGTAGGTATAAATTTAAAGCCTCCATATGAAGAGGTTCATCTAATAACAGTCTTTTCTTCGCAAACACCCTGCATGTTAAGAAAAAATGCAGAAATCTTATCTCGTTGCAGAGAGCGCATAAGGGTGCCTTTAGCAGACCAGACCTGTGCAGGTAAAAATTCAGTGGGTAGACTAAGCATTGTACTCTCGTAATTGATATTTCCGCCCTTATAGAAGAACACCATAGGTTTTTCCAAGTCTACTTAAGAAGAGAAAACTCCGCTTCTGCGAAGCAAGACATTTCAAACTTATCCGATGTGGCAAAATTTTCAAACCTTGCCACGGCAATAAATGTTAGCGTCAATAATATAGCAATAATGGGATCATTATGTGAGGCCACTTCAAGTACATCTGCATGTTCATTGAGTGTATAACCATTATGACCTCGTACTCATACCAATCAAATGAGACGTTAATATCTTGGGGCAAGGGCATAAAACAGTTCTAAAGCATTCAACATATTAGGTCCAGTTAATGGAGAGCAGACAGACAGGCAGTCTGTGAGAATGAGAGCATCTGTTATGAATAGAAGCTATTTCTATGATGCTAACACAATTGCAAGTAATTTTGCTCTGTAAATATGTGAAAAAACAGGTGAACGAAATGAAAAAGACCAATTAAACACTAAAGATGCAATAACCACTCCTGCCTTTCCTTCACAAACTGAAGCTTCAGTTGGTAATGCAATCTTTTTTATTAATCTTGCCAGGAGGTCTTTCCAAGGTCATTTGAGTACCTGCTGGGAAAATTTCTGCAATACTTAGGAAATATATTCTCGAATTTGATTTTATTGTTTGAATAAGTCTCCTTAGCACCAGTATTACAAGAAGGTTTACTTGTAATGTTTCCAAAAGCTTCTGAACGACAATGACTTGTGGGCACATTAATCTAGACTACTGTTGGTTAAAGAAGGCTGTCGACTCATTATTGAAAGCCCACTGCGACCTCCTCCGTGGGCATTCATAAATTTTGAAAAAAATATGCACTGTTAGTATTTGGAAACTTTTAAGAGTTGAAGGCAAGCGTGTTTCTTGATATAAAATATTGTTTGCGACAAACTTAGGGAGTCCAGGACATAATCGTAATGCTTCGTTTTCTATAAGTAACAGTGGTCGAAGTTTGTAGGCGGGTGCTCCCGAAAACAAGACGCAGCAAAACTGTAATATCGGATGAGTACCAAACAATATATCGTGACGAGCTTATGATGACGCAAACCATACCTGTACTGCAACCTTTACAAAGCATCCCTACTGCACGTGCTCCTTTAGCTGCCATATTTTCTATATGCAGACTCCACTTTAGATTTACGATATAAGAGCACTTGTTATATGCAAGGGAGACGAAAAACATTACAAAATTTAAGAAGCAAACAACGAATGTAATAATCAAAACTGACTGATAGGGTGCATGTGCGGAAGATTGGTAATGTATGAAATATATCTGTTGTAATCTTTGTTTTTATTGTTTTCTATAAGCAGAAATTGTATGTATTTTAATATATAATAATACTGCTGATAACGTTTTTGTATTTATCGCTCAGAAATAGCTTTGTTTGAATCTTCAACCGATATTTTCTGTGCTTGTTGTAATGATCATCGTTTGTTCATAATTTGTTTGTGTAATATTGAATTTTCTATGTACTGTCTTGCTGTACTTTCCCGAGGTGCCTAACGACGAGTGAGCCTAGTCAGGAGACGCTCTTTTCTTTTGCCCGGTTTCTTGAGCATTTTCGTAAAAAATTCCAAAATAAAAATAAATAAAAATATAGATAAAATTAATAAAATAAAAAAATAAACGCGTCCCTAATTATTTCAACAAATTCTTCTGCGGGATAACGGCCTGTCTGTTATGTACCACAACTCACACAGGAACACTTAGTGGAAAAACTACGATTTCGCTTTTCCATATGTTTAATGATAGATTAATGCTGTCCTAAAGTCCACGATGTCACAACTCACCTCCAAGTGCCGCATCACAGCAAGGTTCAGATGAGCATGAGCGAGATGAGGATGGAGTAGAATAGCTGCTTCATAACTCTGAAACAAAAAGCAAATGGCACCCCCCAAAATTTTCCTCTTTCTTATGAACCTTAATATAGGAAAGACAGCACATGCGTCGAGTGATAAGTAGATGATTTGAAGCACGCTCTTTGGTACAAACGCGAATCTACGGCCCAGGGAATGATTGGTGTTAATTTACTCATTTCCGTTTTTACTTGACACGTAAACAGAGAAAATGTTTAGGTAGTGTTTACAGCTCTAACGACGCAACACATATGGATGTTATAAACATGGAACCGAGCTAATTCTACTGTTCATCAAGCCATGTCATACAAAATTTCTATTTTAGTCAAAATTACTTTATGTATATAACAGTAGAAATTTCTGCCTACGTATGTAAATATTGAGAGCAATACGGCTTGCTATTACATAATAATCGAATTATTTGTTCTTTTAGCTTGAATTCGCCTCTCCCCTCCCTTCATTAGGTCAGTCTGAGTCCTTCAAGAACGCCGTATGGTTCAGCAAAATGGAATGATAGCGCGAATTTTATAACTCTCTTGCAGAAGGTTCTTACCTAAGTGACTTGGACGTCCTGAGGTCAAATCACAATAAAAGAAAATTATCACTTCGAGAAAATATAGAGAACCAATACTGCAACCTTATAAAAATGAATGAACTTTCATTTGATTTTCCTAACTTCAGTGATCCGTGCAAAATACGTTCAAGAATGAAAACCTCCATTCTTCATTTGATTAAAAACTACCACTTTGAATGTACCTACCTGTGCCGATGAGTTTAGGTCACCTAGGTGTTTCAGTATGTCACCGTGATCACTGTGTATTTTCGCAAAATAGAGGTCATCAACATCACACTGATTTAGAGCCCTAAATGTGTAGTGCATTGCCTGAAACATTTCCAAATATTAAAAACAATGTGATAACTAATATATTTACCATAAAATTAGCACGAGAACACGCAACAGTTCATACGTTCTTCATTTTCGTTCAAGCCAGCTTAGAGAAATCGCTTGCGGTACGAAATATTGACCTATAACTCTTTGGCTAGGCAATGCAACAATGCCAGCAATGACAGCACACCGGCGTGCGCGCATTGAAATGAGGGAACAAACAAAAACAAATTTTTATAGTAACCAGAAAATTGTGCAATTATATGTGCTAACTAACAGTGATAATAAGAAGTGGAAGGTGAAAGTGCCCAATAGTAATAAATTCCTTAATTATGGAAATCATATTCAGTGTGGTACAGAGGTAGCGTATTAGATATTTGTATATATTGAAGATATGTAATTCATTTTTTATGATATAACAGAGCTAACTTTGTAATATCTACAATTATTACTTCAATCGGGCCCAATTTGTGGTCGATTCAGCAGTACCGTAGTTTCAGAGCAGCCCCAACAGAACATAATTAAACAAATAGTTGCGCCCCATCCATAAATGTGTAAAGAAGTGCGGCAAAAAGAGCTGCAACCGAAACATGGCCACCGCAGTGACTTAGTCTACGTTTTCCACACTTGCAAGGAATCCCAACTAGCTTAAAATTTTTATGCCCAAAATACTGATTGCTGTCTGAGCTAGATAAAAATGGCAGCATATCCACGGAGTGAATGATGGAGAGTGAGGCGAAGCATTCGTCCGTCTCTGTGAGACCGTTCATGCGTCTGTTCGTGCGCCCGTCTCTGCGTTCGTTCATGCATCTGCCCCTGCGTCCTTTCATGCGTCCATCCATGCATCTGTCTGTGTGTCCATTCGTCCATCTATTCAACACTCCAAGTCTCACCATCTCGCATCTTTTTATCACATATTCCCCATATAGAAGCACGCCATTCAGTGGACATTCCAAGGACTAAACGAGAGGTGGCACACGCACACATTTTTACGGCTTGCCGTTCGGGTCTACTTTCCTCCTTCAACCACCTTGAGTTCATGGTATATACTAGTTCACTGTATTCATGGCACTGCGGCCCAATGCTCGCTAAACCTTTCTAAAACCAAGGAGGTTACGCCCAGCGAGTATAACCTAGCAACCTTTTCCTGTCAGATAGTGCTCAATGTACATGCCAGTGGCTGCTAATGTGAAATGAGAGACAGGAGGATTCAGCTTTTAATTTTTTATGGCTTGCGCTTCGTATCTGCTTCCCCCCTTTAACCACCTCGAATTCATTCATGGTATATACTAGTTCATTGTATTCATGGCCCTGCGGCTCAACGCTCGATAAACCTTTCTAAAACCAAGGAGGTTACACCCAGCAAGTATGATGTAGCAACCCTTTCTTGTCCGATAGTGCTCAATGTACATGCCAATGGCTTCTAATGGGGATCGCAGCGTGCGCGTTGACTAAAAGCCGAATGCTCCTGTCTCTCATTCCCCCTTAGCAGCCATTAACATGTGCATTGAGCACTATCTTTAATTGTTCAACAACGCACAGAAGAAATCTCTCACCGGAACCACCTTGGAGGTAAAAATCGTAAGGACCGCTATTTCGGGTATGTGCCACTGGTGGTTACATACGAGGGACGCATAAGCCACGCCATAAGGAGCTTCGCCCCTAAAAAATTTAAAGAGAGGAGTTTTCATATGCTCGCATTTTTCTTACAAATGTCTAGTGACAAAGTATCAACTGTTAAAATTCGTAGGAGATACGAAGCTATCGAGTAGTCAATACAACAGTTAACTTTCAACAGTCAATACAACAGTCAATACAACAGGTAACACAAAACAAACTGGTTGTCGAATTTGGCATAAAAAAAAGTACCTCGACTGTGCAGGTGATGTGGTTGTATAAAAGAGCAGCCGTATGCAAGGCTCCTCTGTCGGTGCTGTTGTGCTCGTTCACGTCCCGTAGGAGGTCCTCAGCTGCTCGAAAACTGCCGAGCTGAATCAGAAGCTGAGCCTGAACATGAACATGAAAGAAAACACCAGAAGCTGATTTGTCTATTTTTTTTAAATCTCCAGCAGCACTTCCTTTTGCATAATTTAGAAGCAACACAGACGCGTTTATTCACATCAAAACACACCTTTCACCAGAATTACCGTTGTACGGCCTACACAGTTACTATAACCATCCAGCATCTGCACTAACTGGACTTTTCTGACTATATCTTTTAAAAGCACGTTTGAGTCAGCCATAGAGAGTCAACATTTGTCTTTCTTAAATGTGAAGCATTTTATCAATGTCAAATGCAGTTTGAGGAACGAAAATGAATGCTTTGAAATCAAACAGATCAGCATCCCGGCAGAAATAAAGTCATAGCGTTGCGCGTAGCAGTCAGGTTTTCTACCGCAGATCCACTGTCAGGCCTCCTAATTACTTTGGAAAACAGCCCAGGCTACGCTAATTGCAGTCGCAGCGCATTTCATAAAATTTGAAAAGCATCGAAATTTACATATTTACTGCAATTATAATGTCGTATAAACGTCTACGCTAGGTTTCGCTCCAGTTTTGCAGCAGTGTAACATACATGTGTAATTCTACGACTGGCCAACCTATATCGAAGCGTTCCCCGACTTTTGAGGTGTACGTGAATGAAGGTGACGTACCATATTACCATCAGCGCAGTGTACAGTGCGAAACATTTCAGTAATGCAGGCATATCTGCTTTCATGTGAGTGCTAACATCATGACAGACCATAACTTATCCTTAGCGAGGGCAGTAGACAAGTTGAGACACCCGCTATGCGCACACCAGTAAAACTGCGAAGACACGTAAACTCATCTCGTAACACCTGGCTCCAAGACATAGAATGCCGTATAGCCAATCACTTGCCTACTGTTTTGCATAAAACCGGCGATTACCACGAAGAGTCAGATCTAGTTACTTTTTTCACTGCTCCCATTTCTAAATATTTTTTCTATGTTTTCATGAATGCGTCAA